>NC_133759.1:65409996-66019994 GCF_036562045.2 Rhinolophus sinicus
TTTTATTCTTTACTTCCTTGAGGTGGATTCAAATTATCTTGAGTTACTTGCTTTCCTCTGAAGAACTTTCTTTAGTATTTGTAAAATGGATCTGCTAGCAACAAATTCTCTCAGTTCTTGTTTTCAGGAAATATCTTTATATTGCCTTCATTTTTCAAACAATTTTCCAGAATAAAGAAGTGTCATTTCACAGGTTTTTTTTTCTTTGAGAACTTTGAATACATTGCCCCACTGCTTCTGGCCTCCATTGTTTCTGATGAAAAGTCAGCTGTTAACCAATAAAATTAAATGACTCACTCAAACGAAAGTGATGAGTCGTTTGTCTCTTGCTGCTTTCAAGATTCTCTGTTTCTTTTTGGCTTTCAGCATTTTTACTATACTGTGTCTGTTTGTGGATCTCTTTGCATTTATCCTACTATGGATTTGTTGAGCAACTTGAATGTGTAGACTAAAGATTTCTTCACATTTGGAAAGTGTCAGCCATTATTTCTATGAATATTGATTTCTTTCCCTTTCTCTTTCCTCTCCTTTTGGTACAACAATTACACATGTGTTGGGGCATTTAATAGTATTCCACTTTTTTTTTTCTTTTTTTTTTAATATATTGGGGTGACAATTGTTAGTAAAATTACATAGATTTCAGGTGTACAATTCTGTATTACATCATCTATGAATCCCATTGTGTGTTCACCACCCAGAGTCAGTTCTCCTTCCATCACCATATATTTGATCCCCCTTACCCACATCTCTCACCCCCCCACCCCCCTTACCCTCTGGTAACCACTAAACTATTGTCTGTGTCTATGAGTTTTTGTCTCTCATTTGTTTGTCTTGTTCTTTTGTCGTTTTTGGTTTATATACCACATATCAGTGAAATCATATGGTTCTCTGCTTTTTCTGTCTGACTTATTTCACTTAGCATTATACTCTCAAGATGCATCCATGTTGTCACAAATGTTCCTATGTCATCTTTTCTTACCACCGAATAGTATTCCATTGTGTATATATACCACAACTTCTTTATCCATTCATCTATCGAAGGACATTTTGGTTGTTTCCATGTCTTGGCCACCGTAAACAAAGCTGCAATGAACATTGGAGCACACGTGTCTTTATCTTTAAATGTTTTCAGATATTTTGGTTAGATACCCAGGAGAGGGATTGCTGGGTCATATGATAATTCTAGTCATAATTTTTTGAGGAACCTCCACACTGCCTTCCATAATGGGTGCATTCCCATCAACAGTGTATGAGGGTTCCTTTTTCTCCACAGCCTCTCCAACACCTATTACTATTTGTCTTGTTGATGATAGCCAATCTGACTGGGGTGAGGTGATATCTCATTGTGGTTTTTATTTGCATTTCTCTGATGATTAGTGATGAGCAATTTTTCATATGCCATTTGTATGTCCTCTTTGGAGAAATGTCTCTTTAGGTCCTCTGCCCATTTTTCAATTGGGTTGTTTGTTTTTTGTTGTTGAGTTGCATGACTTCTGTTGTGCGGGGAGTCATGTAGGGTCTTTGCTCCCGCTCCCCACATAAGAACGCAGGATATGGTGAGGCCAAAAAGGAACACCCACGGAGCCATAGATAGGGGAGTCATACCACTGTATTCTCACTGGCGGCACCTGCCTCTCTGCCATCCGCTCTTGTTAGCTCAGCCACCATCTTCTTGCTAGCCCCCATTTTCTGCTATCATAGCCACAGCAGTTATATTAGTGGCCAATGGCTCACTATTTACAGCTCACGGCCAACTAGCCACAGCTGATGGCCATCCAATTACAGTTGATGGCCATTTACTACCTGAGCCAGCACCTTTCTATGTGAGGCCGAGAGCCTGGAAACTGCTTTCTAGGGCTCTGTCCCCACACTCCACACCTACATGCTCTCACCTCACAATCTACGTGACAAGTGTATTCCGTGAGGGGCCTTGTGCGAGGATCCTGGAGGTGAATGCAATATCCTGGACACAGACAGGCTCTCTGGGCACAGCCAGGGTTTCTCAGGGCACCACCAATACTTCTGGGCATGGCCAGACTTCCTGGGCTTCTTAGGGTACCACTAGTTTCCCCGGACACAGCCAGGGTTTCTCAGGGCACCTCCAGTACTTCTGGGCACAGCCAGACTTCCTGGGCTTCTTAGGGTACTACCAGTTTCCCTGGGCACAGCCAGGGTTTCTCAGGGCACTGCCACTCTCTCTGGGAACAGCCCGACTTCCTGGGCACAGCCAGGGCATCTCAGGGCACAGCCAGACTTCCTGGACACAGCCAGGGCTCTCAGGGCACTGCCACTCTCTCTGGGCCTCCCAGGGTACCCTGCTGGAACAACAGCGACTCACAATCAAGGTGCTTACATATTCTTAATGGCGGCCCGTCAAGACACAAAAGCAAATATCCCCCAGTTCCACTACATGGTGGTAAGTTCTCAAGCAAACAGTCAAGCGGTCCATTAAATTAGGGATGGAAGGCAATTCCCCATAGTCCATAGTCATTCGCCAGGGCTGTCCTGGGGGTGAGGGATGACCGTGATCTCACCCTCATCTCCCACAGAGGACTCAGCAAGCGTTTCCTCCTGGGACTACAAGTCCCGCATCCAGGCTGCCTCAGCAGGAACTTCCCGGCCCACAGGGCCGCAACGACCTTTGTTTTCTCCGGCTTGTGCTGGTTGGGGAACCGTCCACATCTTTTTGTGTGATTATTTTATTAGTGTCTGTCTCCACACTAATCTCTGAGTTGTATGAGAACATAGATTGTGTCTTTTTTTGTTCATTATATCTCTAGAGTTTAGCACAGTGCCTGGCACATGCTAGGTACCTGTTGAGACAATTGTATAACAGAAGAGTTGGCAGGAGCCCCCGCACAACAACTTCCTTGTATATTTTGGATATTAGCCCCTTACCGGAGGCACTGTTTGCAAAAATCTTCTCCCATTCAGTTGGTTGCCTCTTTATTTTGTCGATGGTTTCTTTTGCTGTGCAGAAGCTTTAAGTTTCATATAGTCCCATTTGTTTACTTTAGCTTTTACTTCCCTTGCCTTTGCAGTCAAATTCATAAAATGCACTTTGAACCCAACGTCCATAAGTTTAGTACCTATGTTTTCTTCTTTGCAGTTTATTGTGTCAGGTCTTATGCTTAAGTCTTTGATCCATTTTGAGTTAATTTTGGTACATGGTGACAGAGAGCAGTCCAGTTTGATTCTTTTGCACATGGTTTTCCAATTCTGCCAGCACCATTTATTAAAGAGTCTGTCTTTTCTCTATTGTATGTTTTTAGCTTCTTTGTCAAAAATTATCTGTCCATATTTATGTGATTTTATTTCTGGGTTCTCAATTCTATTCCATTAGTCTATGTGTCTGTTTTTCTGCCAATACCATGCTGTTTTGATTATTGTAGCCCTGTAGTACAAGCCAAAGTCAGGAAGTGTGATACCTCCAGTATTGTTCATTTCTCTTAAGATTGCTTTGCCTATTCGGGGTCTTTTGTGCTTCCAAACAAATCTGATGATTTTTTGTTCTATTTCTTTAAAAAATGCCATTGGGATTTTGATGGGGATTGCGTTAAATCTGTATATTGCTTTGGGTAATATGGCCATTTTAACTATGTTGATTCTTCCAATCCATGAGCACGGAATGTCTTTCCATTTCTTTGTGTCTTCTTCAATTTCTTTCAAAAATGTCTTATAGTTTTCAGCATATAGGTCCTTCACATCCTTGGTTAAGTTTATTCCTAGGTATTTTATTCTTTTTGCTGCAATTGCAAAAGGAATTGTTTTTTGTATTTCTTTTTCTGAGATTTCATTGTTAGTATATGGGAAAGCAATGGACTTTTGTACGTTGATTTTGTAGCCAGCAACTTTACTGTATTCATTGATTCTTTCTAATAGCTTTTTGGTGGAGTCTTTAGAGTTTTCTATATATAGCATCATGTCATCTGCAAAGAGTGATAATTTAACTTCTTCATTCCCAATTTGGATGCCTTTTATTTCTTTCTCTTGCCTGATTGCTCTGGCAAGGACTTCCAACACTATGTTGAAAAGCAGAGGTGATAGGGGACAGCCCTGTCATGTTCCTGAACGTAGAGCAAAGGGCTGCAGTTTTTCACCATTAATTATGAGATTAGCTGAGGGCTTGTCATATATGGCCTTTATTATGTTAAGGTATTTTCCTTCTATACCCATTTTATTAAGTGTTTTAATCATAAATTGATGTTGTGTCTTGTCCAATGCTTTTCTGCATCAATTGATATAATCACATGATTTTTGTCCTTTATTTTGTTTATGTGATGTATCACATTGATGGATTTGCGTATGTTGAACCATCCTTCTGCCCCGGGGATGAACCCCACTTGGTCGTGATGAATAATCTTTTTAATGCATTGCTGTATTCGATTTGCTAGAATTTTGTTTAGGATTTTTGCATCTGTATTCATCAGAGATATTGGACTGTAGTTTTCTTTTTTGGTGTTGTCCTTACCAGGTTTTTGTATCATGGTAATGTTGGCCTCATAAAATGAGTTAGGGAATACTGTCTCTTCTTCAATTTTTTGGAAGAGTTTGAGCAGGATTGCTATTAGATCCTCTTTGAAGGTTTGGTAGAATTCACTAGTGAAGCCATCTGGTCCCGGACTTTTGCTTTTGGGAAGGTTTTGGATGACTGATTCAATTTCATTACTGGTGATCGGTCTGTTTAGATTTTCCAGTTCTTCATGGTTCAGCCTTGGAAGGCTATATGTTTCTAAGAACTTGTCCATTTCTTCTAGGTTATTGAATTTGGTGGCATATAGTCCTTCATAGTATTCTTGGATGATCCTTTGTATTTCTGTGGTGTCCGTGATAACTTCCCCTTTTTCGTTTCTGATTTTGTTAATTAGTGTCTTCTCTCTTTTTATCTTAGTGAGTCTAGCCAAGGGTTTGTCAATTTTGTTAATGTTTTCAAAGAACCAGCTCTTTGTCACGTTAATTTTTTCTATTCTCTTTTTCTCTATTTTGTTTAGTTCTGCTCTGATTTTTGTTATTTCCTTTCTTCTGCTGACCTTGGGTTTCACTTGTTCTTCCTTTTCTAGTTCTTTAAGGTGTAACATGAGGTTATTAATTTGGGATTTTTCTTGTTTCTTGAGATAGGCCTGTCATGATATAAATTTCCCTCTTAAAACTGCTTTTGCCACATCCCAAAAATTTTGGTAGGCTGTATTTTCATTGTCATTTGTTTCTATGTATCTTTTGATCTCTCCTCTAATTTCTTCTTTGATCTGGTCGTTCTTTAAAAGTATGTTGTTTAATCTCCATGTATTTGTGGGTTTTTTCCTGCTTTCTTTTTGCAGTTGATATCCAATTTCAAAGCCTTGTGATCAGAGAATATGCTTGGTATGATTTCAATCTTCTTAAATTTGCTGAGGCTGATTTTATGTCCCAATATATGGTCTATCCTTGAGAATGTTCAATGTACACTAGGAAAGTGCCCCGACCAGCGGGGCATTCAACAGAGACAGAAGAGAGACACCCTGAAAAGAGAAAATAGGAGGCGCGAAGAAATGGAGGCAAGACAAAGTTCTGATCAAGCCTCAAATTTTTTATTGTAGCTACAAGCTTATATAGCTTATTCCCCGGGGAGTGGAATGAGGAAGGAGCTTTACTTAGCAGAGATGTGACTTTTAAGGGCAAACTGACTGTTCCAGGAATTAGGTCATGTGCTGCCGGATGGCATAGTTTTTCTGAGTCAGGCTCCTACATCTCCTCTCTCTTTATCTTTTTAAGAGAGTGAGCCTTAACCGAGATGGGAACTCAGAGGCCCAGACAGTCCCAATAGCGCGTAGCCCCCGGTGCCTTTTGTGGACCAGGGGTGGGGCAGTTATTTTTGTTGTAGGCACCAACCCCTATGCAGTCTGGGCATGAGTTCAGGGAGAACTGAGATTGGGTCAGTCGGGACCCTCCCTTGCAGTACCCAATCGCTGCAGCCGTCTGGTGCTCAGGCCTCTTGTTATAGGCCAACATGTCCTCAGCCACCATGTCAGTTATATGTCTATATAACTGGAGCCTGTTTGTGAGCGAGTATAGTCACCCTCTGGGTGATCCATTGTCGCCAGCCGTTGATAATGAATGTGGATGGGTTTGGCCAAAATGTTGTCTATTTGTTGTTTGATAAATCCTGTCAATTTATTAAATGCCCAAGGTCCGAGGGAGACAAGTAGGAGTAATCCTAGAATGGGATCAAGGATGGGGAGGAGGACAGGCAAGAGACCATTAAAACTGGTTAGAAAGGGGTTGTCAAGAAGTTGTTTTTTGCATTGAAGAAGATCTTCTTGGAGTCTCTTGACCTTGTCTCGCAGTATGCCGGATTTGTTGGCATAGAAGCAGCATCATTCCTGTAAAGCTAAATAGATCCCCCCTTGTTCCGCTGTTAGAAGATCAAGCCCTCGTCTGTTTTGGAGTACTATATCTGCTAAGGAATCGACCTGGTCTTGAAGGTCATTAATAGTATCTGATAGTGTGGTAACATCATCAATAAGTTGGAGAGAGAGCCGTTGATAAGTGTCTACGGACACTCCTACCCCAGCAGCACCTGTGGCCATAGCGGCGGTTATACCTAGTCCTGCCATAAGGGGAATGAACGCGAGGGCCCGTTTTTGTCGCCCAGGGAAAAGATCAAGGGCTGGTATAGGAAGTGACTGATCTCCGGGTAGAATATCTATATCTGGCAAGAGAAAAGCCAGTGCACAGAGGCCAGTCCAATTGGTGGGGAGGGCCGTGAAGGCCAGGCCGTTGCCGCAGATGAAAACATGATTAGGAGCGGGGCAGGCAGGAGCAGTGGAACTAACTAACAATAGCCAGCCAAAACGCAAGAAGTTACCAGGAGTAGATATCCAACGAGAATGGTTGGGTGTAACATCTGTGGAAAAAAAGGAAATATCTCAGGGATTAAGTCCCTGGTGGTGGTGGATTAGTGATAGGGGGGTTAATGGGTTTGACCAGACGAGCGGGTAACCAGCGGGGATTGTTTTCTTGGGTATCATATATGCAGGCAGATCCTCGCGCCCAGATGAGAACTGGGTCGGGCCCGTTCCATTTGCCGTGAGGGGATCTCTCCACATGACCTTGGCGTATTGATGTTTTGTTTTTTGACGCCAAAGGTGGTCTGCAGCGGAGTTACCCTGGTCATCTAGTTGTAGAAAATTGAGGACGAACAGGGCGTGATTTAGAATATTACGAGGAGAACCTTTAGTGGGGTAGAAAGTGGATGTTTTGAGTTTATATAAGGTGTTTTTTAAGGTTTGATGAGCTCGTTCAACAATTCCTTGTCCCTGGGGATTGTACGGGATACCAGTGACATGTTGAATCTGAAATTGGCCGCAAAACTGTTTAAAGGCCTGGGAAGTGTACCCAGGGCCATTATCAGTTTTTATCTTTTGGGGCTTTCCGAGTACAGTTAGACACTGGAGGACATGGGCAATAACATTTTTTGTAGCTTCTCCTGTATGGAGGCTGGAGAAGATCAACCCACTGTAAGTATCGATGGTGACATGAGCATATTTGAGGGACCCGAACTCTGGGATATGGGTAACATCCATTTTCCAGATTTCATTGGCGAGAATTCCCCGAGGGTTGACCCCAAAGTGGGGTGTTGGGAGAAGAGTAACACATCCAGGGCAGCTCTTGACTATTTCTCTGGCCTGATCCCTAGTGATTTTGAACATGAGGCGGAGTGTGCGGGCATTTAAATGATGGAGGGCATGACACTGTTGAGCTTTGGTTAGGGGGTCAGTGAGAACGGAGAGGACGAGTCAGGTGCCGGCATCCGCAAAGGCGATACCCTGAGTTAGTGGGCCAGGAAGGTCGGAATGGGCCCGTAAATGGCCGACAAAGAAGGGGTGATGTCTTGAGGTAATGAGCCGTTGAAGGTGGCAGAAAAGAGGGACTGCATTACTGGAGGGTCTGATGTAGGGCACGGTTTCTAGAAGGGGAAGGGAGAAGGCGATATAAGCACTATCTGTATATAGGTTGAATGGAGTATCTGGGAGTTGGATAAAAACCTGTAGGATAGCAAACAGTTCAACTAGCTGTGCAGATTGATAGGGTGAGGGGACTGTAAAGGTTTGGCCATTGATAACATAGGCAGCCTGACTGTTGGAGGAGCCGTCAGTGAAGACTAAGGCAGCCGCTAATAGGGGCTTGGCACTGGTAATTTTTGGAAAAATGAATGGGTGTACTCGTGTAAATTGGAGCAACCTATTGGCAGGATAGTGGTTGTCTATAGTACCCGGAAAGGAAGAAAGTACTACTGTCCAGTTATCATCGTTTTGCATGAGCCAATTAATTTGATTTTTAGTATAAGGGAGGATGATCCGGTTAGGGTCCTTCCCAAAATGTAGTCGACTTTTTTCTCTCCCTATTTGGATGATGTTGGCTGTTAATGTGGTATAGGGAGTAAGAACCTTGGCGGGCGAGGAGGGTAAATGAATCCACAATAGGGGGGCCTCTTCCCATAGTACCGCCATTGGAGAGTGAGGGGTGGCACATATGATAAGAGAAAAGGGTTGGTGGTAAGATATGTGTTTAATCTGTTGTTGTTCAATGGCTAATTGTATTATTTGAAGAGACTGGTGAGCTTCCGGAGTAAGCGAACGCGGAGAGAGAGGATTAGGATCTCCCTGTAAGATATCAAATAATGGTTTTAACTGTCCTGTAGTGAGCCTGAGATATGGCCGGAGCCAGTTAATGTCTCCCAAGAATTTTTGAAAATCATTGAGCGTACGGAGATAGGATGTTTTTAGCACAATCTTTTGAGTGGTAATAAGATTGGAATTGAGTTCGAAGCCAAGATAATACTAGGGATCTTGTATTTGAATCTTATTAGGAGCAATTTGGAGACCAAATTGGGCAAGATTTTTGGTAAGTTCCAGGCAGCATTGGAGAACCTTTTCGGAGGATGGCCTGGCAAAAAGGATATCGTCCATGTAATGGATGATGTAAATAGAGGGCCACTGAGTGCAAAGAGGGTCAACTGCTTGGGCCACAAATTTTTGGCAAAGTGTAGGGCTATTGGCCATGCCTTGTGGAAGGACCTTCCATTGATAGCGAGGCATGGGTCCTTTGAAATTAATGACTGGGAGACTAAAGGCAAATCTCTCTTTGTCTTGGGGATGGAGGGGAATGGTGAAAAAGCAGTCTTTTAGATCAATAATAATTTTGGCGTGATTGGCTGGTATGGCAACAGGGGAGGGGAGGCCAGGTTGAAGGGCCCCCATGGCAAACATAGTTTTATTAATTTCACGGAGGTCTTGGAGAAGTCTCCAGGCTCCACTCTTTTTTTTAATAACAAATATAGGAGTGTTCCACGGGGAGGTGGTAGGCTCAAGATGGCCGGCCGCCAGTTGTTCCTGTACTAACTGTGTGGCGGCTGTGAGTTTTTCTGAATTAAGTGGCCATTGGTCTACCCATACAGGCTCATCCAATCTCCATCTTATTTTGTCTGCATGGGGTACAGGGAAGTCAATGGCCGCTAGGAGAAATTTTGGTAGGGATGTCCCAGACCTGTCCGATTATTGTTGGTTATAACAGTTATGGGATGTTTGATGCCTTGTCCCGACTTTCCAAGCCCCTGTCCTGGGACAAAGCCTTGGTTGAGCATTTGTTGTGTGACTACTTCATTGGGGCTACACATGATAAGCTTTAACTGGGAAAGTATATCGCGTCCCCAGAGGTTAACGGGCAGCCCTGGGATGATATAAGGTTGGACGTGGCCGGTATTACCTTCACTGTCTGTCCAAGTGAGAAGTTTTGTACTTTGTCTAGGGTTAGTAGACTGACCGATGCCCTTTAGATGGGTGGAGGCAACAGTGGTAGGCCACGAGGCAGGCCAGAAATGAGAGGCGATGACCGTAGCGTCAGCCCCAGTGTCAATGAGTCCCTCAAAGGGTTTATTGTCTAATTTTAGGGTGAGTAGGGGTCTGTCAGGGGTAATTTGTTGTATCCAGTAGGTATCCGAGGCCCCAAAGGCAGAGTGTAGTCTGGGGTGAGGGAGGTTAGACTTAGTGGAGGAATCTAAGGGAAGTAAAATAAGTTGAGCTATTCTCTGGCCTTGTTGAATAGTAACCGGCCCGTTAGGCGCTGAGGCCAGGAGAGTAATGATCCCCGTGTAATCTTGGTCAATTACTCCCGGGATAATATTAATCCCCGCTAGAGCTGAACTACCGCGCCCAAGGACTAGCCCGAAGGTATTGGGTGGTAGAGGCCCATGGGCATTGGTAGGGAGGAGTTGTATGCCTTGATCAGGGGTTAATAATGTTGGGGTGGGGGACAAGAGGTCCAATCCTGCACTGCCTGGGGTGGCTCTGCAGAGGGAGGTAATGGAGACTGGACTGAGGAACAAACCGTATTGCCCCTGGTTTGTTCTGGGGACTTGGGGCCAGGGGATGGCCCCGTTGGGGGTTTCCCGACCTGGGGGGAATTGGGTTACCCATAGCATCTACCTTGGAGTGACAGTCTCTAGCCCAATGTTTGCCGCGTTTACAGCGAGGACAGATAGTGGAAGGTGGCTGACGGGGCTGTTTGTCTATAGGGCATTCCCGGACAAAATGACCAGGTTGTTTACAATTGTAACAGGATTTTTGATTGTCCTGTGTGAAGCTTTTTAGTGCGGCTCCAATGGCTAGACCGATGGCGTGAGACGTCCCGACACCAGAACAAAGTTTAATATAGTCTGAGAGGGAGCCATTGCGATGGGGGCGGATGGCGTCTTGGCAGGTGGCATTGGCATTTTCAAATGCAAGATGTTTAATAAAGGCGCTATCTGACTCTTCTTTTCCAATTAAGCGCTCGGCAGCCTCAGTTAGGCGGCTGATGAAATCGCAATAGGATTCGTCAGGCCCTTGATGGATTTTGGCCAAGGAGGTGCTGGCGGGCCCTTTGGGTGGGAGTTTACGCCAGGCCTTGAGGCCGGCGTTTTGGACTTGAGCTAATAAGCCTGGGGGAAGGCGGCCTGAGCCTCATTGGTGTCATAGGGCAGTCGGCCGAGAAGGCGATCTCTAGTCCAGGAGTGGGAGGACTGGCTCTGAGTATTTCGTTCAGCCATTTTTCGTGCGTTTTCCGCATACTCTGTGCGCCATAAAACAAAATCACCACCAGACAGGGCGGCGTGAGCTAAAGTGAACCAATCATTTGGCATTAGCCAACGGTCGGTGAGGCTTTCCAGCAAGGCTACCGTGAAGGGAGCTACAGGGCCATAAGCGTGGACCGCAGCCTTTAAGTCTTTTAAATACTTAATGTTTAAAGGGCGGTAGCGCTGTCTGTCTCTTAGGGGCCCCGCCTCTTCCTCTGAGGGGGGGTTATCCTTTTCCTCAGCTTCATTATCGGACCCCTCCGCGGCATCCTCCTCGTGGGGGTCCTCAGGGGTCTGAGTATCGGGACCTACCTCTGCAGCCTGTCTGCGAATGACCGGAAAAGCGAGGACAGGTTTTTGTTTGGGAGCTCGTTTTAGGGGTAGACGGGGGGAAAAGGGCAGCCCAGAGAGTGCAGCGAGTTCAGCCTCAAGGGCACGGAGTTCTTTGAGAAGACTAATGTGTTGGCGTTTTTCCTGGAGGGCCTCTCGAAGAGAGGCAATCTGTTGTGTTAGGGAAGCGGCTGTTTGAGTAGGGGGATTGGAGTGAGGAATAGTAGAAGGGGGACCGTGGACGATGGGAGCGAGGAATGGAGGGTGTTGAGGGATGGTATAAGGAGGTGGCCGGAAGGGTGGAGGAGACGATACAGAGGGGTCCTTCTGATGGTAACGAGCGGCCACATCCTCAAGGGTAGCCTGGTCCTCGGGAGGGAGGGTTGTGTCCGAATCTTGGGGAAGGTTTCTAAGGCAGGGATAAAGTCTTAATGAGGGATGACTAGGGGGTTTAGCCGAATTTTGGGTAGGGCCTTCCTCGAGACACGGCTTGGGCTTAGGGTCAGTAATAGGGATATCTATAGACACGGAGTCATTTTCTGACGGGGGACGGGACGATTCCTTTAAGAGGCTCTCCCCCTTTTTAATAACTTCTATAACATCCGGGTCATGGGAGTGAACCCTGAGGACCTCATTTATGAGATTCCAGTAAGTAAAAGTAGAAACGGGGACCTTTTCAGGCCCAAAGGCTTTATAAAAGTCTTGGAATGCATCGCTGACGCGCTTCCAAATTGTAATATCAATTGTTCCCTCCTGGGGGAACCAGGGGCAAATGTCTGTCAGAAATTCAAAAAAGTTACGGAGATCTTTTTTTCTAGCCTTAATTCCTCGCACCTTGAGGGAAGTTTTAAACCCAGAAATGAAGAGTTCATGAGAACTCAATGTCTGACCCATTATCCCCTTTTCGGCCCTTCAGTCAACAAAGGAAACAGTCAGATGCCCGTCTGGCCGTGCCCCTCGCGGGACTAAATCTATCTTGGCTAAGGCGCTTCGGTATAAGCCCCCGAACTGGTGGACCGGAGTCCAGTCGCCGTTATGCCGTATGACAGAAACGGAACCGCAGATTAGGGCCCAAGCAAGCTCCGTGACAAGAAGTCGTGGAACTATCACTCATTCACACATTCATTCGACTGAGGGGTAACATTAAATCTAATTTTATCCCGAAACATCTATTTTCGTATGTCTGCTTACCTCTATCAGATCAGGCTCACGGATCGGCTTGTATCCGCGGAGATCAGGAAACGAGTCAGGCTCAAGCGGTAAAATCGCGCGGAGACTCAGCAAAGCGTCTGGCCGGACTTAAGGCAGACAGTTTTTCAAAGGGTCTGGGATCTTTGAGCCCCACGTTGGGCGCCAGAAATGCCCCGACCAGCGGGGCATTCAACAGAGACCGAAGAGAGACACCCTGAAAAGGGAAAATAGGAGGCGTGAAGAAATGGAGGCAAGACAAAGTTCTGATCAAGCCTCAAATTTTTTATTGCAGCTACAAGCTTATATAGATTAGGGTAAACTGGGCGGGGAGCGGAATGAGGAAGGTGCTTTACTTATCAGAGACGTGACCTTTTAAGGGCAAACTGACTGTTCCAGGAATTAGGTCATGTGCTGCCGGATGGCATAGTTTTTCTGAGTCAGGATCCTACAGGAAAGAATGTATAGTCTGATGTTTTAGGATGAAGTGCTCTATATATGTCAGTTATGTCCATTTCATCTAATGTGTCATTTAGGGCTGGTATTTCGTTATTTGTTTTCTGTTTGGATGATCTATCCATAGCTGTCAATGATGTATTTAAGTCCCCTAGTATATTTGTGTTTTGGTCAATTTCTCCCTTTAGTTCTGTTAGTAGTTGCTTGGTATATTTCAGTGCTCCCTGAATGGGGTCATAAATATTGATGACTGTTTTGTATTCTTGTTGTATAGTCCCCTTTACCATTATGAAATGTCCATCTTTGTCTCTCATTACCTTTTTCACTCTGAAGTCTGTTTCATCTGATATAATTATGGCTACACCTGATTTTCTCTGGATACCATTTGCTTGGATTGCCTATTCCCACCCTTTCACTTTGAGTCTATGCTTGTCCTTGTAGCTGAGATGTGTCTCTTGGAGACAACATATGGTTAGGTTTCATTTTTTGATCCAATCTGCTACTCTGTGCCTTTTCATCGGTGAGTTCAGTCCTTTTACATTTAGGGTGATTATTGATATGTGAGGATTTCCTGTCATTCTATCTTTAGTTTCCTGGTAAGGCTATGTCTCCATTGTTTCTTTGCCTTTTTGTTGTTGTCTGTTATTTCTGCGTGGTGGTATTCTATGATGTTTCCCTCTGTTTCTTCTTTTATTACAGTATATATTTCAGTTCTGGATTTTTTTTTTTTTTTGATTTTTTTTTAGTGGTTATCCTTAAGTCTATGTAAAAGCAAGTTGTATATTTAGAGTATTCCATTTTCTTCAGCATGCTTACTTTCTCCATTCCCATATTCCGGTTCAGGCCTTTACTCTCCCCCTTTTTATTTTTTGGTTGCCACAGATTGTCCCTGTTGATGGTGGTCGAATAGCCTCTTTTAGTATTTCTCGTAGTGCAAGTCATGTATTAGAAAATTCCCTCAGCTTCTGTATGTCTGGAAAGGTCTTTATTCCTCCTTCATATCTAAAGGATATCTTTGCTGGATATATTATTCTTGGCTCATAATTTCTCTCTTTCAATAGTTTGAATATTTGGTTCCACTCCCTCCTGGCTTGTAGAGTTTCTGCTGAAAAATCTGATGATAATCTAATGGGCTTTCCTTTGTAGGTTACCGTCTTCTTTTCCCTGGCTGCCTTGAGGATTCTTTCTTTGTCATTGATTTTAGACAGCTTCAATACAATGTGCCTTGGAGAAGGCCTGTTGGGATTGAGGTAACTAGGTGTTCTATTTGCTTCTTGGATTCGAGGGTCCAGTTCTGTCCACAAGTTTGGGAAGTTCTCTTCGATGATTTGTTTGAATATATTCTCTGTTCCCTTCTCTCTTTCTTCTTCTTCTGGTATGCCCATTATTCTTATATTGCTCTTTCTGATGGAGTCAGAAAGTTCTTGTAGAGTTCTTTCATTTCTTTTAAGTCTCAAGTCTCTTTCTTCTTCCATCTGTGTAATTTCCAGGTTTCTATCTTCGATGTCACTGATTCTTTTCTCCATCTGGTCAACTCTACTACCTACGCTGGTTATTTCATTCTTAATTTCTTCTGTTGAGTTCTTAATCTCCAGAAATTCTATTTGGTTCTTTTTTCAAGTTTCAATCTCTTTCGTAAAATGCTCATGCTGTTCTTTGATTGTGTTTCTGAGTTCATTAAACTGCCTTTCTGTGTTTTCTTGCATCTCGTTGAGTTTTTTCAGAACTGCAATCTTGAATTCTCTGTCATTTAAGTCACATATTTCCATATCTTTAAGTTCCTTTTCTGGAGACTTTTCACTTTCTTTCTGAGCTGTCTTGCTGCCTTGGTTATTCATGGCAATTACTGATTTATTATTTCTCTCCCTAGACATCTATAGGAGCGGCTTCTGCAACAGGTTGATAGGAAGAGGTCTTTCTTTTGTTTTCCAGTACTTGTCGGTAGAATGTTTCATTTTCTCTCTGACTGCAGCCTTTTTTTTCTCTCTCACACAGTAGTGCTATGTTTTCTCTGCACTATTCCAGCTTTTCACACATTGGGGGGATTCCCTGGGAGATGGGTTCTCACCTTTTAATAGTTCACCTGGGTCACAGGGTGCAGTGTCCATATAGGTATGCGGCGAGCTTTTGAAGTTCCAAAGCTCTTCCTGCACCTGGTTCAGAGCCCATATGTTTCAGCAGTTCTGTTTACTCTTGCAGGGATCTGTGCAGATAGGTGGGGTCTGCGGCAGGGTGAGTTGTGAGAGGTGGCCCAGAGCAATGGCGGCAATGACCACCACCACAGCCGGTTCTATTTCCACAGCTCCCTCCCCTTTGCTGGAACTAGTTGGGCTGTGAATCTGTGTCTGTGGTCCACAGTTCTCAGAACAGCAAATATTCTGTTCTTTTGATCTGACACTGCTACTGTTCTGCCTCTAGCACCAGGCAGGCGGGGGTGGGGTGAGCTCTGGGAAGGTAGGAAGGGGGTGGCTAGTCTCAGTGCCTAAGGCTTCTGTTCTCTGCTCAGAAGTGAGGGCTTAAACAATCATTTTCAGCCTTCTTCCCTCAGTCTTTGCTCCGAGGTCTCTGTCGTGGGTGTTGGGTTCAGCCATGTTATATGCTGTCCCCTCAGCCCTGTGGGCCATAAACAGAGCCCTGGCAGTCCGAGTTCTTCCCTCTCCCGCAGTTGCGGTAGCTCCGGGATGCAGTGAGCTTGGAACATTGAGCTAGGTCTGCGTCCTGCGTCCACGGGGCTCCGTCTCCACACTTCTCCCTTCCCTCTTCTCCCACTTGGGCCATTCGCCCACCTTTAGGTGAATTCAGTAGTGGGCCTCTTCATTTTGCTTTTCTGCTGTGCAGGGAGTCCTTTGTGGAGTTATGGTTGTTCTATTAGTTGTGAATTCCAGGGGAGATTTACAGAGGCTCCCCTCATGCTGCCATTTTGATGACATCACATTTCTTGAGGATCTATTTTTCTCATTCTTCTTTTCCCCTATTGTTTGGATCATATAATCTCCGTTAATCTTACTTTAAGTTCACTAATTCTTTCTTCTCTCAGTTGAAATCTACTCTTGAGCCCCTTTAGTAAAATTTTCATTTAAGTTATTGTACTTTTCAAATCTTGAATTTCCATTTTGTTCCTAAATATTTTCTATGTCTTTATTGATAATCTCTATTTGATGACATTTTCTTCATACCTTTCTTTACTTTTTTAATTCCTTTAGTTCTTCAAACATATTTATAATAAATGCTTAAGTTTTTGTAAATTCTGGTCACTTTTACAGACATTTTCAGTTGTGATTTTTTTTTTTTTTCACCCAGTGTATGAGCTACACTTTCTTGTTTCTCTGCAGTCTTATAATTTGGTGTTGGGAACTAGATATTTTACATCATATTGTAGCAATTCTAGGTACTGGTCCACCCTCCTCTGGGATTTGTTATTGTTATTTGCTTGTTTAGTGACTGACCACATTATTTTAGTGTGGTCTCTTTCACCATATAGTGTGAAACCTCTGATGTTTCTCCTTAGAAGTCACAGCCTGGGGTGTGCCCTTAGTCACCCCAAGATGACAGTGGTTTTGTCTGACTTTCTTTTTCTCTGACCAGACCCAGCTGTTAAACACCACTAATTGGTGACTAATTGCTCTGTTATTGTCAAAATACCCTGGGGCATAAATTGCTTCACAGGCTAATCCAATCAAATTGTTTCTTTTGAAGGGATAGTTGCTGAGGTCAGTGTTTGAGATTTTTTTTCTTATCCCCTGAGGGCTCTTCCCAGCTATCTCTCTCTCTGTTTCTCTCCAGCAAACTAATTGGATATAGTTTAGTCTATATCTCCAATGAATCTATTAGCCTCCACTTTTTTGAGAGGGTTCTTTGGTTCGAACTTCTCCACACTTGGTTGTAAATAAAGTCAGTTCTTTTTGGGATAAATTTAGAGCTCTCTGTTCTAGGGCCTGTTTCTCCATCCAGGCAAAATCTCTAAACCAAGGGTCTGGTGGTTGGAACAGGGACAATAGTGCATTTCTATCTGAGCTAGCATTTGTTGGAGGGAGGGGCCGCAGTCCCAAGTCACCTTGGCTTCTCTCAGTGTGGAATCCCCAACCCATAAGCCAGAAGAAGGGCTATTTGAGCCCCAATGTTCTCAGTGGTCCAGTGTCCATTCCATAAGTGTGGACTGGATAGAAGAAGGGAGTCTCCACCTCTTAGCCTCACTCACCCAAAACTTCCCCTCAGCAACAGGTAGCCAGGTAGTGGGAAGCAGGATGGGAAATTCTAACATGCTGAGAGCTAAATCAAGAGGAATCCCTGTATTCTTAGCTGTATCAGTCTAAAATGGAGTTTCCATTTTGCTGAGCTTAGGAGTGGGTCTTTGTTCAAATTTCATAGACGTTCACAGTTCTTATTGAATATTAGTAGGTTTTTAAAGGGTTTTTCATTTTCTGTGTGCCCTTAGGATCATTTCCACAGATGTAAATTTTTTTATATCATTTTTCCCAGTTTCACAAGGTATGGGTTAGCAAAGGTCCTCACACTGTCGTGCCAGAAGTGCCAGCTGAGCATTTAAATATTAATTTGATTCATAATCTTCCTGGAAGAGTGATGAAAAAAAGAGGATTTATTCTGAAACTTATAAGTATATTGCATATCCTGTTTCCATTGCTTTGCTATGTGATTGGAAAACGAGCCACATATTAAACCTGACAAGCCCAGGAGACTGAAAATAACCACATAGGATGATCTGAACATAAAAATTCCTAACTAAAAGCAAGTCCTGGCCTGTAGCTTCCTTGACAAAGGTCAGTCTTCACCTTAAGTGAGCCTGTCTGTCCTCTTTTTGCATCTAAGATAACATACCCTTGGAATATCAGAGTAATCACTTCTCCAGACCCCCCAGGGGGCACAACCCACCACACCAGAACAGGAAACTACAAAATCTCTCATTGTTTTCTTGTTCCCCAAATACTATCTCTATGTGCTGTAAAATTCTACTATCCTGTACCCACCAATGTAAAAGAAGTGTGTGTGTCTCCATTTTGCTTTTTATCCAATCTCAGAGATTTCCCCGCTTTGCTTTCTCCCAACCCCTTAATCTACAACCAAAGGATTCCATGTAACCTTCCTCCTTTGATTTTAATGTATGAAATAAGTTGCAAAACGGCCATTTTCCAGAGTATTTTATCAATCCATTGAGACTTTGCTTTCCAGCAATTGTCGTTAGTTTGGCTCAAATAAGCTCTTAGAAGCTTTCTCTTAGGCTGGATGGTTTTTCTTTGACAGCTAGTTCCATGATTTCAGGCAAATTATTTTACGTCTTTATGTCTTTATTTCCTCATCCATCGCTATGAGGAAATTTGATACCTACATGACAGAGCTGTTGTAAGGAATTGAAGTAACATATTCAAAGTGTTTGACACACAGTAGGTTTTCAGAAAAAATGAACTGATTTTTATTACCATTAGAGAAGAGTTCAGAGAGGGAATTGGCCCATAGAAGAAATGGACTTCAGGGTCAGGAATACTTTATAGGGGCTGTAAATCACAAATCAACCTTCTCTTGGGATGTTGGGCCATTCTCCCATCCCCGTATGCCCCTACATACACACACACACACACACACACACACACACACACACACAGTATACAATTCATTCAAGCAGAAAGAAAACAACAGCTGATCAGTTTTCCCTTTTATAAAGAATCTAGTTTAACAATATAACGTGCCCATAGGAAACACTCCCACACTCCAAGGAAACTATTGCAAAGAAGAGAATGGCAATAATTGAGTTATATCCATAGCTTATCAACTAAGTGGGAAATTTGGAGGGTAGAGGTCCCCAATCACGTGCTAATGTGACCTTTCAGCAGTGGTTTACTAACCGCAGAGGATAGAAGGGCCACTAGGGAATTTTGTTAAAAATGCTGATTCCCTGTCTCTTCCCCTTCCTCTCTTGAAGATTCTAATTCTAGATCTCTGGGTGGGGGCCTGGAATTGGCATGATTAATGGCCCCAGGGGATTTTGATCCAGGTGGTCTTCCTACTTTGAGAGACAACTTTCCACCGGAAGCTGACCCAAGCATCTGTACTACCATCCAGGATCTTCTGAATACAGATATACAAAAGATTCCCACACAAGGGTCCTCCTCGAGATGCTTTTGGGAACTCGTAGGTAACTTCATTTCTTCATTCAAGCTCCTTCTCTTGGGAAAGTCTGAAACCAGCCCAGAATTGCTGGGCACAACCAGAATCTTTCCACTTCTTCCTTCTAGCAAGAGCAATAGGTAAGCCAGTCCTGGGTCTGCTGCACTCAGTTCCATGTCCCACCCTCCCCTTGGTCTGCTTTACATCTCACAGGAGCTAAGTCTGGGAGCTGCATTTCCTAGTTTCCTGGGTTAGCTGACTTTTAGCCATGTTGTTTTGCCCAGTTGGAGGCACTGGAAGTCTTTCTCCCTCTCCATTCTGTCCATTTCAGCAACAATATCTTCTCCATGCTTCAGTTCTCAATGGACAGGCCACTTCATAGGTTACCCTGGCCACTGGAATCTTGTAATCTCCACCTGCAGCTTTCATCTCCATAGCTTACAGGTAATAGTGGCCCATCTCCTTGTCTTCTCAACCCCTCCAGTTCCCCACATTCAATTGAACTATTGCAAATAGTTGAAGGGATTGTCTTTCTGGTTAGACACTGATTGATGCAACAGGCCTGGCAAGTAGGAGTGAAGTTTATGGTGGGGAGGGGAAGATACCTTTTGCAGAGAACAGGGAACAGGAGGCAATGACCAGAGCTTTTCACCTTGAAGAACCTTCACTGGTCAACACCCTATCTCCCACCTGCAATGAAATGGGGAAGCAGTGTGACAGTAAGGAGGCTGGGACCAAAGGAGGGGAGCAAGCAGGTCCAAAGTAGACCCATTTGTCGGCACCAGTACCGTGGCCCAGAGATTCTCAACCTTGGCTCTACTGACATTTTGGTTAGCTGACCCTTTATTGTGGGGTTGTGGGGGCTGTCCTGTGCATTGTAGGATGCTGTGCAGCATACTTGCTCTTCTACCAGATGCCAGTAACACCTCCCCTGAGTTATGACAACCTAAAATGTCTCCGGACATTGCCCATTGTCCCCTGGGGACAAAATGACCTCCTACCCCCAGTTGAGAACCACTGACCTAGACTCAGCAGTAGAATTCATGGGCCCCATAGCCATTCTTCTGCTGCATTAGCTTGGGTAAAGCCAGAGGAGTAAAGCCAGCTTACATGAGGAGTCAGCAGTTAATGCCACATGCTCTAAAAAAGAAGCCACTAGTAGGCCAAATACTCAGAACTGTCACCAGGAAATATGATGCCCCAACACATTGCCCTGCCATGCTAATCATCCTCTGTCTTTCTTCTCTCATTAATCCAGGTTAAATCAGATACGAGGAGCAGAGCAGCTGGTTTCAGAGATAGAGGAGTGGGAGGAGAGGCAGGGAGGCACTTCCGGGAGGCCTAAATTTATGGGGTTGCTGGGAGCACTGGTTCTTTGTTCCTCAAGTCTTTTGGGAACAATGAAGCTAAGGAGTCAAATAGGCCTGGGTTCGAAACCTAGCTCCACACTTGCCACCTATACAATGCTGGGCAAGTCACTGAATTCCCCTCTGTCTCAGTTTCCATATCTATCAAATGGGAATCATAACTCCTTCTTCACCGATGTGTTCTAGGAATTAAGAGAATGCTTGTAAAGTGCAAAAACTAGGCATTCACTACATTAGAAACTGGCAAACTATAGCCCACCGTCTAGTTATAGCCTACATAAAGTTGCCAAACTTAGCAAATAAAATATTTTATCTGGCTACCCTACCTGCCGGCCACATGCTTTCGTAAATAAAGTTTAATTGGACACAGCCCTGCCTGCGCTTCATGACACGTTGTCTGTGGCTGCTGTCGCTGTACAAGGCAGAGGAAGACCGGGTGGCTGTGGGAGACCGTTTGGCCCACATGAGTCGGTGTTGTTTGAACTAGTAGGTGTCACTGTGCTGTCAGTCACAGGCGATAAGAAGAAGCAGTAAACAGAGTTGCCAGGGGCTCTGCATGCACTCAGACTCCTAGATTGAAATCCTGGTTCTACCATGAGTCATGGGACAAGTGAGGGTCGTAGTTTCCTCCTCTCTAAAGTGCTGGAACATTGGAGCTGCTACAGGACAGCAGAGTACACTCAGTGTTCTGGGTTTGTTCAGCAAGCTCAGACTCTCTCATGGGATCCTTGTGAAGAGTCAACAAGTGAATGCATATAAAGGTGACAGCACAGTGCTGGGGACATGGGAAGGACTTAGGACATTGTAACTATCACTATGGAAGTGCAAGAGCTACAATATCTGTCACTACTACTGGGACTGCTAATATAACTATTAATTGTGCCACTTTCACTGCTATTACTACCATCACTCCTACTGCTGCTACATTACTACTATTGTTACTACTGCTGTTGCTGTCACTTCTACCACCACCACCACTACTAGTACTAGTACTACTACTAGTGCTTCTACAACTACTGTTACCATCAAAAGGTCCAGCTGCTCACCACACGAAAGCTAAAACTCTAGAGGTGAGGTTGGTGGAAAGAAAAGTAGGATTTATTCCAAAATGCCAGAACTAAGGGAAGACAGTGGACTTCCTGTCACAAAGACTGCCTTTCTCTTTCAATACCGCCACAAGGTTTTATAGACAAGCAAGGAGGAACAAAGCAAAAGAAGAAGTTGGCCAGGCACTTCAAGAAAAGGTGCTTCCTAGAGGCTGGTCTGCCCCAGGGTCAGGAATGAATCCTATACAGATGCAAAAACCCCTCCCAAGTTACTGGGCCAGGTGTGCACACTGGCCCAAAGTAAACAGAACTGTTGGAACTGGTATGCATAGTAAATGCACAGTAAACAGACAGAGTCATCATGTTTGGGGGGAGGAAAGGGAAGCAAAGAAAGGAAGAAAAAAAACTTTCAAAAAGTCCCAAGCCAAACCTCTGTCAAATCAAATAATATCAGAGGTTTAAATTTTAAAAATGAAGATATAGAGTCACTGCTACACTACTACCACCATTATTCCCACCACTATCACTACTCTCACTACTACCACTGCCACCCCTGCTAATACCGTGTTTCCCCGAAAATAACACCTAGCCAGACCATCAGCTCTAATGTATCTTTTGGAGCAAAAGTTAATATAAGACCCGGTCTTATTTTAATATAATGTAAAACTTGGTATAATATAATATAATACTGGCTATAATATAATATAATACTGGCTATAATATAATACTGTGTATTATATTAATTTTTGCTTCAAAAGACACATTAGAGCTGATGGTCTGGTTAGGTCTTATTTTGGGGGAAACATGGTAGTAGTACTACCACCCCCACTGCTAACACTTCACAATGCTGTTAGGAGGATTGAATGAGATACGAATGGGAAAGGTCTGGCCATAGTAAATACTTAATAAACACCACTGCTGCTCCCTTTTCCTCGCCTCGTTCTCCTCTGCCCCTTTCCGGGGTCCCTGCCCACCTGTGCACAGTGGGCCTTCAGCTGTGGTCAGAAGTCCGCAGCGTGCCCCTTTCCCAATCCAGCCTTGACTCCTGGTGCCAACTCCCTGGCCCTTTTCTTCCCCAGGTCTCTCATCTTATTCTCTGTATGACAGCACTGCTCGGTTTAATCACTGTGTCCCCTTTACTCTCCCAGTGGTATCTCAGTCTTCCCTGTCACACACTTTCATGGATCACAGAAATCAGAGGCAGGAAGAGCTGTTAATTCCTCCATCTTGGCCCACTTCCTGGGATCTGGAATTTGGGCATACGAGGGCCTGGCAGAGACCCCCAGAAGATCAGGGGGGCTTGATTTCATTTGAAATCAAATGAAACATTTATGGGGAGTGCTTGATTTCATTTTACCTTAGTCCTGTCCTTTTAACGAGGTTGGCTCCATCACTGGGAACTTCAGGAAGAGGGAAGCTGATAAACCAGTCTCGAGTTCCAAGGCTGCGTTGTGAAGAGTTAGAAGGAGGTTTTGTACTTCCTGTAGGGGTGATTGCAGGGCAACAGGCAGGAGCTGAGGAGGGCATGGGACAGAGCGTGGGGACTCGGTGAGGACAGCAAGGACCCCACCCCGACTCTTCCCCAGAGTCTAAGGGGCTCTTCTCAGGGAAGGTACTGAAAAGCCTGAGTACTGGCACGTCTGCCAGGTTCATGGTGAGCACATTCCTCACAGCATGAGGTCCTTTGACCTGCAGTGGACTTGTTCTGGCCAGTAACCAGCATGGCTCCCACCAGCCTCGGCTTCTGATCTCTGGAAGAGCTGAACTGAGAGCTTGACCAGGAAAGCTGGACTAAGTTCTGGCAAAGCGAGCTCTTCATCAGAGCACCTGTTGAGGGCTGGATCCCTGGCTTTGACAGGTAGGCTGGGTTCAGTTCCCTCCTCTGCCACTTTCTAGCTGCCCAGGCTTAGGCACACCCATGATCCTCTCTGTGCCTCATTTCCCCCATCTTTAATACAGGGGTGTTGATATTAACACTGATGTCATAGGGTGACAGGATTAAGTGAGAGAATGGCATGTCTGACATCAATGGGAAGCAGTTGCTAGACAGAGACTGTTTTATTAGGACAGAGGAGATGGTTTCAGTGTTGTCTTCACTTTGGACTTGGACGCACCGGTAGCTTTACTGAAGGAACTGGATGAAGTCCTAGTAACTGGTGGTGCTTGAAGGATACACTCAGGGCTCTTCCTACTCAGATCCCTCCCTCCTCCCCTTGGCCCTTCTTTAGAATCCGTTACAGCCACAAACACTGATGGAACACATATGCTAGGAGCTGGGCATTCCAGACCAAATGAGACTCCAGGATCTCTCCTGGGTTGCTTTTCCTGAGGCTCCAAAGAAGATAGGTTATTCCCAAGGACCAGTGGCAAGAGCACTGTTGGCTGAGGCAGGCAAGGGTTCCATCCCTCGAGGCAGAGGATGCTGGTAAAATGGGCAGTGTTGCCTGGAGAGCTGCTCCTTCCTAAATGGCTGAATCTAATTGTCATCATGGCTGCAGCAGTGTCCAAGCAGAGGTCCCCTGGAGGCAGGAGCCCTAAGGTGCCCCCCATCACTGCCTCAGGCCTTGCCTCATGCGGGGAGCACCCAACTTCCTTACCTTTCCTTATCCTGTGCAGTGTCCCAGAGGTCCCCAGGGGAACTGAGCCCAGGTGTCTCTGGCAGTAACCTGATCATTAACTCACCTGTATTGACTTTCCTCCCTTCCCTGTTTCATTTCCCCACTCTCTCACCTTGCCCCCTGTAATCACCGCTCAGATAAATTGCTTGCACCCAAATGCTTGTGTCAAGGTCTGTGGTAGACCCAGAGACCACCCCCTCAATGAAGGAACCTGTGGGAATGTGGCTCAGCAGCAGCCCCCACTGTGGAGAGGCCAGGCGTCTCCCGGACCAGGCCATTTCCACCACGCCACTGATAGGTGACACTGGCTCCAAAGCTCGCTGCCCGGTTGGCCAAGTCTGAGGCTTTGCCAGGCCTGCACTGCAGCTCCAGTCCAGCTCCCTCTCCATTCCCTTGCCAGACCTTGATTCCTAATAAGCATCTTGCACCCCAAGCCTCGTTTCACAGTCTGCATTTGGAGAACCTCCCCAAGGCAAACTTGCATCTCAGAACTTACCCCACAATGTGGGTAAGGAAGAGGGGGAGCCGTGGCTAATGCTACCCTTCATCCAGTGAGGTGCACCCAGAGAGAGAACCGGGCTGCTCCCCAGGGCCCAGGATGGAGCGGGGATGGCCACACACCATGCCCAGCTGCCAGACAGGAAGAAGGGAGGAAATAGTAGCATTGAGGAGACGGAGATGGCTGGGCCTCTTTCCATGGGGCCACACGCCAGTCCCACAACTCTCTGGCCACAAAGAGGGAGAAGCAGGAGGCAGAGAGCATGCCAGTTTGCCTGACCCGTTAAAGGAATGACCATGCCACCTAAGAGCATGGCCCAGCACTTGCCCTGAGGGTAAATACAGAGGGTAGAAGCACATGGAAATTCTTCCCTCAGAAGCCACCAGTTTTTCTGCCTTCCTCCCTGTGTCCCAAGAACGATATTCTCTCGGCCTATGAGCAACTTTCAGAGGTTCTACCAAACCAGCTCCAGAGAAGCAAGCTCTGCCCTGTTGTCTGCTCAGTGGCACTCTGCCAGAGCCTCAGGAGGCAACCACGTGCCAACAGAGAAGCCTGCTTCAATCAACAATCCTCGTGAGGAGAATGACAGGCTCACAAGGTGAGACAGAGCCAGGCAGTGTCTGTCCTGGAGGACCCTTGAACTCTCCTTGGAGAATTGACAATTACAACAGAGCAAAGCAATGATGATATGTGACACGTACATGGTTTTTGAAAAAGAGTGCCTATGGGAAACATCTCCTTCAGCTGGAGTGGTCAAGAAGCTCCCAGAAGGAACAAATATTTGAGCCAAGTCTTCCAGAATGAGCCCTCTAAGCCAGAGATGTCCAAAGACATAATGTGGACTGTAATGCAAGCCACATATGTCCCTTTAAATTTTTTAGTAACCATGATGTAGGATATTTTCTTTGTGCTGGGATCGTGTCTCGTGAAACCGAAGAATGGAAACACGGTCCAAGGAGAGGTAAGGAGTTGTAAAAGAGGATAGATTATTAAAAGTACAGAGTAAAGAGTCATAGTTCTCGGAATGAGTGGGTGTCCCAAATGGGTTGCCCAGCGACTGAGGCAAAAGTTCTTACTTTTATACCTTCCCCTGCCTGCTTGGGGAAGGGGACTGGAGACTTTTAATAGAATTCATATATCAGGTTTGCCCTGTTTGCCCATCCTGAAGGGATTAATGAAATAACCCATTCCTATCTATCAGATCTGCTCCTTTGTCCAGTCAAAAGGGATTTATGAGATTATTTATTAACCTCAAGACGTAGTCTCATATCTTTGTCCTGGGATGAAGGAGACATTCCAGAACTGGAGTTTCAGAATATGGCTGCCTCTTGTTTATTCCACCAGGGACCTCCCTGTCTACCTAACAATATGCTAACTACCCCTGTCTCAGAAAGGGGTAAAAAGGAATTAACAACTGGAATTAACTTTAATCACATGGTTCACTTGACCCCTAAATCATTCAAAATATTATTAATTCAACAGTAGGATTTACTAAGTTGATGTTTTATGGTCTTTTTATATTCTAAGTCTTTGAAATCTGGTGTGTACTTTATACTTCCAACACATCTCAGTTTCGACGAGCCTCATTCAAAGTGCTTAATAGTCACATATGCCTGTTGACTACCACATTGGACACTGAGGCCCTAAGTGCTTGCCACTCAAGTGTGTTCAGGGGGCCCAGAGCTTGTGACAAAAGCAGAATCTCAAGCCCTACCCCAGAACTTGAGCTGGAATCTGCATTTTAACAACTGCCCACCACTGCGCTTCCGGAAAAATGGCAGCGTGAGGTGAGCCTCTGTAAAGCGCCCCTGGAATTTACAAAGAATCGAACAACAAAAACTCCATAAAGGACTCCCTGCACAGCAGACAGGCAAGACGAAGAGGCCCACTAACCAACTGAAATCACCTACAGGTGGGAGATTCGCGCGAGTGGAGGGAGGAGGAAAGGGAGAAGTGAGCGGAGACGGAGCCGCTCGGGCGCAGGACGCAGACCCAGCTCAGTGCGCCAAGCTCGCTGCTTCCCGGAACCACCGCAGCTGCAGGAGAGGGAAGAACTCGGACTGCTAGGGCTCCGCCAGGGCTCCACAGGGCTGAGGTGGCAGCATTACCACGGCTGAACCCAACGCTCACGGCAGAGACCTCGGAGAAAAGACTGAGGGAAAAAGGCTGAAAACGGTGGTTTAAGCCCGCACTGCCGAGCAGAGAACGGAGCCTTAGGCATTGAGACTAGCCACCCCCTTCCTCCTCTCCCAGAGCTCGCCCCGCCCCCACCTGCCCGGTGCTAGAAGCGAAACAGTAGCAGTGTCAGATCAAAACAACAGAAAATTTGCTGTTTTGAGAACTGTGGACTGCAAACACAAATTCACAGCCCAACTAGTTCCAGCAAAGGGGAGAGAGCTGTGGAAGCAGGACTGGCTGTGGTGGTGGTCGCCACCATTGCTCTGGGCCACCTCTCACAACTCACCCCGCCCCTGACCCCACCTATCTGGGCGGATCCCTGCAGGAGTAAACAGAACTGCTGAAACATACGGGCTCTGAATCAGGAGCTGGAAGAGCTTTGGAACATCAAAAGCTCTCCGCATACCCACCGGGACACTGAGCCCTGTGACCTAGATGAACTATTAACAGAGGAGAAGCCCGTCTCCCAGGGAATCCCCCCATTGTGTGAGAAGTTGGAATAGTGCAGAGAAAATATAGCACTACCATGTGGGAGAAGAAAAATAAGTTGCAGTTGGAGAAATAATAAAACATTCTACCAACAAGTACTGGCAAAAAAAGAAAGACCGCTTTCTATCAACCTGTTGCAGAAGTCACTCCTGTAGATGTCTAGGAAGAGAAATAGTAAACCAGTAATCGCCATGAATAACCAAGGCAACAAGATAGCTCAGAAAGAAAGTGAAAAATCTCCAGAGAAGGCACTTAAACATACAGAAATATGTGACTTAAATGACAGAGAATTCAAAATTGCAGTTCTGAAAAAACTCAATGAGATACAAGAAAACACAGATAGGCAGTTAAATGAACTCAGAAACTCAATCAAAGAACAGCATGAGCATTTTACGAAAGAGATTGAAATCTTAAAAAAGAACCAAATAGAATTTCTGGAGATTAAGAACTCAATAGAAGAAATTAAGAATGAAATAACCATCTTAGGTAGTAGAGTTGACCAGATGGACCAAAGAATCAGTGACATCGAAGATAGAAACCTGAAAATGACACAAATAGAAGAAGAAAGAGACTTGAGACTTAAAAGAAATGAAAGAACTCTACAAGAACTTTCAGACTCCATCAGAAAGAGTAATATAAGAATAATAGGCATACCAGAAGGAGAAGAAAGAGAGAAGGGAACAGAGAATATATTCAAACAAATTGTCGATGAGAACTTCCCAAATTTGTGGACAGAACTGGACCCTCGAATCCAAGAAGCAAATAGAACACCTAGTTACCTCAATCCCAACAGACCTTCTCCAAGGCACATTGTATTGAAGCTGTCTAAAATCAACGACAAAGAAAGAATCCTCAAGGCAGCCAGGGAAAAGAAGACGGTAACTTACAAAGGAAAGCCCATTAGATTATCATCAGATTTTTCAGCAGAAACTCTACAAGCCAGGCAGGAGTGGAACCAAATATTCAAACTATTGAAAGAGAGAAACCATGAGCCAAGAATAATATATCCAGCAAAGATATCCTTTAGATATGAAGGAGGAATAAAGACCTTTCCAGACATACAGAAGCTGAGGGAATTTTCTAATACACGACCTGCACTACAAGAAATACTAAAGGAGGCTATTCGACCACCATCAACAGGGACAATTTGTGGCAACCACAACTCAAAAAGGGGGAGAGTAAAGGCCTGAACCGGAATATGGGAATGGAGAAAGTAAGCGTGCTGAAGAAAATGGAATACTCTAAATATCAAACTTTCTTTTACATAAACTTAAGGGTAACCACTCAAAATAAATCCAGAATTGAAATATATACTGAAATAAAAGAAGAAACAGGGAAACATCATAGAATACCACCACACAGAAATAATAGACAACAAAAAGGCAAAGAAACAAGGGAGACACAGCCTTACCAGAAAACTAAAGATAGAATGACAGGAAATCCTCACATATCAATAATCACCCTAAATGTAAATGGACTGAACTCACCAATAAAAAGGCACAGAGTAGCAGATTGGATCAAAAAACTAAACCCAACCATATGCTGTCTCCAAGAGACACATCTCAGCTACAAGGACAAGCATAGACTCAAAGTGAAAGGGTGGAAATTGACACTCCAAGCAAATGGTACCCAGAGAAAATCAGGTGTAGCCATAATGATATCAGATGAAACAGACTTCAAGGTGAAAAAGATAACAAGAGACAAAGATGGACATTTCATAATGGTGAAGGGACTGTACAACAAGAAGACATAACAGTCATCAATATTTATGCCCCCAATCAGGGAGCACGAAATACACCAAGCAACTACTAACAGAACTAAAGGGAGAAATTGACCAAAACACAATTATACTAGGGGACTTAAATACATCATTGACAGCTATGGATAGATCATCCAAACAGAAAATAAATAACGAAATAGTAGCCCTAAATGACACATTAGATGAAATGGACATAATTGACATTTATAGAGCACTTCATCCTAAAACATCAGACTATACATTCTTTTCTAGTGTACATGGAACATTCTCAAGGATAGACCATATATTGGGACATAAAATCAGTCTCAACAAATTTAAGAAGATTGAAATCATACCATGCATATTCTCTGATCACAAGGCTTTGAAATTGGATATCAACTGTAAAAAGAAAGCGGCAAAAAACACAAATACATGGAGATTAAACAACATACTTTTAAAGAAGGACTGGTTCAAAGAAGAAATTAGAGGAGAGATCAAAAGATACATAGAAACAAATGACAATGAAAATACATCCTACCAAATTTTTGGGATGCAGCGAAAGCAGTTTTAAGAGGGAAATTTATCTCATTACAGGCCTATCTCAAGAAACAAGAAAACTCCCAAATAAATAACCTCATGTTACACCTTAAAGAACTAGAAAAAGAAGAACAAGTAAAACCCAAGGTCAGCAGAAGAAAGGAAATAACAAAAATTAGAGCAGAACTAAATGAAATAGAGAACAAAAAGACAATAGAAAAAATTAATGTGACAAAGAGCTGGTTCTTTGAAAAGATTAACAAAATTGACAAACCCTTGGCTAGACTTACTAAGATAAAAGAGAAGACACTGATTAACAAAATCAGAAACGTAAAAGGGAAGTTATCACGGACACCACAGAAATACAAAGGATCATCCAAGAATACTATGAAGGACTATATGCCACCAAATTCAACAACCTAGAAGAAATGGACAAGTTCTTAGAAACATATAGCCTTCAAGGCTGAACCATGAAGAACTGGAAAATCTAAACAGACCGATCACCAGTGTGAAATTGAATCAGTCATCCAAAACCTTCCCAAAAGCAAAAGTCCGGGACCAGATGGCTTCACTAGTGAATTCTACCAAACCTTCAAAGAGGATCTAATACCAATTCTGCACAAACTCTTCCATAAAATGAAGAAGAGACAGTACTCCCTAACTCATTTTATGAGGCCAACATTACCCTGATACCAAAACCTGGTAAGGACAGCACAAAAAAGAAAACTACAGACCAATATCTCTAATGAATACCGATGCAAAAATCCTAAATAAAATTCTAGCAAATCGAATACAACAATGCGTTAAAAAGATTATTCATCACGACCAAGTGGGGTTCATCCCGGGGCACAAGGATGGTTCAACATCCAAATCCATCAATGTGATACATCACATAAACAAAATAAAGGACAAAAATCATATGATTATATCAATTGATGCAGAAAAAGCATTTGACAAGATACAACATCCATTTATGATTAAAACACTTAATAAAATGGGTATAGAAGGAAAATACCTTAACATAATAAAGGCCATATATGACAAGCCCTCTGCTAATCTCATAATTAATGGAGAAAAACTGAAGCCCTTTGCTCTACGTTCAGGAACACGACAGGGATGTCCCCTATCACCTCTGCTTTTCAACATAGTGTTGGAAGTCCTTGCCAGAGCAATCAGGCAAGAGAAAGAAATAAAAGGCATCCAAATTGGGAATGAAGAAGTTAAATTATCACTCTTTGCAGATGACATGATGCTATATATAGAAAACCCTAAAGACTCCACCAAAAAGCTATTAGAAACAATCAACGAATACAATAAAGTTGCTGGCTACGAAATCAACGTACAAAAGTCCATTGCATTCCTACATACTAACAAAAAAATCTCAGAAAAAGAAATACAAAAAACAATTCCTTTTGCAATTGCAAAAAAAAAAAAAAAGAATAAAATACCTAGGAATAAACTTAACCAAGGATGTGAAAGACCTATATGCTGAAAACTGTAAGACATTTTTAAAAGATATCGAAGAAGACACAAAGAAATGGAAAGACATTCCGTGCTCATGGATTGGAAGAATCAACATAGTTAAAATGGCCATATTACCCAAAGCAATATACAGATTCAATGCAATCCCCATCAAAATCCCAATGGCATATTTTAAAGAAATAGAACAAAAATCATCAGATTTGTTTGGAACCACAAAAGACCCCGAATAGCCAAAGCAATCTTAAGGAAAAAGAACAATAATGGAGGTATCACACTTCCTGACTTTGGCTTGTACTACAGGGCTACAATAATCAAAACAGCATGGTATTGGCAGAAAAACAGACACATAGACCAATGGAATAGAATTGAGAACCCAGAAATAAAACCACATAAATATGGACAGATAATTTTTGACAAAGAAGCTAAAAACATACAATGGAGCAAAGACAGCCTCTTCAATAAATGGTGCTGGGAGAATTGGATAGCCACGTGCAAAAGAATGAAACTGGACTGCTATTTGTCACCATGTACCAAAGTTAATTCAAAATGGATCAAAGACTTAAGCATAAGACCTGACACAATAAACTGCATAGAAGAAAACATAGGTACTAAACTTATGGACCTTGGGTTCAAAGAGCATTTTATGAACTTGACTCCAAAGGCAATGGAAGTAAAAGCTAAAATAAACGAATGGGACTATATGAAACTTAAAAGCTTCTGCACAGCAAAAGAAACCATTGACAAAATAAAGAGGCCACCAACTGAATGGGAGAAGATTTTTGCAAACAGTGCCTCCGATAAGGGGCTAGTATCCAGAATATACAAGGAACTCATGCAACTCAACAACAAAAAAACAAACAACCCAATTGAAAAATGGGCAGAGGACTTGAAGAGACATTTCTCCAAAGAGGACATACAAATGGCAAATAGACATATGAAAAAATGCTCAACATCACTAATCATCAGAGAAATGCAAATCAAAACCACAATGAGATATCACCTCACCCCAGTCAGAATGGCTATCATCAACAAGACAAATAGTAACAAATGTTGGAGAGGCTGTGGAGAAAAAGGAACCCTCATACACTGTTGGTGGGAATGCAGACTGGTGCAGCCGTTATGGAAGGCAGTGTGGAGGTTCCTCAAAGAATTACGAATAGAATTGCCATATGACCCAGCAATCCCTCTCCTGGGTATCTACCCAAAAAATCTGAAAACATTTAGAGATAAAGACACGTGTGCTCCAATGTTCATTGCAGCTTTGTTTACGGTGGCCAAGACATGGAAACAACCAAAATGTCCTTCGATAGATGAATGGATAAAGAAGTTGTGGTATATATACACAATGGAATACTATTCGGAAGTAAGAAAAGATGATATAGGAACATTTGTGACAACATGGATGGATCTTGAGAGAGTAATGCTGAGCGAAACAAGTCAGACAGAAAAAGCAGAGAACCATGTGATTTCACTGATATGTGGTATATAAACCAAAAACAACAAAAGAACAAGACAAACAAATGAGAAACAGAAACTCATAGACACAGACAATAGTTTAGTGGTTGCCAGAGGGTAAGGGGGGCGGGGGTTGGGGGGTGGGAGATGAGGGTAAGGGGGATCGAATATATGGTGATGGAAGGAGAACTGACTCTGGGTGATGAACACACAATGGGATTTATAGATGATGTAATACAGAATTGTACACCTGAAATCTATGTAATTTTACTAACAATTGTCACCCCAATAAATTTAATAAAATAAAATTAAAAAAAAAAAAAAAAAAGCTGCCCACCCCCACAGGTCATCTCACGTTAGAATCTGAGAAACACAGCTCTAAGTCTTTTCCCTCATGAAATACATCCAATCAATCACCAGTCCTACTGAGGTCAACTTTCAATATCTCCTGCATCCGTCCCATTTGCACCCTGGCCCCGGCCACCTCCCTGATGCAAACAGCCACCCTCTCACCAGTTCTGAGTTGGTGTTCTACAGGTATTTGTTTGTAGACGTCAAACTCTCATTCCTTAAGAGGGATGCTTAGTTCTAGCTTGGGAGGTCTGGGACTGTTTTTTGGAGGAGTTTGAGTGTTTGGAATTGTGTGCAATGGGCTGAATAGTGCACATTTGAACACTACCTTTTCAGCACCCATCCCCCCTGCTTCCAGCAATAATGGCTGATTTTCACAGGGAATCCATTCTTTATTAATTCTCAGTCCCTGTAGATTCTAAGTCTAGCTCCAGGAATGGAATAGAAGGCCTGATCCTAAGCCAGTCAGTGCATCCCATCCTTTTGGCCACAGTGCAAGGATGCTCAGGTGTCCTAAGGAGGTCCAATCAGCGTGGAGCTAAAGACTTTTGAGGGGCTATCAGAAAACATTTTGGCTTTATCTAGCTGGATTTGAAGCTAAGAGGAGGTGAGGCTGGCACTTGGGATAGCCATATTGTCACCATGAGAGGGGAATCTGGAGTGGAACACTGAACTGGAAGAGAAGTAGACACTGAGTCCAAATGTCATGGTTTGATCCTTGATCCAGCCATGCCTGAAGCTGGAGCTACCTTTAAACTTTTCAGTTTATGAACTTGCTGAGATACTGAGACTTCCTCATGCCCATGCTTTCAAGCTAACTATGAATTTCTGTCTGTACTGCTCTCCCAACTTGTACTACCCCACCACCCTAACCTTATCTATTTCAGTCAGGACTCTCACCATTACGAATGACAGAAAAACTGACTCAAATAGGTTTAGGCAAACAAAAAGGAAATTTAGTGATTCATGTGGCTGAAAAAATGGATGGGAAATACTGTCTTAGAGCTCCCATCTTCTGCCCACAAAAGGATGAAAAATATGAAACTGGTTACCGAGGATATTTGTGTCCTAGGTTGTTAATAGGTGTTTTATTGGGGAAGGGGTTGTGTAATCCAACGAGTTTGAGAAACACAGGAACAAATAGAGAAAAAATTCACAACCAGACTTCTTGCAGCCTTTAAAATGGTAACATGTATTATGAGCTCCAAGGAGAGAGTGTGTACGTAGGTATGTATTTCCAGAACCTATTTCTCATGGAATCAATGTTATAAAGAATATGTTTTGGAAAACGTTGGGTTAGGTCAGTTACTGTGTAGGCTTCAGAGAAGCCACTGTCCAGAATGAAAGAACTCGGTGAGGGCATGAGTGCTTGTCTAGATGTGGGCAGGACTAGGCCACACACAGGAAAGGGAAATCGCTCTTGATTCAAGGATCCCAGAAATACTTTCTGTTCTTAAATCCTCCTGTGATCTGCTGGTAACAGGACTGAAATAAGTAGAGGTCTTGGAGCAAATCTTCAAGAAATTCCTATTGAACTCTAAGTGCAGGGCTGCTTGGCAGCAATATCTAGTTTGCATTCATTCATTTATTCATTCAACATCTATTTACTGAACAACTACAGCGTGCAGGTATCATTCTAAATGCTAGGGTTCCATTAGTCAATCAGATAGAAATCCCTGCCCCCACAGAGCTTGAATTCTAACAGATGGAGGCAGTCAAATAAATATATATGTAGATATTATGTTATGTGTGTATGTGCTGAAATAAATGGAGCTGGCTGCAGGGGATTCGGCATGCCAGGCCCAGGATGCTAAACAGGGCTGCCAGGCTGGGCTTCACTAAGCAAGAGACATTTGAACAAACACTTGAAGGAAGTGAGAGGAGCTATGAGGATGTCCCAGGCAGTGGGAGCGCCTCGTGAGGGCCTGCGGGCGGAGTGTGCCTGGCCTCCTGGAGGAACGCGGGGGTTCAGTGCTGCTGAACAGGCGGTGATGCAGGGTGAGGTAGCTATGGTGCCAGGTCATGTAGAGCCTGGAGGGCTTTGGCTTCCACCTTGAGTGGAATGAGCAGCCATGGCCAGGTGAGAGCAAAGGTAGCACAAGATCTGTCCCGGTTTGTAAAGGGTCACTCTGGCTGCCTTGTTAAAAGTCGAGTGCGTGAGTCAAAGGTGAAAGCCAGGAGACCTAGCAGGAGGATTTGCAATTCTCCTGTAAGATGCTGGTACCATGGCCCAGGGCCCTAGGCAAGTGGAGACGTGAGCAGTAGCTGAATGCTGGCTGCGTTCTGAAGGGGAAGCTGATAGGATGTCCCTATAGGTGGGAGGTGGGGTCAGCTGAATCAAAGATAACTTTTGGTCCATGGAACATGGAACTGGGAGAATAAAGTTATCATTGATGGAAATGACTAGGCATGCACTGTGTCTAGAAAAAAATTAAGCCAAAGTTTTAAAATTGGGAGATTTCACATTTCAAAAAAAAAATCATATTTTCCGCCACTCTTGAAAAATGGAAAGATCTGGCAAAATCTGCCTCAACTGCTGGTTCAAGCTCACTGGCTGCTCCTCCCTTAGATGAGCAGGTACACTCATTTCCTCATTTAGATCACCCACCTGGTCCCTTAGGAATGTGGGCAGGAGAACCTAGGGACATATGTGAGTGCTCATGAGTCATCTAGAGGCTTGTTAAGAAGTCACTGAGCACTGGGCTGTCTGCAGAGTTTTGCAGTCAAAAGGTGCAAGTGGGGTCTGAGAATCTGCAGTCCTGAGCGCTCAGGTGATGCTGATGCTTCTCTCGTGCTTGCGCACGAGGCTCTCGGATGAGCTGGAGTCTGCGATGAACGGGTGTGTTTTGATAGGCTTGGGGAGGGAGAGTGGCAGCCCCGGACGGGACACTTCACTGTCTGTGAGGGCTGCTGCAGGCACACTTGGCTTGCTTTCTTGTTTGGACAAAAGCTGGCTCTTCTGGGTCAAGGTCACCAGCAATCAGGGCAGGGAGTCTGGAGCCTGGAGCCTGGAGGAGGAGAACTAAAGAGGCCTTCACAGGCGATGGTGTTTTCTGGAGAATGCAAGGGAAAGACGAATTCCCTGCAGCCCATCAAAACTGCTTGCACAAGCTTTCTTATTTCAATTAAGCTCCAGGCTCATTATGCAGCCCCAGGGCTCACTCTTCTATGGGGAGGAGCAAAGATCACATTTCCATCTGCTGCTCCAGCTTGGAGAGCCCTGAGGGAGGGGCAGGAGCCACCAGCTCAAGCCTCCCAGTTACTAGCACAGGGAGCTGGACGAGTTTCTGCAGTCTCTTCAAGCTGTTCAAGGTAGTTTGGAAGTCTGGCCTGCATTTGAGGGGCAGCAAAGTAAGAGCAGGACAAACCACTTTTTCTTTTCTTCTTGACAAAGGAAATATTTCTCTGTACATCTGGTTTGCATTTTTCTTTAGGGTTCTGCCAGAAACAATTGTGAAAACAGAATGCAGCCCAAGATTGAAAGTATCCATCTATTCCTCTGGAATTCTCCATCCGTCCGGCTGGGCCCCATATTAAGATTTGAGGAATTCCTTAATGTGAAGTCATCAGGCTTTTAAAAATACTGCATGCAGTCTCTGGTTTGCCAGGGGTTTCTCAACTTCAAATGTTGGCCTCAGGCCCTCTGTCCCCCTAGAAATTTCTCCCCTCCACTGCCTATCAGAATCCAACCCATTCATTCAAGTATCCAATATGATCATACTCCTTCTCTGTGCCAGCCCACCAGTGGTGAGCAGGACAGAGTCACCACCACCAGGAAACAGCCTGCAGACCAATTAGAATAGGATGACTCGTAATGGTTTGTGTACGGGGCTCTGGTCTGTGGGCAAGGACCTGTTACTTTCTATTTCTCATCCATCACAGACCACTGTGTGGTCCTACTGTGCATAACAGGTATGTAGTTTGTACCATGTGAGTTGGGCAGTACTTGAGCCTATCTAAACCCTGCTCAATGAGATAAGTTTACCAGTCAACTTGCTTGGATGTCACAGCGATGTCCAATTGCAATAAATGTTTCTGAACACGACAATTCTGTGTGTTGATATGGACGCCTAGCATCCTGCTGGCGGCCCAGCACTGGTCTCTGTTATGAATAAGAGAAAGTGTTAGGAAAAAGAACAACAGGGGCCTAAATTGTTGGGTGACCAGCAAAGACCCTTGAGAAAGTGAGACCTGATAGATAAATAGGGAAAGTGGAAGGACCAGTGTTTCATGGAAAGGAACAGCATTTACTGAAGCCCAGAGGAGGGAAAGAGTTTGGCTTGTTGAGAAATGGAAAGACTGCATATGTGCATGTGCACATATGCGTGTGTGTGTGTGTGTGTGTGTGTGTGTGTGTGTGTGATATTGATAACTGGGGTTGGTCAGAAATGGAATGCAGAGTGATAGAAAGGACGAGGTTCGGGGAGGATCTGCTCCCAGTTTCATTTTAAGAAAATCTCTCTGGCTGTGACTGGAGCGTCCTTTACAGTCAGGGTTTCAGGGTGAGGGACGGCATGAGGGGACAGGAAATTGGTGTGAGGACCTATTACAGCGATTTGGGTGTGTATTAGTTTGCTAGGGCAGCTGTACCACAAACTGGATGGCTTAAAACAATAGAAATTTATTCTGTCACAGTTCTGGATACTAGAATCCAAAATCAAGGTGGGTTTCTCCTGAGGGCTCCGAGGGAGATTCTTCTTTAGGCCTCTCACCTCACTTCTGATGGCTTACGGGCACTCTTTGATATTCCTTGCCTCCTGCTGCATCACCCCCATTTCTGCCTCATCTTCATGTGGTATTCTCCCTGTGTGTGCCCAAACTGCCCTGTTTTTAGGACATGTTGATGTATGACCTTGAATGAGATAGTTAACCTCCCTTAGTTTCAGATTCTGCATCTATAAGGACTAAAGATTTTTAATAATGCCCTCACTCATGGTGAGAAATACTGATAATAAAATCTAAAAAAGTAAAGTCACAGCAGCCATAAACTCACAGATTCAGGGTCCCTGTTGCTAAATCTTGCCTCCAGACCCCACTGTATTCAAATCAGCCCCAAATGACAGAGTCGTCTCTCCCTCAGACCTCTCCAGGGACATACTCCTGGCAGCATGGGGAAACCTGTCTCTGTCTACCACTCCATCAACAGGAAGCTGTTCCTGCACTCTAGCCTGCAGCCCTGCCCACTACAATCGAAGTCAATTCCTATGGTCTCAGCCTATGCAGCCCCCACCAAGATGCGATGGAAGACCAGAAACAGTATTTCTGGCAGCTGTCAGGACTCACATCAAGTAGACAAGCCCTGGGGATAAAACCACAACAAGTACTAGGATTCAGCATCATGCCATAGAAAAGCCCTGGTGACTTGAGATTAAAAATGAAAGGTCGCCCAGGCACCCAGCATGCATCTTTTTCCCATCAGAAGACAACCAATCACACTGGCAGGACAGCAACAAAGCTCACTCTCCTTGCACAGAGATAAAGCTCGGAGAGCGGGAGGAGAGATGAAAAGGGGAAGGAAATGGGAAGGAAAACAGGGACAAGCGTTGTCAGGCAGGGCCTCCTATTTTACAGAGGGACTTGGGGACCTGCACTCTAGGAGACAGTGAGAACCCTGCGTCAGAGCCTCAGAGTGCTGAGGGTACACTCCTGAGTTCTCATGTGGGCACAGAGGTCCGTCTATCCGTCCGTCCGTCCGTCCATCCATCGGTCCATCCATCCATCCATCCCTCCATCCCTTGGTCCACAAGTCTCTATTAATCACAGAATGAGTGCTCAGTGTCCAGGCACCAATGACCACAAGTGCCCCAGCCCTGCCCTTGCTGAACTCAATCTGGAGGGAAAGACAGATGGTAAACAAGCAAACACTTCAGATAAGTATGTAGATACAAACTGTATTAAACAGTTTGTAATAACTGTTTAATACAGTTTGTAATAACAAAGAAATGCACCTGGAGTAATAAGAAAGAGTACCAGGTGAGCTAGCTTCTCAGGGCAGTCAGGGAAGGCCCCCAAGAGGGGCCCTCCGACTCAGATAGGGAGAATGAAGAGGAGGCCCTCAGAAGCTGAGGCAGGAAAGGCCCATGGCCAAGGGCAGAAAGACTCCAGCGAGACTGGAGTCACTTAGCATGTGCTGGGGAGAAAAGAGTAATGTGGAGGAGGAAGGAGGACCAGACCAGGTTGGGCGCCTGGGTCCTGATGGAGCTCAGCGTGTGGCCAAGCCTCACAGCCTTTTTTCTAAACAGCCACCTTGTATGCAGTCCTAGTCATGGCACCTGCATACATTTGAAAAACACGATCTGCGTGGGGCCTCACTTATTCGGGTAACAACAGCACCCACAAGTGTACGGGGCCCTTACAGTAACTTCCCCAGCTCTTTCAGGGGGCTCAAAGACCAGGAAACCCCCTGACCTGGAACATATCGAGAGACCTCAAGTGTTCTCTGCATAGGGAGGAATAAAGGGACAGAGATGAAACAGGGTCATGAAAAGCCAGAAGCCACTCAACAGCTTGCTCCCTCCTCTAAGTCCTCAGTCAGCCCAGATGTAAGTAAGCCCCACACTTGGGGGACCTGCAGCTTTGCCACTTCCCCTGTGGACTGGTTACCCAGGAGCTTTTCAGAAATGTAGACTGCATGGTTTTCTCTTGCTGCTGTAACAAATCACCACAAACTTCAAGCTACACCAAAGTGCTACCTGCCAGTGTTGTAGTTCAGAAGTCTGAAATGGGTCTCCCTTGCTCCAACCAAGGTGTCGGCAGAGCTGCATTCCTTCTGGAGCCCTCAGGGAATCCATCTCCGTGCACTCTCCAGCTTCTAGGGGCACCCACAGTCCTTGCTCATGGACCCTTCCTCTGTTTCCAAGGCCACCGTAACAGCAGGCTGAGTCCTTCTCACATTGTGTCACTCTGAGCTCCTCTGCCCCCCTCTTTTGTATGTAAGGGCCCCTGTGATTCCATTGCTCCACCGGATAATGCAGCACACCCTTTCCATCTGAAGGTCAGCCTTAATTCCATCTACAACCTTAATTCTCCTCTGCATATAACCTGACATTTCACAGGTTCCAGGAATTAGGACATGGACATCTTGGAGGGGACTTTCGTCTGCCTGCCCCATAGGCTCTAGGGGCCCCTCTACAGATGGACTGAATCAGAAACTGCATTTGACAGGATCTGCAGTGGTTCAGCACACATTCAAGTTTGTGAAGCACTGGCACCCTGGCCCAGCAGGGCAGACATCTCAGGTGTGCTCAGGACAGCCAGACTAGCTTGCTCAGACCACAGGAACCCCTCCTGAGAGCTAGTTTTCTCCGCTCAGTTGTCCCAGCTGCAAGCACTTCCTCTTTCTGAACGTGGACCCCAGCCCTCATGGAGAAGGGTGTCTTTTGTCCAGAAACTTGGATTTGGAGGCAGCCTCTTGCAGGTGGTCTGAGCATTCTGAAATAGTCCCCCCAGGGTGAGAAAAATGGGATTCACATATGGGTGTGAGAATTGCACTCACTGAGTTGGAAGAACAGAATTTGCTCATCCCCCACTGCGGGTCTGAGAATGGCTGGTCCTGGGGAAAGGTCAGCAAAGCTTGGCAAAACGGTAGTAATTCTCTACAATTCATTGGAACCTGAGCTTTTCGGAGGGGCCTGGGAGGTCACTGAGGTAACTGAAGCTTGGAGAGGTTGTGACTCGCTCAAGGTCACACAGGTGAGGGGTGGAAAACAGGGAGCCAGGGCCATACACATCCCTGTTTCTAATTGGCTGTTATGTGGGGGCCATGCCTCAGCCGAGGGTCACCCCCTGCAGGAAGGAGAGAGCAGGGATTAGGCAGCTGACCTCTGCTCCATCGGTCCTGAGGGAAAGCTGATCCTAAGACTGCCTGTACTCAGCCCAACCCAGCCAGTTCTCAGGGCATCCAGCCAAAGCTGGAATTGTCCACGCAGCCAGTTCAGCAGTAGAAGAAAGGCCTCCAGCAGGAGGGTGAGGACATGCCCTTGCGGGCACACTGACCTGGGTACTTCCTCCCTGGGGCAGACCATCCCAGCCCGGCGTGTGCCATAACCAGTACAGACAGGTGCCAGGAACTGGAAACTCCTTAGGGGAAACTCCATTTCCAGGCATAACCTTTCCTTTGCTTGTCCCAGAGCCTCCCCGCAGAGCTGACATTTGGAAGATTCCCTCCACCCCAGCAATGCTCAGCTTCCCTGCACTGCTGAAAAACATCTGGCTCACTTGGCACCTAAGCTGGGTAAAAATAGCATGCCATCTTGTGAGCAGGCACCATGCCATGTCAGCAGATGGAGCTGCGTGCCATCAGCCAGCCAAGAGGCCACTGAACGATACGGAAGGCATTTGCAAAGGGCAGGATTTGCAGCTGGAGGGGTCACAGGGCTGAGTGCCAGGACCTAGATGACAGGGCCAGGAGGTAAAACAAGAAGGGCAGAGAGAGGGTGGGACCCCTGCCCTTCACTGGAGGACAGGGCAGGGGAAGAGAGAACGCACCTGGGCACTGGGGGCAGCAGGGCACGATGGTGAAGGCCTGTCTGAAAGCCAGGTGGACCTGTGTTCTAATCCTGTCTCTACCTTGCAGGTCTCTGGTAAGGATATCTAATCATTCTGTCATCTAGTAAGCATGGTGGGTGTGAGGTAGGTTGGTGAGTGGTGGTGAGTTCTCTTTCCAGTGTGGGAGATAGACATTAAGCAAAAAATGACACAAATAAAAGTGTCAACTGAGATAAGTACCTCAAAGGGAAGGTTTGCAGTTCAATCAGTCATACAATGAAGGGGTCGGGGAGCAAAGGGAAGTCTAGGAAGATGTCCCCAAGGAAGGGACAATTAGAATCTGAGGTACGTTAAGCTCTTAGCACAGTGCTTCGGACCTGATAAATATTGGCAAGTGGAAGTGGTTATTAATGAATCCTTACTGAAAATAAAATGATAACAGTAGCAATCTCTTCCATCCAGGGTTAGAGTACAGGGCTTGGGCCTGAGGGGACATGCCATAGGAGAAAGCCTGACCTCTTGGCTTCACTTGGAGACCAGTGAACTTTAAAAAACAAAAACCCATAAAATTATCTCAGACCCCGGTGAGGATCATTTGGAGTCCCCAGACACTGCAGAGTTTCAACAACAAAGCTCCCAGGACCCTCCTATGAGGTTTGGACAGTTTGGCTGAGGACAAAACTAGGTTCAAACCTAAGCTTTCCCCTAATTTATCTGGGCAGCCTGAGCAAAAGCCAGCAAGCCCACCTGCTCAAGCCTCTACTGACCTGGCTCTGCCCGGCACAGACTCCCTCGTTGCTCCCTTGGACTGCCGGCCCTAGATAGCACCGAACCTCACCTTGGGACAGAACCTGCTTGTAGGGTGAGCAGGAGGCGAATTTCTTCCTGTGAGTACCTTCTGCAAAAGTGGTGCCTTTTGACTAGTGTACAAACTCTAAGGAAAAGGCATTGGGAAAGCCGTGTGAAGTCCCCAGGGCAACGTCAGCTGTCAAACTGTGCGGTACGCAGTGCAGACAGTCAAAGGTGGCACCTTTGTCACAGGCTTGAGGCCTCACCAACCAATGTGCAAACTCCGCTGGGCACCAGGCTGCCCTGACAGCAGCAATGTCCTGTGAACGTCCATTTAAGAGGGAGGGGCAGGGGGAGTGGCAAAAGAGTTATTGTGTGAAACCCCTCTGGTGCCCTCCCTACCTGGCTTTGCCTCCAACTGACGCTGCAGCCGTGATATATGCCCAGGTGGACCCGACAGCACCTGGCCACAGCTGCATCTCACATTTCTCACTTCCCACCCTGTGCATTGTCAGCCGCCATTTTGTGCGGGAACCCACTCGGCCATTCTGCTGTACATCCAAACCCGGAAACACAAGCGTGTTAACACACCATGGGCAACCTTGACCAATGGGAGGCAGGAGGGAGCAGATAACTACTTCCCTCTTCTGTCCTTCAGCTAGAGAATTCTGGGGGCCAGTCTAAAAGGCTCCTCAGAGGGTCCTCCGGAGCCCATATCCACAGTGCTGATCAGCTCAAGGGTGTATCCCGGCCCCCCCTCCATGGGGCCCATTCCCAAATTAAATTACCTGCACGCAAGCCTCCACTCTCCAGCTCTGCTTTCTTGGAGAACCAACTCAAGACAGTTGCCTTCCTGCCCTCTCTCCACCAGCTGTCAGGAGAAGAGGGACTTTCAGAGGCATGTGTGGTAGTTCTATGGTAAAAAAACAAAACAAAAACAGAGAACAGCTGGATGAGATGAATGTCTTTGACTGTAGTCCAGAGGGATCCTTAGCCAGTGCTTTTGAATGGCGTAACAGTGGACTCTCCTGCAAACAAAAGCAAATGCATAGTCGGCATTGATACCCACGACTGCTGAGCACCCACGCCTTCTTCCTTCCTAACTCGGTTTACCTCTTGGAAAATAGTACCTTGTTCCAGTTTGACGGGTCTTGTTCGGAAATACTTTTTAGTGATCACTGCCCACTTTGGAATTCCAAGAGGACATGTACTTTCTTCCTATCCCAGAGGCAAGCTCAGCCACCTGAATGCCTTCTTCCTGGACTCAATCTTGAACAAAAATCCCAAGGCTAGGGGACTGGCTGGAAGGCAGCCTTCCTGATGGAAGAATGCCCACCAGTGCAGCCTCTCAGACGCTCTTGGCATCATTCCTCTGACCCCAAACCTAGTCCTCCAACCTCTGGTTGAGTCTTTGAATAACTGACCCTGGCTCTACTATCCTTTTGATACATTTTCTTTCTCTTTGGTCAGGAGAGTCAGTTTCTGTAGCTTGCAACCAATAATGCTTACAGGTCCTCATGGAATGCCAGTCTGGAAAATGGACAGAAGTGGAGCAGATCTGCTGACACGGTGAAGGGCGGGCAGGGGCTCCTCCCTCTCGTACCTTCTAACAGTAGCTTCTTTGTTTTCTCCAAGGCGCCCCTGGGGCCTGAAAGAGCTCATTAAAAAGAAAAACAAAGAAACTCTTGCTCTCATCCCATCCCCTTTGTACAAAGGAGGAAAGCAAGGCCAGAGAAGTTCACTGATTTGCCAAAGTCCCAGCAACGCTTACTTATGGTCTGAAACTCAGGCCTCCACCTCCCAGGCCACTGGCCTTTCTACCACACCACAATGGCGGGGGGGTTGGAATTTGAGAGACAAGCAGACAACGGAATTGAGATAAGGGCCAGGTGGGGATCAAGTGCAGGGCACCGTCCCTCCAACACCCCTGCAAGACCATGGCCTGCAGCAGCAGCAGGGCTACCTTGCAGGGCTGCAGGCTCATCCCCAAGTCCTCTCTCCCTGTCCCTGGATGACAGCTGGGCCAGGAGGCACACTCACACCACGACACCTCTACAACATAACAGCAGGTATGCATTGTCAAGCCCTCTGCTTGGAGGTGACTGAGGTAACTGAGGCTCAGAGAGGTTGTGACTCGCTCAAGGTCACACAGGTGAGGGGTGGAGAACAGGGAGCCAGGACCATACACACCCCTGTTTCTAATTGGCTGTTATGTGGGTCCATGCCTCAGCTGTGGGTCACCCCCTCGCAGGAAGGAGAGAGCAGGGATTAGGCAGCTGACCTCTGCTCCGTCGGTCCTGAACACAGCTCCCTGGTTCTAGTCCTAGAAGATGCTCCGCAAAAAGTGCCTCACTTTCTAGATCCTACAATGTGCTTTCTTATTTTTTCACATATTAATATTAAATGAGAGGGTATGTAGGAAAGTAGTTACAGCATGCACTCTGAAGTCTGACTACCTGCATTGGATTACCAGCTCTGCCCCTTCCTAGCAGTGTGACGACCCAGGGCAAGTTACTTAACCATCTGGGACTCAATTTTCCCATCCACGGATTGGGAATGAGGTAAAGTTCCAGCTGTGTTCGTTCAGATTCTGCAAGAAGCAGATGCCACCACGAGATGATATGAATACGATGTAGTAGGGGAAACACCTGTGAAAGGGCCTGGGGTGAAGCTAGAGGAGGCTGGAAACATTGTGAAACCTCAATGCAGACCGAATTCCCGCAAAGAATGAAAGAAAAGGAAGAAAATGCCTTAGATTGCAGTGCAGTTCTAAGAAATTGTTGAAATTTTGAGTGTAGGTAGTTTGCAAGTCAAAGTCGCCGGCCAGAGCAGCTCTGTGTCTCCCAGGAAGGTGCCTGCCTCAGTACCCCAGACAGGCTCTGTCATGGGCTGAGAGCAGCCTGTGGGAAGCAGAGCCCAAGGCTGAGATGGATTCAGAGCCCGGCCACTGGCGACTTCAGTCAACCTCTTCCTGGCAGTAGGAGATCTGAGAAGTGCATTCTGAGTCCCCTCCAGGTCCCTCATCAACCTCCAAAGATAGGATTAAGTAAGTCAATTTACAAACAGCTTTTAAAATAGGTCTGTCACATGGTAAGCACTCTGTATGTGTTGCCTTATAACGAACAACAAATAAAGTATGAAATCAAGATGCTTCTTAAAATCACTTTGTGTAACTGATGTGATCAGTTTCCTTTTCTGTCTGAATTCTGGAATGTTGTTAAACTGCTGACACATCCTACAATCAGCACGTCTTGGAATGGAAGAAATAAGTTTGGGAAACTGCAAACTGTACCCCTCTTGGAGGCTTGCTGTGGCCTACTAAGGACTTGGCTACACCCTGAAGTAGACAGACCTTTTTCACTCTGTTCAACTCCCTTTTCCCACACTTTGCTCACAGATCCCTGGTCTGCATACACTTCCAATACATTTTTCTCTTCACTTAAAGAAGCTGATTTCTGTTGCTTGCACCCAATTCCCAACTGAAACACATGCAATCTCAACATATCAAAGAGATAAAAGTGGAACTGCTATCATTAAAGATGAGGTGGGGACGGGACCAGAACTCCCTGGAGTACATGGCAACAAACGCTGGGCTCTGCGAATGCTGCTTTACTGCTGTTTCAGGTGACTCTCAGTAATTAGGGTCAGAGTAAATGGTGCACAGTGATTGACAGAAGGAAGGGAGGGAGAAGAAGAAAAAAGTTTTCCTGATACTCCCAGGCCACCCCACCCTCACGAGGTCCCTGTGGACTCACTTGGAAAACCCGCCTTTAATCCCCCCCCCCAATGAGGTGGCTCAGTCCACCTTGGTCAGAGCCCAGCATTGTGTCGCTGCAGTTCCAGAGAGGCAGGAAAGCACAAGGCCAGGAATAAGGACCTGGCCACCGTGACCACAGTGGAGGGCCGCACACAAATTCAACAGGAAAAATGTTCTCCACCCCTCATTTACCGTTGGTTTTATGTTTGCGCTGTGCCAAGTACTGTGCTGCAAGGGGGATTCTGAGATGAGAGACAGGCTTCACAGCTCTGATGTGCCATCTCAGGCTCTTGCTGTGCACCTTCTCATCCTGTCCAGAGCTGTGGAAACCGTGGTGGCTCGCTTCAGCTGCACTGAGGGTCTGCTTTCGGCAGCTTCTCGGCTGTGGTGCAGCCTGCTCAGCCAGTGGTCCCGGCACATTGCCATGCACCCCCAGGGGCAACCTCACTCAGCACATTGTCTCCAGGGCACCATGCTGAGGCTGCAGGGCCACAGCAGGACCTGCTCAGTGCACTCTGGATCAGCCGGCCTTCCCAACGGCTCCCCAGTCCCAAGAATGACTTCTTCAAAATGAACTATGTACACACCAGTTTAAGTCTCATCCTCCACTTTTTTTCAGAGAAACCCTAAATAGAATTTTTTTAAAAAAACTACATTGCTTTGTATTCGTAGCAATTAAAATGGCAGGTACTTCTATTAATTCATTTGAGTATCACAGCAATTAAAAATGATATATAAGTCTGACATCAGTCTCATTTTTAAAGAGAAAAACTGGAGCTCAGAGAGTTAGTTGACTTGCCAAATGTTACCTCGCTAGGCAACAGCAAGAACCAGGCTTTTCTTCCATCTCAGCCTGAGCTACTGTTACTACAGTTGTCAATTCAGGGCCTGAGAGCCTCAAAGGTACACCTTCAGCATCCCTTAGGCCAGATTTTGAAGAAAATTTATTAATTAGCTAGATGAAGAATAGGATAGATGGAGAGTGGGGACAGAAATTTTGACAGAAGAACAGCAGAAGCACAAGCCCAGACGTGGGAGCCATTCATCAGGGTTTCTTCTGAAAACTGCAGAGCAGAGTTTGGAAGAAACATAGGGTCAAAGAGGCCTGTGAACATTGGTAAGAATTACAGCAAAAGTCACCAGGGTCCGTGGACTCAGTACTGTGGGTGTTGGCTGAAAGTTCTAAGAGGCTGTGGGCTAGCAGGGTGGGAGGGAGGGAAGGCTTGCAGGTGATAACTTCAGATTTGTGGGTTTTGCCCAAAGCCAGCTGGTCCATATTCAGAGCCTCACCACCTGGTAACCAGGGATGGCTTGTTTCCCCAAGACTCAGGACTCTGTTCCTGAGTGAGTTGCCCATTCCGCTGTTCTTGATTGTCTAACAAAGACTTGTTCTTTTTTTCTTGGGAAGAGTCACATCTTGAATTTCTAATGAGTAACTAATTAAGGCCTGTGAGGGGCTAGAAAGGAAAGCAGTACCCTTAGATAAACTCAGAATCAGTCGTCTAGAATAGGCTGCTGCACCTCTCCTTGGCGTCACTCTACAGGCAGTGGACGAGGGCTACGAGTAGCTCTCTGCTCAGACGAGGTAATAATTACTGACAACCACAGGCTTTATCTTGACTAGGTATAAAGACAAGTGATTGCAAGTGATCTGCACACCCGTGTATACACACCAAAACCCTAGCAGAAATCAGTGTCTCAACAGGCAAGCCCCTTTTCCTTGCTGAAGGAGCATAAGCAAGTGTGAACTTCCTGGAGAAAAATTTGGCAGTATGTATCAAGAACTTTTATTGCTGCAAGTTCCCTCCTAGGAATTTTTCCTAAGGAAAGAGTTAGACATAGGCAGAAGGATGCTCATCCCAACCTCATTAAATGTGTACACACCAGGCGCCAAAAGAATGTACACACATTTTAAGAGATGGTTTCTACGTGTTACTTTTCAAAGTTAAATTGAATTACAGTAGCAATGTGTAGTATGACATTCGCTCAAAAGATGGCGTCAATCAATGAATGGTAGTGTCACCATGCGACAGGCAGAACAATCAAAGAAAATGGCAGAAGCGTGATTGTCGTTCAAGGAGCACAAGACCATTTTGAAGTGGTATTTGAAATTTGAGAATGTTCTCATGACTTAACACCCCTTGACTTCTACCTATGAGGGACCTTAAAGGATGTGGTGTACCATAGAAAACCGGCTACACTGGCGGTGCTTTGGGAAGAAATTGAAACGGCATGAACAGCGATACAAGTGGACATTTTGGTCAACGTTGCTCAAGCAGTAGTTCAGCGTAATCAGAAGTGTCTGGATGCTGATGGGAACCACTTTGAGCACCTCTTGTAACTGCAGAGGTCAAACGTGACTTGTATTCATCTTTTGTTATTGGTATATATTGAGTATTACAATTTTAATACAGTTTTTTCCTTTCTTAAAACATGTACACATTTTCTTGGCACCCTCTGTACACACACACACACACACACACACACACACATACACACGAGGTCGGACAATTCAGTTTACGAACTCATCCTAGAACAAGTGCTGAATACCTCATTGCTGAATATCACTACAGTCATCTTCAAAGTACTCCCCTTGGCAAGCTATGCACCGACACCAGTGCGTAGTCCACCCTTCAAAGCAACTTTGGAATTCTTTCTGGAATGGCCATCAGAGCTGTCGTGTATTACCCTTGATGGCCTGAATGTCATAAAAATGTCTTCCTTTCAATATTTCCTTTATCTTCAGGTGAAGAAAGAAGTCACTGGGGGCCAGATCAGGTGAGTAGGGAGGTGTTCCAATACAGGTATTTGTTTACTGGCTAAAACCTTCCTCACAGACAGTGCCGTGTCAGCTGGTGCATTGTTGTGATGTGAGAACCGTGAATTGTTGGCGAAAAGTTAAGGTTGTCTAACTTTTTCACGCAGCCTTTTCAGCACTTGCAAGTAGTAAACTTGGTTCACTGTTTGTCCAGTTGGTACAAATTCATAATGAATAATCCCTCTAATATCAAAAAAGGTTAGCAACATCGTTGCAACAAGTTCATGAACTTAATTGTCATACCTTGTATTCTTAATTTTAAAATGTTCTCAGTTTTAATTTCCAATACAGTGAATATTGATAGATAGAGCTGACATAAGCAAAAGTTCTTTGAGCTCTTTAATGATTTTCAAAGTGCAAAAAGGTTCTGAAACCAAAATTTTGAGAGCCACTGTGTTAAGCCCCTGAGTTTCCAGGCACGTTGTTTTGCACAGCCAGGCTCTGACACAATGTGCACGCATGTGACTGACGTGGAAAGAGGTCCATATTACAGTGCCTTTAAAGCAATTTCAAAACAGTGCGTGAGTCTGTCTTACTTTCCTTTAAAAACTTTTATACAAGTATGCATATAACCAAAATGTTAATAGTGACCATCTCTGGGTAATGAGATTATGAATAATTTGGGTGGAGGTTTTCTCTTTTTATACTTATCTATGTTTTCTACTGTTTTTGTAAGAAATTTCTTGCTTATATAAGAAAAAAGATAGCTTTAAGATAAAGTTGACTTATCCACACAATAAAAATATTAAAGGTGTTTTCCTCCTCAGTAAAAGCATAAAATTTAATTAAAAAGGAAAGAAAGAAAGAAAGATAAAGTTGGCTTGTTGATAGTCTTTTAAAAAATGTATTATTAATTAAAGTGCAGCTGACATACAATTATATTAGTTTCAGGTATACGCCACAGTGATTAGACATTTATATACCTGATGATGTTATCACCTCAAGAAGTCTAGTCCTCACCTGGCACCATACGAAGTTATTACGTATTATTGACTATATTCCCTGTGCTGCATATTACATCCGCGGGACTCACTTATTTTGTACCTGGAAGTTTGTATAGTCTTTAGCAAGAAAAGAGAGCACCCTCCTTGCTCCATTGCCACGGCCCCTCTGGTGGGAAGGTTCTGGCTGAAGGGCATCGGCAAGTTCACATGGCCATTCTCTGTAGCCCTTGTCACATTCATCCAGAGAGATTCATCAAAGAGCACTGAGTTTCCACCTTCCCAACTTCTGGGGGCTGTTGGGTCAGCTTTCTCTCACTGGCCTCTTTTCAGAAGAAGAAATGGGGATGCTAATTCCCAGTGGGAGAACACTACTTCAAGGCACCCCCAAACAAGAAGTGAGCAAGAACCATTTCATGTTCCTGTGTGTGCAGGGCCCCTACAAATTGGCTGCATACCAGCAGCGGTTGCCTAGGGAACACCAATGACATCAAGGAGACGTGAGGACACACTAAATAACTTTAGCAACTATTTGCATTTGGCAGATGTGCCAGGGACAGGTTCCTGCACGCCTCCCTGTGAAAAGGCCCCAGGAGCCCCAGAAGGAATGGGAGTCAGCTGAAGCAATAATGGACAGGTGGTAGATGAGGGAGGGAGAGAGGGAGTTCTTTATGCTTTGATAGCCCCTTCCTAAAGCTGGCTGGAGCCAAGAATCAATAGCAGTGAGTTCCAGAAGGGGTCCCAAGGCTTTATGCACTTGCGGTGGGATGATTTGACCACAGGCCAGGAAACCCCAGAGAGGGGGCAGCCTCTTCCAGGGACTGGCCCCTCCCACACACCCCCTGCAGCCCTTTAGGGTCTTGCTCCTGCTCCCACCACCCTGGAAGGCACGTGACAAGATGGGCTGTGAGGCTGCGAGGCTCACATTGCTGAGGCGGTAATTGGGATCCTTTATACCTGATAGGTGAGAAGTCTGAGAGCCAGGGGAAGTCAGCTCTGTCAGACCTGCCCCCTCTCTCACCTGTCTCTTCTCATTAGGGCTGAGCCAGTCCCATAAAGCCCCAAAAGAAGAGGCAAAGAGCCAAGCCATCCCTGTGTGGCCTGCAAACGGCAGCTGCTGTGACTGCGCTCTGCAGGACTCCATAGGTGAGCTCCACCTGGGCTCCCAAGGCCCAGAGCTCCCCACTCTCTGGGTGGGATGAAGAGAGGCCAGCAGGGGCCCAGACCAGGCCTGGCTTTTCTCACTGCCTCCTTCAAAAATTTTTAGTCAGATGGGATTATATACGAAATGATTGGCTCCTTCATCTGCCTTTGCTTCCCACCCCTCGCCCTCCAGTATGACCACATCTGTCGGTGCTGTTGAAACAGAGCCAACATAAACAAAAACAAAGCAAATCCAGCAGCCAGTGAGGGTGGGGACGTGCCACCCACGTGGGCAGGCACATGCAAGCACTGGACTGCTGAGGCATACCCCCCGCTGGTACAGCCACTGCATGGAGGGACTGGAGAGTCTGGGGCTGGACAGGCCTTGGGGAGTGAGAAGCACCATGGGCAACCCACGCAGGATAACTGGACAGGAAGCGAGGAAGGCTTTTCCAAGAAGCATTAGAACGTATCCACATTGCATGACCCTCTGGAGGAGGAGGGCAAGCAATTGGCAATGCCTCACAATGTGGCTGCCATCATTTGTCTTCCAAATGGTTTCCCAGTCAACAACTTCTGGACACTCCAGCTTCTATGTATGTGTGCATAAGGAGATCAAAGCAACGCAAGATTTTTCTTTTGTTTGTTTATTTGTTTGTTTGTTTGTTTTAATGAGTGTGTTGAGAGTCGGCAAAAGCAGAAGAGTAATAGACGGCGGGTGAGGATGGCCAACATTTCTGGAGGCCCATTCAGGCTCCAAGGTGGCTTGCACATGTGCGTGAATGAGACACAGGCACCATGCTGCTGGGAAGTCTGGGATTTTGCAGCTTCAGGTGTGTTCTATGAACTCATTGCTGGCGCTGGTGGAACTGAAACTCCATCACCCTCCAGCGCCCCAAATCTCTACTGGCACCAGTGATGTAGGTGACGTTGGGTATGCCGGCAGTTTCTGAGTGCGGGCCGGGATCGTGTCTCGTGGAGCCGAAGAATGGAAACACGGACCAGGGAGAGGCAAAAAGTTTTAAAAAGAGGATAGTTTATTAGAGGCAGGAGAAGAGGTTGCAGCTCCCTAGTGGGAGGGGGTCCCGAATGGGGGTGCCCGGTGACTGAGGCAAAAGCTCTTACTTTTATACCTTCCCTTGCCTGCTTGGGGAAGGGGAGCTGTTTGGAGAAGGGAACTTATTTGAAGAAGGGAACTGGCGCCTTCTAATGAAATTCGTCTACCAGGTTTGTTCTGCTTGCCCATCCTAAAGGAATTAGCAAAGTAACTCACTCTTATCTATCAGATCTGCTCCGTTTGTCAGGCCAAAAGGAATTTTATGATTAATCTCAAGGCCTTGTTACATTTTGTCCTGGAGTGAAGGAGTGATTTCAAAACCTGGAGTTTTAGGATATGGCTGTCTTTGTTTATTCCACCAGGGACCTCTCTGTCTACCTAGGGACATTATAACTCTCCTGTATCACCAGCTCCTGGTGGCCAACATTTCCGAGTCGTCGCTTGGGAGAAATGAATGGCATGCCTTCTGTGCTATACTCGCTTGGAAGGGTCAGACAGCAAGGTGGCTTGAGCTCCCAAATCATTAAAGAGCTCCTCTTCAGATGATAGCTATGGCTCCTTTCTTCCAGAAAACACACATGCTCCTATGGGCTACCATGTTTCCCCGAAAGTAAGACCTAGCTGGATAATCGGCTCTAAAGCGTCTTTTGGAGCAAAAATTAATACAATACCTGGTCTTATTTTACTCTAAGAAGTCTTAAAGTAAAATAAGACCAGGTAATATAATAAAATATAATACCAGGTCTTATATTAATTTTTGCTCCAAAAGATGCATTAGAGCTGATTGTCCGGCTAGGTCTTATTTTCGAGGAAACAGGTTAGGTGCCAGTTTTAATTAACGAGCACCAGAACTCCTTCTCCCCTTGATGTTTCGGCTCTGTGAGACACCTGGGGGGCTATGCTAGACTCTGCCCCTATGATAAGGGTCCCGGAAACTGGACCACCATCCGAGCTATCTAAATTCATTTGTCCTATCAGTATATGTCCAAGCCCAAAGGTGGACAAGTCAAGAGACCTGGATTTCTCAGAGGTTGTGAAGAGACAACCCGAAAACAGGATTCTCGTCTCTTCCATTTACCTGGTCATTCCAATTCTGGCTTCTGCTCAGCCAAAACGTCTTTACATGACCCTAGAAAATGACTGGATGATGCAGACACATTTTTGTTGTCACGCATCCCTCTGGAAGGTGGAATTAAGCTGATTTTTTGCTCTTTGCCTCCTTCTTTGCTCTGTGAGAGACTTTCTGCTCCTCTGAGTGACTTGGAATATATTTTTTCATGATGTAGCAGATTGCCAAAAGAACTCAAACTGTTCTCCTCCCTGTATTTATATTCCTTTGCAAAGTGACTTTGCAGCTTCTCCCATCAAAAGATAGACTCTGTTTCTCCACCCCTTGAATCTGGGCTAGCCTAGTCACTTGCTTTGACCAAAAGCATTTAGGAGCAGTGACAACATAGCCAGTCCATGTCTCAAGACACCTTGCACACTTGCACTTCCTTTCTTGGACTCCAGATGCCACCTGGGCCTGCCTGTTGAAGGATGACGGGTCAGTGGAGAGAGACAAACTGTGTCAGCTGGTCCAGCCTCGACCAGCCAGCCCTGAGTTGCCCAGCAGCTAACCACAGGTGTGTTAGTGAGCGGGGCCAAAGCTGAGGGACCACCCAGCTGAACCCAGCCCCTACTACTGGTTCACAGAGTCAGGAGCTACGGAAGTGGAGTGTTAGGAGCTACTGAGTCTCGGGGCTTCTTTTCATGCAGTAAGGGCTAAGACCATGAGCTCCCAAACCAAGCTATGCAGGTGTCTTTATAGCCAGTTAGGGATCAGAAAATGATGGCACAGAACTGGTTGTTTTCTCCAAGGCCCTGTGGCCAAGTAGTAACAAATTCAGACCTTGAACGCAAGTGTCCTGCCAACCTGTTTCTCGTTGGCATTTCCTCCAGAATGTAAGGTACTTGAGAAGTTTCTGGACAGCAGCCCCTAGAAGTCCCTCCTGAGAGAGCCTGATGAATTTTCTTGATGATCTGCACTATTTCACCTGCTGCCACCCCGCCCCGCCCCACTCCGCCTCCGACCCTCCAACATCAACTATCATCTCCCTAGTAACGAGCCAGCCAGCACTGCCAGCTCCTTCAGTTGGCAGGGCTCAAGCAGCTCCCCTGCCAGCCAGCACCCTCCCTTCCGCAGGCAACAAGGGCAACAGCCCCAGGGACATGAAAATACTTGTCAACCACACTGAACGTGGTCAGTGGGTGGGCCTGTCCACTTGTCGGCATCAGCTGGAGATCAAAGCAAACAGAAGAGGAAGGAGGAGGGAGAAGCCCCTCAACACCCTGGTGACCCAGTCAGGGCTTCTAAGGAGAAAGGATGACAAGGAAATGGACTGGGTGGGGGTGGGGGTGGGAAGAGGAAACATCAGAAAATACAAAGGAAGGAAGGAGGGCAATTGCAGGAAGCAACTCCACCCTCTTGAAGCTTCAAAGAGGGCCACTCTCTGTCTCAGGGCCTTTAGGGAAACAACAGGAGGGCGAGGAGGAGACAGCTGCACCAAGTCCTGGCTGTCCTCACTGGCACCAGCTGCCAGCTGGCGGGAAAACAGGCTGTTCTGGCTGCAGAAGGGAGAGACCTGGTGCGTTTTTTCTTTTCTCTGAAGAGTTGGAGAAAACAGAGCCCAGCCTTGTGAATCAGGCCAGGTCCAGTTTCCTCCCACAAGGCACAGGTTTTCCTGGGCTGGGGAAGCACACCTGGCTAGCACATTCTCATGCCGTGGCCAGGAGCTCAAGCTTTCTGCCCGGTGGATGGTCCCTGGGGGAAATAAAATGCCTGGCTGAGGCAATACACTTCGAGGTCAAAAATCATAACAGGGAGGAAAAATTAGCACTAAATGGCTCTGGGTTTGCTCCAAGTCAGTAGTAGTCATAGTAATGGTGATCGCGATAACAGTGATGGTGACAATAAGGCCGCCATTTATTGAGCACTTGCTGGTTGGCAGGCATCATTCATGGCTGACCGCACGAGAACTCCGTGGGGTCGGCAGGGGAGACTCTGGCAGTGCCCTCTTGCACCCTTGCACAGGTACACCCCAATCCAACATTACCTGCTCCCCCAGCTTCTCTGCTGAAGGCTTCCTCCCCTTGCAGATGCTTTACCCACTCGCCAGCAGGCTGGAAGTGCCAGGGAATTAACAATGTCACCCCAGAGCCACCTCAGCCAGTGAGGGTTGCGAGTTGGGGGGTCAGTAGCCCTGCCTCTCTGCCCCGTGAGTGGGATGACTCTGTGTGGGGTTCACTGGCTCCCTCTGGGGTTAAGCCCCAGCTTCCAGCAGGGTCGCTTCCTTGAACATGCGCCTGGTATGGCCTGCTTTCCCTTCCCCGTTTCACCTCCCCATCTGCTCCTAGGATTTTCTGGGGACACAAACTACTTGCACTAGAATCCTTTTCCAAAGTTGGCTTCTGGGAGAACCCAACATGAGACAGTTACAGCTCCATTTTGTAGGTGAGAAAACAGAGGCTCGAAGGGTGTAAAGAGCTCACCTGGGTCTGCCTGATTCAGAGAATGCTCTTAATGACATTCTCTAGTGCAATGACCCAGTTTTGCAGACTCCTTTGGGAACCAAGTAAACTTCAGTTAAGGCCAGAAACAACCCAGAGCATGCACTCCCACTGAGAGCCGCTTCAGGTATGTGGGTCTGGGGTCTCCTGAAGACACCATACCTAGGCCCAACCGGCTAAGAAGACTGGCTTTGGCATCAGGAGCCCTCACTTTTCCTTCTGGAGGAGCGCTGGAGGAGTTCTGTGGCCTTGGGCAAGTCCCTTAACTTCTCTGAACCTCTTTGGTAAAGGGGCTCCCTGGTGAGGTGAAAATCCACAGGAGTGGCCGCCCAGTGAGAGAGGGGCCTCATGTGAGGGGCAGGACCAGCCCCAGAAACCAGTGTCAGCTCCGCCTCTCACTGGTCAAGGCCTGGGGCAAGTTGCTTTCCCTCCTGTGCCTTCCTTCCAATTTGGATAAAGTAGGGCTGTGCTGTTTCTTGTGAATAAGATGAGACACTTGGCAGGCCCCTGATTCAGGACAGCAGTTCTCTTTTTTTTCTTGTCTTCTAAGGATTTGTGTTTAGGTGGATCTGAGCCCCCAGGAACATTTAAATAGAGTTAGACTTTTGCAATCCAATCTGATTCCAGATTACTCCATGCAGACACTGGGTACCTAGTACAACTCTGACTTGTGCCAGCCCAGCGGGGGCTCTAGAGAGGAACAGCTTCTACAAAGGTCCTCCCAAGCCCAGAGGCCAGTCACAGCTCGGGGTGTGGCTATGGGCCGCTGCTCAGAAACACAGAGACCACTTCTTGGAGAGAAGGCACAGATCAAAGAGCCCTCAAAATTTCAGGGAAGCTTTCGGATCCCTGACAGGTGTTCCCTCCAGGTAGCGCACAGGTCCCTTGAAAGCCTCTGACCCTTCATCGGGGCCACTGAGCTGGAGACCTTCCATTTGCTTCTCCAGATCCACCTGTCATCTTGCTGCAGCCTGCTGTATGTCCTAGAATGTTTCCACAGGGTCCTTTGCTCTCTGGCCTCCTGTGAGTACTGATAGGACACTGAGGGTGGAAAGAGAGAGAGGACCAGAAATGTATTCCCTTGCTGAGTCACCACAAATTAGCGGCCAGCTCCTAACCCAGGTTGCACAGCCCTGCCAGGCGGCCTTTTCCATCTGGCAGTTCTCCTTACCTTCAGATAATCACTCCCTCCCTTGTCCTTGCAGCCTAGGGGTGTAATAGCTCCTGACTGGTAGCCCTGGGCATTGACCATTCTCTTGGGCTTTCCCTAAACCCTCCAGACACCTTTGTAAATGCTCCTTTCAGTAAACTCTCCTCAATTACCCTGTTTGAGTAAATCATGGGTTCCCTGCTGAGATCCAGACACAGCCACCAAATTTGTAACACTGTGTAAAGTTTATTTTTGCCACAACAAAGCTCATATACCATCACCATGATATGAGTCTGTCTCAATGCCAAGCTTAGTGAGCCATGTGCTGCATCTGCTAAAAGGCCATTTGGCTGCAAATACGAAAAAAAAAAAAAAAACTGGACTTACACTTGCTTAAACATACAGGGGGTTATTTTCTCACATAATAGAAAGTCTGGAGGTGGCAGTCACTGACATATTTTAATGATTTCAGGGCCAACCTCTGTTATTGTCTTTGCCTTTCTCTTGTGACACAAGATGGCTGCTTCAGCTCAAGGCAATTCATCCATGCTGAAGTCAGGAATAAGTTGATCATTGGATAAAGGGATAGCATCAGTCTCTTCTGCAAAGTAAAGAGATTTCCCAGAGGCCCCACTTAGCAGACTCTCACAGGCTAGATTTGTACAGCTGACCAACCTAGCTGCAAGAGAAGCAGGGAAAGGAATTATCTGAGATTCTATCCTCCACACAGGGAAAGAGCAAGGGAGCAGGAGGCTGGAAATTGTTTGAGGGTAATTATTCAGTGGGGTCTTTCAGGTGCACCAAAAAATAATAACACAGACACAACTTGCAATAAGCAGCACAACTCAGGGTCAAGTCAACCTCTACCACGTCCCATTCCCAGTGTGTCCTGGAGCAAGTGCGACATGCTGGTCAAGGCAGTAAATGACCCTATTCAGCCAGCAACACTGTCCCTTCAAGTATGCTGCCAACTGCTAGTATTTTGAAAGTCTAATAGACCCACAAAAAAAGTTAAAGTAATTCATGTTTTCCTGGTACTCACGGCCAAGTTCCAGGTTCTTCCCATAGTTGCATGGCACAGAGGTTTGGGATAAAGGGTAGAACCCTCCAGATGACCAATTTTAGAGACTGAAAACAGGATTCCAATGAGGCTCTTACCCTGTCAGCTCCCCAACCCACCCCAAGAATGTTCCCACATCTCCTCTCCTCAACCTCCAAATGCATCTTGCATTATAAGCAAGATCATTCTTCTTCCCCAATTTCCCCCAAACTCTGACTTCTCTTCCAACTCTTCTCAAATATCTGAGCATAGAACCACTTGGCTGTCCCACCACTATAAAATGACACCAGACTAGTTGTTATTTTCTTCTTTGTGCTCATCTGTCTCTTCTCATTTTCTTGACAATAAACGTGTATGATGTGCAATCATTTTTTTCAGTTAAGGTTTTTTTTTTAACAATGCCAGGCATTCATCAGAAGAGAAATTAAAATACTGCCTTAACAAATTATACCTTTGCCTCCATTTTGTTCCTCCAAGGGGAACTGAAAAAATATACCCCCAAATGGGCATAAGCAGCTGCCAATCATTTGTGGAGTTCGACGCAAGAAGACTTTAATGAGCAGTTCAATTTGGTGAACCTCAATTCACCCCTTCTGAGATTTCTGCCTAGTCTGGGGAGAGAAAGTTTAGTTTTACGCTGTGTTTGAGGTTTATCAAACATAGCAAACTTTCCTTAAACAGTTTTAGAGACAGCTAAGCAATGGAGTGACCGACCCTGCAAAGCACTTTCCCACTTAATTTCGGAGGCTATGTGTATTTTAGTGAAAATATAATCCATATGTTTGCTTCATTTATACATCTTTGTCCACACGGTGCTGATTGGTGTCCACAGGCCCTCAGAGACTTTTTGAAGCATGTTTTCCTTAAGAAAGAGGAATCTGCCTTTGCTGGCAGCAGCAGGGGCTTGCCGTCCAAATGTCTGAGAGTGAGTCACACTCCAGAAGCACAGGTCTGGAGAAGCCAATGAAGGAAAGATCAGGCATTGTCCTTGTCCAGGAAGGAGGCTCATGCCTACTTTCCATCTCCAATATTTATTAAGCACCTACGATTTGCAGGCTGCAGCATTGGGGGTAGGGAGCAGGGAAGCTATAAAAATGACTCATCTATATGTTACCAGGAAAATGACGTTAGTTACCTCAGCTCTTGTCTTCTTGAAGGAAAGACTTCAATCAAGAGACAGAAATTTGTGCAGCATGAACATCAGAAGTTTATTAGTAAAAGAAAGTATACCCCGAGACATGGAGCGGGCTGACCCAAGGGAGGGAAGCAGCCTCGCCTTACACTGTGTGAAGGTCTTTATTTCTATGGGTAGAACTGCCTCTCTTTTCCCTTCTCTTATCTCTCTTTATCCCCCTGAGATGCCTAGTCCTCTGGCGTTTAGCAATGCATTTCTTTGATTTAGGAGCATGTGTAAACACATCCCTTTGATTTAGAGGCACGTGTAAATGCATCTCCTTGGTTGGGGTATATGTAAACACATCCCTTAGGGGTGTGTGAAAATGTAGAGTCCTGTTGGGCTATAAGGTATTGGGGACAAACAGGATGAGATCCCCTTCTCTGACTTCTAACAACACATCTCTTTAATTTAGAGGTATGTCTGAGCCTGGAGTCCTGCTGGGCAGCTGCCAGGGGTTTTGGCCCAAGTAGGAGCTGCAGCAAGGGGCATTCTAATGGGGCTAAGTCTTTCCTTCTCCTGCTCATTTCTGTCTATTATCTACCCTATCATATGGATCTCTTCTGGGAGTTACCATTTATACTAGGGTCAGCAACTTTTTCTGCAAAGTACCAAACAGCAAATATTTTGGCTTTACAGGCCAAAAGGCCTATGTGGCAACTTGAGACTCTGCCATTGCAGCATGAAAGCAGTCATAGACAACATGTGGATCTCCGAGAATAGCTGCATCCCAATAAAACTCAATTCACAAAAACAGGGGCAGGATCGATTTGGCCCACAAATCGATCTAGGTGTTGACCCCTCTCTAGGTGGAACCATGTGCAGTTGTTATTTGGCCATCCTGACCTCCACAAACAGCAGTTTCATGTGGTTCTACCAAATGGTTGGGGAGTTAAATAAACACAAACAACTCTAATATGAAGCAAAGAAGAAAGTGGAAAAGGTCAGAATGATGATAGAGTTGGCTTAGTTATTCTGACGGTTCTTCTGAAACCAACATCTGAGAGAGTTCATGATTCTAGTCAGGTGACCTCAAACTCATCTCTCTTCCCTGCCCTGCCAAGCACCTGAAAGGCACCAAGTCAATATGAAATGAGCAACCCTGGATCTCTGGTCAAGTGAAGCTGGCACTTTACAGGTTTATTAGCATCCATAGGAGGGGTGGATTGATTTGTTTGAGGGTTGTTAAACAAGTGCTCTGCAGGTCTCATCAAAGCCTTTGACATGCTAATGGATTATCTGAAGTCTCTGGAAGGGTGTAGCATGAAGCTGACAGGTTCAGGAAGATGTGTGTTTGTGCAAAGCCTCCTTCAGCTCGATGCCTCCAAGGACGACCCTGTGGGAAACGCTGCACTCTGTTCCTCAGGAGGCCAGCCCCCCTTAGGACAGATCTCATTCCTAGTGCCCACGCGACTCTCCTATGACACTGAGAATGTGGGGAGTGGAAGAAGTGGGTAAGACAAGCCTGACATGTGTCCTGGACCTAGGGAAGAGGTTCTGCAGGCGCTGGGACCTGAAGTAACACTGATTAGGCAACTGCCACTTTCCATTTCCTGATTTAAGGGATGTAATTTGACACCCAGACTTGAACCTTTCAGGGAGAATTCACGTAATGACATTATGACATCTTGTGGCCACTAAGAGGAACCCACACTATTCCCTTCTGGTTTGGGTCCTGAAGGAGAAAAGCCCCATTTATAGGCTACCACCCACAGGAGGCCCAGGAGGACATGGTTCCTGTAGCTGCTCTTCACTGACCAACTGGGTAAACTTCTCCCATTTAGTTTCTCACTACTCAGAGTGTGGTCCTTAGGCCAGCAGGGCCAGCCGCAGTACACATTCTCCAGGCACCCCACAGCAACAAAATCCGAACCAGAACTTTAGGGAGAACCCAGGGGACTGGCAGGCAGCAAAGGTGGAGGAGCTTCGCCTCAGTGTGTCTCTGTGGGTGAATGCCAGGTACTGCTTTTCTTTTTATGTGGTGGGAGGAAAAGGCAAGCAGTGGAAGATAGGCAACAAAACATTCAGCTCCACACTCCTTCCTCTGTGAGGTTCTCACTACCTCACTGTTTCCAGGGATTTCCAAGGGGCCTTGGGCAAGGTTAGTACGTGCATTTGGCTGTTTGCCTACTAGTTATTGGACATTTTTACCCACCCCCATGCTAAGCGTTTTACACACTAGTTCACTTAATTCCCATAGATTTTGAGGTAGAAATGATTATTTGCCCCATTTATAGATGGGGAGACTAAAGCTTAAAGGGGAGGTCAATGTCCAGCAAATCATGCAGACGTTAATTTCTGCTTAGCCCTCAAACTCACTAGAGTCAGGATGAGGGAGGAACAAAGCTCTAAACCAATATAAACAGGAGAGGGAACAACCAAATGGGAAATGTCAGTATAGTTCAGGAAGATGAGAACGGACAGACACACAGCAGTGAATTTGGACCTTGGCTTTCCTCTCTGTGCTGAGAGCCTGCAGGGAGGACAGCTAATCAGAAGCACAGGTGATGGATGCACTGCTGAGCCTTGGAAGGTGCAGGAATCAGAGGTCCCGGGTGCCTCTGGAGGCAGGCTTGTTGGGGTGGCACTGAAACAGGAGGGTGGGTGGAAAGTCCATGCGCAAGGAGGCTTCCTGCTCCCTTCCTCAGACCCATGCTGCCAGGTAAGAAGTACTCCTCTCTGCAGCTGAGGATGGCAAGTCAGCACTCAGGATGCTGGCCTGGGGGATCTGAGCCCACGAACAGTAGGAACGAGCAGCTGCACAGAAAACAGGGAGGAAGAGAACATTCACTGAAGAGTGAGGCTCATCCCCTGAATGCTCTCTCTCTCTCTCTCTCTCTCTCTCTCTCTCTCTCTCTCAGTGGCCCCCAAGCATATAATCAGAGGATTCTCCTCCAGGGACGCTTTGCTCCAAAAACAAAGACCTAGAAAATTTGATATTTGGGAGCCCTTAGGAAAAAACACCCACCCCAGGTTTTCCAGTCAGACAGCTGCACACCCCTAGACATTTGAAAAGTACTTCCAACCCGACAGAAACTAAAATGGATGAAAAGGGAAAATAGACACTTAGAGGATGCAAGGAGCAAAAGAATGTTTTTAAAACACCCCAGGGGTAGCTGGTTAGCTCAGTTGGTTAGAGCACAGTGCTGATAACACCAAGGTTGCTGGTTTGATCCGCACATGGGCCACTGTGAGCTGCGCCCTCCTAAAAAAAAAAAAGAAAAAAACAAACAAACCCCAGAACCAAAGTGACACACTCCCTCCCTTGTTTCACAAATGCTCCTGCACACCTCCTTGGAACACTGTCATCAGTCATCCACGCGAATGGCTGAGGGGGTTGTTGTATGCTGAACTGTGACTCCCCAAATTCATATGTTGGATCTCTAACCCCTAGTTCCTCTGAATGTGACTGTATTTGGAGACAGGGCCTTTAAAGAGGTGAATAACTTACAATGAGGCCCATGGGGTGGGCCCTGATCCATCTGTCTGGGGTCCTCATAAGAAGAGCAAATTTAGACACACAGAGAGACACCAGGGATTTGTGCACAGAGAGGAAAGGCCATGTGAGGACATGGTGAGAAGGTGGCCATCTGCAAGCCACACAGAGAGGCCTCAGGACAAACCAAGCCTCCCACACCTGGATTTTGGGCTTCTAGTCTCCACAACTGGGAGATAATACATTTCTGTTGTTTAAGCCACCTAGTCTGTGGGATTTTGTAATGGTAGCCTTAAGCAGACTAATACAGAAGATTGTATTGTTTAATTAGGATAATTTTCTTATTCCAGGTGTTAAGAGAAAAAAAAATACGGAACTGACCCTTAAAAGAGTAAATCTTTTCCCAAGAAACAGAACTCAGCAGACATGAATGAGACTTTTCCAAGAACTGAGGATGAGAGGTGTGGGGACAGAGTCCCAGAGAGCAGTTTCCAGGGTCTCGGCCTCACATGGAAAGGTGCTGATTCAGGTAGTAGATGGCCATCAGCTGTGGCTAATTGATCATCAGCTGTAACCGGTTAGCCAATTAGCCACTGATATAACTGCTGCGGCTGTATTGATTGGCGAGTCGGTCAGTTGGTTGGCAGGCAGAGAAGCGGAGAGCAGGTTGTAGGTCGTGTGGATCCTGCCTTGTCATGCGGGGTCTCTGCTCCCGCTCCCCACACAAGAACACAGGACATGGTGAGGCCAAAAAGGAACACCCACAGAGCCATAGGTAGGGGAGTCATTACCACTATAGTGTCACTGGAGGCTGGATTCACACGACGTGTGACCTGTTGTCTGCTTTTCTGCCAACTGACTGACTCTCCTCGACTCCAGCCACAGCAGTTATATCAGTGGCCAATTGTCTAACTGGCTACAGCTGACGGCCAACTAGCCACAGCCAGTGGCCATCTACTACCCGAGCCAGCACCTTTCCACGTGAGGCCGAGAGCCTGGAAAGTGCTCTCTGGGGCTCTGTCCCCACATGCCTCCAGCGAGACGATAGTGGTATGACTGCCCTATCTATGGCTCCGTGGGTGTTCCTTTTTGGCCTCACCATGTCCTGCATTCTTATGTGGGGAGCGGGACAGAAGGCCCTGCAGGCCGCCCCACATGATAAATGGCGCAACGAGCAGGGTCCCCCACACGACACAGGGAAGGACCCCTTGGGCAAAGAAGACACAAAGGATTCTGGTACAGCAGCCGCAGATCGTCATTCAGGGAGACCACCAGCCTGAGGCCCAGGCCGGGTCAGAGGTCAGAGCCCCATGCCTGCCTAGGCCCCTCTGTCCCTCCTCCTCCCCACTGCCACCCCACATTCCCTGCACTAAGAGCCTGCACTAAGCCCAGGCTCTTTCCAGTTTTGGAGTATGTTCCCTGGAAGCTTCTGCAACCAGAGCTAGCTAATCTAATCAGCTTACAAGGTGTTTCCCGTGCTGCCTAATTATAATCATCACCTGGGAAAAGTATTAAATAAACAGCTTCCCGGAACCCTCCCCTGCACGTTATGATTCAATAGGTTATTGGGAACATGTTGCCCAGAAAATTCTAGTGGAAGCACATTTGGAAAACAGACTAATGCTTGCTTATGAATTATCCGGGGCCCTCCAAAATCCACAAGGTTGCCTTTGGAGTCCTGCCATCAGAATGACCTTGATGTGTGACCCCTGCCACAGCCATTCAGATGAGAGGCAGCTCAGATGTGCAGTGGCTTCCCTGGGCCAGGCTGAGTCACCCTTAATAAGGACAAAGGGACGGGCTTCCCAGGGAGGCTGGCTTTGGCTCAATGAAGAGAAGGACTCGCAGGCCCTCAGAGCTGCTGTCCAACACAGGAATTGGGGGCTCAGAAAAGAGGGAGCTCCATGTCCATGGAGGGATTCAAACCGATGCTCCAGAGAAGAGCATCGCACCTTCTCCCTGACACAAGGGCCTGATTGATGCTTCCTGAAAGGACAAGAGGATTGTGTAGAGTGTGAATACCACACATGCGGGCCTTGATCCAGAAGCGTCGGCACCAACGAGGAGCTTTCAAAACCTCTCTAGTCAGACCCCGTTCTCCACAATTCCAGTTGCCTTGATCCAAGGGCAAGCCTTGCTTGGCATTATGAATACTTTGAAATCTCTCAGTTTATTCTGATGCAAACCTGAGCTTGAGCGCCAGAGTCAGTACCTGTGATGACGAGGTTGTCCCGCCCAGTGCAGCAGTCGGACTTGCCAAAAGAGGAAAGAAACATACAGTAAGAGCTATGTCTCTTTTTACTTTTTCCCACATGCCTCCGCAGGAATATGTCTTCCAACTGCCTCCAAAAGCAACGATTCAGAGAAGTGATGGGACCTGCCCCAGGCTATTCTGCCTATGCCCCTGAAAAACAGGACTTTGGATCCCTGCCCCAGCTCTCTTACCACTTCCTGGGCACCGAGGCCAGATGCAAAGTACAGAAAGGGAGAAGACAAGGCCCCCCTGTTAAACACAGCCCAGCAGTTAAATCAAAGACAAGATATGAAAGAAGCATAAATTATAATATACTTTTTATCAAGTATTTGTACATACACACTGGTTACTGTATTTTCTTTACTTCTGTCATACCATTTCATCTCTGGAAAAATCCCATGCATGATTGTTAGGTACTATTATTAACCCCCATTTTACTCATGAGAAAACTGAGGCTCAGAGCAGTGCATTCACTTGTCTGAGGCAGCCCAGCTGGTCAGTGGAAGAGCTGAGACTCAAACCCAGGTGCACAACTCGAGAGCCGAACGCTTTACCGCTGTGCTCCACTGCCTCACCCCCAAATGCAAGTGTGCAGGAGGGGTCTCTGTGGAGGCTGGCAAGCTTAGAAAAGGCTTCCTAGGGAAAGATGACTTTGAACTTGGTCATTAAGGGTCAAAGACAAGTATCTGGGGCAAATGTAAGGCTGGAAAGCTGATGACAGGCATTCAAGCTGAGCCCAATCCAGTATTTAGGAGGAAAGTGTGGGCTCGTGATCCCTTTGGCAGAAGGAGAAAAAAGGTTTCGCTTTGAAGTTCTAGAGAAAATGAATTAGAAAGGCAGCGAAGAATGGAGAGAGTGTGCTCCCTTCAGGTTGGTGCGTGGCATCTGAGCTCCTGTAAGAGGGCTGTGGGAGGATAGAAGAGGTTGACATCTGTCTTAGATCCCGGGAGACGTGGGTCGTGAGCTTGCTTCCTCAGGTATCCTCCTGTGGCCGCTCATGCCTGGCCCATGCTCAGTGCTTCACATGTGTTCCTGGGTTTGTTATTACTATCCCACTCCATTCTTCTCACTTTAAAGAGGCCCCGGGCTTTAACGGAAACAGGGCTCAGAGAAGTCAGTTCACTTGTCCAAAGTCACTTAGCTGAGAGGCTGAGCCAAGATGGGAACCCAAGCTGGCCTCACATGTTGAGGAAATGAGACTTCCTGTTAAAAATGTCAGAAAAAAACACACGTATTTCTCCGTTCCTTCCTGAGAATCACTAACGCGTGAGTAAAGGATTTTTTTTTTTTTAAGTCATAAGAAAGCGGACAAAGGAAAAGAGAAGAGTAGGAGGGAAGAGCAAGCAAGACATTTCTTTTTAAATCTTTTTAAAAAAACATTTGGAAGTTTAAAAGCAGGTAGACGAATGCTAACTAATATGTCAGAGCTGAGAAAGCTGAAGCCATGCCTATGAAAAAATAATGTGAAACAAGGTTATCTGTGTCCCAGAGCCCCAGGAAACCAAGAGTCAGAGGGACCAGTGAGCCTGAAAAGCAAGGAGCCTGTTGAGTTGACAGTAAGAGGATCAGTTTAAAAATCTTTAAAAAGAGAATTTAGATCTCCAGACTTCCTCTAACCCCAGGCTGCAAGATAACCAACCAATTCAGAAGAAAAGACGCTTAACCTCTAGCTAGCTTCAGGCAAGTAGGCCTGCATTTGGGGTTTAGGGACACGACTGATGGCCGTGCTCAGACATGGGATTCAAAACAGGGGATTAGGGGAAACTCAACACATTGATTGATGAGACTCAACCCAACCAGGCTGAAATCTAGGGTAACCGACTGTCTGGTTTGCCTGGGACAGAGGGCCCTTCCAGGATAACGAACTTTCAGCGTTAAGACCCAAAAAGTCCTGCATAACCCAGGATGCATTGTTACCCTTCTTATATCCCTCTGAGACCAGAAGATTCCTTTCTGGGGAAAGTCACCAGCCCTGGGAAAAAGACCTGAGGGCTAAGAAGGAAGAAGGAAATGCCCTCACAAGATGGCAAGGTCCCCATCTTGTAAAGAATGAGCAGTCACCAAGCCCTGCGCAACACACAGAACTGGCACACAGACCGTGCATACCCCAGGCTGGGGCTTGGGGCCTCTAGTGGTGCCATCTGGTGTGGCAGATGTGTCCGCCCGTAGAGGGCATTGGCAGCAGAGGCTGCAACCAGCACCTGGAACAGAACATCAGTCATGTGAAATGCCCCCAGGGACTCCCAGAAATACCTGGGGTAGACTGCACTGGGGGTTGTCATGGTGTGAGCACTCAGGCTGCTGAGAGACTGAGGGGTGACGTGGCAGCTCTCTTCACAATGACCAACAGCTGGAAACAACCTAAATGCCCACTCACAGATGAATGGATAAATTGGGGTCTAGCCATGCAATGCAATATTATTCAGTCATAAAAAGCAATGAGGCACTGACACACGCTACAACGTGGATGAACCTCCAAAACATTATGCTGAGTGAAAGAAGCCAGACCCAAAATGTCACATATTGTAGGATTCTATTCACCTGAAATATCCAGAAGAGGTAAATGCATGGAGATGGGAAGCAGATTGGTAGTGGCAAGGGGCTAGGATGGAACAGTGGGCATGACTGCTAAATGGGTATTTACTTTTGGGGTGATGTGAATATTCTGGAATTAGATAGAAGTGATGCTTTCACAATATTGTAAATGCATTTATTAAAAGCCACAGATGTATACTTTAAACTGGTTAATTTTCTATTATGTGAATTTTACCTCAGTTAGACAAAAGGAAGAAGATCAATGTGGCAAGAATGGGAAGGCCCATACAACAGGGTCATTTGACCCAAGCTCCTACCAACAAGCCCAGCTGCGACTCCAAGAGCTAGCTGCTCAAAGTTATCCCACCCAGGCCCTGCTCTCAGGCAGCCTGGGAGAGCCAGGGAGGGGGCAGTCTTGCTCCCAGAAAGCAGTGGCTGAACTGAGGCTTCCAACTCTCTCCTCCGCTAGAACTGCAATTAATAACTAAGCTCCACAATAAAAGGGGAAACACACACACACACACACACACACACACACGTCTGACCACATTCTTCTCCCTCCATCCTCACCTCACTCCCAGCAGGTCCACAGGATCCCAGACACCATTCTAGCACTTGGTGAGCCCCACAGTTCTCTGGAGTTCTTGAAGACCTGCTGGTTCCTGGAATGTTCTCATGAGAAATTGTCAATAATCGGCCACCAGGCTTTGTGCAACTACAGTTAGGTTTGGTTAAGAAACACAATTAGGAAAGAAAGGCACACTTTTTTTTCTTGTTAATATCTGGGGGAATTGTTGGTTTTCAAGCCAGGTCTCTGGAGTCCTGGTCTCCTCTAAAAGAGCATAAACACAGCGCATTTCAGTGGCCCCGGTAGCCCGGGAGCCTGGCACAAAGCCGGCCCAGGGATGCATGGTCCCGGCAGCTACCAGGGCAGTGTAGCCCTGCTGCCTCACCCACAGTTCTCAGGAACTTGAAAGCTTCCCATCACCTCACCCAGTGCTTGCAACACTCGTGTGTGTGTGTGTGTGTGTGTGTGTGTGTGTGTGTGTGTGTGTGTGAAAATGCTTTCTCTTATTTCAAGGAATGTTATGTTTGATGATTCAAAATATAAGGCAGGTTTATAAAATGGAATTCCTCTGCTGGTGAAGCGGCAGGGGAGCCTGACTTCTCCCTTATCTCTTCAGAGCCCATTCAGGGACTTCTGAGATGCCTGGGGTTACCCAGAGCACAGTTTGTTACCTGCTGACCTGGTCCAATGTCCTCATTGTGTGCATCAAAGAATAATTCCAAAAGGTGAAGAGGATGACCCTCACACAAATAGAAAACAAGCACGTGGCGAGGATTTCTCTAACCTATTTAGTGGGACAACCAGCAGGATGAGAGAGCTGGAATAAGACAGCGGGTTCAGACCTGGAAATGATGAATGTCCTACAGATCAATAAAGTCGTATTCGTTGGGGGTACATTTTATGCTGGACAGAAATCATTTTCATGCCTACTGCACCAAAATCATTTGCAAGTTATCAATCTTCTTCAAATTAGCATCAGACTTTCCAGAGTCTGGGCCCGAATCACTAGTAAGTCATAAATCAAACAACACTCTGTTCCCATAGAACAGAGGTGAGCTAACCTGCTCAATAAAGGGGCAGACGGTAAATAATTTCAGTGTCGTGGGCCATATGGTCTCTGTTGCAACGACTCTACTCTGCTTTGTCATAATGTGAAAGCAGCATAGATAATATGTAAATGAATGGACATAGCTGTGTGCCAACAGAACTTTATGTACAAAAGCAGGTGGCAGCAGATTTAGCCTGTGCCCTAAGGAATTAGAAAACCCTTGGGCAGGACTGTTGGCTAGTGCTCTGCGATGGCATTCAAAGGATTGGTAGTCATGCTTTTGCATTATCCAAGTTTCTGATGCTCTTTCTTATAAATACAGAAACCAGAGAGGGAAAGCAACTTGGCTAAGGGAACACAGCTTTAGCTGGCTTCAAGCCACAAATCTCCCATGTCCTGGTTCATTGGAAGCAGAAACAGTGCCCATTTCTCCCACCAGGAGAGCAGGCTGGGTGCAGGTGGAAGCTGGAAAGTTTCCAGGGAAACAGCTTCCACCAAAGGGCCAGCCAGAGCAAATTTCCTTCCCTGCCTCTGTGTCTCCAAGGGGGCCCCTGGATTGAAGGAAGACTGCTCCCTTCACCCAGAGCAGGTGCTCTAAGATAGAAAAGCACAAACTGTCCAGATCAATGCCTTTCCTCTTGATGCGATCCACAATTTAAATGCAAGTCAAATAGAAGACATCTCTACCAGGACAATTAGTCAGAGGGAATGGTTCATTGCCAGGGTCTCTGGCAAATTGTTGGGGGAGAAAGTGAGGAAACAATGTGACATCCAAGCCTTGGAAGTATTTTTTCATTCAACAGGAATAAAAGCACTTTGTTTCTTCTTCTGTTCACAATCAATGCCTCCCCACCAAAGCTTCCACAAATGTCTCTCATTGCATTACAGCTATGCAAAGAGATTTTTAATGGAATGCTGTCACGTGAATACTCAGCCAAGGCCCTTTAAGCAAGAAACCCGTTGTCTGAGAGAAAAGAGAAGTGAGTTGGAAAAGAGATGGGACTGCTTTGAAAAAGTGCTTAAATGAGGCTGTGACGAGGTGGCTGTGCTGCCTCAGAGCCGTCATTCTCACAGTGGTGATTCCTCAACTCTCACCTTTATCCATTTCACTCAGTGTGGGGCGGAAAAATAATGTTCCTCCCACCTTTCTAACTTCTGACTGGACTAAGAAAATTAACATGAGGCAGACTAACAGGAGAAAATGACCTAACATTATGTATGTACATACGGGGTTTCCAAAAGAATACGAGACTCGAGGACTCATGGGACAGTTGAGGCTTGTGTGCCGTTGTGGACTAAGGAGAGGGAGCAGGGGTCTGGGACTTCAAAGAGAAAGTAGGCAGTTCAGGAAGACGAGAATGAGCAAACGTGTAAACAAACTCATGCGGGGCCACCCAGAAACAATGGGACACAGAGGGGAATGGAACACATACACTTGCTTGGATGCTCCCTGTCGGCCACACTTAATTCATGTGTGCTGAGTGAATATGCTAAGGTTGCCTTCCTGAGGCAGGTTCTGGTACCTGATTCCTTCAGGCAGGGAGGGCGGAGGGGCAAAGGCTCCTTCTGAGTCTTTTGTCTCTTAAAAATAGCCATCTTGAATAATCAGTATCCCAAAAGGCGTATTTTGGGATGAGAAACTCTGATCCCCTCACCAGCACCTACCACGTGCCAGGTACTTTTCACACATGACTTCGTTTAACCCTTGCCACCACGCCTGAGTTCAGAAACCCAGGCACAAGGCAAAGATTAAGGAGAGACCTAATGTCACAGATCTGAGTCAGAGGTACTGTGGGCCAGGTATTGTTCTAAGCACTAAATATTTATGAACTTGTTTAGTTCTCACAGCTGCCTTCTAAGACAGGCTCCTGTCCTATCACCCCCATTTCACAGAAGAGGGAAACTAACGCGCAAAACTGCCCAGGGGCCCCAGCTAGCAAGTGGAAAAACCAGGATTGGAACCCAGCCCGTCAGGTTCTGAGACCAACACATTCAGCTGCCTCCCAGAGCTTCACTCTGCCTTTGTTTCCCAAACTACCAAGTCCTGTGCAGACAGCAAAACTGAAAGCTCAAAACTTCTCAAAATCCAGCCTATGTTTTATTTTTGTATGATTCTCTCTTAGATAAACCTGAGACTTGCAAAGATACAAAGAGGGGCAACAGATCAGGTAAATTTTTGGTCCAGGCCTCCAGCTCCCTGCAAGATGGACTTTAAAAAGAAATTCAGTCATCACATATTTATTGAGAAATTAATCTACTCCAGCAGCTGCTGGCAGGCTTCCGGATTATCGCCACATATCACAGCTCCCGTGATGGAGACCGAGCACATTAGACTCAGGCTCTCCCCACTAGCTCACGCTGAGGCCCTGGGAGCTCCCCTGTGATCCTTTAGGATATAAGCACTCTTTTGGCTGATTGGGTACTCTAACTGGCAGCTGTGAGCCACATGCCATCTCTGAGACTGTCATTGGCAGCCCTGCCAAGAGGGAGAGGGACCTTTTCCTTTCAAAAAGGAGAAGATGCTGGGCACACGGAAGCAACAGAAATGCTCTGCGCAGATTTTACTCACAACACTTACGACTCCAAATGTGTAGGCCTTTCCCCACACACCACACTACTTCCCCAACTCTCCCCCCTCCCAGCTGTGTGTCCTACGACTCAGTTCAGTTCTGACACCATCTGCCTGGAGTTAGTGTCAGATCCCACAGGTTAAGGGCTCAGTCCCACAAGACTGCCCCCACTCAGGTCAGTCATAAGGCTCTAGTTGTCACCAGTGTTTCTGATTGACCAGCTATGAATTCAAGGGGTTCCGTTGCTCCCTCTTCAGGTTTGATGATAGGTCAGAATAACTCACAGAACTCAGGAAAGCCTTTGCTATTGCCAGTTTATTATGAAGGATGCAACTCAGGAACAGCCAGGGGGAAGAGGCTGACAGCACTTCCATGCCCTCTCTGGCGAGTCACACTTCCTGCCCAGCAGCGAGATGTGTTCACAAACTCAGAAGCTCTCCAAACCCTGAAGTGTAGGGGTATTTATGAGGTTTCCATAGGCATGATTGGTTAAATTGTTGGTGATTGAACTCATTCTCCAGCTCATCTCTTCTCCCTGGAGGTTGGGATGGGGCTGAAAGTTACAGTCCTCTAATCCTACCTTGGTCTTTCTGGCTACCAACCCCCATCTTGAAGCTACCTTGGGGCCCCCAACCACAGTCATATCATTGACGTACAAAAGACACCACTCTGGAGATTCAAAGGGTATTAGGAGCTGTGTGCCAGGAACCTGGGACAAAGACCTAACGTATACTCCTTCTTACGCCACAAGTGCCCTTGAGTCATCCATATAAACACCGTACCCCTGGCTGCCTTCACAAGGAGACGTTCAGACTGGCAGAGGCAGTGAGATGCTTCCCAAATGCCCACATAGTCCTAGTGAAGAAGATGCTGCTGAGGCCTATCCCAAACACTAGCCCCCTTTCCCTGGCTCACAGCCCACCTTCTGCTCTTCACCTTCCTCCCAAAGGGCAGCTGCTCCCTGAGGCAGGTCTGAGCCCTAACAGGAAGGGGTGGACTGTGCTCTCCCTCCCTGAGTTGTTCATGGTGGGTCAGTCTTGGAGGGACCAGAGCAAGCATCGGCCTAGGGCTCAGTCAGGCCAGTGGTGGGGAAGTTGCTGCTGGGGCCAGATAAACAGAGAGAAAGATGCAGGGAGAGCCCCTTCCGCTTCTTCCACTGGCTGCTGTCATGTCTACATTAGCTTCCTGGAGCTGCGGCAGTCACTTTGTGACCATGAGAGGGAGGCACTCGACATACTGAGGGTGGCAAAGCAGAAAGATGAAAAGAAGCTGGGTCTTGCTGATGCAATAAGCTGCTGAATTAACCAACTGGAGACCACTCTATCCAGACTCCTACTTTTGTAAAATAATGAATTCCTTATTATTTAAAGCACTTGAGTCAGACTTTTGGTTTCTTGTAGCCCAAAACACTCTAAGCCCATGCCATCCCATAGAATTATAATACAAGCCACAAATGCAAGCCATGCATATAATGTTTAATTTTTCTAGTAGCCATAAATAAGAAAGTACAGCTGGAGTTCATTTTAGTATATTTCATTTAACCCAATATGTATAAAATGTTATTTCGGCATATAATCAATACAAAGTTATTAATGAGTTAGAGTTATTTTACATTCTTTTCCCCATCAAGTCTTTGAAGTCAGTGTATGTTTTACACTTACAGCACATCTCAGCTCAGATGGACCACAGTTCACAGCGACCACCACCTTGGTGAGCAGCTACCAGCGCTGGCACCCTCTGCCATCTTCTCCTGGTCTCTAATCCTCGCCTTAGCCTTCAGGGAGCATCTGGGATTAACCCTGATGTGACATCGCTGTCACTCAAGGCCTTGCCAGGTACTGGGTTCCCTTGGCTCCTCTCGCATTTCTACCGAGGGGCCACTCGCTCTGCCCAAAGCATTGAGAGCTGATGCAGGGACAACTGTGGTCCTCATCCTGGCCCATAAGGCAGGGGCAAAGAGGAGATGGGGCTAGAGATTGTTCTGGTGTAGATGCCACAGGGAGAGCCACCAGGAGGGGACAGCAGGTCGCGAACCTAGAGGGGCGTGGCTGCTCTGTCAGCATGGCTGGAGGGCAGCCGTGGGGCCGGGGGCGGGGAAAGCCAGCCTGCCTGGGCCCAAACCCCAGCTCTGTCAGTTACTGACTGTGTGACTCTCGGCAAGTGATTTGAGCAACCTGTGTCTCAGTTTCTTCATACACAAAATGGACACATTAACGGTACCCCTTTCTAGGATTCTTAAGAGGGTTGGATGTGTTAATACACTCAAGGTGCTTAGCACTGTGCACACCGCACAACGTTTGCTATCATTTTATTATTTTTAAAAAGAAAGGGAAGAAAGAAAACGAAAAGGTAAGCAAGCTGATCTACTGGGAAGAAGACAGAAAAAGAGAAGGGGTGGGGAGGAATAGAAGTGAGAGAAAGGAAAGAAAGGAAAAAGGAAGGAGAGAAAGGAAAGAGGGAGGGTGAAGAGAAGGAAGAAACCTATGAGACAGGGAAGCAGGGATGAAGGGAGAGGGACCATCTCATTAAACCAGGTTCACTGCCCCGGAAGGCTGCATGCAAAACAAAACCCAAAGGCAATTTGCAGTATTTACTCACTCAAAGAACACAAAGAGGACCCAGGATAGAGCATGGATTAAAGTCCTCAGTCCTCCACCATCTCATTTCCCTGTGCCTAACTCCTCACCAGAGAGGTTCTGGGATAAAGGTAAGGACGGAGAGAGGACAAGGGATGGGAGGGGAATGGAGGGCCTGCCCAGGGAAGGGGCACGTGGACCCTTGCCTGTGAGCAGCAGGCCGTACAGCATGGGATATTGTGGGGGGGAGGCAGTGGCAGGAGCAGTCCCCGCTTACCAAGCCTCCATACAGGCTGGGAACTGCAGCACAGTGAAGTCAGGGGGCTCTTTTTGCTCAAGGTATTGAATGGGGGATTTGCATCATGAGCCATCCCTCAGGCGTCACCAATACCAGGGAGGGTCAATGAGCACAAGGAGGCAGAAGGGAGGAAGAGAGAAGCAGGTATGAGAGAATCCTGAAGAGGGAAGAGGAAGGTGGAAGAAGGAAGGGAAGAGAGGGGAGATGGAAGCAGAGAAGACAAAAAGGAAGAGGGAAGAAAGAGGAAGAGGGAGGAGGGGAGAAGCAGGAAAGGACGAGGACAAACGGGGAAGGGAATAGAGGGGGGCAGAAAAGGAAGAGGGGATGAGAGGTGGAGGAAGAAAAAGTTACCTCTGAATTCAGCTGGAGCCTAGAAGTTTCCAAGTGTCCACCCCACCACTCCACCCCCACACCTCCCAGTTTGCTCCCCGTACCTCTAAGCAGGTGGAAAACCCACTCATTTCCCACAGGAATGCCATCTGTGAGACCACTCTGCCCTGCAGAATGGGTTTATGGGGCTGTTTCATGCAGGACTGGCCAAGAACCTGGGCACTCAGGAAAGTGGGGTGCCCTGGAGCTGGGGATCCAGCACCCCAACCTCTGTTTACGGTAGTTTTGGCACCCCAGCTCTCTCTGAGCCCCAGTGTCCTCATGTTCAAAGTGAGGGAACTGACTCGGTGGCCTTCTGGTTCTCTCTTAGCCTGTGCTTTGGAATCTGGTCAACACCTAATAGCCAGAATCAACTTTTCCTAGTACTCTGAGCAATAAGTATTGCAATCCTCATCTTACAAATGAAGAGACAAGGTTTGGAACTTAAATGACTTGCCCAAGGCCACTCAGCCAGGAGCTGCCGGGGCTGGGATGTGAACCAGCTTGTCCAATTCAAAGGTCGCCTCTCTTCCCTGAGCACTACGCTGTGAAGTCTCTCAAATCTGACTGTGTGCTGCAGCAGGGTTTCCCTTTCTGTCGTAACAGAACTCCAGAACATTATCTGGGCCCATGGCTGCCCAGGACTGAGATGACATGTGCAGCTTCCCTGGCAGCTATGCAAGCCAATGACTCCATTCTGGACAACAGGACGTGTGAGAAGGGATATGTCTAACCACCGGTCACGCTCTTACTAGGAAGGAACCCGCCTTCCCTCCCCCTTTTCCCCTTCCTGCCTGCAGAGTGTGAGTCTGGATATAAACCATGTTGGCAGGGCCAAGACTAGAGCGAGGTGGGGGAGGTGTCTTCCTTACACCACATGTAAGGAAGAACTCATGCTTAGAGCTGCACAAGGAAGGCCAAGGACACATGTCTCATTCAAGTTTGCTCTCTGGGCACCTCATTCATTTCACCCTGGTCCTGGCCCTACATCTTGCACCACGTAAATAAGGGTCATGTCTAAGGAATGGAGGAGCCTCTGCTAGCATCATGGGGCACAGCCACAATCTCAGTCATCACAACTCAAATAGAGGGGCTAGAGATGGGGTGGGTGGTCACGGAGAATAGTTAGGACAGCCTTGGTCAACATGTTTACACTGTCTGTGGCTGCTTTCTCAGCAGGAGCTGAGGAACCACTTTCCCCAAATGCACTCCTGCCCCTTCAATCCATTCTCCAAGCTAAGCTGGAACAATCTTCCTAAAACAAGATGTTTTCCCATTGTTCTCAAAATAACACACAAGAATAACAACCAGGAGAGCATCTTTTATTGGCCGTCCTCCTCAGCCCTCTCTCACACCATTCTCTGTGATCCAGCTTTCTGGCTTCCTTGCAGACCCCCAGCATGGCATGTGGTGTCACACTACCTGGAACCTCCTTCCCCACCCCTCACTCTTTGCCTCCTTATTTGCTCCTTGTCTTTCAGATCTTAGCTGAAGTGTCACTTCCTCGGGGACACGGTCTCTGATGCCCTATAGGTCAGCTACTCTCTTATATATTCCCTTAGTACCCTTTTCTCTCTTCTTAGCTGTACCTGTTTTTTGGTGTGTGCAACTAAATTGTTGTCAGCTTCCCTCAAGACAGTGTGGACAGCAGGGCCATTTCTTTCTCGTTTGCTTGCCATCCCCAGGTCTAGCACAGAGCCTGGCCCTTGGCGATGTTCAATACTTAATAAATGAGCAAATGACAGAGGCTCTGGGGCTGTGGCAGAACTGGGGTACCACTAACACAGCAAAGGGCAAGGTCAGGAAGGAGCTACCAAGAAGTGGGTCCTCATAAAAGTGACACCCTCTGACTCCACCTGCTCGGATTCTCACTACATTGGTTCCAAGGAAACCAAGGGAACGTGTCAGAACTTGCCACAAGCCTTCCTTTTGTTCCAAGCCATGGCTTATGAACAACCTAACTGCTACAGGCAAGCCACACCAACTCTCTCAGCCTCAGTCTCACCACATGTAGACTAGCGTAATTCAGGGGCTCTCTGTCCATTCTATTCTGTAAGATTATCATGATTCTCCAGATGAGATCATGAGAAGGAACATGACATGTGAATTAAAATTATTTGTCATTTCTCCCACTGAGAAATGGGGTCTATTTCCTTCATCCCCTGAATCTGGGCTGGGTCTTTGACTGCTTTAACCAATGCAATAAGGAAGAAGTGACGGCATGCCCATTCTAGGCCTAATGTGTAGGAGAACCGGCAGCTTCTGCTTTCTCCCATTTGAAACTTACCACCATGCTATGAGGAATCCCAAGTGGCTTTGTGGGGAGGCCCACAGGAAGGACAACTGAGACGCTTGCTGGAGCCCAGCTGGGCTTGCAGCTGACAGCCAGCACCAACCTATCTGCTGTGTAAGTGAATTCACTTGGAAGAGCCTCTTGCCCCAGTTAAGATGTTCCATCAAGCCCTGACAAAATTGCAAAACTGTGAGAAAATTTTAAAGTCTAATTGTTGTTTAAGCCACTGATTTCTTGGGGTGTGGGTGAGAATGGGGTTATTATGCAAAATAGATAACCAAAGCAACAGTCTTTGCACTAGTATAGTTCGTAATACTTGCATTTATTTCCAAATCAGGGTAGCAGTTCTTCCCTGGAGGTGTTCTGGAAATTGGGGGGGGGGGGGGGAGGCACAATTTTGTTTGCCACAATGACCAGGTTTGGGAGTGGAGGAGATTGTGCTACTAGCATTTAATGCCCATGTGGTCACAGATATCAAATATATTAAATGTCCTATAATGTTTGAGACAATCACCCACAACAAACTGCCCCACACAAAATGACAATAATGTTCCCATTGAAAAACAATGTCACAACGTTAGGTCCTGAACGAAAAAGTGGATTAAAGCTAAAGATAAAATAAAAATATAAGGATTTGACATAAACTGCTTTCTCAGAAAAGAAAAATAGGGTTCATCCTGATGCCAACTTTTATCATTTGGAGTGGCTGCCTGGAGGGTTATATTAAGAATGCCTTGGAGGCCGGCCCTGTGGCTCAGGCAGTTGGAGCTCCACGCTCCTAACGCCGAAGGCTGCCGGTTCGATTCCCACATGGGTCAATGCCAGATGGCTCAGTTGGTTGGAGCGCGGGCTCTCAACCATAGGTTGCCAGTTCGACTCCTGGACTCCCGCAAGGGATGGTGGGCTCCGCCCCCTGCAACTAAGATTGAACACGGCACCTTGAGCTGAGCTGCCACTGAGCTCCCGGATGGCTCAGTTGGAGTGCGTCCTCTCAAGGTTGCAGGTTCGACTCCCACAAAGAATGATGGGTTGTGCCCCCTGCAACTAACAACGGCAACTGGACCTGGAGCTGAACTGCACCCTCCACAACTAAGACTGAAAGGACAACAACTTGACTTGGAAAAAGTCCTGGAAGTACACACTGTTCCCCAATAAAGTCCTGTTACCCTTCTCCAATTTAAAAAAAAAAAAAAAGTCTTTAAAAACAAAAAAGAATGATTTGGACACACCAGTCAAGATGGTGGAGTAGGTTAATGCTGTGCTCACCTCCTCTCAGGACCACATCAACTATAACTAAACTACAGAACAACCATCATTGAGAATCACCTGAAGTCTAGCTGAACTGAAGTCCTACAACTACGGACATACAAAGGATGCCATCTCAAGACTGGTAGGAGGGACAGAGATACAGAGCAGGCTGGTCCAATACCGACGTGTGACCATTAATGTGTGACCATTAAAAATGGGAAGGGATATCTCGGCTACAGAGGTTCCCACAGGAGGAGCAAGGGTTCCCAGCCCCTCCCCAGCCCAGGGTTCTAGTGCCAGAGAGATAAGTCCCCATAACTTCTGGCTGTGAAAGCCAGCAGAGATTGCGGCTGAGTGAGCCAGAGGGCAGCTGCAGTTCTAGGCGCTCCTCTTAAAGGGTTCACAAGTGGACTTTCTTGCTGATGGGCTCACTCACTCTGAGCTCCAGCTCTGGGCAGCAGCTCAAAAGGCACCAGAGACATACAAGGAGGAACTGAATTGTCTGGTTGCAGGGTGAGGGCTAGAGGGGCTTTCTCCTGAACAGAGCACCTGGTGGAAGCCATTGTTTCTTTGTTGAGACTTCCCCCTCCCTGCATGCAGACACAGGCAGACATCATATCTAAAACTCCGTCAAACTGGTTATCACCTTCCCTCTGCTCTGCTCTAGTGATTCCCTTAGACCCCCATCACCCAACTTTTGGACACACTCAAACCACTTCCACTGCAACCTGTCTTAGCTCATGCTGCAGATTTTCCTAAAATCTCGCAAAGGTTCACAAAACCCAAATAAGCAGCATCTGACTTCAGTGGGTACCATATCTCTAGCTGAGCAGCCCTAAGCCTGGCAATAGTGACAGCTGGCCTTGGTTCATGGCTTGGCCTCTAGAGACACCTTCAAGCCCAGTGCAGGTGGCAGCCATCTGTGGATTGCTTTGTGGCTCATACCAGAGGACTCCAAGCAGGGCATAGGCTGTGGCTGAACTTGCCTGTGGTGGGTTCCCTCCTGGGAGGCCCTAAGGCTGACGCACTCAGTAGCAAGCTTTGGACTCATCACCAAGCTGCCTCCAAAAATGACACACACCAAGGGCAGGCTGGGCAGGCACCAGAGCCCCGCTAAAGCAAACCCTGGTCTGTAGGGTCAAGCCTTGAACCACAGCTCCTCCACTGTAATCATGGCCAGTTCTCACAACCAATGAGCCCATGGGTCAATCCCTCCCATTGATGAGCAAACAGTAACCAAGGCTCAACTACAACAGGAGGGCACACACAAGGGACACACCTGGAGCACTTGGCTTTGGTGACCAGGGAGACTGCAACACTGAGCCCCACAGGATACCTACTACATAGGACCACTCTACTAAGACCAGGAAACATAGCAGCCCTACCTAATACATAGAAACAAACACAGGGAGGCAGCCAAAATTAGGAGACAAGGAAACATGTCCCAAATTAAAGAACAGAACAAAGCTCCAGAAAAAGAACTAAACAAAATGGAGACAAGTAATCTACCAGATGCAGAGTTCAAAACACTGGTTATAAGGATGTTCATTGATCTCAAGGAGAACTACAACAAAGATATAGGAAAAATAAAATGGAGAGAGAAAACATAAAAGAGAACTGGTCAGAAATAAAGAATACAATAACTGAAAGAAGACAATTAAGTTCGCGACCTCATTTTAGAAAAAGTGCTACATATCTCATTGCTGAATACCACTACAGTCACCTTCAAGATACTCCCCTTGGGAAACTATGCATCAATGCCAGTGCTTAGTCCACCCTTCAAAGCAATTTTGGAACTCTTTTTCTGAAATGGCCATCAGAGCTCTTATCATATTACCTTTGATATCCTGAATGTCATCAAAATGTCTTCCTTGCAATAGTTCCTTTATCTTTGGGTAAAGAAAGAAGTCATTGGGGGCCAGATCAGGTGAGAAAGGAAGGTGTTCCAACACAGTTATTTGTTTACTGGCTAAAAACTCCCTCACAGACAGTGCCGCGTGAGCTGGTGCATTGTTGTGATGAAAGAGCCATGAATTGCTGATGAAAAGTTCAGGTCGTCTAATTTTTTCATGCAGCCATTTCAGCACTTCCAAATAGTAAACTTGGTTAACTGTTTGTCCAGTTGGTACAACTTCATAATGAATAATCCCTCTGATATCAAAAAAAGGTCAGCAACATCATTGCAACAGGTCAGCGAACTTAATTGTCAGACCATGTATATTAGAGGGAATCAGTAGATTAGATGAAGCAGAGGATCGAATCAGTGATTTGAAAGATAAGGTAGCAGAAAACACCCAATTCAGAACAGAAAAAAAAAGCATGAGGAGAGTTTAAGGGGCCTCTGGGACAACCTCAAGTGTACCAACATTTACATCATAGGGATACATCTCCATCATACCAGAAGGAGAAGAGAGGGAACAAGGAATTGAAAACCTATTTGAAGAAATAATGACAGAAATTTTTCCTAACCTGGCAAAGAAAATAGATATACAAGCTCAGGAAACACAGAGAGTCCCAAACAAGATGAATCCAAACAGGCCCACACCAAGACACATCATAATTAAAATGACAAAGGTTAAAGACAAAGAGAGAATCCTGTAAACAGCAAAAGAAAGGCAACCAGTTACTTATAAGGGAGCTCCCATAAGACTGTCAGCTGATGTCTCAACAGAAACTTTGCAGGCCAGAAGGAATTGGCAGGAAATATTCAAAGTGATGAAAAGCAATATTACTCCACCCAGCAAGGTTATCATTTAAAATTGAAGGACAGATAAAGAGCTTCCCAGACAAGAAAAAGCTAAAGGAGTTCATCACCACCAAACCAGTATTACAAGGACTCTTAGAGGGACTTCTTTAAGACAAAAAATAATAATGATGATAATAATAATAATATGAATAATAAAATGGCAATAACTACATATCTATAAACAATTATTTTAAATGTAAATAGATTAAATGCTCCAATCAAGATAGGGTGGCTTAATGGATAAGAAAACAAAACTCTTACATCTGCTGCCTACTAGAGACTCACTTCAGATCAAAAGGCACACACAGGGAAAAAGATATTTCATACAGATGGAAACAACAACAACAAAAGCTGGGGTAGCAAAACTTATACCAGACAAAATAGACTTTACAACAAAGACTATAACAAGACACAAAGAAGGAACCAGTAATCCCACTTCTGGGTATTTATCTGAAGAAGCCCAAAATGCTATTTTGAGGGGACATTTCCCTTCATATGTTCATTGCAGCATCGTTTACAATGACCAAGATGTGGAGGCAGCCTGGATGTCTGTACATGGATGAATGGATAAAGAGGAGGTGGTACATATATACAATGGAATATTGCTTGGCGAGGGAAGGGAATGGGTCCTTGCCACCTGTGGCAGCCTGGATGGACCTGAAGGGTAATGTGCTGAGTGGAGTATGTCAGACAGATGCAATGTGATTTCACTTATATGCGGAATCTAGAGAACAAAATAAATAAACAAACAAAACAGAAACAAACTCATAGATACAGAAAACATATTGGTGGTCACCAGATAGGATGGAGTTTAAGGATGGGTGAAAGTGGAAGGGATTAGGAAGTACAAGTTGGCTGTTACAAAGTAGTCATGGAAATCAGTAATATTTTAATAACTATGTATGGTCTCAGATGGGCACTAGATTTGTTGGGGTGAAAAATGGGAGGGGGTTGGGGACAGGATGAAAAAGGTAAGGCATTAAGAAGTACAAATTGATAGTTTCATAATAGTCATGGGGATGTAAAGTACAGCATAGGGATTATAGTCAATAATATGGTAATAACTATGTATAGTGCCGGATGGTTACTAGACTAGTCAGGGGGATCACTTCTTAAATTATATAAATGTCTAACCACGGTACTATACACCTGAAGTTAATATAAAATAATATTGAATGTCAAAATAAATAAAGTGCAAAAATAAAACAAAACAAAACAAAACAAAAAACACGAATGCCTTGGAGGATGATGTGATCAACTAGTGATGTCTGCCATGTGATTGGGAAGGGAAACGAGAGGCAGCCTTTGAGTAGGGTATCATATAATTTATCATCCAAACTAGAACACTTCGGGGAGTAAAAGAGGGCACTATTAATAAGCACCCTGGGACAACAGACATAAATTGGGACTGCCCAATAAAACCAGGACATATGGTCACCCTACTTCTATGCCATGGATGTCCTCCCTGGTACATCCTGATATGCAGCTCAGAGGTAACCCAAATAAGGGCTGTCCAGACCTGCAAGCCCCTGAGATCTTGAATGTTAATTTTCCTTTTAAGTACTCTGTTTCAGTGTGTGGTTAGGTATGAAGAATTGCTCTAAAGAACACATTAAAAATTAATTAAAAGAGTTTTCTCTAACATTTAATCTTACCAGCCATGTATACTCAGAGTGATGTATTCTCAGTCAGCATGTCAGATCCTGAATAATTAAGAGAGAAGGGGAGGGTGATTCTGTCCCTTGAGGAGGCTTTCTGGGGTTTTAGACTTGGCACAGAGCCCAGGACTGTGTCACCTGAGGAGAAGTCCTGCGATGAATGGCAGGGTCCAGTCAGTGGAGACTCACAATGTTGGTATTTGTCACCAGGGTAGATCACAGTCCAAAGGAATGGTAGCATCAGAGGGAGATGGAGACGGATCCGGCTGGGCTGAGCCATAAGCCCCTGACTCAGACGTCCCGTCGGTGCTTTTTTCCAGGAGTGGGAGGCCGTGGTGACTTATGGGAACCTTCCTGGGGCCCCTCCAAGAGCCAAGAACATCCATTACTTCCTCACCTCTGAGACACATGCTTCTTCATTTTGTAACACTTCGGAAATCGAAACGTGACTTAAAATCTATGGGAGGACTTTAGGTGGTGTTTCTTGGGAGGTGTTCCGGAATGACAGTTAAGAGCAAGGCTCTGGAATGACACTCTGGGCTCTGCCGTTTCCCAACCCCGTGGGCCCTGGCACACCTTCTGTCGCCTCATATGTAAACTGACACTGTTAGTAACAGCACCCAATGGATAATAAATGACAGTGAACTTGAAAGTAGCACGTAGCAGATAATAAGTTCTCAACATGTGAGCTATTATTTCTTTTTGTTTATCCTGTGCATGCTGTTAATAAGTTGCTAGTGTATCTAAAAATTGACATCATCTTCAATGTGTCTGAAGTACAGCTTCAGAAAGAGCTCAAAAACAATTACTTCTGGGCTTGCTCTATGTGACCACCAGAGTATTGATTATGGCCTATTTCTGGTGTATTGGGCAGGGAAGATTCATATTTGATAGGACTTTATTTGATATCATTTCTACTCAGCTAAATGTAGGAAACATGAAGATTCTCCATGAAAGTCCTCTCCCAACTTCCAACCCTCCTCCCTCCCATAATTGATGCACTAAGCCCAGGAGCCTGGCTCCTTTTCTTTTACCATTAGGAGAGTGGAAAGGAGGGCAAAAAGTAGAAGGGTCAGTTTCAATAGGCTCTTATACCCATGAGGAATGTTGTCATAGGTCTGATGATTCTAAGAGAGAGTGAAGAACACAAGCATTGGACCCTCACAGACCTAAGCCTGCCATGCAGCTTCCCATCAGGTCCTTACTCTGCCCTGTATGGCTGTGGGATGATGTGCATGTCAGGTCTATCAGGCTTCGTAACAACCCCCAAGAAATATTAGCAATTATTATTGAAACCCGGAAGTCACTCAGGCCTGTATTGGGCAGGGTTCTTAGGGACAAATGACAGAATCCACTCGGGCTTGCTTAAGCAGAAAAGAATTTATTCAAGGAGATCAGATGGCTCGCAGAATCCCTGGGAAGGTTATGGAAGGCCACTCTGAAGTACTACAGCCAGGAACGATGTCCACAGACAGTGGGGAACTCCTCTGAGAAAACACTGCTCCCCTGTCAACAACAGAAGCTCCTGGACTGAGAACCAGTGCCAGGAGCTCCACTGCAGCTGCCCCTGGAGGGCAGAATTCCTAGGTCACTATGCTGGCCAGATCAGGTTCCTTTTGTGTGGCTACTTCCTCACAGCATTCAGTTCTGAATACTGGGCTTCCATGGATACATGGAATTTGCAGGTTATATTCCAGAATGCAAGGGAATCTAGCAATGTATTCTTCCTTCTAGCTTGATAAGGCAGGACCTAACATGGGAGAAATTATCCAAAATGTAGGGATAGGGTCCTGGGCAGCCACAAACAACCAATGCCTCCTGCATGCTCCTCTGTCGTTTGGGATTTGGGTAAACTTGCCTTAGACCCATGTATCACAGCCTGTGTGGTTCCAGGCTCCTCCCCACAATTTTGGCAGATTGCCCACTGTATTGTGCCAGCTTAGTTTGGACTGTGCATGGGACCTGGCCCCAGCGGTCATTTCAAAAGAAACCCTGTCATATGCATGGATTTTGCTGTGTAGTAACATTTAGAAAGACTTGAGGAGTCCCTGGGGGGATCGTGGAGCCCACAACCCAGCCTCTCTTTATCCCATGCCTGTCTTTTTCTTGGGTCTTCCCCGAGGCAGACCTGAGGTGAGGCTTTGGATACAAGTAGTCTGTTTGGGAGCTGATCCCAGGAAGTACCATAGGAGACTAAAGAAAGGAGTAGATGGGAGGATACCCATAAAGGTACATAATAATTGGGTTACAACTGTGGCAACAGGCTCAATCCCACTAGACGCTTCTGAGAGGCTTTAGGGACCCATCTCAGAATTGTCCCATCAGGGTGAGGAAGCTGGGGCATTTATCCATGGACTCCCAGTCCTTGCTGGCTACAGGCTGCTCCCAGAGGCATTAATTCTTGGCCACTGACAGCCTGCTCTGTGTCCAGCTGGGCTTGCTTCTGCACTCAGGGAAAGCCTGCAGGCAGAGGGACACAGGCACTTGACATGAGAGCTATGCCATGTATACCAGGCTGCAGGTGGTCCCCAGGGTAGCCTGCAGAAGACAGGCAGGCACAGCAGCATCAGTTAGGACGAGGCACTGTGTTAGTTTCCGTCACCGCTCTAACAAAGTACCAAAACGCGGGTGACTTAAAACAATGGAAATTTATTCTCTCATAGAAGTCCAAAATCAAAGTGACGGAAGAGCCAGCCGCCCTCTGAATGCTCTAAGGAACACGCTTCCTCACCTCCCCCAGCTTCCAGCAGCTTTCAGCAATGCTCCACATTCCCTCGCTGGTGGCAGCATAGCTCAACCTCTGTCCTCACGTGGCCACCTTCACTGTGTCTTTGCTCTGTGTATCTGCCTCTGTGTCCAAATTTCCCCTTTAATAAGGACACCAGTCACATTGGATGAGGGGCCCCCACTCCATCTGACCTCACTAATTCCATCTTCAATAACCCTGTTTCCAAACAAGGCCTTGTTCTGAAGTTCCGGCATTAAAGTTTCAACCCCTAACAGGCACCTTACCCGTGTTATATCCTCGAATCCCTGTTATAGCCTCAAATCCTGGCAGCAGCCTGCAAAGCTGGGGTGATTATCCTGGTGTCACACATAAGGAAATTGAGGCTCTGAGGGAAAAAGGGACCACCCAAGGGTTCCCAGTTAGGGAGCTGCAGAGCCGGAAGCTGAACACAGTTTTGCCTCAGGCTGGTCTCTCATGTGCTTTTCTTTGAGTGTCTGCTGTCACCTACTCTGGCCTGAAGGAACAGCGGGCAAAGACGTGGCACTCCAGTCAAATAACCCCAGTTCACATCCCACCTCCACTTGGATGAGGCCACTGAGGCGCGATTTCCTGCTCTGAAGATTGGAGCTGCAAACAGCACCCAGCACTTCCTGTAAGGATCTCTTCAGGTAACGTATGAAAACACGGAGTTGAGCCCCAGGAACATAGCAAGAGCACAGTGAACGCTGGCCGCTGTCACCGTCACCACAGTAACACTCAATACTCCTGGACAGCAAGCACCAGCACTTGAGCCTCTGTGAAAGCTCGCATTTCCAGGCCACCATCCAGGATAATTTCTGTCTTTCACTCCTGGCCACAGCTGCCCACCAGTGAGTCCCGGCAGGGATGTGACGGGCTGGAAGGCTGGGTGGCGCCACCCTTGTCCCCCCCGCCCCTGCGCAGCCCCACCTGCCCAGCTGGCTAGCGCCCCTGTTACATGAAACTGCAGGAGCAGCGATAAAAACAGCAGCTCTTAATCTCCCGCCAGCCGCTAGTGGCTTTCTCTCCGCGCCTCCTCCCTGGGCTGCTGGGGGCTGAGGGGAGATGGGCAGATTCAGAGCAGCTTTTCCAACATGCCCTCCCACCTCCTGCAAAGCGGGGCGGCTGCCAGCAGATCTCCTCAAAGCCCCGCGAGGCCGCCGGAGGAATGCGCAGCCTCCTTGGCATGGCAGACATGCGGGCAGACATGCGAGACAGCCCACAAAGACTGTTATGAAAGCCGTCCGGAGCACGGGCATAGGACGCTGAGTCTCATTTGCAGTTGGGATTGCACATTTGGAGAACCGGAGCTTGGCGACGGAGTGCGTGCCTGTGAACACACACGCTCATAATTAATTCATTTCACCTCCTCCTGTTGAAAAAAGATTGCAAGGGACCTGGGGGGCGGGGTTGAGGGCGGAATCACTGGTCTGAACAGGTACTTATTTCTCTGCCTGGGTCTCTGCTGGCTGAGAACCAACATGTCAGAAGCAGAAGCTGAAGGCTAGGCGACTATTGTGCAGGGCACAGCCAGCTCTGGGTCCTGAGCCTGGCTTTCCCAGACGGCCTCTGCACTCCTTCTGTATGGCCTTTCCATTCTCGTACAGGTTTGTCTTTTAAGGGCTAAAACCTGGAAAGAGCTGAGGACTCCACAGCACCCCTGAGCACCCCAGGACTCCTTGGTGGGTCCCCGTGCTCAGGACCCTCCAGGCCCTCTGACAGGCCCAGGACATGGTGAGGAAAGCTCACTCCCTCTCTCAAACAGTTTGCAATCCAGTGGGGAGAGAGGCAGGTCAACAGAGAAGGTAAAGCAGGTGTGCTTTACATGGCTTACTGTGGGAAGTAGAGGCTGAAAATCTCCCCCCGTCTGGGAGTCAGGGAAGCTGCCTGGAGAACAGGAATCCAAGAGGAAATGTGAAGAATGAATAGCAGTTTGCTGGGAGAATAAAAGTACAAACAGCAGGGCATATTCTGGAATGTGAGGTTGTGAGGTGGTGGTAGGAGGATTAGAATTAAGCAAGGAAGTGAGGTTTTAAAAATTATCTACAGATTTCAGTATCTAAAACTATAAAGAGGTACAAGTAACCAAAAATTGTCATGAGTAAATTTTACTTGTAGAAAATAATTGTAAGTGCTTTTTTTCATTCTATCTCTTATTTATGTAAATAAATATTTATTGAACATCAGCTATGTGCTAGTTATTGGTGGTTTGAAGGTAATTCAGACATGATCTTATCCTCAAGGATTCTAATAGCCAAGGGTTCTGGCACAGTCACAAGCCCCAGGCACCCTATGAGCTCTGCCTCCTGAGTAGAATGGATGGAAACTCAGGCTGCACTTACTCTCCAAAGTCCCCCAGGTCCCTGGGCAGGGGTGCAGGACTGGGCATGGGCACACCAGGGGCTGTGGAGTTCCTGAGATGATTAAAATGCATGCATTGGTCAGGAGATGAAAAGAGAAAGAGACAGAAACAGAGAGACAGACACTGAGATGGAGGGAGAGGCAGAGAGAAACAAAGATAGAAACAGAAAAAGATATGGGGAAAGAGAGAAAGTGAAGGAGAGAGGGAGGGAAAGAAGGGAGGGAGAACAGAGAGAGGCAGAGGAAAACAGAGACTGAGACAGATAGGTAGAAAGACCAAGAGAGAAAAATGGAAGCAAAGCACAGGATCTGTCACAGAAACAGACAGAAAGAGAAGGAAACAGACAAGAGACTCAAGACTGAGAGTGACAGAGAGACTGGAAGAAAGACGCCCACAGCTTAATTTTTTCCTAACAAAACCAGGGCCTGCCTGTGGAGGGCTGGCCTGGCCGGTGCTCCAGCTCCCCTAAGGCCTGGCTGAACCAGGGCCGAGCCACTGGGAAAGGCCAGGGCCACAGCCACAAGGCCTGTGAAATCCAGCCCAATTTAGTGGGGCCTGGGTGCCGGGAGAACAGGAAGGAGAGCCTGTCTGCAATGGCTCACCACCTGTGTCCCTACCGCCCCACCCCATTCTAGCCCCACACCTGGCCCTCACCTCAGGGACAGGCTGGTGTGCCCTAGGAGTTAAGGCCACAGAGCATCTTCCTGTGCTGCCTACAATGTCCAGCCAAGGAGGCAGGCAGGCTTCAAAGCCGCTGTGCTTGGAGTTCCATGGGACGTCTGAGGCATTCAGCTAGAGCCATTGTGTAGGGCAGGCTATGTGTGCGCCAGGCCCTGCTCTAATGGCCATAAAGATCAAGGTTACTAAAGGTTCCCTTGATGCCAGGCACTGCATCCTCGCAATAAGGCAGGTAGTAATAGCAGCCTACTTTACAGATGTGGAAACTGAGGTCTCAGATTGGTTAGAGACCTGTCCAAGGTCACACAACCAGCACACTTAACTAGGAGGTTCATAGCTACTGTGTGAGACATTTTTCATTCCTTACCACAGAAACCCTTGAAGTGAATATTATGACCCCCTTTCATAGATTAAGAGAATAAGGTCCCATGCAGTTCAGCATCATGCCTGGGTCATAGAGCTAGTGAAGAGGAAGCTGGGATGAGAATCTGGCATGCTCTGCTCTGAAGCTCCCAGTCCCTTCCTTACACCCCTAACTCCAGGATACATACTGTTTTCCGCTTGGCCATCAGCATCCAGGACCCCGCAAAAAACCGGCTTGGATGTTCTAGTGGAGACACACCCTTGGGACCCACCTTCCACAGCCTGCAGCAGCCAACAAATTGCCACCAGCCCATTCACTGTTCCATGGGGCTGTTCCGTGGGCCCTGGGACCCAAGGGCTCCACGAATAGGACCCAGGAGGTTAGCACACTCAGGGGGAAAGTTAGATCATTGTTTTCACTAACCTCTAACCAAAATTCAGCATTTGCCTCCATGTTAAGTGTAGACAAGAACTCACACTAAGGTGAGAGGCGCCTGCAACTTCATCACCAGTAGAAACCACGGGTACTTCTGTGTCACAGAAGAGCCACTATAGTGTACCTCAGAACACTATGCATGCTCATCCCTGCTCCAGACTTCCTGTAGTTATTAAACTCACTGCAAGACCTTGTTATATAACGTGTTAATAAAGAAGCACACATACTCCAAATCATACTTTTTTCTTTTTAATACCTTGATAATTGTATTTCAAAATAATTCCTTTCCTTAGTCCTATTGTGTAGTATAAAAACGTCTTTCTGAAAAGGGCCCAGGGCCTCACCAGTTGCAAAGGGTCCATAATACACAAAAATTTAGAATTCCTGGTCTATTCCCTTCTCATTCGGGTGCAGTGATGGTCTTTGCTCCCTACCTGTCCCACCTGATTCTCTGGGATCAAACCCATTGGCTCCCTGGCTCAAAGCTGCACCACTGACGGTGTGAGGAGTGTGAGCAGGAAGCAGCCCGCACATTCCTCCTGGTCACTGGCAGAGCCGAACCAGAGCCCGCTCAGTGTCAGAAGGCAGGACGCCTCTCCCTGCAATGTCTCTGCAGCCAGCACCCTGAAAGCCTCACAGCAGAGCCTTCTTCCCGCTGAATTAATGTAAGAGGGAGGGAAGTGGGAAGCACTGGTTCTCCACCTTGGCTGCCCAAAGGAATTGAAAAGTAGTAATGCTTGTGTCTCCCCCGAGAGATTCTGACTGAGTTGGTTTGGGCTGACGCCTGAGCATGGAGATTTTGTGAAGTCCCAGGCGATTGTAAGGTACAGTGGGGCTTCAGAATCCCTGCTACACTGAGGAGTGAGTGCAAAACCCCAGGCTAGTCTCACAGCACCTGAGGTCCAGCTTTGGGTCTCGGGCAAGCTGAGACTTCTCTGGGTAAGTTCCCCCATAAACACTTAGGATGCGGAGAAGGGAGTTATGTTGGTTTCTCATCTAGCAAATGCCAGGCACCATACAGAAGTTACTTCCTTTACTCCCCTCCACGGTTTTGTGAGGCTGGTGGGATCACTCCAGCCCAAGGTCACCCAGCTAGTGAGCAATGGCCTATGGATCGGAACCCCATGTGTTTGACAAAAGAAACTTGTCTTTCCTGCTGCACTGCTCTGCTGTATGTGCTTCCCAAAGCTGCTGGACTTTGTTAGAGATTTAAAGATCCTGTTTTTAATAATGCAGATTCTGATTCAATATGTAAGGGGTACTTCCTGAGAGTCTGTATGTCCAACGGGCCCCCAAATAATGCCAATGCTACAGTCCCAGGAGGCTACTCTGAGTAGCAAATGGTTAACGGGTCTTTGTGGCCAGCATCAGTTTTGATTGGTTACTGCTTGTGCCTACCAGTTGGTTAACTATTTAGGACATTCCCCCTATTCTGATCACAGCACCCAGGTTTCTTCTAGGATGCAGGCCCCTTCCCCTGCTCAGTCAGGTAGCTCGGCTGAAGCTGACACCACCGAACTCCAACCTGAGGCAGTCAGCATGTGATGTCCTGCTACTGTGTGACAGTTCAGGGTGGGCATTTTACTCAAGCCAAACAAATGGGGTACCAGAGTTTGAAGGCGGACATTTTTCTCTCTCTGCCATGGGCGCCCAGAGGGATGCTCTCTCATCCCCAGGCTGATGTGCCTTGAGGCTTCAAAGGATGGAGCTGCCTCAGCTATTTTCTTGCAGAGGGGAGAGCGCAGAGTGGTGGACTACAAACCCAAGCGTGGAGCCTACGGATGAAGGCAGGCAGAACAGAGAGACATCAGGTTCTTGGGGACATCATTGGAATGGTTGAACTAAGCCTAGCCTGAAGCCCACTTCTGGGCTATTGATTCACAGAGGTCATTTAACCCCCTAATGGCTTACAGCCAAGTTGAGTTGGGTCCTATATCTCTTAACTTCAATAGCCCTAACATAGCTCTGGCATCAGAGAGACCAGAGTTTGAATCTCAGCTCAGCCACTCACTAGCTATGTGGCCTTGGGCAAGCCCTTTGGCCTTTCTGAGCCTCAGTCTCCTCATCTATAGAATGGAACTAGTAATGCCTATCCCAGGGTTATTGTGAGGATCATCAGAAACCATGAGTTTCAAAAGCCTGGCATCTATGCAATAAATGGTAGCTATCATCAAAACTAATTATTAGTCCCATTTTTGCAGGCCCTCATCCTAAAAACTATATGTCAGCAGTTGTTTCTAGTCATTGGCATAAAAATAAATAAATAAATAAATAAATAAATAAATAAATAAATAAAAGGAAGGCTATTAACCTAAAAGACTGGGTGTGGGGCTGGGAGAGGGGGCCTGCCTCAAGGGTTATGAGTAACATTGGAAAGAAGAAAAAAGAGGCTGAACTTTCTCCATAATCAGGAGTGATGAGAAAGCTTGTCCTGGCAAGGAATGCAAGGCTTGCCTGGGCCGTAATTGATTTGGTCATAATATGCTCAGGCCTTTGCTCCATCTAGCAGGGCGTAGGGAAGCCACGTTCTGCTTCTCTGGATATTTGAGGGTCTGATTGGCTCAGCCTTCTTAATTGTGTTGCACTGACAAATATATTTGTTTGGAACAAGCAAATGTATTGCAGGCAGGAAACAGACCAACGCCAAGAGTTTATTTTGCTTTTTGGCACCGCTGCACTGAGCTTAGCATTCATTATGTACCCATGTACAACAGTCTCCGGGAACACTGGCCTGAGTTATCTTCTTAATTGTATTTATTTTTTCAGCTGCATTTCAGATCATGAACAGACTTGCTGGTGCTAAACAGGCCTCATTGGGTGAAACCTCCTACCTCCCTCGAAATCACGTTGCGTGGATTAAATGTTTAAAGACATCAGACAAACCTATGACACTGAGGTGAGGTTAAGTTGGTCAAATTCCTACTCTGAGCCCAGAAAAGTCCACAGAAACCAAACCCTAGTGACCAGATTGAAATTGGAATCAGGTTTCAGTAGAGAGATGGAAGGCAATTCAAACAGATCACTTGGGGAGCTCCACGACCCACTTCACTGTACCCCTTACCATAGGGGCACCTGGCAGCCATATTTGAACAATGAGGCCCTTCTCCCTGATTGGATGAAGAGTAAACATCTGACACCGAAGAAGCCAATCAGAGTCCCAGCTGCAGTTACAAGGAGAGAGAATAAGGGGCAGACTGACAGACTGACTCACAACATGTCAGGATCTGTGACAAGAGAACTGGGAGATGTAGGCAGCCATCTTGGGTGTTGGGTGAACAGTGCTGTAGCACAAGCCAAGGCAAGAAGACAGAGTGGTCACAGGGAGGCACAGAGGAGGGAGAGTGGGAAGGCTCATTCTGTGGGTTCTCAGCTCCCTGCAGCCCCTCGTACCAGTCGCTGAGGCCCGTTGCCCCTTTTTGTTCCAGCAAGCTCATTTACATCCATATAAGGGAAACTGTGCAGCCAATGTTGTGGAAGAATATTTGTTAACAGGAAAAATGCACACAGGAATATTGTTCAGTGCACAAAGCATGTCTCTTTCTCGTTTTCAGCAGATATTTGTTGGGTACCTCCTATGTGTCAGAAGCTGCATATACACTGGGGAGTAAGATCACGGTCCCTCTCCCATCAAGTTTACAGTCTGGTTACAAAATGTCAGTAAAAAGAGACATTTGGACATTTAGTAAAAAGAGATGTGTAACCAGCATGTGACAAAGTTCAAACTGGGAGGACAAGTGAAGTACACTTGTAACGGTTACAAAACCAGTGCTGCTCCAAGAAACCTCCATGCACCCCCAGAGCGGGCCTCATCCTGAGCTTGTGAGAAAAGCGGGGTCTCAGCCCCAGCCCCCGCCCCTGGGGTGGGTGGGAGGGCAGCAACCTGTGTTTTAACAAGCCTTCCAGATGATTCTGATATACTCCCAATTTAAGAACCACTTCCCTAAAACACAATAGCTCAATAGAATTCCCAGTTTTTCCCAGGGCTTCCCCTTCCCAAATGTTGCATTCTCAAGCCCACCCAGAGATGCATGTGTAAGTCAGCAATTAATTATAACAATCAGCATATATATATATATATATATATATATAGGGAGAGAGAGAGAGAGAGAGAGAGAGAGAGAGAGAGAGAGAGAGAGAGAGTTTTACATAGGTTAATTTAATCCTTATAACAGTTCTATAAAATATGTACTCTGTGTCCCCCACTTTACAGATGAGAAAACTGAGTCACAGAGAGGTTAAGTCACTTGCTGAAAGTCACACAGCTAGTAAGTGGTAGAGATGGGATGCAAACACAAGCAGTCTAGCTTCAGAATCTGCACTCCTGACCACTAACTTCAACTACTTGTCAAATAAGTCCTGAGCATCTTTGCCACCTGGTAGAGATGGAGTAGTCCAGTCTTTGAGACTGGACCCTGCAGCTTCTGCTGGTTCTATGCCTTGCACTGCCCCTCCCCCATCTGATTGTGCTGCCAGGACCTCACACCAGCAGAGGCGCCCTGTTTCTCCAGGGCAGGTGTGAAGAAGGGCCCACAGTGTGGGCTTCGCAGTGGAAAAGGGCCCACAACAGTGCTGTTCACACCTGAGTGTCGGAGCCTTTACAGTTCATGTTCTCTCCTGCCCCTTGGGGTACCCAGGCAGATAGGGTGGCTTAATCCAAAGGCTCTAGTATCAGCCTCAAACCACTTTCAGGAGGAGAATTGCCCCCAGATCCCCGGGCCTGGGTGCTGAGTCCTGGATCCTGCCTAGGCCCTCCTTTGCTCATGAGTATCTGCTCTAATCCTGTTGTCCTTTCAGACTATCTGGCCCTGACTGAAGCCAAGGTGAGGTTGCTTTTACTTTTGACCACCAAGGTGATGGCCAGCATCCTAGATTATTTTCACCCAGGAAAACCCTTGTCTCTGTGGAGAGGAAAAATTGTTAACACGTTGCATCCGGCGGGGTTTAAATCCCTCGTGAAGATTCTCGTGATCCGTACGCAACGTGTTAATAAGAAAAGATACAAGGGCAGCCCAGCTCACCCTCCTGGAACAACAGAACTCCGAATGCAAATAAAAGTGCTGGCTGGGAAGTGAGTCCTCCTAACTCCACCCACCAAACATATGCCTCAGCCCAGGCCCCCCTCCAGCCATTATGTCCAATTACACCCTCAGAGGAATGGGGTGGACACCACTGATAATGATCCATGAAGTACCAGCTCAGGTTATAAAAAATTAAACTATTTCCAGTCTGGTTGATAAAAGTCGCCACCTGAGCCCCAGGCATGCCACCTCACCTGCCCTGGCCCCACTCCCAGGACCCTGGACCTTCCCACAGTCCAGCAGCTAGAGGCCTGAGGCTCGGCATAGCAGGGGCCCTGCCTGCCCCAGGGCAATAGGCTCCGTCTTCTCTGGTGGACAAGTGCCCATGCGGCTAAAGTCTAGAAAGACATACACCAACCTGTGGAAATCGTGGATGGCGGGTAGCTGTTATTTCATTCATTTTGCTTATCTATGTTTTTCAACCTTTCTATAATAAACATGTTTCATTATGTATTGAAGATCACATTTTTAAAATGCTAAAGATAATGGCAGGTTTTAGATTTCCTAAAATGGAATGGACTGCCCTTTTGTGCTCCCGCACCTCCCCCCATCAGAGCCAGCACGCCCATTACAACACAGCAGGCAGGACTGAGGGTGCTGTCCAGAGCCTCCGAAACGTGGCTTTTGATACTTTGGGAAACAAGACCCATGCCCTGGGTCTCATCAAAGAAGCATTGTGCTTCTCTGGCCACAAGCCCACTACTCGCCCTGGTCAGCGTGACTAACCATCTAATTCTGGAGAAATGGGAACTCATTGAGTGAGCTGGCTTCCTCCAGAGAGCAGCCCATTTGTTTCCTGAAGTGACTGATCCACTGGGAAGTGGGCCAGGATGAACCTTTGAAGTACTCAGTGGCAAGAGGAGGAGAGAGTAGAAAGCACTACAGAGCAGCCAGGGACCATGAAAGGGATGATGGAGCTCATGTCCTTGTTATGGGTAACGGTTAGATCAAAGCCATCAGACACACTGCACACACATCGGTGTCACTCACCTGCCACTGAGAGCAGGCATGGCCAATCTATCAATCACAAAGCTGTCCTCGCTGAGATGTAGACCCGAGTCCTTCCCAGTGCAGCTCCAGAAAACTTCCCATCACCTGCACGAGTCACTAGAGCTGAGGTTGGTGGTGGGCACCCTCCAAACAAGTCCACTGGTGGGGCCCCCTGGGTGCAGCAATCCTGAGTTTCCGCTGGATCTGGAACCTGCCCCAAGGAGTGATGTAAGGCCTCCAATTTATGGAAATGTCCCTGTTTTCAGCATCAGGGAAACTCCGAACTGGTGTGGCTCTATCCTCTGCTAGGTAAAACACAAGAGGTCACATCTCTTCATCAGCCTCTTTTGAATCATGGAGCTCTTTCTGCAGATCAAAACTTAGTCACAGGCCAAATTATAAGACAAATTGAAATGCAACTACTGTGCTTGAAGAGGGGGTGACAATCCCAAGCCATAGCCACCCAAGGCCACTTCAACCACTGCCATGGCTGCTGAAGGAGGACCCCAAGCCCGAGAACTCTGTTGGACAGTCACTGATCTTAGCCAAGTCCCATGTGAGGAAGGAAGAGACAAACCACCCAGCCGGCTAGTGACAGAGGTGGTAACCCGGGAGTCTCCTGGCTCTTGATCCAAACACCCAACCTAGTGTCAAACGTTCAGTCCCTTCTTTCCTCAAATGATACAATCTCCCTGACCTACTACAGCTGCTCCCTAGCTTCCAGTCTTGTCTGTCTGTCTGTAACTCCCGTTTCTAGATCAGCAGCCTACACATCCTCCTCAGCCTCTGATTTATAGAACTGCCTCATGAAAACCCCCGCTGTGAGATTCGCAAGGACCCCAAACTCATCATTCACCCAGAATCTGGACATCTAACCTTCCTCTTCCCAAACAGTTCCCACCCAGCATCCCCACTCCCTAACAGCCTGACAAGCCCATGCAATTAATTGCTCAAGCCATGAAGCTGGGCTTCCTCACTCCCCCTAGTAAGAAGTTTCTATGGCCATTCACCTTAGTCTTGACCTTGACCTCCATCCATCTCTCTCCATCACCACTGCCATTTCCTTATTTTAAGCTACTACTGGTTCTCCCCTGGATTTCAGCAACAGTCCCTGACTGTCTTTCTCGCTCTAGGCTTCCCCACTCCTGTTACTCAGAATGTAACCAACATAATCTTTTGAAAACACAAATTTGAAAGTTACTCTCTGGTTTATAATTTGTCAAAGTTTCCCATTGTTTTGTGTTTTGTTTTGTTTTAAATTTTTAGTTGACATACAATATTATATTAGTTTCAGATATACAAAATAGTGATTAGACATTTATATAACTACTGAAGTGATCACCCCAATACGTCTAGTACCCATCTGACACCACACATAGTTATTCCAACATTATTGACTACTTTCCTTCTGCTGTACTTTATATCCCCAAGACTATTTTTATAACTGGCAATTTATACCTCTTATTCCCTTCACCTTTTTCACCACCACCACCACCCCCCACCAACCCTCCAACTCCCTTTCCATCTGGGAACCATCAATTTGTTCTCTGTCTCTGTGAGCTTGTTTCTGTTCTTTATCCAGTCATCTATCGATGGACACTTAGGGTGAGTCCATATCTTGGCTACGGTGAATAGTGCTGCAATGAACATGGGGTGCAGATATCTTTTTTAATTAGTATTTTGGATTTTTTCAGATAAATACACAGAAGTGGACTTGCTTGGTCATACAGTAGTTCTATTTTTAATTGTTTGAGGAATCTTCTTACTGTCTTCCCATTGATTTTTCAATAATGTCCAACCTTCCTGGCATAGTATATTATTGCCTCGTAATCTGACCCATTTCTCTCCACCCCCCATTTTTTGGAGAGTCTCTGATTCAGATTCCTGCAAGATGGAACTACTTTGTGGTGTGTGTGTGTGTGTGTGTGTGTGTGTGTGTGTGTGTATCAAGGTCTAAACTTTCCCAAGCAGTTCCCTCAGCCTGGAACAAGTTCCTCTCTCTTCACCTAGCTAACAGCTCCCCATGTTCCGGGGCTCTTATTAGCTGTCACTCTTGTCACTGTCCCTTCCTGTCCCATAGAGCTCCAAGAGGCTCCTCAGCACATACCCTGCCTCTTCATACTCATCAGCCGGAATAGCCTTTGCTTAGTGTGCCGTCTGTCCCCCACACTGGACTCAGGAATTCTGTCCTGTTCAATGCTGGGACTGCAGCCTGAGAAACAAGGCATGGAGGAGCGAATCGACCCCAGGGCATTTTTGTTCTAGACTGACCTCATGTGATAACCACTGAATCAAGTTTGTGCCCTGACATACTCACAGCACACTTTATTTTATGCAGAAGATGAGGAAAAGAAAAAGGAGAAGGAAGGGAAGAAGGAAGAGCAGGCCCTGCTATGAAGAGCAAGGTGCTCCATGCCAGGCGTCCGACCAAGTGTTTTGTATACACATGTGGGCTTCTCGTGCATCCTAGAGGGAACGGAGAGTTTCCCAACCTGCTGCTTGGCTTTTACTTTTGTTTGTAGTATCTTCCCATGTACAAACAGCATCTGATTCCGAATCATCTCAGTGTCATTCCCGACAAACACACATCTCTCTCCTACGCTGATATGCAGTTTTATTTGTGGTGCCACCGAAATTGTTCATAATGTCCCCTGAGGACAGGAATAGCTTCGTCCCTGGAGATTAACACAGTGTCTGGCACATAGTAGGCCCTCAGTAAATATTGCATGTGTGGATAGATGGGAAGTAAGGAATGAGGAGGGAGAGATAGAAAGAAGGGAAGGGGAGGGCGCTAGGAAAGACAGGGCTGAAAAGAGAGAAAGAGGAGGACACGAGGGATAAAAAACATGTGCATGCTGGGGTTTATCTGCTCCTCTGGATTATATTCCTTGGCACAAGCCAGGCTCAACCTGGCAGCTGTTGGCCACTGGCTCCCAGCCCATGTGACACACCTGCCCTGCAGAGCCAGGCTGTGCTTGGCAGCTTAGGTGCCCAACCTCTCCTTGCTGCAGGGCAAATCTGAGCTAGGAACCACCACCTGGACTCTGGGCATCACACTCTGTCTGGGGGCGTCCCTCAGCACCCCAAAAGCAGGCACATGATAGGCCCTTGATAAAGTTGCAAGGGATGTTGGCAAGTGTCTGGTGAGCCTGGAGGACAGGGTGGCCTCCCTCCCTTGATCTACAATAAGCCATCTACTTTTTCTGCCTTGTTTCCCTTCCCAGCACTCATTGTCATTCCGTATCCATTAGAGACAGAGAAGGTGATGAAAGCACTCCCACTACAGCCAGAAAGCCTGGGCGCAGACCCCAGCAATGCCCCGTCCTGGTGGGGCAACACTGAGCAAGTTTGTTAACTGCTCTGTGTGGCTCGGTTTTCCCGGGTGAGACGGTGATGCTCACGCCTGCCCCAGAAAGTTCCCGTGAGGGTCAGAAGAGCTGGCGAACGGCGCCGGCTTTCCACAGCACCTGACACATAGAAGGGCTCAGTCAGTGCTGGCTGCCGTTGTGCTATTACCGTCCCCCAGAATGAAGCTACGAGAGAGGACTGTGTGCCCTTTCCTGGAGCACCCCCAGAGCCTGACGCAAGGCATGGTCAGCGGGAGGCAATCGCTTTCTTTGAATGAAAGGGTTTCACAGCTGGGGAAAGAAAAGCTGAGTGAGACCAAGTAACTTACCCACGGTCACACAGCAGATTGGAGGCAGAGTTCCCACGTCAGCTCTCTCTGCCGCCCCCCACGCCTTCCTGAGGAGGCCAGCTGTCCTCAGCTGTGGGAACTCCATGCAAAGGCTGGCGCTGTCCAGTCCATCGGGGCAGCTACATGTACCACCCAATACAATGACCAAGAGGGAGTGTCATGCGGGGTGTCATGCGGGGTCTCTGGTCCTGCTCCTCACATAAGAACACAGGACATGGTGAGGCCAAAAAGGAACACCCACGGAGCCATAGGTAGGGGAGTCATACCACTACAGTCTCGCCGGCAGCTGGGTTGGAGACACAGGAGGCAGGATCCACACTATCTGCAACCTGCCGTCTGCTTCTCTGCCAACCAACCAACCTCACTTGCTAACTGCAATATACCATGCTAACCGTAATCCGCTCTTGTTAGCTCAGCCACCATCTTCTTGCTAGCTCCACCACCATCCGTTGCTAGCGTAGCCACAGCAGTTATATTAGTGGCCAATGGCTCACTGGTTACAGCTGACTGCCAACTAGACACAGCGGATGGCCATCCAATCTCAGTTGATGGTCATTTACTACGTGAGCCAGCACCTTTCCACGTGAGGGCGAGAGCCTGGAAACTGCACTCCTGGCTCTGTCCCCACAGGGAGACAGGACCCCTTGCCATGTGGCCAGTGTGATGGATGAGCTGAATTGTTCCTGTTATTCAATTCTAATTAGTTTACATTTAAATTTAAAAACAGACACTCGATCCAGCTACTGGAAAATTTTTCTGTGGGTCTGGAACAAGTCAGGTAAGTGAATCTACCTTTCAGCTATAAACTTTATGAAATCCAAATACAGATCGAGTGTTCCAATGAAAGTTTAGTATCCAAGTTGAGATGTAAAAGTGCAAAATGTACACATTTGGAAGGCTTAGTGGGTATATAAGAACATAAAATATCTCATTAATAATTGTGTATATGGCTTATATGTTGAAAAGATCATATTTGGGATATGTTGGATTAAACAGTATTATTAAAATTTTGTCTGTTCCTGTTGTATATAATGTGGCTCCTAGAAAATGGAAAATTACTTAGGTGGCTCAAATTATATTTCCACTGGACAGTGATGGGCCAGAGGGACAAGGACGGGTGAAGAGGAAGGTGACTCACTAGCTGGCAGAGCTATCCCCCACTGCCCAGGACCAAGGCAGGGCTCCAGGTCCGGAGCTGGGCCAGGCTCCTTGGGAGGCCGGTGAGCTGGCCCCCCTCCCGGCACTCACACACTTCCCTGACTGCCCACGAAGCAGCTGGGATTAACACTAATTCTTTCCCTGGAGGGCAAATGGGGGAAGGTTAAGTGCCGGGTGACTGCAGCTGCCCAATTAAGCCCCGGAGAGGGGCGAGGGTGGAGGAGGAGGCTGGGGATTGTTTTTAGGGATCCCCAGGGAGACAGGAAACAGCTACTGCTCCACCTCCTTTATCTCATGTCCCCTTCAATGGTTGGCAGTTTCCCCCCAGGCTCAGCAGGGGTGGTTCATGCTCTCAGGACCACACAGTGGGCTCCCTGCAGGACTCCATTGTCCCAATCTCTGCTCTATCTCTCTGAGTAGCAGCTCAGGATATAACAATAGTTGCCTGCTTTGCTGTTGCTCTGGGAAGATTTGGAGGCAATGGGACTGAGGCTAGAGGACGATTAGGCCAAGACTGACTGCTGAAGCAGACCACCACTCACCTCTGCTGCATGCTGATTTCTCCGGCAGGGGTCTCTGGTCCTGCTCCTCACATAAGAACACAGGACATGGTGAGGCCAAAAAGGAACACCCACGGAGCCAAAGGGAGTCGGCTCCCTTTGGTACCGTCACCACCATCCCCATGTATAGAGCAGGACGTTGAGCCTCGGAGAGTTTAGCGTGTTGCCCAGGGACACCCAGTTGGGAAGCCAGGGGATCTGAATACCAGGTGACCCAGTCTGACCTGAACTTCTAGCTTAACCTCCCTGTCATGTTGCCTCTTCTCCCAAGAGTCCTCTAAATGTCCGACTTGCCAGCAGAGCGGCCGACAGGGTGGGATGGCTTCCTGGAGGCTTCCTCTGGCATGTTAGAGCCCTAACCTGGAAGGGCGGTCATATTCCCTAAGCTACCTCCTGTTTGCCCCAGTGTAGATGTCTCCTCCCCTAGAAAGTCCTCACTGACTCCTCCTGCCCACCTTCCCTCCAGCCTCGTTATCTGCCCATCCCCCTCACTTTTCTCTCTGTAGCCATTAGAGGCAAAGAAGGTGATGAAAGCACTCCCTCTACAGCCAGAAAGCCTGGGTGCAGACCCCAGCTCTGCCCTGTCCTGGTGGGGCAACGTTGAGCAAGTTTGTTAACTGCTCTGTGTGGCTCGGTTTTCCCAGGTGAGACGGTGATGCTCGTGCCTGCCCCAGAAAGTTCCCGTGAGGGTCAGAAGAGCTGGCAAATGCGTACTGGTGTGGACCCTCTGGCTTTGGCCATGCTAGCATTCCTTCTGCTCGCTAATGGCTGTATTCATCCCATAAAAATAGCCAACATACATTGAGCATTTTACCCATATTATCTTAATTTACCCATGTGAGGGTTAACTTTATGTGTCAACTTGACTGGGACCTGGACTGCCCAGATTAAATATTATTTCTGGGTGTGTCTGTGAAGGTGATTCCAGAGGAGATTAACGTTAAGTCAGTGGGCCAGGTAAAGCAAGTGGCCTCCCCAGTATGGGTGGGCTGCGTCCAATCCCTTGAAGGCCTGAAGAGAACTCAAAGCCTGAGTGAGGCGAAGTTTGTTTTCTCAGCCTGACTGCTGAGCTCACACATCCACTTTCTGTCCTGTGACATCGGCCCACCAGGTCTCAGACACCACTGGCTCTCCTGGGTCTCCAGCTAGCAGACAGCAGCTATAGTGATGTAGGTGATGTTGGATCTGCCGGCAGTTTCTGAGTGCAAGCCGGGATCATGTCTGGTAAAGCCGAAGAATGGAAACACGGACCAGGGAGAGGCAACAAGTTTTAAAAAAGGATAGTTTATTAGAGGCAGGAGAAGAGGTTGCAGCTCCCGAGTGGGAGGGGGTCCCGAATGGGGGTGCCCGGTGACTGAGGCAAAAGCTCTTACTTTTATACCTTCCCTTGCCTGCTTGGGGAAGGGGAGCTGTTTGGAGAAGGGAACTTATTTGAAGAAGGGAACTGGCGCCTTCTAATGAAATTCGTCTACCAGGTTTGTTCTGCTTGCCCATCCTAAAGGAATTAGCAAAGTAACCCACTCTTATCTATCAGATCTGCTCCATTTGTCAGGCCAAAACGAATTTTATGATTAATCTCAAGGCCTTGTTACATTATGTCCTGGAGCAAAGGAGTGATTTCAAAACCTGAAGTTTTAGGATATGACTGTTTTTGTTTCTTCCACCAGGGACCTTCCGTCTACCTAGGAACATGATAACTCTCCTATATCAATAGGACTTCTCAGCTTCCATAATCACATGAGCCAATTCCTTATAATAAATAATATTTATATTTTCCTCTGAACAACCCTCATAATCTTCCAGTAAAGAACATACCATTATTGTTTCCATTTGGCAGCTCAGAAAACTGAGGCACAGAAAATAGAATTAATGGCTCACTGTCACAGAGCTCATATGTGGTAACAACTATACATTGAGTTCCCACGGTGCTTAAGCACCGTCTGCGTGCCAGGCGCTGAGGGCCCAGCAGCAAGTAATACTGCAATGTTCCCTGCCCTCATAGGGCCTCCACGTGAGGGGGGCATACAGAGAGAAGTCAAGTACTCAAATAAAATGTAAAGTAATTTCAGTAGTGACAAGGTCAATAAAGAGAATTAAAGCAGAATAAGGGGGGAAGATAAGCAGAGAGCGTGGTCAGGGAGGGCCTCTCAGAAGAGGTGTCATGTGGGCGGATGTGAAGTGAGGTGCCAAACCACAGGAAGATGTGGAGGAGAGCCACTCCAGGGAGAAGGAATGGTGAGGGCAAATGGTCTGCCTGGTAGCACGCTTAGTAAGTATGTCCAAAAACCAGAAGGTCCACACAAACCACACAAGTGTTCCCAACAGCATTATTCATAAGCCAAAAAGTAGAAACAACCCAATGTTTGCCAGCTGATGAGTGGATACATAAAATGTGGTATATCCAAACAAAAGAATATTATTTGGCCACGAAAAGGAATGAAGTACCAATTCATGATGACTCTGGAAACATGATGCTAAGTGAAAGAAGCCAGTAACAAAAGCCCACATATGTTAGAATTTTGTTTGTATGAAATGTGCAGAGTAGGCCCATCTATAGTGACAGAAGGAGATCAGCGGCTGCCTCGGGCTGGGGAGGAGGCAGTACGAGGAGGCAGCTTCTTCTGGGGACAATGAAAATGTTCTACAATTAGATTGTGGTCCAAGTTACACAACTCTGAAAAAAAACAAAAACTATTAAACTGTACATTTTCAATTGGTAAGTTTTATGATATGTTAATTACATCTCAGTAAAATTGGTTTAAAAAAAGAAACAAGCAAACAAACAAACAGAAGCGAGAAGAGGCAGGGTAACTGGAGCAGGACGAGCACGGAGAAAAGAGAGGACTTAGGGCAGACCATGGAGGTCCTTATAGCCTCATTAACGTTCGGTTTTAGGCTGTGCATGGAACCAATTTCACTTTCTGAGTAGGGAACTTAGTCCTATTTGTATGGCTTATAGATCCTTCGTTTGCAGGGCAGAATAATGGTGAAGAGCATAGATCCTGGTGCCTGGGTTCGAATCCGGATGAGCTCATGTTCCCAGCTATGTGGCTGCAGCAAGGGATGCCATCTTTGGAGTCCTCACTACCTTAACCGTAGAATGGGATGACAATAGCTTCTCGTGAATATTCATGAAGCACACGGAATGGTGCCTGGCACATAGGCAGGTCCATAGAGTTTGGTCATTGTGGGGGCAGAGCCCCAGAAAGTAGTTTCCAGGCTCTCAGCCTCGCATAGACAGGTGCTGGCTCAGGTAGTAAATGGCCATCAACTGATTGCATTGCCATCAGCTGTGGCTAGTTGGCCGTCAGCTGTAACCAGTGAGCCATTGGCCACTAATATAACTGCTGTGGCTGTGCTAGAAAAGAGAGAGAGGAAAAAGAATGGGGGCTAGCAAGAAGATGGCAGCTGGGCTGGCAAGTGTGGATGGCGGTTTGCGGACAGTGTGGATCCAGCCTCCAGTGAGAGTATAGTGCCGCCAGAGAGAATATAGTGGTATGACTCCCCTACCTATGGCTCCGTGGGTGTTCCTTTTTGGCCTCACCATGTTCTGCGTTCTTATGTGGGGAGCGGGAGCAGAGACCCCGCCGGACTCCCTGCACGACAAATGGCGCAGCGAGCAGGGTCTCCTGCACGACAGTCATTTAAACAAATCAGAAGGTTCTCACTAGACGATGTTCGCCTGCCCGAGCAGGGGCACAGCCAGTCAGGGTCTGCTTCCTGCCTTGCAAAGCCCTCAGCCTTCACCTGGCTCCATCCAGCAAGTGATTGTTCCTGCAGCTTCCTTCCAAATGGGCCATAAATCAGAGGCCTGAGGTTCCTGTTACCAGTGGCTGGGGGTGAAGTCCCTCCCTGGGGTAACTGGAAGCAGATGTTGCCAGACTTGTGTGGCCCCGGAGGCCGGAGGCCGTGTACCTGGGCTGCTCACGTCACAGCAGTTGGGGCAAGAATTTCTATGAGCTTTGAAAGCAAAGGTTGTCAAAGAAACAACCTCGTAAGGCTTCCAGATGTTCAGCGGCTTGTTTCAAGCAGGAGATAGGCAGCTAATGGGGGCCCTCAAGGGCTGAGAGAGGAAGGCAGGGTCATGGGTAACACTGGGTTCCTTCCAAGGGGCTGAGAGGTGGCAAGCTATAAAGAAACAAGCACTGGCTTTGCAGTCAGAGGACCTGTTTCAAGTCAGCCTTTCTCCCTTTTCTAGTCTGTGCTCCTAAGTAAAGGATGGCACCTTTCCAGACCTCTGTTTTCTCACCTGTGAAATGCCTAACTCAAATACAAGTGAAGGGTGGGAAGCAATTTAAGTGAAATCTCCAGCAGTTTCTGGCACACAGTAGGTGCTCAGAAAACTAAAGGTAGTATGAGGTTGCTAGGCACACCCCTTTGCCCTTCACCAAGCCTTTGCTGTCCCTGGACACGGGGCACTGTGATCTGGGGAGGCGTGTGGAGGAGTACACCTCCAGGAATCTTCCTTCCCAGGCTTCTGAAGGCCAAGACTTTGAGAATGTCCAGAAATCATTAGCAGTCATTCAGCTACACATCCATGGGCAGTTTGGCTTCCGTATGGTTGATTCTGGGCTCAGGTGATGTCACCAGGAGCCATCTCCTCTTCAGCTTCCTCTGATGGGTTGCTAGATTTAACAAATAAAAATACAGGATATCAGTTGAACTTGAATTTCAGATAAACAAGAAATACTTTTTTAGTAGAGCCACGTCCCACTAAATATTTGAGACATACTAAAATACATTATTCATTGTTTATCTGAAATTCAAGTTCAGCTGGGTCTCCTCTATTTTATCTGGCAGCCCCTTGAACTTCAGCCTTAGGCTGGGTCCCTGGGGGAGCAACAGGGCAACAAACCTCTCATAGCTTCTCACTGGCTCAGACTGGGTTATGTGCTACCACAAATCAATCACTGAGGCCAGGGGAACTTAATACACAGGTTACTATCACCTGGTTTACCTACCCCATCCCCAAATTCTGAGCCTGGGATCAACTTATCCAAAGCCCCAAAGCTCCGTGGAGGAGGGTGGGCCCTTCAAAACAACATCCAGGTGTTGTGAATACGATACATTCAAGAAGTAGAGATGGGGTAGATGGGAGTAGATGGGAGACAAGGAAACAGGAACCCCTGTGAGCAAGTGCAAGAAGGGAGAATTTCTGAGCCAGAAGCAAAGAAGTGGGTGCTCCCTCCCAGCTGGTATGGTGCCCAAAGGTGGTGGAGTGCCAAGAGAAAAAAGTAGATCTCTTAGGGCCAAAGAACCCTCCTTGTGTCTGGTTCTGTGAACCCCACCTCCAGGTAGCCCTTCCCTAATTACTTCTCTGAGCCTCAGTTTTCTCATCAGGAAAATGGGGATAACTACTCAAATTTCTTGGGGTTATTGTGAAAATTACCTAAGATTCAATTGACACCTAATTTGGGGCCCAATTAGTTCTTGTATAAGGGTCACAAATTCGGGTGGCATCTGTGGGGACAGAGCCAGGAGTGCAGTTTCCAGGCTCTCGGCATCACATGGAAAGATGCTGGGTCAGGTAGTAAATGGCCATCAACTGTGATTGGATGGCCATCCGCTGTGGCTAGTTGGCCATCAGCTGTAACCAGTGAGCCATTGGCCACTAATATAACTGCTGTGGCTACGCTAGCAGCGAATGGGGGCTAGCAAGAAAATGGTGGCTGAGCTAGCAAGCGCGGATTGCAGAGAGGCAGATGCCACCAGCAAGAATATAGTGGTATGACTCCCCTATCTACGGCTCCATGGGTGTTCCCGTTTGGCCTCGCCAAGTCCTGCGTTCTGGTACGGGAAGCGGGAGCTGAGACCCCGCAGGCCACCCTGCATGACAGCATCTCTCAAAACTATTTCCTAAAGATAGATTTTTACAACTTGGGGTTCCAGTCTTAGAGACCTATTTTTATTGCTTGTAAATACCAAAATGAGTTATGATCGCTGGTCAGGATTTCTCAACCTCAGCACTATTGACATGTGGGGGCTGCGTCATTCTCTGCTGTGGGGCTGTCCCGTGCATGGCAGCGTGTTTAGCAGCATCTCTGGACTCTACCCACTGGAAGCAGCAGCAGCCTCAACCACCACCCCACCACCACCGTCATAACAACAAAAATGTCTCCAGATTGCCCAATGTTCCCTCGAGTAGGCCAAGTTTCCTCCCTTCACTGAGAACTACTGTGATAATAAAATAAAATACAAATATATACTCGTATAAATAGGTTTTAAGCTATTGCATCAGATGTATATTGTAAACCCCATGTTCCATTGGGGAGGCTTATCTACGTGGGCTGAGCCAGCGAGGTCCTTTAAAATCAAGCCCACATCAGTTGAAGACACCACTTCCTGAAGTAAGTAAGCCTGAATATTCGTCCTGCCCCCAGGGACTTTCATACTGCATTGAAAATGAGAATCATCTGTCCAAAAATGTTTGCTTGTCAAGTTAATTGAATGGAGAAGGACAGTGACGGGCAATGCCTGATCGTCTCTTTAGCTTCCATTCCAGCACAAGCCAAAGTGCTTTTTGGAACGACATCAGGCTTTGTGTACTGTGGTGTCTCAAAGTCATGCCCTGCTTTTTATTCTTCTTTTTAAGTCAGAAATTACGGTTGTAGCCAAGTGTTCATCAGCTGTGGCGGATGGCAGAGAGGAGTGGGGGTGCCTGCAGGTACGCACAGGGAGACAAAACCCAGCTGAAGGCTGTCCTCGACCTTACATTGAACTCTTGTTTGCCTCTCACTACATGTGTGACCTTGGGTAAGTTGTCTAATCTCTGATAAGGCTGGCTTTCCTGGCCTGTGTCCAGCATAATCACACAGGGCTCGGCATGGAGAAGTGCCCCTCACTTCCTTTAATGCTCTGCTGTTACCATCTTGAAATTCCTAACAGTATTTGAACAGGGGTGTCCCATTTTCATTTTGCACCAGCCCTGTACATTGTGTGGTCCAACCCTGCTCTCTGAACTCAATTTTTACATCTGTAAACAGCAGAAAGGACACCTTTCCTCCTAGGACAGCTGTGAGGATTACAGACCCTCCAGATGCTGACAATTCGCAATGCTACCAGCACCTGCCTGGCCATCCCAGGAGCTCAAGAAACAGAAGCTGCAATCATTTTCAGGACCCATCTCAGAAGGAAGTCTTTAACTACAGGCCTGAGACCATGACTCTAAGCTTCCGGAGCCTTTGAAATGCTGTTTATTATTTTTGTTACTCCCATCTGTTTCCTGCAGCAGTGAACTCCTTAACTGGAAACCTGGAAACGCCTGTGGACTTGTGTGGGGGATGGGGAGAGTACAGGGGCAGTTGGGACACCCCACTCCTTGGGCAGCCTGGCTAGGGAGGAGAGTCCCCATGGGCAAGTCGGCAGAGCTGAGAACACAGGCACTCCGAGTCCCAGAGCTTCTGCAAGGGAGGAAGGAAGAGGGTGCTTCTCTCTCACATTTGTACCCTGTTGAGCTTTGCAAAGAGGAACAGAAAACATGGGGTGACAGCTCATCCTGAGGGGTGTGCATGAACCCACCACCCATTTGTCCCTTCCTTAGCGTGCTGTGAGCTTCTGTGCCTAAAGAACTTCAACAAGCCATGTTGTCCGCCCTGCCCCACCTCAACACGTACATCTTGGCAGGTTGCAGGGTGCTGGGAGTGATGAGAGGCTCTGTTTCTTTCAACACTATTACCCTTGCAGGTGGCCAGGGCCCCAACCCACCTCTACAGTTGAAACATATCTGAGACGTTGAAATGGGACACCCATGTGGGATAATAGAAGGTACCAGACAAACTTTTAGGACACTGTTGGAGGTTCTCTCTAGGCTGGTGTGCTGGCCGCCCCAAAGAAGGCTCTCAGCCTCCGTCCACAGCAAGGACGACCTTGGCAGCTCCTGGGTCGATGGTGTACAGTGAGCACAAGAAGAGACAGCAGAGTCTGGACGTGCCAACCGAGCTGCCTTGGGCATCCCTGGCTCTTGATGACCCAAGTGCTCACTCCAGGGTGGGGGGTGGGCAGTATCTGGAAGCCCAGTCCCCTCACGCCCACTGGGCCCCAGGCCCCTCTCCTTTATGCGTCCCATCTATCTCTCTCCTTCCCCAACCAGGCCAGTCCTTTCCATTTCCAGGTCCAGAGTGTCCCTCTTCCCCAACTGTCTCCCATGTCTATTATTTATACAATCAGTCCCTGTCATCCCCCTGAGGCCTAAGCTTTTGAAACTTGAAGCCAAGAGCTGACATTCTTTTCTCTCAGAGTTTCTGCTGAGTCATCCCCTCCCAAGGCACTGAGCACAAACTCCACAGCTGGCAGACTGGAGCCGGAGGCGAGGCAGGATCCCGGAGCACAACCAGCCCAGCCGCCACATGCACTCCTACAGTCGGTCAAGGCTTATGGCGATGCTCTGTGTTTGTTTCACAAAAGGCAGAGAGACGCCTGTGGATGTGAGTCACCACAGGAACACCATCTCTCAGGTGACAAGACGCTGTAGGAGAGAGAGATATTCCTGCTCTGTGCCCCAGATGTCCAGCTGTCATAGGGGCTGCAGCAGAAACCCAAAGGACAGCATTGCCTCAACGTTGAGACAAAGCAAGCCTTCTCGGTCCCCTGCCCCTGGCCTTCTGCCCTCTGAGGGTGACTGTCTGAGGCCACTACCCTTAGGAAAGTGACTGTATCCATGAGACAGGTCACAGAGAGTCTGTGATGGAGAGTCCCGGAGATGGAGACCCTAGGAATTGGATGGATTTCTAATGCTCCTCAAGGAACCCCAATCACAGGAACGTTACATGTGCCTTGAAATGGAACTCTTTTGAATGGAGCTCTATTTACCCAGTAAATCTTAGTAACACCATCAATTACCATAAAAATATTTTGAAGACATCCTCGCCCACTGGGGGAAGGCTTCCTGCCAGGTAATGGGGGGAATTCTCTTTCCCCTTCGGTGAGTGGACCAGCCACCGACAACTGACCATGGTCTACAGTGTTGATGAGAATAACTGCATCCAGCAGTTTCAAGACAGTCCTGTGAATGAAGAAGCTTGCTTAGGAACTGATCTGGAAAAGAAAACCCCCTCCACCTAATTTGGAACACATTTCCACCCACAGCTTTGCTAAACAGCACCTCCTTTAGTCATTCCATGACAATTTGGCTCCTTTTGAAAAATGTATTTTCAAGTTCAGAGCTGGAATGGGCCTGTGGAGTTTTCTGAGGCCTGGAGGTCAGGAGAGAACTAGATGTGGTGAAGTGAGTGTGAAGCCACCGTCGCAGAGTCCGCTGGGGCTCGTCAAAGGCTGGCTTTAGATACAAGACCAAATCATAGAATTTCTCTGCTGAATTCATCCCCAAGTTAGTAATACTTCTTATTTTCCTCCCGACTTCCTGCATGGTGCTGGGGAAGCCAGTCAGCTGATCTCAGATACATTTTATAACCCCTCAGAGTCTATGTCCCCTGCCATAAAATGGAAATAATCATATTTATTCTCCCTCATAATACAGTGAATCCCTATTATCAGCTCATCAGCTATCCGAGGAAAAGGACGGTGTCATTTATTTTTCATAGGGCCTAGTGGAGGTACATATTAGTAACAACAACAACAATAATAATAAAGTATCTTTTATTGAGGACCTACTATGTGCCAGGAACTCTGCAAATCACTGGTCATATATTATCTCATTTAATCCTTACAACAAACCATTTGGTATGGTTTTTATTCCCATTTTACAGATGAGGAAGCAGAGTTTCAGAGAGGAAATTTAAGCCACTCAGTTTCTAATTCTCGGCCCTAGGTCATTGGTCTCCTTTCTCTGCCCTCCCTCTCCCCTCTAACAAAACAAAAGAAGTACAATCTGTATATGAAAAGACTTTCCATAAATGTAAAGTCAAATATTCGTGTCTAGAGCATCTCCTCTCTCAGGATCATTGGCCATTTATTTATTCAGGAAATAATTATTGCAAGTCTCCTCCCTACAGTCCAAGGACAAAACAAGGAGCGGAAGTAACCACCCCTCAGCCCTCGGGATTCTGCAATCTAAAATATAATCAAACCTGCTGGCATCTCTGTATGCAAAAGGCGCTCTCCACCCCACCTCAACCCTTCCGCTGCCCAGGGCTTTACGCATTCTTTCTTCAACATTTACAATATAATGAACTAAGATTGGGTTAGGCTGCAAGTAACATGAACCAAATATCAATGACTGCCTTAAACTATAAAGAAGGTTATTTTCTTCCTTATAGGACATAATTTCCAGTAGAAAAGTGTTTAATAACTAAAGATGTCAGAACAGAGAGAGGTCTTGATAGTTCTGTTGGCCTTTGCCTCATGGGCATAATGTGGCTGCCACAGCTCCAACCATTAAATATATATCATAAGCAGGAGGAATATGGGAAAGTCATGAGCAAAAGGTCCCCTATTAGCTGAGTCAGCCTCCCTTTTGTGGAGCTTTTCTGGAAGTCCTTTGCAACAACTTACACTTACACTTGTATAACAGACACTGTTGGTTCCTGCCCTCCCAGGTCCCCTTGACACTCATCATTTGGGTACCACAGAATCCCCCCCAAACACTTTCCTTTGGCACCACTAGCTTGCTCAGCTCACCACACAGAGCAGGACACAAATGCCAGAGTTAATGGTGCCCAGGAGCAGCCTCAGCCAGTGACAGCAGCTGGTGGACAAACACTCCACCTTTCTCACCCTCAGGTGGGAAAGCCCGAGGCCTGTTCTATACCACCTGCCAGAGGCTCCCACTGGAACTGAGCTCAGGTGCCCCCCTACAGTACCTTGGTCACTCACACAATCTGTAATCGACGTCTTCCCTTCCTTGTCTCATTTCCCTGCTTCTACACAAATCCTTCCTGGAGTCACCTTCCAAATAAACTGATGGCTCTTGAATCTTTGCCTCAAAGAGTCTGCTTGTACAGGACCTAAGATAGCCTGGTTGTTCAGACTGTATCGTGTGGCCACCCTGGCTGCAAGGGTCTGCTATGTGGGTATTGCAGTGCTCCCATCAACTGGGGTTCTGTTGCAAGGAGGAGAAAGACGTAACATCTCGGAGGAGACTGCATCTAGCAATCTCTATCATGCCTAGATCAGATTACCTCTAGATCAGGTCCACGATTTCTCATGTTTGTACCAAGAACCCTCCAAGAACCATGCCAGGCACTGGCTTCCAGGGGAGACCAGGAATAGCATTGCCCTCAGACTCGGGAGAGGCAGGCAGACAGCAACTACGCTGCAGATGTGGGTGCTACCGGGCAGTAATGAGTGCTGACTCGGGGAGTGCTAGCTCCAAGTGAGACTCTGTTGTAAAAGATTTATATGCATGACAACATTTAATCCTCACTGCACCTTCTGAGGCAAGGGCTTTGTCACCTTTTTCATTCTACACATGAAGAAACAGAATGGCAGAGGATGAGTAACTTAGCCAAGAGCAGGACTACTAAGTGTTAAGAGTTCAAACTCAAAACTCAGTTTGGGTAACTCCTGAAGAAAGTGATGTCTCAGCCATGTGTGGGATGTTGAGCCGTGGTGAGACAGGTAATGAGGGCGAGCAAAGAGAAAAGCGTACATGAAGGTCAGGCGGCTCGAGCTGCTGTGTGAGGCCGTGGGGCAGGCAGCTGGGCAGGCCTTCTCGCCTCATCTAGCCCTCGCAGAAAGGGAGCGACGGCTTGAAAGGCCCCAGAGCTGTACCCAGGTGCCCTCTCGCCTCTCTCAGACACTGCCCCATCATTCCCTCTCGCTCATCTCACAGACACACACATGCGCGCACACACGCCCTTCCACACTGCCCTGTGATACTCACCCTTTCATAGGCACCTCCTCCAACATGCCATTTGTGGAAACTGCTACACTAGATTTCTGTTACCTCTAGATCGAGTTCCCATTTACACCAAGGATTCCACAAGTGTCAATTTCAGAATTAGCGAACAGGGGTTCACATCCCACCTCTGGGCAAATCCTGCATTCTGTCTGAACCTCATCTGTAAAATGGGATTAAAACAGCCACCCCCAGTGTTACAGTGAGGACCGAATGAGATTGTATCAGCAAATTAACAACAAGGTGTGTTGCATACATCAGTATTTGTTTTTTTCGTTTTTACTATTCCTACTACTAATACTAGTACTTCGGAATATCCAACCTATGCTGTTCTCCTCCCTCATATTGCAGTACAGGTTCCCACCCCCTCTCCTTTTCTCCAGCTGTCCCCCCACCCCCCTGAATACCTCCCCTCATTCCCTCACCAAGGCTTGGGAACCTGTCCCCTCCAGTTATTTCACCTTTAGCTAAGTGGGTCTCAAACTTGTCTGCATATTAGAATCACTGAGGAGCTTTGAAAACTCCTCATACACAGGCCAGAGTGATGGGCTGCATCTGAGCCAGGTGGGACTCAGTCATCAGGGTTTCTTCAAGCTGCCCCAGGTAGTTGTGATTTGCAGGCAGGTTTGAGAACCATGGCTCTGACCTTTCCCTTCTACGAAGGCCTGCAGTTTGACACAAGTTTGCCCAGACTCTCATTGTTTGCTAGCTGGTTTGTGTGTGTTTGTCTCATCCCCCAAGCACGCTCAGTTCTTGCAAGGAAGAACCACGTCAAGTCCCTCACAGCACCCTATTTTCCACACTCAGTCAGGGCGTCTTCACCAGGAATTGGTGGACACACAGCAGGTCATTTATCTCGTCTCTCTTCTTGTTCCCACGGCCCTTCCTGTCAGCGTGGCCATCACTCAGCTCCCCTGGGAGCTGACCTCTGCTTTGTCCACATATGGCTATTTCTGGGAACTCCTCAGAGAACATCCAAAGGACCTGGCCTATGCTCCAGGCAGCCTGCCCCTGACACAGACAGGGTCAGAGGGCTTGTGCTTTGTGCGCACACCGGCCTGCGCCCCATCCACCCCTTCCTCACCTCTGCAGTGGCCCCCTGGCCTCACCTCTGCCTGTCCATCCTCAGGAGGAAAGTCGGAGAAGAGAAGCTCACAGGCTAGTGCAGAAAATATTCTCCAGAGTAGCCCTGGGAACGTCTGCCTAGGCTCATCTTACCTGTAACCTCCCTCTGCTGCCATCCAGATGGGGCAGACGCAGTTACCTCCTTCTCCTTGACTTGGGCAGGCTTTTGGTTCTGCTCTGACCACTAAGTCTGGCAGAAGTGACTCCCAAGGCTAGGTCATAAAAACGATTCGCTTCTTCTCGGTTCTCCCTCTGGGGATGCTTGTCCCTAGAACCAGTTACCACAATATGAAAGGCCCAGTCCACATGGACAGGCAGCCGAGGCCGCAGCTGACAGCCAGATAAACCGCAGACGTGTGGGTGAAAGAATTTCCAGATGACTCTAGCCCAGCCACCACCTGTCTGGACATCAGGAGAGACCCAGGGGAGACCCTCTGCCCTCACCCACCAGCCCCAGACGTGAGTGGTGATTCTAATAACGAGGTGATTGTTGCTTCGTACCACGCAGTTTAAGGTGGTTTCTTCTACAACAGAGAAGAACTGGCATACAGGTCCTGAACATGGGCTTGAGAGCTGTGGGGCAGGAAATTCTGGGGTCCCCAGGACTCAAAGGCTGGTCTGGAGGAGAAGACATGAGCTCTGGGTGGGCAGGTTCTCTCTTCATGGGAGTGGGCCAGAGCAAGGCCCTCTGGAGTGTGGGGCCCACCAGAGCCTGACTGTCTGGATCCAAGGCTGACACTGCCCACAGGCACCCTGCTCGACAGCGGCTCCAGACGGATGGTCCAGACTGGGGGCCTTTGAGCTAAAGGGTCCCTTTGCCTTCTGCATAGGAGAAGCAGAGCACGGGATGAGGGTGGGGTAACGAGCTGGGCTTTGCAGGGAGAACAGAGTTGTCACCAAAGCCGGGTTTGACTTGGCTTCCATTACGTTTTTTTTTTAGAAAAGGAATGTGTTGCCAACATTTAAAAGTTGTAAAACTTCAAATTAAAACCTGCAGATGTATAAACATGCATTTTCTCCCTGATTATAAAAACAAACATGCTAAGACTTTCTCTTGAGAATCAGATGAGCTGGTCCCACTGGGTCCACATTTCTTGGTGGCAACGAGTAGCTCCAAAGCTGAGCGTCAGACACAAATCCCCTCTCATCGTGCCCCAGCGCCCCAGCCCCAGCTCCTGATCTCCCCAGGCCTCACTCATTATATTAGACTGCCTGGCCCCCATGGGCGTTTGATTTTAGAATTCCCAGGGCTCATATATCCGCTGGCCACCAGGTCTATCACTAGCTGTGTGACTTTGGACAAACTGCTTACTTTTCTCTGCCTGTATTTTCTAGCCTGTAAAACTATGGTACAACTGCTGTGGAGCTCTGGGATGAGAACTAAAATGAAAATGCATGGGAAAGACTTAGCCCAGCCTCTGGCATGTAGTAAATACTTTACAAATGATTGCTATTATTTTCACTGTTGTTGTTTTTGTGATTTGAGGCCCTGCCCACATCTCCCATGGCTCCTGCCCAGCCCACACAAGCTGTCCCCAACACCCCACTCTGCGAGGCCAGCAGAGCCGCAGAACGGAATGGACCAGGAAGCAGCCCTGGGCTGCAGCCTTGCCTGTGAATGTAAATATTAGTGTTGGCCCAGCCTAGGTGCAGAATAGTGGGGTGCTGGAGCCCCAGCCCACACCGCACATGTGCCGAGCGCTGCTAGGCAGAGGGACCACCCCAGCCTGGCCTCCCAGTGCTCCAGGTTTCTTACAGGTGGCTGACAATGTTTGCACCCCACCTGTGCTCCAATAGCTGGAAGGGTCGATCCCTCCCCGGCTTGAGGTCTCTGATGGCAGTCGAATGAGCTGATGTCAGGGTCCAAGGTCCTGACTTTGGCGGGGACCACACCGAAGCAGCTACAGAAGAGCAAGCTTCTCTTGGGAAGAGCGAGTCCAAGAGGGAGGCTTTTGCTTCTGCAGCTGCAACGAACTGTTGTTATAGACAAAAGGAAGCACACTGAAAACCAAGGGCTTTGGAGAAGACTGCCAACCCCAACCAGAGACCCACCCTGGCTACTTAAAGCTGCTGAGTGTGAACAAGAACAGTTACTGTCATACCTGGGACTCCAAGAGACTCCGGGACTAAGGATTAGCCTCATTCTCTTGTCTTCCTTTTCAACAGCATAACAAATTTCCTGAGTACCAGGCCATCTGGGGAGACAATAGTTACGGGGTGGGTGGCCTTTGGGGGTGCTCAGGCCTTAGTTTGCACCCCAGTTCTGCTACTTACTAGCTGTGTGATCTCGGGCAAGACTCTTAACTTCTCTGTGCCTCAGTTTACTCATCTGTAAAATGGTGACAGCAGGGCCTGCCTCAGAGTTGTTTTGAGGATGGAACGAAACCCACCGCTTTCCCCACTGCAGAGGACAGAGTGTGTCTGGCCCTGAGGTGTTGCTGTACCACCTGGGCAGGGCTTCGTGCCTGGCACTTCGCAAGTCACTGAGCAGCCCGTGGACGATCAGCCCTGTGCCCACACTGATTCAGTCAATGACCACCTCCTCCCCCATCACAGTTGCCACGTCACATGTCTACAATGGCACACTGTGCAGCAGTTTAGAAAGGAATGAGGCCTTCCCCCAGTACCTGGTCCAGAAGGATGGAGCAGCTCCCTCAGGATGGGCTGGGGGACATCCAGGGTGGTAGATGGTGCAGTTTTCTCAGCTCATCTCTTCTCTGTGGGTGGGCAGGCCCAGATGCCCATAGTCTCAGCTGGGCATGAAGATGCTACCCCAATTTTCCCCATCCCACACCCCCAACATGAAGCCAACCCCACCCAACTCCTCCACCATGAATAAGCACGGACATAGTAAGTCTCTGTGGGGGGAGAGACTCCTTCTCCACTCAATTCGCTGCCAAGGACGGCAAGTGCTACAACTCGACAGAATTATCAACACTGAGCTAACAGTGACAGATGAACTGAGAAGCGAGTGGGGACAGCAAGCAAACAGATTTGTTTCCCAGCTCCAGGATCGCAGCTCGGCTTTCCCCCAGTGAACAGCCAATCTCTCAGCAGGAGTATCCGTAGACCCTCGCGGGCAGTGGGCTCAATTTTCTTCCAGAGGCTGAGGAAGGAGGCAGGAGCCCAGGTAGCCAACCTCTTGCTGCAATCCTGAGCGTCTTCCTTCCCAAGGAAGATTCCCATGATCCCATCCAAGAGGCTGCTGGAGGACCTGGAAGTAAAAGAGTCAGAAAAATGCAATTCTTTGGTGAAAAGAGATTGGCTACCTTGCAGGGTGTGGGGGGTGAATGGAAAACAGTCAACTTCAATCCAATGGGAAATTCTTCTTCCCAGGCATTCTATGTTATGACTTTTCCCAGCCAATCCTAAGGCCCCCAGAGCCCTCCAGGGATTGGAACTGCTTGTGCTGGGCGGGGGTGGGGGTGGGGGTGGGGAAGGGGGGGGCGGACAGACAGGTCCTGCTAGGCAAAGACTCCCAAGATGATAAAACTGAAAGGCTTTCGAATCAGTGATCTGCAGTTGCGCACATGCCAGATGGTGCCCACGTGTGTGCAGTCACGGGTGATTTGAACCCTGGCGCTGTCGCTCTGAGTAGAGGGGAGCTGCGCACCAGGGGCTTCCCAGTCGCCCATGGCTGAGCTGCTCAGTGAGTTCACAGCTCGATGCCTGGACAGCCCCATCCATCAATGGGATGAGGAGGACACCCTCTCAGCAAGTGGGGGTCGCTCTACAGGTCATTGTTCATGTGTCTTGAGAGTGCTTTGCAGTAGGCCGGACACCTGGAAGCAGGATTCTGGGTCAAAGGCCATGTTATTAAGCATTTTGATAGATACTAAGAGCTCTCCCAGTTTTCACTCCTGGGTCAGGCAACTTTTACTGTGTAATGACCTTGACATTTCAGCTGCACAAAACAACAAGCATGTACTTTCTGGCTTTCTTGCCTGCAGCTCAGCCAGGGTTAGGCTGATCCAGGCTGGGCATGGCTGGGCTGACCCCCAGGCCATGTCTCCCATCCTCCTTGGACCAGGAGCTCCCTGGGGAATGTTACTCTCATGGCGATGGCAGCACAAAAGGAACAAGTGGAAACATTAAAGGCGTCTTAAGGCCTAGGCTCAGAACTGGCCATCACTCCTGCTCCACCTGTTCCACTGGGCAAAGCAAGTACTGTGGCCTGGCCGTGGTCAGTGGGGTGGGGGCTGTTCTCCTCCCACAAAGTTTGGAGTAGGGAGGAGGGGATACTTGCAGAACACTAATCCAGTCTGCACAACTCCCTGTCACATGCGTGTGTTTATGCTCGCTCACATGCAAAAGAGGGGTGCACAAGACTTTTGCTGCAACACAGTTTGTGCTGTTGAGACCTAGAGAAAAAAACAAATACCTATCAATAGGAAGGGAGTAAATCTACCACAGGAATGCAATAGAATACTATGCAGCAGTTAAAAAGGAATGGGGCCATTAACGAATATGGAAAGAGTCCCCAAGGCATGGTAGTGAGAAAGAAAGTTACAGAATAGCATGTACAGTATGATCCCCCAAGGTGATTTCTTGGGGGAGAAAACACCCCACTGGTGTGTGTGTGTGTGTGTGTGTGTGTGTGTGTGTGTGTGTGTATACAGAAGAAAGACTGAGAGGAAGGTCATAGATAATTTCACCTACAGGGAAGACCTTCTGAATTATTTTAATTGTTCACAAAGGTAATGTGTTTATATGTTATATGTGAAATTCTTTTTTTTAATTAAAATACCAGAAGAAAAAGATAAGAAATACCTTCATTAGGGGCCTAAGACCTTACTAGATGCAAATGTTCTAGGAACTTGGGAATGCTAGCATCCTGCCAAACCAGCACCACCCTTTCCCCAACTGCCATATACACTCCTGTCCCACAAAGTCCCTTTGGGAGACAAACTCACATAATAGCTCAGGGGAAAGAAACTAAAAGTGGACCTCTTGTTGTGAACTGGGCTGAGCCCTTGGGTAGGTAGCATGAGGTACAGGCCCATGGCCCACACAGCTTCCTCCAGTCTGCTGAGCCCTGGTCAATGTCCAGCTATCTGCGGAGCCAGTGAGACCAGAGTGTCCGAGATGCCCCTGAGAATGGAGCAGAGCCAGGCCTCAGAGGCCGAGCATCCTGCGGAGGCAGGCCCAGTGTTTCTTGGCGGCACAGCCCTGGAGAGGAGGGAGCCGCACCCATGCAAGTGACTGCCCACCTGGACCCATTTCCCTGTTGGCATTTCCTCCTCTAGGGGAGGGGAGAGAAAGAAGGCAGCGGAAAAGGGGAGTATTGTCTCTGTATTCATGACCGTTTCTTCCAAACCTCTAGACCTACACTGTCCAACATGACAGCCACTAGCTCCATGAGGCTATTTACATTTAAATTATTTAGCTCCAGCTACTTAGTCACACTTAACTCATTTCATGTACTCAATAGCCACATGTTGCTGTTGGGCAGCCCAGATGGAAAATGCTGCCATTGACACAGAAAGTTCTGGCAGTGCTGCTCCAGGCTTCTGCCGTCAGTCACAGGGAGAGTGGCTGAGGTGTCCACTTGGTGCAGGACTTGGTGGTGGAAACAACGAGCCTCACTCTGCTGTTCAGAACATCATTGATTTAATTTCAAAATGTCTGTGATTCCTAATATCCCAGGAGGCCTCTGAAAGATGTCAACAGTTCAGTGTCCTTTTAAAGGGCTGTGGGGAACTGGGCTCACACTGCCTGGTTGTCCTGTTCCCACTCCCTTTTAGGAGCAGTCCTGGTCAGAAGCAAAGAATCTTCCATCTGTTCCCCTTCATTGTCCCTTATAAGGAAGGTGGAAACCTTTTGGTACAGAAAAGATGGCTCCCCACCCCAGAGAAGTATGGCTTCTGCCCCTGCCATTGCACAACCTGCTCTGTTAAAACCTCAGGTGGTCCCCTGAGGGCCAAATTTCCATTCTCACCCACATGGCCCTCCGCGTGACATTCAGCACCTGAATACACGGCCAGCTTAGAACGCTATCTCCTGTGTCTCTGGCCAGAGAGCACCCCCTGTGACTCGGTTCTCCCAAGATCCCTCCCCCTGCCCTTTCCCTCCTTCCTCTTGCTCTGGAGGTGGTCGGTCAGTTGAATCCAGTGCACAGGTGTGGATCATTTCGCCTATCACTTTACAACATTTGAATGAAGTGTCCTAAAAAAGAAACATATTTCACCTAAAAATCCAGATTTCTGTCTTTCCTAGGCAGACCAGAAGCTCTTACAAGCCTGGGCCTGTCTTCCCACATGGCAACAAGCAATCAAGAGAAGTGGATCTTCTCCCAGCAGTGGCAGGGACCCCGCCACAGACCATTGTTCCCCAAAGCACCCAGTTGACTCCGGTGGGCGTTGGAGGGCAGGGCTCTGCATTCTCGGTGTTGGTTGCCCAGGGGCTCCACTCTCACCACTCTCTGGCTGGGAGCCCTACATGACGCAGTGCGGGGCTTTGCACCTGTAGTCCTCATTTCTGCTAGCACCCGAGACTCCACTTGGACACCCCAGTGATACCTGAGGCTTTTCGTGTACCAATACGTCATCTTGTCCTCCCTCCACAGCTGGCTCCCCCGCTGCCACCACCACCCCCACCCTGTGCCCAGGAATGGAACACTCCCTGCCAGAATACCAGGAATCAGTCTGCTGCCCCAGATTCCGCAGCCCGTGTTTCTCTCAATCTCTGACTATACAGTCTGTCCTCACCTGGAGCACTCCAACAGCTTCCTAATCACCCCCCATAAAAACAGCCCACAGCCATTCATGCAAGTTTACTTATTGAGCACCTACTATGTGCCAGAGACTATCCCAGGGGCCGTGAACACAAGAAATAAAAAGTCTTTGTCCTCATGGGATTTACATTCTAGTGGCTGGAGACATGGTAAACAAGGTTCACAGGAACAAAGACGTTAGTGTAGCAGAAGGTGACAGGTGCTATGGAGAAAAATTAAAAGGAGAAGCAGGATGGGGGTGTCATTTTAAATAGGTGGTGAGGAGAGGCCTCAATAGGGTGCCATCTGAGCCGCGACCTGAAGTAGGTGAAGTGACCCTGTGGACTTCAGCAGGCACAGCAGTCGGACCGAAGCAGGCCCAGGAGCAGCGCGTGCCACACCTTCTAGGAAGAGGAGGAGCTCGTGTTGGGGAGCAAGTGACCCGCGTGGGCAGGGTGGCTGGGCATCATGGGAGATGAGTCGGGGTGGCGTGTGGGCTGGGGGGCTTCTAGGTCTTGCGCGCCATTGAAGGGACTTCTGTTTTATGCTGAGAGAAATGGGCTGTTCCGGGAAGGTCTGGGGCAGAAGGGAGAGCTATGATGTAACTTGGGTTTCATCAGGACCTTTCTGCCTGTTGTGTTGAGAAGAGACTGAAGGCCAGGCCTAGAGTGAGGAGGACAGCTGGAGGCTGCTGCAGTGACAAGCAGAAGATGGTGGCTGGACCAGGATGTCTGAGAGGGAGGGAAGGAGTGGCTCTCTGGTCCAAAAGAAAGGAACACCAAATCGATCTTCAGAGGGGCTAGGAGAAGGATGTGAAAGCAGGAGTAATTCGAAGATTATGCCAAAGTTTATGGCTGAGTTTCTGCAAGGACAGAGGTGTAGTGACTAAAATGGTGAATTTATTATGTTTCAAGCATTGATCATAATGCTTTACTTGTTGTTTCACTTAATCTTCTTCCAAACCTACAAGGTTGAGCCTAGTACCCTGCCAGTTTATGCAGTGGGGTAGATTGAATAGGCAGGCGCATGAAGGCAGGGCTGGATTCCTTCACTGGTTAAGCTCGTGGCTCCTGAGCCGGCTCGTCTAGCTCAAATCTTGATCCCACCGTTGTCTCGCTACACGATCCAGCACAGTTGATTTCATCGTTGCCCCAGTTATGCCTGCATAACCCCAAACTTCGTGTTAGACAGTAATTTTATTATTAACACTCAGAGTCTGGGGCTGGCTGAGCTCAGCGGGGCTGTTCTCCCTGAGAGTGGTTCATGCATCCACAGACCAGCAGGGGCTGGTGCTGGAGCAATGTCCATTGCTTCCTCACTCACATGTCTGGTAGCCAGCTGGAGAGACTCACACTGCTGAGACTGCCATGGCTGGGGCTCCTTGGGGCTCTTTTTATCTTGATGTGGTCCCCCCACATGGGTTCTCTGGCACGGTGGCTTCAAGACACCCCAACTTTCTCAATGGAGGTTCAGGGCTCCAAAGTTGCGTGTCTCAAGAAAGACAGAGCAAGAAGGAAGCTGTGCCACCGTCTTGATCTGCTCTCAGAAATCATGCGTCATTTTACTCCTCAGAATCAAATGGCTAATCCCAGGTGATGTTCAAGGAAAAGGGAGTGAGACCCCACCTCTTGAGGGGAGCATGAAAGAATTTGCAGATATGTTTGCAAACCACTAGAACAACTTCTGTCCCTCGGTTTCTTCATCTGTAAATTGGGGATGATGATGATAATAATAATAGTCTACTTCAAAAGGCTAGCACAGGATGAAATGAGGTCATTCAGGTGAAGTGTTTATACAATGTCCCATACATAGTAAGTACTTTAAAAAAAAACACATGGTTGATCTGTTCATTTAAATCAACATCAAATAACTTTCAAGTCAATGACCTGCCTTTTCCCAGATCTTTAGACATCCACGTGGGTTTGGCTTACACATTCTGGAATCTTTGCAAGTCCCAGCCAGCCCAGAAGGGGCTCGCTGTTGGGCAGCACCTGGTTGGGCCCTCCAGGTCTTTTCCCACCTGGCAGGTAGGGGTTAATTCACTTCTGGCTTGTTAGTGAATTCAATTGCAGAGCACAGGCCTCAGGCTTCCAGCCAAGCTCCTTGCTCCTCTCCCAAGGATTCATGTCAGAAGAGGGAAAATAATTAGTCATTAAACAAGTGCTTCAGACATGACAAACTCAAGTCCCAATCTCGCAGCTGGGTGACACCCTGACACTTAAAACAGCCCCCTCCAGATGCTTGATGCATCTTACATCTGGTTTTCCAAGTCATAGTCTGTGGCCCAAAGAACCCTCAGGCGGCCCTGCTGGCTGCAGACTCCACATGCCCTGGGGTTTTATAACTAGCTCTCTCTTTGTCGTCTGTCTGACAGAAGCGGCTTTACCCAGAGAGTGCCCTGTGCGAACAATGCCAAAGCCATGGCTCTGGCGCCCACACACCAACCACCAACCTACGTATCTACCCATATATCCACCAACTCATCCACCAGTTGCTCAATCCAGTCACCCACCCATCTATACACCAACCTGCATATCCATTCATTCCACCATTCAACAATCCACTCATCCACCTACCAACCCAACACATTCCATCTACCAGCCAACCCATCCACTCATCCAGCTAGGTAATGGACACTTAATGAATACCTACTAGCCATTCATGTATTCATTAATTTATCCAGCAAGCATTCATTAGCAGCTACTATTAATTCATCCATCCATCCAACCAACATGTAGAGAGAACTTAATATCTCATTCATTTATTCAGCAGTGAGCACCTACTATTTATGCATTCACTTAATAGTCATTGGGCAGCAACCATTTCTTCATGAATTCAACAAACATTTGTGCAACAATTATTCAGCCAGTCATCCAGCAAGCTAGTGTTTATTGAGCGTGTACTAATGCCAGAACCTGTTCCAGGCACTTGGGATACTGTGATGATTAGGATAAAATCTATACCTTTAAAGAACAGTCGAAGCAAAAAAACAGATCCATCAACAGATAACGGTTCTGCAAGGCTGTCAGTGCATCGATAAATGCACACACGGAGTGTAGGGGGCTCCAAGGTGGTGCACAATATCCAGTCTGGAAGCTTTAGAGAAGTCTTCCTGAGGGACTGAGGTGAGCTATGACTCATCTGTGGGCTTAAAATTCAGACCACTTTAAATCCCATTTCTGTTTTCTAGCTCTGGGACTTGACTTGTGACTTGTCACCTGAATGTCAGTTTTTGTACCATAGAATGGAGGTAACAAACAAACAGTAGTGCTTACCACTCAGAATTGTGAAAAGGGGGAGGCGTATATGGTTACTCATCAACAAGTGCTTGCTCTTGTTGCTTATAGTTAAAGCACGAGGAGCAGCCAGTGAGACAAGGGGGGGAGGGCACCCCACGCAGTAAGACCCCAGCCAAGACCCAGAGGCCAGAAAGTCTCTCTGAATGTAGGGCCCAGGCACTGAGACTGAAAGTGACTTGGGTTGCTGCCTGAAGTGGTGCTAGAGGAAGAGGAACGGAAGAAAGGGATGGGGGGAGCATGGGCCAGTGTCCAGGACAGAGGTTCTTAGAGCTCGTCTGCCTGAGCCCAGGATTAGCATCACATGGGAACCAGCTCGAAAAACAAATTCTTTGGCCCAACTGCAGCCCTACTGGATGAGGACCTCTCAGGCTGTAATGCTCTCAAGTTTGGGGTTCTTGACACTGGATAGAGTGTAGGAATTATCTCATATTGCAGGGAGGAGGGCACGGAGGGGTCTGGCAAGCTTTCCCTGGGGGAGCGAGTGTTGGTCTTTCCTTTCCAAATAATAAAATACCTTTAGTGGCAAATTGTTGACAACAGGAAGAAGGGCAGGGAATGTCAGTAACTGAGTGGAAACCCGTCTCTCCTGCTGCCAGCTCCCCGGTAGGAAGGATGAGGACAGGGGCTCCAGGAGTGAGGAAGCCGTTGCCTTGGGGTCCCGACTCCTGAAAGCTAGAGGTAGCTTCTGTCTCACACCCAAGGGCAGCAGGCCATGGATCTGCCAATTCTGGGGGTTCTGCCTGCCCCAGGCTCCTCCCTCCACTCGTCACATGCTGGGTTGTCACAGGAAACCACTGCCTTTGCAGCCTGTCTGGCTGCCTTGGCGTTGGCGGCAGCCTGGCAGCAGGCATCACAATGATTCTCATTTCCTAGGAAACAGGGAGTCGCTCTTGTACCTTTGCTGGGAGCCTCCGCATTTGGAGCCATCATGTGACTCAAGGAGCTATTTTTAGCTTCCCCCTGCCCTGTGTTGTAGGAAGAATGATTTGATGAAAATACTAAACTCATTAAAAGCCTGGGGGTTGGGGAGGACAGGAGGGGCTGCCAGAGCAGGGAGACTGCAGCCTCCAAGCTCCCAGCCTAAGCTGCAAAGGTAATGACAGCTGGGACCTGGCATTTCCTTGGGGCCTCTGCCCCTGGGAGCTGGGGCGCGGGGAGGAACCAGTAATTCCAGTACCTAGTATTGTTCGTACGTGCTGTGAGCCAGGCACTGTGCCCAACACTTTACCTCTGTCTTTTATTTCTGCCTCACTATATTCCTAAAAAAAAAATAACAACATCCCAATTTGCAAATGAGGGAATAGGCTCAGAGGGCTTGAAGAAGCTGTTCAAGGTCATTAGCTTGGAGGCTGGAAATCCAGGATTCCAACTCAGGTCGCCTGACCGTGAAGCTTGCCCTTTACCCATCCTGCCACAGAGAACCCCACCTGCACCCACTGGCTGTTTAAAGCATGAGAACAGCTGACTTTATGGGTAGGAACCTGAGCAATCACACGGGACCTGTACTTAGAAGAGCCCAGTATGCTCAGGTTAACGTCCTGCTGTCACCATCTTGAAATGATCAATTATTGTTTCACAGGGGCTTTGTATTTTCCTTTTGTCCTGGATCCAGCAAATTACGTAGCTGATCCTGGTGGAGAATCCTCCTGCCCTCTTTGCAAGTTCCTCTAATCTGCCTGATGGACAACTTTCTCAAGTTATTTTCCTTCCTCCTGCTCAGATACAAGAGGACTTTCTTTTTATTATGTTTGCAGAGATGATCCAGAGTCTGAAGTCATCTAGACATGGGTTCTAATCCCAGCTCTGCTGCTCTGCGCCCTAGGAATCTGTTTCTCCTTTCTGAGCCTCAGTTTCCCCATCTAGAAAATGGAGACAACAATAGTTCCTACCTCACTGTACTGCCGCATGGGTTTAATACGATTGTTTGTAGCAAGCACTCAGCATGGAGCCGAGCATGTTGTTACAAGGCCCATTATCACTGTTGTGAGTAGAAACAGCAAGCATTCTGTGGGTCTGCCCACCGCACACGCTGAACGTTTCCTCCCTCCCCAGTTTTCCTTGGGTTGTTTTTTGTTTCTGTTGTTTTTTGTTTTTTGCTTTTAATTTCCCAGGGGCGTGTTACGTGGGCTTATGAAATAGCTGCCTAAAGCATCCCATGAACATACTGTCCTCTGCAGCCCCTTCCATCAATGTTCAGCATCTGGAGTCTTTGGGGGGTCTTCAGCTGTGTCCCCAATGCCATGATGGCTGAGGAGACCCCAACATCTAGGCCAATAGCCTGTGTGACTGCCAGGATCCTGCAAGGCTCAAATCCTCACAAAGCTCCAGTTACCAGACTGAAGTGAGGAGACACTCTTCCCCGTTGCATTTATCAGATGCAGCTAAGTGTCACACTCACATCAGCCCTGTTAGGCAGATATGAAGAACTGGCCCCATTCTACAGATGCAGAAGAATGAGCTTGGACATGAAAGTAACTCGCCCAAGGTCATGGCCAGAAAGTGACACAACCAGGATTAGAACTCGAGCCTGACAACAAGCGCAGTGTGAATGTCTGGTTCCCTCCTATGCTAAGCAGGCAACTTGTCCCCTCATCCCACAGAAAACGGTGACTTCTTCCAAAGGACACAGAGCCAACCTGGGGTTTAGGGTTGGGTGAGGAGACAGACAGGCCATGGCTTACCCCATCGCCAGGCACCCTTGTAGAGAATCTTCTCCCTATTCCTTTAGCCAAAAATGTGTTAAATGCCCTCAAGCAAAGCAGCTCCTCCCAGACCTGCCAGCCAGCCCCAACTCTTTGGAATCTCAGGTAGGACGCCCTACTATAGAGGCATTGGGGAGACAAGGCTGGAGAGCATGCCAGCAGGAGGAGGGCTTGCTCAAGACGGACCCATCATTCTGGGGAACAATGTGAGCTCTTCCAAGTGTGTGTGTGTGTGTGGCACGGGGAGAGGGGGTTCAAAGGACCGCAGGAAAACCAGATAAAGATTCATAGCTTGTCGAACATCCAGAATGAGGGAGTCCTCCGAGCCCAAACAGAGCCTGTTGGTGCCTCCCTGACGCCCTGCTCTTTGACACCCAGAGGCTTCCAGGCAGACAGCTGGGCCCCCTCTGTCCACAGAGGCCCACTGGCCATGCAGATCATATCAGTACATGCCTCCATGAGCAGCCTCCAGCAACGACGGAAGGACCTGGCCATCCCTCATAGCACGCGGAATTCAGTCCTAAGGCATGTTCTGCACGGTCTCCCAGGGGACGCCAAGCCACTGAGTCCCAAGTGCCCACAGCAGTAGCCTGATGGCTAACATACCCTCTCAGCTACTTTTCCTTCCCTGTCTCATTTTTCCACACCTTTACAAGTGTTTCCTGGGCCCCTCAAATCTTTGCCTCAGAGTCGGCTTCTACGGGAACCAGCCTAATAAAGAAAACATTCATTCATTCATTTGTTCATTCATGTACATTATAGGTCCTCTTTGCATTTCTGCCATTGTATGAGCATAAAGACTGATTTCCTATGGAGCTTAGAAAATGGGAACCGTCATTCAGTCAACAAACATTCATGGTGCACCTGATGGGCCCAGCCTCTGAGTCTAGCTCCATACCAGGTGTCTGGGAGGCGGTGGCTAAGAATAAAAACAGACACCTTTACCAAGTGTGTCCCATGTGCCAAGCCCTTACAGAGACCTTCACATGCACACTCTTCTTTCCCAACCACAATGACCCAGTAAGGTAGCTGTTATTAGCCTCCTTTTCAGAAAGGGAATTGAACCTTCAGGGAGGTTAAGTGTTTTTCCAAGGTAACACAAGTAAGTGGCACAAGCAAGGTCTGTGGGAATCGTGAGTCAGCTGAACCTTGACCTAATAACCAAGCTACACAACTGCTCATCCCCCTCACTGCCCACCAGGCTCCCCTCACCAGCCAAACAGCTGTTGTCATGTCATCCGATGGCTATGCACAGACTTGGCTCCATGTGGAGGAGCTAAGACCAAAATGGCTCAGGCTCCAGAGTCAACACCCCACTCCTCCCTTTACATGTTCTGTGACCTTGGACAAGTCAGTTCACCTCTTTGAACCCCAGACTCTTCATCTCTAAAATACGGTGGTGGTGAGGGTTAGCTCTTTGTTCTCTGATTATGAACTGATGCCCTGTGACTACCACAATCAGGACTTGGACCCAATTTGTCAGACTCTAAACCATGTATCTAAAGATATCCCCCTACCCCCCCCCCCACACACACACACACATACTTACCTACATATCCATCTAGGTAAAGTTGGTGGTAAAAGGCAGTTTCCAACTCTATTTCCAGAAGTTTCCAGAAGTGTCTGGAAAGCAGTGGGCTGAACCCAGATGTTTTCCTATGGAAATAGTATTCTCAGTTCACAAGAGCCTCTTTGAAAGACACCATTGCCTAAAACTAATTCAGAGAACCACACCTGCCTCACCTACAAGCTGGACCCTCTTGCATGAGAAAGACTAGGGCATAAAAGGTAGAATTCACAAGGCCAAGAACATGTTAAGCCCCAAGATTGGGTGTCATGCAAGGTGTATAGGGGTTGGGTGGGGGAAAATAGGCAGGAGCTTCTGGATGGCAGTAACTGGTGAGGTTTATCTAAGGTCTGGAAGTCTCTGGAGGCAAAGAGAATGTGACTGTGCTACTTTCTAGCTGCGTGGCCTTGGGCATGTCATCTTTCTGAACCTCAGTTTCTTCATCTGCCCAATGATAATAATAGCATCAGCAGTATCGGGGTGTGAGGATTAAATGAAATCACGTGTGTAAAAGCTTTGGCTCACTGCCTGGCTGTGTGGCTACTCATGACAGGTAGGGCAGCAAAGAGTGTGGTAAATAGCACTTTCCAAGCATGACCACAGCAGTACCTCCACTTCTACATGCTTCTTACGACAGGACTTTGACAGTCTTCCCATCAAGAGGCAGAGTCTATGTCCCCAGCCCTGGAAACTGGTCAGGCTTATGGCTTCAATGAAGACAACACTGTGTGGCTTCAAAGGCTGAGTCATAAAAGGCAGTGCACCCTCCACCTGGTTCTCTGGAGACACTTGCTCTTGGAACCCAGCCGCCATGCTGTGAGGAAGCCCAACCAGCCCTGTGGGGGACTCACAAAAAAAAACAAAGGCCCTTGGCCTGAAGCCCTGGCTGAGCTCCCAGACGACACCAGGACCTACCATTGGCCACATGATGAGTCATCTTGACTCATCCTCCAGCTCCCATTGAGCTGTCTCAGCTTTTAAATTGAGAAAAAGCTCTCCCCACTGAGCCTTGGCCAAATTGCCGATTTATGAACAAAATATATGATGGTGGTTGGCCACTGAACTTAGCAGTGTTTTGTTTGCAGCAGTAGGCAACTGATTCAGAGAGGTTAAGGGACTTGCCCAAGGTTACGCAGATGGCCGGTTGAACGCAGCCTCAAAGCAAAATCCCCAGCACCCTGGGTCAATTTCCCTCCTGTTCACAGTCTTCACTTAACAGATGGAGACAACAGCACTCACAGAAGTTACATAACACTCAAGGTCACAGAGCAGTATTATGGGTTGAATTGTGTCTCCCCAAAAAGATATGTTGAAGTCCCAACCCCCACTACTTCAGAATAAGACTTTATTTGGAGATGGAATTTTTACAGAGGTTATCAAGTTCAGATGAGGCCACTAGTGTGGGCCTTAATGCAATATGACTGATGTCCTTATACAAAGGAGGAAATTTGGACACAGAGAGATCACACAGAGAGTAGGTGATGCAAAGGACAGGGAGAGTACCATGTACTAGCCAAGGAGTGCCTGAGCCTCCCACAAGCTTGGAACAAGGCATGAAACAGATTCTGTCTCACAGCTCTCCAGAAGAATCAACTCTGCTGATACCTTGGTTTCAGACTTCAACAATAAATTTCAATTGTTTGAGCCACCCAGTTTGTGGTACTTTGTTACAGCAGTCCTAAAAAACTAATACAGGTAGTAAGTAGGATTCTAACCCAAATATGCCTGATCCTAACAGCTATGCTCTACTGCCTCTCCCCTGAGGTATCCTGGGAAGGCTTCCTAGAGGAAGTGACATCTAAATCCTGAGGGATGCACAGGAGTTAGGTAAGAGGTAATAGAAGGAAAGTATTCTCTATAAGGGTGCAGCTTAGGTTGCCAGGAGACCTGCTCTGAGGACTGAAGACACTCTAGTGGCTGGAATGGGCTGCATGTGGCAAAGGCAGCAGCTGAAGCAAAGCCAGAAGGCTGGATGAGGACAGCCTTTGTTAATTCAGCAGGCAAGCCATTTGGATGTCATCCTGAGGGCAGTGGGGAGCCATCTGCCTTTTTTTCCCAAGACTTGTCACCCCAGCAGGATTCCTCTAACAGCATTTCACACTGTGGCCTGGCCCTCCTCCTTAGAGCCAGGAAATGAGGAAAATGGAGAGTTGTGCTCAGCAGGAGAGGAACTATCTTTGCAAAGCCCCTCCAAGCTGGGAATTAAGGGCTTCTGCTGCTAACTTCCACCCTGCAACCCCTCAAAAATCTCATCATTGCCAAGTATGAATCCAAATAAAAAAAGGCATCTACAGAACTGCGGGGGGTGGGGTAGAGTGCCACTCAGAGTGTCCCTTAGAGAAATCTCTCCTCAGGGTGGCTTAGTGATCATGGGAAGCTTTACAGATTTAGCCATCCCCTCCCAACCCTTGTTGAGCTGGGGGCCTATGAAGAGTTGCTATTAAGAGTCCTGTGGGGATTTGAATGCCATCAGTCTTTCTCCTACCACCTCCCCCGACCCTAAAAAAGATAGCTTCTAAGTGTCTCCAGAAAATCTTTCCCTACATTCCTTTCAGATCCAAATTTCTCAGCCAAAGGAGAGTTTCTGAAGTGTCCCTGGGTCACCACCTCCCCCCACCAGTCTCCTGAGCGCCCTCTGCTTCCACTCAACTGTTCACAATTCATGATCAACAAATGTTTTCCACAAACATAATATCAGGCAACCACGACCTGGAGCAGAGCTGAGGGGTGGGGATGGTGCAGAGCGTAACTGCAGCAAAGAAAACACATCACCTGATTCTGGTCCACAAGCCCTAGCAGTCCTTAGGAAGAGGAAGTTGTCTTGCAATCTAGGACTGTCCAAGAGGCGGCTGTCACAGGACCTCGAAGACTGGCTGGTGGTTCTGACAGGACTCGGCCTGGCGCCTGGCTGACGGCTATTCCCTCCATGGGCATGCTGCACACACACCCATGAAGCACAGGTGTGTGTCCCCAGGACAGGTACGTGGCTCAAAAGGGTATGCAGAGTGGGGACTGGGGACTTGGGAGCACAGAGAAGGCAGGCACAGGGAGATGTGCAAATAAGACCTTGGTTTGTATGTGTTGGTTTTGTCTGTGACACTGGGGAAGAGTCAGAAGGGAGGAGAGCTGTTTGTGCCTTGTTCACAGTGGCCCTGGAGGGAGCCAGGCCCTGCGGGGTGCCTGCAGGGCTTGGAGACAGCCTCTCCCTTGGCGGCCATGAAATCTAGATGAGCCTGGGTTCCCAAGGGAAGAGAGGAGGATGGTTTCCTAGGAAGGGATGGACTCTGAAGATGCTCAGGACACCCTCAGTGAGGTGGCCAGGCCTGGGGAGGGAGCAGATGATGAGGGCCATGTGGTGTCCCTAAGGAGGCTGCCCCCCACATCTGATACCAAATGAGTCCCAGCAGCACAGAGGCTGTGGCTCAGGGTCAGGGTTAGGTTACACTAGAGAATGAACAGACATGGGGCAGCTCCTGCAAGCCCTGCTTCAGAGAGGCAGGACCTCCAGGGAGGAAGGGAGGAAATAGAAGTGGGGAGGGAGCAAGCAAGGAAGGACAAAACAGACAAACAAAAAGAGACATAGAGAGTGAAAGAGGGAGAAAGAGGAGGAAGGCCTGAAGGAAAAGATGACTGACAAATGGACTGGGAAGGAGATGAAGGACCTACAGCTTGAGAAAGAGATTCAGAAAAGGAGAGGAAGAGATATGGAGGAAGGGTGTCGTGTGGGGCGGCCTGCGGGGTCTCAGCTCCCGCTCCCCACATAAGAACGCAGGATGTGGTGAGGCCAAAAAGGAACACCCACGGAGCCATAGGTAGGGGAGTCACACCACTATAGTCTCACTGGAGGCTGGAGCCACACAACCTGCAACCTGCTGTCCGCTTCTCTGCCAACCGACCGACTCCCCAACCAGAGCAGCCGTGGCAGTTATAGCAGTGGCCATTGGTTAACCGGCTACAGCTGACGGCCAACTAGCCACAGCTGATGGCCATCTACTACCCGAGCCAGCACCTTTCCACGTGAGGCCGAGAGCCTGGAAACTGCTCTCTGGGGCTCTGTCCCCACAGAGGGAAAGGGGAGGAATAAAGGAAAAAGAAGAGCTGAGTGTAGAGGAAAGAAAAGGGGCAGAGGAGAGAGAAGAAAAAGGAAAGAGAGAGGAGGAAAGGGGAAGCGGGAAGGTGGAGAAGGGACAAGGGAGCAGGAAGAAAGGAGACAAGGAGGAAGAGAAGATGGGCAGAGTTGAGCGCAGGGGAAGCGGGAAGGGGCGAGGGCAGGAAACATTTAAAAAGGAGGGAGAGTGGGAGGGGAAGGAAGTCCAAGCCAGTAGGTCCCGGGTCCCAGGACACACAGCTCACAGACAAATGCTGCATGCAGCCCTCTCTGCAGCACCCGCTAGGTCCTCTGGTGTATAGGCTGGAGCCATGAGAGTGGACTGCGTGAGGCCCACCCCAGCATCAACACCGACTTCTGTGGGGTGAGTGAGACCCCCGTGTGTGCGCACTGCACGGGGCTGCACCCTCCTGCCTGGGCTCCATCTTCTCACTGACCACCCTGCCAGCCTCCTGCCAAGCCCGAGGCTACATGGCAGCATATGCTTAGAGAACAGGCTTTTTCAGACTCACAGAGAGGGTGTCCTAAAGGCAAAGAGTAGCCCTGGTATTACCGCATTTCTCCGAAAATAAGACCTAGCTGGACAATCAGCTCTAATGCGTCTTTTGGAGCAAAAATTAATATAAGTATGTCCTATCACCCACAAGTCAGGCGTGCATCCAGGCCCAACAGCAAGGACTGCTGGGGAGCGTCAGCTTTATTCCAGGGGTTCTTGTGTCCCCTGCCATTCAGGAGGTTACTTTCTAAAGAAGTAGGAAGAACAAGTATTGAAGGACGTCAAGCAGAAAGCAAAGCACCAGAGTGCAGGAGGAAGAAGTCAACGTGGATAGGGGAGGCAGGAAGAAAGAGAGGCTAAACATGTAAGCGGAAATACTGGAGTGGAATGTCGAGGGTAGCGTGAGGGGTGCAGGGATGGGGTGCACACCCCCCATGAGTACAAAGGGTGCAACGTTTATCACCCATGGGCCTTAGGAGTCAGCTAGTTCTGGCTCTGCGGCTCACTAACTGGCTTTGGACAAATTACCCCAACTCCTAGAACCTCAGTTTCTTCCTCTCTAAAATGGGCATAGCAAAAGCACGGACTTCATGGGCTATCATGAGAGGGAAGGGTGAACCAGCAGTGCTGAGCACACAGTGACTGGACTCTGACAGCGCAAAGCATGCGTAGAACCAGGTTGAGAAAAGGACCACGGGAAAAGCCTCCAGGAGCCCCTTTGGCCTAGGCAGTCAGTTTGCCTGCTTGGAAAAAATTATTCCCAAGTTAGCAGTCACAGAATGCTGCCCTAAGACCTTTCCAGGCTTTCCTCGTTTCATTCTTACCCAGACCCTATGAGGTAGAATCCGTTCTCTTCTCCATTTTAACGAGAAGGTAGCCACAGCTCTAAAACCTAGCTAATGTGCCCAGTGTTGTCACAAGGCCAATAAGCAGTTGAGCCAAGGTGCTAGAAAGGGGTCCAGCGGTCCTCTGCCAAGAGCATACTCCATTCTAGCAGAAAGCAGCCTCAGTCTCTCTGAGATGAACAGTTCTCCCCTCGGGCTTAGAAATCCTGCCTGATTCCGCAGCTGGACTGGAGCCAGTGTCAGCCCGGTAATGAAGGTAACAGGTAACAGCCGCCTGGGGAGACTTGCCTGGCTCCAGGAGAGCCCCCAGCCAGGCACAGGAATTCAGTGAGCCAGAGACACCTCCCTCCCCAGGCTTGGTTCCCATCATCGCTCTCCTCCAGAGGAACTTGGAGGAGGAGGAGTTGTAGCAGGAAAACCCACATCCAGGTCACTGATACTCATGCCAGGATGGTGGGTGGGTGGGTCCAGCAAAGGCAACACTGGGCAGGAGGAAACCATGAGAACAGAGGGGGAGGGACACGGCTGCTTGGAACAGGATATGCTGAAATGAGGAGGCACACCAAGGAGCAAGGTGTTTCCGTGTGTGCATGTGTGTGCGCGTATGTGCGTGTGTATGCATGTGTCTGAGTGTGTGCATGTGTCTGAGTGTGTGCACGCACGTGTATGTGTGCATGTGTGTGCTCATGTGTGTGGGTGTGTGTGTGTGTGTGTCGGGGAGATGAGTGGCACTGTGGGCCTCAGCTACAGGAGCTGAGCTAATGGGAGAGGGCTAGGCATTTATCTGGGAAGAGAAAGAGGGAGGTAATGAGGGAGGAATAAGAAGACAAGGAAGAGGAGGAAGAGAGAGGAGGGAGAAAAAGGAGGAAGCCAGGGATTTCGGGGACATCTCCTGCTCTCACTGTTCCCTGCCTCTTTCCACTGGGAAAACACTTGGGGGTCCCAGCTCTGAGAAAGCCCACAGAGCACCCAGGCGGTGGGGGTAGAAAGCTGGGCAAAGGTCCCCTGCCCTGTCCATGGTTATCCACCTGTGGGCTGTCTGGCTGACAGTGGGAGTCCTGTCAGCTTATTTGCCCCCTCACCCCATCTTTCTGGTGAATCAGGAACAGAATGCTGATTTGAGACCACTAATTCTAGACAATTGCTGAAGGAGGTTAAGCACATTTTCGGTTTGATTTAGGGTGTCTGTCAGTAATTAGCTAAAAATGATCATTGGTTCTGTAAGAAGCCAGCCTGTGCCTGGGTGTTGACGAGGTTAGGTGAGTGACTGACTGATGGCGGCTGACGAGCCGTCTCACCAAGGCTGGCTGGTTGTGATTGGGATTGACTGGGCCTCGCACCATGGGAGCCTGTGAACTAACTACAACTCCTGGGCTGACTGCAACTGGGTTGATGGATTGAGTCTGACTGGCTAAGTGCCTGGCTGACTGGGAGACAGACACTGACATACAACTGGCTGGCTGATAACAATGGGCTCGGTGGTTGACTGGTTGGTTGCCTAATTCATACTGACTGGGTAGCAAGGCAACTTACTGTGACTTACTATTTTGACCACCAGACTACTGTGACTGACTGACTAATTCAGTATGGCTGGTGGCTAATTCAGGCTGACTGGGTGACTACGATTTCCTCACCAACAGTCTTGAGTTACTTTAGCTGGCTGGGGGAATGACTGTCTCTTTCAGACTAACTAACTACATGACTGATGTCTGCCTGTGACCCCAGAGCCTTGATTGACTGGCTCTATTGTACATCTGACTCTGAGATTGACCGGCTAGCTGGCTGGCTGGTATTTCTTTGTGGCTGTGACTGACCAGGCCAGACTATGGCTGCCGGTGACTAACTGTGACTGACTTGTCTGGCTGGGTGGACCGACTCCCTGCCTCAGTCATTGAAAATCGCTGCCGTGCTGTCTTGAGTGCTGGAGCGCACCGGAGGCTGCCGAGACTGACTGCTGACTACCTGATGCAGGGGCTGATGGGTGGCTGGGCAGTGTGGCTGGGTCTGGCCAGGAGACGACACCCTGCCAACTGACTGACTAGAATGTGGTGACTGGCTGACTGATTCTGATTGGCTCTTGGGTGACAGATGACAAGGTGACTGGCTGGCTGTTTGAGACAGGCTGTGTGACCCTGCCTTGACTGACTGACCAGCTAACTGGCTGGCAGATTGAGACTGACCAGCTGGCCGGAAGCCTGCTGACCATGGCTGCGACTCACACAGTGAGTGGCCATGTCTGACTATGTGGCCCTAACTGTATAACCGAGCCTGGCCGTGAGACAGTGACTGATTGATTGCCTGACTGGCTAACGGAGGTCACCTGGGTAGCTGGCTGACTGGCCATGACTGTGACCCCTGTGTGAATGGCTATGACAGTGTAACCAAGTCCGACAGTGAGTCGGTGACTAACTGACTGGCCAACTGCAGCTGTGACTGCTGTGAGTGGCCCTGCCTCACTGTGTAGCCCTGACTGTGTGTTGGGGTCTGACGACGAGACAGTGCCAGACTGACTGCCTTTCCTGGCTCACTGCCTCTGGGCCAGCCTATACACACAGTCCTTACCTGTCCCACAACCATTAGAGGCCCTGCTGGGAGCTGCCAGCTGAGGGGAACAGCCTGGCAGGAAGAAAGAGGCAGGAGCTGCCAGACGGAGAACCGGTCTAGGCCCTGCCCAGGGCTGGGCCTGATGGAAAGCTCTCTACCTCACCCACTTGGGGGCTGGGTCACTGACACACATTCTCTGAGCTGTGTTTTTGGCTGGAGTCTTATAGCTCCTTTCTTTAGGGAGAGTGGGGAGAAGGGGAGCAGGGAGAACCTATAAAAATATTGAGCCAATAACTCACTGACAGGACTCCAATTATAGAAGCTTGGTGTGGGGGAGGAGAGGGAGAGAAAGGCCAGTGGGGGTGGGGCAGGCCACTGACTGCCAGTTGTGGGGTTTGGATTAGGGCCAAAATGCTGCTCTAGAAAACTCAGGCCTTGTAGTGCTGTGCTGGGGAAGCCTTGAGAAGGGCAGCGGGTCTACCAGGCACACCTCTGCTACCTCTGCCACTTTAGAACTTCGGAAACCGAGGCCCATGGCCCTCAGGGCCCAGGGCGTTTCCCCAGACCCAGTCCTCCCAGGGTCGCCTCACCAGAGCACAGGGCAGTGATGATACCCAGCCCTGTCTCACTCTCCCACAGGCATAGGCAGCAGGTTTCCAGGGGCAGAGGTGACCACCTTCAGCAAGGCACTCCACTCTCGGCCCCTCAGTTTCCTCATCTGTTAAGCCGAGGTTCTAAGGAGGCCACTTGGCAGAAGTCAGACTGGACTCACAGACGCCTCACCCACAAAAGGTAATAATAGCAAGAATCACTTTTATTCTGTAAGCTTGTGACGAGAGGAAAACAACGTAATCCAGATGAAGACTTCCGCTCAGTGCCTGGTACCCAGTAAACAACAAAGAAATGTGAACTTTCGTGATTATTAATACTCATCTCACAGGGGTATTTTAGGATTAATGAAGCTCTTCAGTGCAAATGTACCTGTGAAGCCATGAAGCTCAGCCCCAAAAGTGGTGGGAGGCAGCTGCACAGCCTGGCAACAGCTCCTTCACTGAACCTGGCAAGACCCTCCCCAGCCACCCTGAAATGCCACCTGTCCCAGCAAAGGATCCCACAGAATCTCTAGAGCACCAGCTGCTCCTGACACCACAGCCATTGGGGCCTGGCCCCCAGGGACTGGGAGGCAAAAACAGAAGGGAATTCTGTAGGGTTCCCCTGGGAAGAGTCAGGAGCCCAGTTGTCATGAGTAGGCCCTGGCGGGGCAGAGGCCTCTTCCAGGAAGGCCCAGTGTCTCAGGCCCTCCAGCACCAGGAGAAAAGCCCAGGCTGTCCTTTGAGTCAGGGTGGGCCGAGGGGAAGAATTTCCCCAGTAGACTGAGAATCTGAGTGTGAGGCCAGAAAAACCCCTCCCACACTAACGCCGCTGCCCTGTTCCCAAAGGGCTGCTGACTGATGATGTGAGCTCAGTTGGAGCCACCCATAGCTGTGAGTTACAACAAACCAGGTACAAAAGCATCGTCAGGTTCATGGCCAAGAAACAGAAGGTCGCCTCCTGACTCTTGCCTTCCTCATTAATTCCTTCGTGAGGCTTAAGACCTCAGAGAAGGGGAGATTTACATCTGAATCCCAGCTCAGTGGTTACTAGAAGTGTGACTTTGGGCCAATGACTTCTCCCCTCTGAGTCTCAACTTTCCCATCTGTAAATGGGGGACAACGATAACACCAATCATACAGGGTCATGGTGGAGATTTAACAAAATGCTCAATAAATGCTTAAAAAACATAAAACTCAGCTGACAGTGTGCCCTTCTGCCCACAACCGCTTCCTCCTCTGCAAAGTCGATGTGAGGACATAGCCCTGGATCGTGGTGAGCAGTCCAGGAGCATGGGGCACAGTTCCTGCCACCTCCACAGATTCAGGGACACTGTTCACGTCCTCGCTGATTAGTCACAGCCTCGGCAGCTGTCACAGTGGCCCTGTCTGGCACACAACAAGAGATCAATAAATAAGAGTTATTTGTCTTACTCTTGGAGGGGAAAGCAGAGAAGAAAAGCAGCATTTAAATACCAAGAGTGTGTGAAGGAGAAGAGAAGGCGTGATGATAACAGCAAAGAGGCTTCCACTTGGTGGAAGAATAGTGGAGGAATGAGGAAGGAATGGAAGGGGTCAGAGACACAAAGGGCTAAGCCAAGGGACACAGTGTGCCAGCCGGAGACCTCTTGGCACAGGGGTGGCCTGTGCAAAGGCCCAGAGGCTACACAGAAAGGAGTACGGCAGGGTGCCTCCTGCTGGTGGGGCGGCAGCCAAAGATGCCCTTGGCCTGTGCTTGGGTTGGGATGGGGCAGAACCGAGGCCATCATCCCTGGCCCCCAGGAACACTAGTGGAGTGCTAATTTCAGCCTTGGTCAGGTTCTCTGGAAGTAGCCAAGCAGCTCTCCCACGGGGGCAGGGCTGCTAGGTCCCCAGCCCCTGCCCCTAATTCTACAGGACCTTAGGTAGGGCCTATCACTGCCCCATTTTACAGAAGAAGAAATAAGCTACTTCTTGGATTAGTTGCCTATCTCTGCTGTTAGAAATCACCACAAACTTAAAACAATATAAACTTACTCTCTTACAGGTCTGGAGGTCTGAGGTCCATAATCAGGACGTCAGCAGGTCTGCGCCCCTTCTGAAGTCTTCAGCAGAGAAGCTGCTTCCTTGTCTTTTTCAGTGTCTAGAGGCCAGCTATATTCCTTGGTTTGGGGCCCCTTTGTTGTTTCACCGCACTCTCTTGCTTCCACTTATGTTCACTTTGCCTTCTGTCCCTTGAATCTCCCGCCTGCCGTTTAACAAGGACCCTGTGGTTACACTGGACTCAGCAGGATGGTCTCCCAACCTCAAGAGCCTTTATTCGTTACATCTGTGATCACAGTCTGCCTCAGGGCCTTTGCACTTCTTTTTGTCATTGCTTGGAATGCTTTCCCCCCAGATATCCATATGGCTCATTCCTTTACTTCCTTCAAGGGTCTGCTCAGATGAAACCTGTCACCCACTTGCTGGTACTCCTTGTTCCTCTGATCATGCTTTACTTTTCTCCATTTCACTCATCATGAACTGGTATATTAGAGACTTGTGTATTTGTTCATTGTCCCTCACTTCCAACTAGAATGTAAACTGCAGAAAGACTGGGATTTTCTCTACCTCATTCACTGTGGTATTCTCAACACCTACAATAACAAATGAACACATGGGGCAACTGAAGTTCAGATGTATAGAGAGATTGCCCAAAGTTACACAGCTGGCAAGTGGGAAAGCTAGGGATTTGACCTCAGGCAGAGCTGTTTCCCATACATTAATTGTTTGCCTCAATATTGCCTGGCAGCCTCTTAAAATTCACGAATGTGGGTACCAGGCCTCCAGGCCCTGCCCTCTGCAGTCTCCTCCAGGCGATGCGTAACTGTGGGCTGCTGTGTGATTCAAGCTAGGGAGTCACCAAGAGGAATAAAAGTACTTTCTGTTGGCCCGGAGCGTTAGATCTCACAGCAGATTGAGGGCACTGTGAGAGTAGGGAGAGTGACTGTTTCACTTGGAACTGAATAATCAGCACCAGACACATGGCTGGCACACAGTGCTCATGAAATCTTTGTTGACAAATGGAGGACTCTCACTTGATTGCATAGAAAAGACCTGCTCCACACCTCTTTTTGTATCTGTGCGTCCTTCCATTCATCCATCCATCCGTCCGTCCATCCATCCATCCATCCACCCATCCACCCATCTTTCCTCTCTCACTGGTCTTTGGGAATCACCCATTTTTTGACCTGAAGTCCTGGCCACATTCCCTGCTTCTCTGCACATCCCTCTCTCCTCTGCCTCGCCCGGGATGGTCCCACCCAGCAGCTCCTCAAGAGGAGGCCCTTCTGCCTCCCCTGAAGTCCCTGCTCTCAGAGGTCAATGCCCATGACAATGACCCCAACAGCTTGGTGGTGGAAAATGCCTCACATTAGCATCCCTGCCTCTCAGCCTGAACTGTGCCCAGGAGGTGAAGGCAAATGTGCTCTCAGACTTCCCCATATTTCTGGATCTATCTGTCCCTTCCCCAGCCAGGATTTTCAAGAAAAACAGACCCTTTACCCTTCTGTACAGTTTCCTTCCTACCAAGCGACAGAAAGAGAAGTTTATAAATCGCCCACATTGGGAGATGGGAAAAAAGCAACAGGGAAAGTATAAACAAAGATTAATTAAACCCACATGTAGCTCTGAGGGGTATCCTGTGGCAGCTGCAGCTGCAAAGATATCTCCCAAAGGAGACAAAGGGTGACAGGAGGGTCAGTTGGGCTGGCCATGGCGGGAGGTGACTGATGCCTCATTGAAGAAAAGGGAGCAAGATTAGCAGAAGGAATGTTGGCCTGACTTTAGAGGAGGCCTAACCAATGTCACTGCAGCATTCATTCAATTCCATACAAAACATTTCAATCAACCACTAAAGTGCCACAAGAACCCAGCACTTGGTTAATTCTACTGACTCCATATCCTAAAGCCTTTGTTTTACAAATAGTAATCATCTGCCTCCGAGTAAGAATAGAACAGCCACTAGTGTGTGGCCACCGTGGGTCCAGCACCTACCACAAGCCCAGGCTCTGCACTCAGCACTATCTCCATTAATACTCAGAAGTTTCTGGGAGGTAAGGTGTGCCCATTCTACAGTGTAGAAAACTGAGGCTCAGAGATGTTAAGTCACTTGCTCAGGGCCACAGCGCTCTTCTGTTTTCCATTTTGTTACCCTTCAACAGGACTCGGCAAACCACCACTTATAGGCCAATCCAGCTACTGCCAGTTTTTATAAAGATTTTTGTTTTGTTTTGTTTTGTTTTGTTTTAAGGAGGGCGCAGCTCACAGTGGCCCATGTGGGGATCGAACCGGCAACCTTGGTGTTATTAGCACCACGCTCTAACCAACTGAGCTAACCGGCCATCCCCAGTTTTCATAAAGTTTTATTGGAACACAGCCATACGTGGTTTGATATTTCTTCTTGCTGCTTTTGTGCTATATAACAGTAGAGCTGATTAGTCACAATGGAGACTGTATGGCCCCCAAAGCCAGAAATATTTACTGTCTGGAACTTTTCAAAGAAAGGTTGCCAACCCCTGCCCTATAATCTATTCTCTGCCCGTTCCCTAAAGGGATCCTTTAAAAATCTAACACAAGGCATGACACGACCTGTTTAAAATCTTTTGAATAAAATCCAGATTTCTTCCCACAGCCACAGGGCCAGCAGGATTTGGTGTTTGCTAACCCCTCTGACTGCATTCCAACATAACGCACATTTTTCATTTATCTAATGTGCTGGGTTCTTTCTAACCTCAGGACCTGTGCACATGCCGTTCCCATGCCTGTAATGCTGTCCCCACCTTTAAGTCTTAGCGCAAATACAGTTTCCTCTGCAAGTCCTCCCCATGAGTTACTCTTCATCCCCACACCCAGACTATTTTATTTCTAGCAGTGAGACTAGTTTGTCGTTGTTTATCTGTCAGCTCACTTGTAAGCTGTCTTTAGCCCCAGGTGGCAAGCCCATGAGGGCAGGGACTGCTGTCGGGCTGCTCAAGGCGGCCCATGGCAGATGACCTGTAACTATGTGTTGAGTGACAACAGCACACGCATGTTGGCCTCTAAGCCACATTTGTCATGCAGACACTCTTGTCCTGTCTTACTTTCCACAAGCACTCAGAAAGCAATATTCATAAAAGTCTGCAGAGGGGCAAGACAACTCCAGAGAGGTGGCAACCAGGCTCACGTGCTCAGTCAATTCTCCAGGGACCAGATCCTCCCAGTTCACCCCCTTAACTTCTTCAGAAATGGCAGCCAGAGAAGGAAGGACCCCGTGACGGCTGCCTGGGAGAAGCACCCTCCCCAGGAAAGACTGCTGCACCTTACTCAGGCCCCACCAAATATCCCCACGATTGCCATCCCCCGAGAGGCTTTGGGACATAGCCTGGCTTCCCTGGAGACGTAAGAGAGCCTGGCTGGGGTTGCTGCTTCACAGGGCCCCCCTCCCAGGTGTAGTGGGTTGAATGGTCGCTACAGAAAAGATCTGTCCAAGTCCTGACCCCCAGAACCTGTCAATGTGACTATTTGAATAAAGATTCTTTGTAGATGTAATTAAGTTAAGGACCTCAAGATGGAATCATCCTGGGTTAGCTTAAGTCCTTTTTAAGATAAAGAGGAGAAGAAGACACAGATGAGAAGACCGTGTGAAGACGGGGGCAGAGGAGATGGAGTTGATGTGGCCACAGGCCCTGGACTACCTGGAGCCGCCAGAAGCTGGGAGGCAGGAAGCTCCTCCCCTAGAGCCTTCAGATGGGGTGTGGCCCTGCCGACACCTTGATTTCAGATGTCTAGCCCCCAAAACTGTGAAAGTATACATTGCTGTAGCTGTAAGCCATTCAATTTGTGGTTAATTTGTTACTATAGCCACTGGAAACTAAGACATGCTTTGGAGGTCACAGAATTTTCACAGGACACAGTCACCTGGCATTTCTTAAATCCAGGCTCCACGTGACCACTGTTTCCACATACCCTTCTCCCCTTAGTATTTGTCATCAAAATGACTTACCTCCATTCTGCTCAAATGGATTTCCAGAGAGAACTTTTTGTGAGTAGGGAGAATCAGCACCAGCGCCAATTCATTTGTCCCACCCCCCACTCACGTACGAAGGCTGACAATTAAGTCTGTGAACTTGTGGCAGCGATGTTGTTAACCTTTTTTGATATCAGAGGGATTATTCATTAGGAATTTGTACTAACTGGGCAAACAGTTAACCAAGTTTACTATTTGGAAGTGCTGAAAATGCTGCATGAAAAAGGTAGACGACCTGAACTTTTCACCAACAATTCATGGCTCTTGCATCACGACAATGCACCAGCTCACACAGCACTGTCTGTGAGGGAGTTTTTAGCCAGTAAACAAACAACTGTATTGGAACACCCTCCCTACTCACCTGATCTGGTCCCCAATGACTTCTCTCTTTCAATAAAGGAAATATTGAAAGGAAGACATTTTGATGACATTCAGGACATCAAGGGTAATACGACGACAGCTCTGATGGCCATTCCAGAAAAAGAGTTCCAAAATTGCTTTGAAAGGTGGGCTAGGCACTGTCATCGGTGCATAGCTTCCCAAGGGAAGTCCTTCGAAGGTGACCATAGTGACATTCAGTAATGAGGTATGCAGCACTTTTCCTAGGATGAGCTCACGAATGCAGTTGTCAGACCTCATATGCAGTCAACAGAACGTTTAGGAAGCTCTGGGCACTGTGCAGGGGCGGACACAGGCAGGAATCCCCGTCCTTGTGGGTCAGGCATTCTCATGTGGAAGTGTATGGAGGGTAATTGCCTAAACAGATACAGAGCTGTTAAAATTTAAAAATGTCCATTAGCATATTTTCGAAAATTGTCTGTGACCCCCAGGGATGCAGGGTGGAGGCAGAGACCAAGGTTTGAATTCTGGTGCATCACTTTCTGGCTCTGAAAACCTCGGTGTCTTCCCTCTACCAAAGCAGAAGGGATTCCCAGGCATCTCAGAGTCTTGCTACTGTGACAGAGAGAGGTGTGAGCCTTCCCCAGGGGCAGGCATGGGACTGGTCTGTGGGGCCAGGATGGCAAGTGTTTCCAGGATGCTGAGCCCTCTGGGCCCAGAGGGAGAGGTTCTGGGGGAGAAGGGACAGCTGCCAGAGCTCAGAGTTCGAGCCTACCCCATTCTCTTGCAGGCTACAGGAAGGAGTGTCCTGTGACTTGTGGGATCTGTGGGCAAACAAACTGTGAAGCAGGATGCTCTCCCAGGGAGGACAGGGAGCCTGCTCCTGAATCTTTTTGTTATAATAAGCATCCACCATTCATGCAGTGACTACAATTTGCCAAACCCAGACGATCTCTTTTATATGGGTTAGCAGCACAGCAATCACCAAGGGGAATATTCGCAGTTTACAGATGAGGAGACGGAGGCTCAGCAAGGCCACACAACTCTGTGACAAGACCAGGATTTGAACTCAGGGCTGATCGTAGCTATCTCCCTCTACCACCGTTAGCTCTATTTCTGAATTAGTAAGGTGTTTTCAGTTGCAAAGAACAAATATCCAATTCAAACTGGCTTCAGCTCACCTCCATCCTGAAAAAGAATTTATTGTAAAGTTTAGGGTTTTCAGGCACAGCTAGATCCAGATGTCAGTATTCTCATAATTTTGTCTCTTCTCTGAGCTTGTTTTCCTCAGTATCAACTTTACTTGATGGTACCAGTGGTACAATGTGGCCACCTGTGGCTCCAGGCTTCCATTCTGCTTCACAAACTCACTGGACCCTTTGTTCTAATAGTTCTAGCACAAATGCTGAATATCACTGTCATCGGTCCAGTGTGGACCAGTCATTTGGTCAAGGTAATGCAGTATTCCCATTGGCCAGAAGTGGATCATGTGTCCACTGCTCAAATTGGCAGGTAAGGACAGCAATCTGTCACCCCCAAATTACGGAGACTGAGAATGGGGCGAGGTGATTTACCAAAAGGAAATCTGGAATCATTTACTAGCTGAATGGATTCTTGGCAAGCAGAATCTATTACACCCTTTCTGTGTTCCCGAGTCTTTGGTAAAGTTCCTTTGGACAATCTCCAACCTGATCCTCATGGAAAGAAGAGGCAAAGTCTTGCCCACTCAGAAAGGCAAGATATCCTTGGGTGAGTGCCTTTGTGTAGCAGATGGGGCGTAGCGGAAGTAAGTTGTAGAGGAAATGGGTTGTAGAGGAAGTGGATTGCAAAGGAAGTGGGTTGTAGAGGAAGTGGGTTGTAGAGGAAGTGGGTGGTATAGGAAGTGGGTGGTATAGGAAGTGGGTGGTATAGGAAGTGGGTGGCATAGGAAGTGGGTGGTAGAGGAAGTGGGTGGTAGAGGAAGTGGGTAGTAGAGGAAGTGGGTGGTAAAGGTAGTGGGTTGTACATCTCCCACATCGGAGGATTGTTGGCCATTGGACTGTTTTGGGCCAGCAGAGGGTGAGTGTGCAAGCAGAGGTCTCAAATGAACTTGCTTCATTTGTCCTGGTCTTCTGTGCTTCCTCCATTTACCATTATCTTCTGGGTAAGCACTGGTTGCAGAATGAAGAAATACATAGAATGTGTCTGATTATAGACCCAAAGCCTAAAGCAGACCTACCTCAGATGACCCACAGACCCAAGAGCAAGACACATAAATGGTTGTTGTATGTGCCTGAGATTTGGGGGGAGTTGTTTGTCATGTGGCATTATCACAGCAAAGTCTGACTATCACACTTTGAAAGGTCTGGAGGTCTTACGTTGCAGGATACCACTATTTTTTGAAGTACACAGTCTTCCAGGCACTTAGTACTCTGAGCTATGGCCAGTCTATACTCTGCCAAGATGCTCTAGTGACCCAGAAAGGCATCTAGTAACCCACCACATGTTAACACAGCAGCCGTATGTCAACTCCCACCAAGGGAAGTCTTCACAAGCCAGAGAGAGTTTCAGCATCTTTTCTGGAGCCCTGCAATTTGCCCTACACTCCATTCAGAGTCCCTCAGAATCTTTACCAGCTATGTGACCTTGAGCAAGTCATTTGCCCTCTCTTGGCCTTAGTTTCCTCAACTGCAAAGGGGAATAATACTAACTCTCAGCTTTTCGGGGAACTAATCTAGAGAATATATAAACACAGTTATAGTACCCGGTACAGTGAAATAGCTCAACAAATGTTAGTCTTATATTTGCTCATTTTAAAAATTACCGGAGGAGTAAAGATGCATTTAAGTGTTCAGATTGCTCCTCTTAGCCTTGGGACCATCATGCAATAAATCACTTCCCATAGTAAAGAAACCTTGAGGTGCCTGAACCTTGGAGCAGAGGGATCTAGAACACTGGCAAAGCAGGTTTTCTTCTTTTTTGTTTTTTGTTTTAGTTACTTGAAATCATGAGCCAATTTATTTACTTTGATTGTTCATCACACAAATAAAAGTAAAGCAAAGAAAACAGAATAGTGACAGCATTTGCTACAACTTTAACCCATGAGAAAGAGCAATGGCTGGAAGAAAAGTCAAAATTCCATTAAATGGGAAAGCATTGAACTCCCACATTTTATTTCCATTGGAAATTTTCTGTGAGGTGAGATTTCAATGCCAGTTGACAAATAAGCCCCTGGTCCAGCCTTCTCCAGGTTCTGCCTTTCGTGGCCTCCCATCCCCAGCCATGCAGTAAGGACATTGGCGTGAAATAACGATCTTTGTTAAATGGCAGCAGCAGAGCAATAGCTAATGCGGAGTTCCCCAGGTGCCAGACACTGTGTTACATGCTTGATGCAAAATTTATTTAGTTCTCACTATATTTCTGCCAGGCTGGTAAACATTTTATCTCAGATGAGGAAACCGAGACTCAGATTTTATGTGATATGCCCACATCTCACATACAGAGGGGAGAAGATCCAGGACTTGAATTCATATCTGATGAAAAAGCTTGTGCCTCACATGCCTATTTTAGGCTGCACTGCATGGCCTTGGGCACAGCCATACAGTCCCCGGGGATGCTAGGTTAGGGAGAGTCACCTCAGTCTGTGTGAAGCCACAGACAGAAGCTCCAACGTCAGGACCTTTCTTCCCCTCACTCTGCACTAACGGTCCCAGCTTGGGAATTTGGACCCATGGCTCCCCCTCTCCTGGGATGGATGAATCCAAAGCCACAGATACTTAAAGCCAAGTGGCCACGTCTAGAAAGGGCATCCTCAGAACCCACACCTCTGCCCTCACCGCAAACTTCCCTTGGGGGTAGGCAGACTTCTTCACTGCCAAGAGCACTGCAGTAGGGCCTGCAGACCCACGACCCACTGTTGGTGAGACCTCTTCCCAGCTGTGTGGCCTCAGGCACTCAATAATTTCCCTGGGCCTCAGTTTTCCCATCTCTAGAGTGGCACGCAGTTGGCTCAGTGGTTTTCAAACAGTTTTCGGCAAGGCCACCACTAGTGAAAGTGCACGCAGACCTCCATGTGTGAAACTGGTGGCAGGCCAGCTGTTCCAGATGACACAGGCCTGGGTCTGGGCACCCTGCTTCTCCACAGGGAACAGCTGGAACACTACCAGCCTAGTGCATCCCTGGGGCCTCATCCAGCTCTAATGCGCTGTGATTCTTGGATCTTGATACAGACTCCCAGAGAAGTTTTTCTTCCCAAATGTGTTCATCAAGACCCAAACTCAATTCAAACTAAGTTAAGCAAAGAGGGGACTGTATGAGCAAAGTCCCTAGAATTCCATTTGTTTTTTTCAAAGCTGGCATTCCTTGCTGAAAGCCTTCTTGAGCGGCTGGCTTTGCAGAGCCCCAGGCAACGTGCATGCCTTCCTACACCCGCAAGCCCCTGCCTGACCTGGCCCCTGGTTGGCACTGCAGCCAGAACCTGAGCCTTTCCCTCCTTCCTGGCGGCTTTGACAGGCTGTGCCTTGCACCTGGGATCTTCTTCCCCAAGCTGTCCGTGTGCAGCTCCTTGTCACCATCCAGGCTTCAGCTCTTCAGAGAGGCCTTTCCTGCCACCTTGACTTAGACAGCCCCCAACCACTCTCCTTTACCTCACTTGGCCTTGTGTCCTACCAGTGTCCTGAATGACGTTATCTGGGTGAGCATGTGCTTGTTGTTTATCTCCCCAAAGAACATCCACTACACAAGGCACTGCGCGCTCTTTACCGCCATGTCCCTGAGCTCTAACACACTGTGTGCCATGTACAAGTACTCCATGAATACTTGTGGAATGAATGAAGGATTGAAGTAACTCTTCATGCTTTATCAAGTCTAGACTCCTCTGCCTTTATTTCAGCATGCACCTGCTGTAGCTTCCCAGGGGCTCTCCTGGAATCCCTTCCTGCCCCACTCCAACCTGTTCCCCTCAGTGCAACTCAGATCACATCATCCTCTGCTGGAAAGCTCTCAGTAGTGTCATGTGGCACATTCAGGAAGCCCAGCTGTCTCCTTGTGGACTACAGGCTCTGCATGGCCTGCCCCTTGGAGCCCACCTCGAGCCTTCCTGATGCTCTCTTTCTGCTCCAGCCCTGTGTTCACCGGCTCCTGCCTCTGGCCTCACAGAGCACTTATCACATTTTGTTCTCACATTCTGCTGTGCCTACTGCCTCCAGTCAGCCTGCTCCACCTCACCTATACTCATTAGGGCAGAGACTTAGCCTGGCTTTGCACGCTCTGCTCAGCCCTGTTCCTGGCACTTAGTGGTGCTTCTTAAATATTGGTAAGTGAATAGACGAATAAATGTGGTTGAATGCTTACTATATGCCAGACATTAAGCTAAACATGTAAATATATTATTTCATTTCATTTTCTCAGCAATCTTGTAAAATGGGCACTATTATGTTTGATTGTTTGAGCACATGAGTAAATGAATGAATGAATGAACAAATGAACAGACTTTTAAAAGAGGGCAGAGCCACAGTCCAAAAGCATACAGAGGTCAGTAGGGAACCTAATGGGGAAGGCTAGCGAATGGAGAGAACCATGGAGAAATGAAGCACATGACACGTCCCAGCTTGAACTGCGTTCTGCCAAAATTCCTATGTTGAAGTCTTAACCCTCCGTACCTCAGAATGTGACCTCATTAGGAGACAGAGTCTTTGCAGATGAGTAAATTAAGACAGGTCATTAGTGTGGGCCATAATCCAATACAACTGATGTCCTTATAGAAAGGGGGAACTTGGACACAGAGACAGACACAGACACAGGGAAGATGATGTGAAGGGATCCAGGGAGAAGATGGCCTTCTACAGCTGAGTACAGAGGCTGGGGCGGACTCCTCCCTCACAGCCCTCAGCAGAGATGCCGCGAAAACCTTGGTCTTGGACTTTCAGTCCCCAGAACTGTGAGACCTTAAGTGTCTGTTGTTTGAGCCACCCAGTCTGTGTACTTTGCTATGGCAGCTCTCGCAAACTAATGCAGCATGCTAAGACATTCACATTCTAAAACATTTTTCAACCCTAGTGGGCCCGATAAGACTTACTGAGAGAATGCATTCTACCCGAGGACACAGGGGGCAAGTCCTGCAGCTTCCCGTGTCCCCAGAGCACGCTCTGTCCATCAGGGAACTGGCTCTGTGGGAAACTGAGGTCAAACAGATCAAATGGGAATTCAATTATGGCTTGGAGACAAGCCCATGAGGTCACAGCTTCCATGAGGGCAGAGACTGGAGCCCAGCCTCGCTGTGGCATTTGTGCCCCAAGCTCCAGAGCTGTGCAGCTGCCTCTACACAGAGCCTGTTTGTCAAGTACAGGAGAAAACCCGAATTAAAAAGAAAACAGACTGAATCAGTTTAGACATGGCTGTCGACTAATACTTGCATATGGTAATCAATACTCTGTAAAGACCGCTGGAACTGCTATTTACAAGTATCTGTTCATTATTAAAATTGAATCTGTTTTTCCCACTCCATTTAGTTGAGAAGTCTCATGTTACACAAAAAGGTTAATTACAAACCAACTTCGAAGAACCCTTTGTTGGAAGCTTCTGTTTCATTTGCTCCAAAAGGAATCTTTGAATTCCACATTTGGGAATGCAGACTTGGGCTGGTTTAGCGAAATCATTTCCTCAATCCAGCAGACCCCTGACAGAGCAAACCTCTCAGATGGCCTGATGGAGCTGGGATTAACCAGAAACCACTTCAAAGAATCCAAAACCATTGAAAATGTAGGTTTTGTTAGTTTTTCCATTTAGGCTGAAGACCACCATCTTTTTAACATGTTGTTCTGGTTGCAAAATTAAGAAGGTCTCAAGTTCTCGAACCACAATGAGAGACATACAATATTCCAGTGGCTGCACCAATTAGGTCTGTTTGCTCCCGACTTTGGGGAAGGTAAATGGTTCATCACTTGGTGGGTAATGCATACCACATTGTGTTCCTCAGCCTCAAGGAAGCCTGAGAGACCTCACTTTTCTAGTGATAACTGGAATTACATGGTACAGAGCAGGCCTCCAGCACCAAGGCTGAGCCACCCTTTGCTGAGCCCCACCATTAGCTGAGCTAAAGAGCTTCCCTGTTTTCCATGGCCCCAGCGCAGCCATCCCTGAACTCAGTTCTCTCCAGCCATGTTGAGAAACGTCCGGTAGAAGGTGAAGGCAGGGCTGGCCTGGTGGCTCAGGCGGTTGGAGCTCCGTGCTCCTAACTCCAAAGGCTGCCGGTTCGATTTCCACATGGGCCAGTGGGCTCTCAACCACAAGGTTGCCAGTTCAACTCCTCGACTCCCGCAAGGGATGGTAGGCTGTGGCCCCTGCAACTAGCAATGGCAACTGGACCTGGAGCTGAGCTGCACCCTCCACAACTAAGACTGAAAGGACAACAACTTGACTTAGAAAAAAGTCTTGGAAGTACACACTGTTCCCCAATAAAGTCCTGTTCCCCTTCCCCAATTAAAAAAAAAATCTTAAAAAAAAATACTGAGTTTAAAAAAAAAAAAAAAAGGAAGGTGGAAGCAGTGCTGGTTTTTGTCTGCCTGGCCATTTTCTGCTTCCTCTAGCCTCTTCAACTCCATGTGTCTTCATGTGGTCTCCCCAGGCCGCCATTTTGGTACGTGGTTCCCTGAGCATCATGCTGGGCCAAGCATAGCATATATTCCTCTGTTTGGGTCAACAATGAGCCCATGACTCAAACTCCCTAAGACTTGTAGCTAGTGTGTGACAACAGTCCTCCTCTTAAAAAAAATTTTTTTAATCCTATACTATAGGTATATACACCCAAGCTTCTGGGAACCGACTTTCTTGCCTGATTGAGTGTTTCTGGCTGCACCTGGATCACAAAATAAATAACGATGATAATAATAATAGTTAAATACTTATACAGTATTTACTGTTCCAAGCACTATTCTAAGAACATGACATGTATAACCTCACTGAATCCCCATATCTCTCCTCTGAGGTCGGTACACTTATCACCATCCCCATTTTATATACACTAGGACACTGAGACATAGAAAAGTAACTTGCCTAAGGTCACCTAATGAGTAAGACTGAAATCCAGGCAGTCTGGCTCCAGAGCCTTTACTCTTGACCACTGCCATAGAGTTAGCAGGGAAAGATGGAGGGATGACATCAATTAAGCTCCTACATCCAGCCATGCCTGAGTGACACCTGGATGTCCCAGTAACACAAGCCAATTCATTCCCTTTGCTCAAGCTCAAGCTGCTTTGCTTTGTTGTCTGTCTCTTGCGGCCAAAGGAGTCCTATTTAACACCCCTCCACAGCATCCTTCCTGGGTAGAAGACAGGTGCAAACCTCCTAGTGTTTCCCATAGTCCTTTAACAGGGCTCTCCCTGAGAACATCAAATCCCTTCCTGTGGTTCTGTTATTAATCTTATTCCACAGACTATGAAACTGAGTCACTCATCAAGTCACTCATCCGAGAGTCCCCTCAGGTCCACCTGACCCACCGTCCCTGACCCTGACCACCTCCAATCCGTAGTGTTATTACGCTGATATGTAACACTTAGCCCAGTTACTTCCAAAAACAATACAAAGGGTTGTAGCAGACATGAAGTTGCCAGGGCAATTAAAAATCAGTGGGGTTTATTTTAAAACACAGATTTATTTATATGTAATTCACATACCATACAATTAACCATTTAAATGATTTTTTAGTATAGTCACAGAGTTGTATAAGTGTCAACAAAATAAACTTCAGAACATTGTCATCACCCAAAAAGAAACCCTGAACAAGTTATTCCCCATTTTTCTTCAACCCTCTCCCCAGTGCTAGGTCACCACTTAAGTACTCTCTCTGTCTCTATAGATTTGCTAATTCTGAACATTTCATGTCAATAGGCTCATACAATATATGTAATAAAGGTAGAGCTTCCATATGTGAATTTTAGAAAACACAATCCAGTCCATAACATGCAAAATTCCTTGTTGATCTAAGAGATTCTTTAGACTTTGAGCGTGTTGACTAGGGTATATCCAGGAGCATGCACACGTGTGAAGTTATCCTGTTATAAAGCCAGAACTGGGGCACAAAGTGTTGGGCTACTCACAGATGCGGTTAAACATGCACTTCTTATGAGTCCTGCCTTTGGATCATCAAAGGCAACTCATTGTCAAATGCTAAAAGACGGGCTAAATTCACACAAAGATCTTCTAGAGCAGAAACAATTAAACGTGCAACTAAAACTACATCCCTTCCCCTACCCAAAACTGCAGACCACGAAACTCCCAATTTCAGTAACATTTCCCAATTGACACTTTAGAGGAGTCTAGCTGACCGAAGCAAAAAGGTGACTGGGAATATGGAACTTTGCTCACCACCAGCCTGGCCCTTCCAGAATACCAAACCTGGCTTCACTTTTCTTCCACCTTTAACAATGCAGCAAGAATGGAAAACCAGGGTTTTCTGTTCAGAGTCTTTTCTTGGATACAGGGGGAAGAGGTGAGGGGAGTGGAACGGAGGAAGCCAGGTTAGATTTAGTTCTTTCTAGTTCGTGGTCAGTTTCTGTTTGTATTCTTAGATTCCAAAAAAATGATGTGGTAAACTATCTCATGCTCAAAACACTTGCTGCCCCTCCCTGTGGCACCTATCCTGTGGGATAATTATACATCCCTATCCTGTGTGGTCATGTGATTCTTTAGCTCATGCAATGTGAGCAGACACCACCTGTGTCATCTCTAAGCAGAGGCTTGAAGAGCCTGAGCATGGCTCGTTATCCCTTCTGCCTCAAGACTGACAATAACATACCAGGGACAGCTGCTCCATCAGCCTGGCCTCCAGAGTAAAGATGACATGAAATAGAGCTGTCAGAGACTGGTAGCATGGGTGAGAAATCAACCTTTGTTGTTGTAAGTTTTGGAGATTTAAGGTCATTTGTTATAGCAGCAAAACATAGCCTGAACTGACTGATTCAGGTGGGGATTTCTTCAATTTGAAGCTGCCCAACAGCTCCCCATTAACTCGTGTAACTGTCACATTCTCTGATAACATAGATACTTTCTTTTTCAGGAAGGAGTCATTTAGAAAAATAAAAGAGAGAGCAATACCAAAATTATCTGGATCCTTCTTTAACCTGCAGTGGTACTTCAATTTGGGATCATGGAACCACTGTAGAATCCAGTGAAACCTCTGAACACTGCCCCCCCACACCCCAAAAAAACATGCACAATTGCAATAAAATGTGCCACACACATTTTTGTAAATAATTTCAAGGAATTCACCTCATAGATCCTCTGAAACCCATTCGTGAACTCCTGATTTAAGGTCTAATTTCAGTCTCGCTTTCTTCAAATTTCCTAGATGCGGAAACTAAGTTGAGGAGCTGACACTTGAGATATCACTTAAGAAACCTTCCACTAGAGGACAGGGACTTTATTACTCAGCTCTGGCTTGTACAATATTTAGCACAAAGTAGGCAACCAAGAAAAGTATGTTGGACTAAACACAACAGCCGTGTGGGAAGGTATCCCATTGTACAGGAGAGCTCAAGGTCATCCAGCTATTAAGTGATAATTGGATCCGTACTGTTAATCTACTGACTTTAGACCCTGGCATCGTCCATAGGCCCAAGCTACTCAAATCCAGGGTACAGGATACTGCAGAAGAAATGTAGTATGTTTTCCTGGGGTATCAGTTTCACTAAGAATTTTTTAAATTGGTTAATGTTAAATTCATCTTCGTACAACAGAAAAACCCCAAATAATGGTGTGAGATAATTTATTTTGTGTGTCAACATGACTGGGCTAAGGGATGCCCAGATAGCTGGTTAAATATTATTTCTGGGTGTGTCTGTGAGGGTTTTTCTGGAAGAGATTAGCATTTGAATCACTAGACTAAGGAAAGAGATCCACCCTCACCAATGTGGGCAGACATCAGCCAATACGTTGAGGGCCTGAATAGAACAAAAAGGTGAAAAAAACATGAATTCCATCTCTCTCTGCTGAGCTAGAGATCTCCTACCCTCAGACATCGGCATTCCTGGTTCTTGGGATTATGGGCTCAGACTGAGATTTACGTCATTGGCTCCTGGTTCTCAGGCCTTCAGACTCGGGCTGAATAAACCACTGGATTTCCTGAGTCTCCAGCTTGAAGACGGCAGATTGTGGGACTTCTCAGCCTCCATAACCACGTGAGCCAATTTCTATAACCTCTCTCTCTGAGAGGGGAGGGGGTACAGAGAGAGAGAGAGAGAGAGAGAGAGAGAGAGAGAGAAAAAAAATGTCTTCTATTGGTTCATTTTCTCTGAAGAGCCCTAATATAAAGTGGTTTAAATAAAAAAGAGGTTTCTGTCTCAACTCTAAGAAGTCAGGGGCTAGGCAGGCAGACCTGGCATGGCAGCTCCATGGAGTCATCAAGGACGCAGGCTTCTATCTTTCAGCTCTTGCTATCCTTAGTATGTAGCTTCCATCCTTAAGGTCACCTCATAGTCCAAGGTGACTGATAGATACCAGCCATCATGTTCAAGTTCCAAGCTGGAAGCTTGAGGAATCAGGTAAAGTAACATGATGCTTGTCTCACTCCCATCATTTGAGGACATTTCTTAGAAGTGACACATGACAGACACTTCAGCTTGCTTCCCATTGGCTGGAATGTAGTCACATGGCCACACCTGGCTACACGGGAGTCTGGGCAATGTTTTCTTATCCCAGAAGGCAGCCTGCCCTGCTAACAACTGGGGTCCGTTACTAATAAACGAGGGAAGAACAGAAATTGGGAGGGAAAGAAGGGTCTACCACGTAAGTGGGAGATGTTACTGTTTTTATATTCAAACATGGACACATCTAATCAGACAGACCTGGTTTCCAGTCTGGCTGTGCAGGGTTGTCAAGACGTAAAGGCTGTTTTGTCTGTGCATGTGTTTAGTGGGAGGTCAGCTCAGACTCTCATTCCCAGGGTGGACTCCTTGTGGGCAAAGACTGAAGGGTGTGCAGAAGAGAAGGAAAATATGGTGACAACTGACAAATGAGGAGAAAAGCAGCCCAGCCGAGGCATACAAAACTCAGGAAATGAAAAGTTAAGACTTTCAAAGCAGCGGCAGGAGGCTGGCCGCCATCTCGGCTCCTCCCAAAGGACCTGCACCCCTTCGGGTGCAAGCTCCCAGCAGGATTGGAGGCCCTGCAATGGAAGAACGTGTCCTCTGAGGATGAAGGTAAGGTGAAAACAGTTGTCAGTATGGGGAGAAGTCATGGAATGAGTGAGTGCCTTTGAACTATGTCATTTGAACATCAAGCAGCAGCAGAGTCGAGGCTGGGCTTCTTGTGGAGGGTTGGCTTTATGTGGGGGGAGAGACAAATGAAAAACAGAGGGAGGTTAAGGACCGGCTCTGATATGGGTGATTCCCATGCTCTTTAGAGCATTCAGGAGCTTGTGTGAGACAGGGCTGCTGGCTGCCTTTGCCAACTATTAGAGACTAGGAAACGCACACAGGAGGGCCTTGGAACCCACACCTTGCCAAATAGCTATCTAACAACCCCCCTCCATATCTCCCCAAACTGGGCTCCATGTGGGTGGGAGAAAGGAAAGTAGAAGCTATCCCAAACTTTTCAACTGAAGCGCCCATTGAAGGAAATACATATATTGAGAATGTGAAATTTGAAGTTTTGCCTTTTATTTCTAAAAGATATGTTGAAGTTGTATTTCCCCACTCTCTATGCTCCTAGTATTTGTGTATTTAACACTCCTACATGCTGGGCACTGTGCCAAGCCTCCCCTTCTGGGAAATGCCAGCGTCCCCAGCAGGCACTGAGGAGGGATCACCCAGCTCAGGAATTGTCACCTCAGCTCTGGGCGCCCGGCCTCCCACATCTCCTTCTTGCAGCGACTCTATTACGCAAAATCTTCGGAGTCTGGGTCTTGGGCGGTGGGGATTTTAGAAGGCGCTGAAGTGAACGTCACATCAAGAGGCTGCCAGCCCCTCACCTGCTGTTCAGGAAGAAAGGCTCCTGGTGTCCAGGGCGTCGAGAGCAACTCACTCAGGTGAGAGTGGATTCGAGCGCGCTGCCAGCAGAGTACACTGCTCCACGTTCCCTGAGAGGCCACAGAGGACACCCAGGGGCGAGCGGCTCACAGGCCTTGAAACACAGGCCTTGGGAATGGTGTGGCCGCTGGCTGGTCTGCACCCATCCCCCAGCTGCATTCAGGAGTGTTACTGTGAGGGTTAAATGAGATAATACACCGAAGGCACACAAAACAGTACCCTAAAATGTGCCATTCTTGCCACTGAGGTGATCTTGCTGATGATGCCCGTCCATGTTGAGTGTAACTGGCTTACAGTCAGAATGAAATGAGGGGCTGTTGCAGGGCTGGGAGCCTAAGAGAAGATTCTAGAGTGAACCGTGGCTCCTACCACCACCCACTCACGTGTCTCCATCCCCAGTTCACTCGGATTGATGTAACCCAGCAACTAACACTTTTGAAGCTCCTATTGTGTGATGTTATTTTTTAATAACAGGATAGTGAACATAAAAAAAAAGGTCATATTCCTTGTAATACTGTTTGTAGACACAAACACCAAGCAGATGTCAAAAATACCACCGGATTTTATTTACATGTGGCAACTGCTCCTTCCTCTGGGTCAAGAATATAAATTCATTCATTCATTCATTCATTCATTCATTCAATAATTTAAAAATAAAACAATTACAAGACAAAACAAACCCTTTTCATTCATTCCCGGTGTTGACATCAGTGATGTGATACATCAGAATGAATGTTCAGAAGAGTATTTTGCTGCCCATTATTAAAAACATGGCAAAATACAAGCAAGCACTGGACACTGGCCAGGGCCCCTTGGAGCAGAGAATAGGGCAGTGGAGGATGTTCCTGAGATGAGGAAAAGGAACCTAAGGTAGTGACTTGCCTAAGGTCACTTAGGAGGAGGTGGCAGTCTCACCCCGTTGACTCCAGAAGTATATCCTGTTGTTTCCAGGCATCAAACCCTTTGGTGCTGCGTCCTGTTATCTTAGTCCCTAAGGTTCACTAAACCAGTGTGCCACCTGGGGCACGCCCATCTGGCCTGCGTGGCTGGCAGGCCTGTGGGTCTGGTTAACTTCTGAACAGGGAGCTGAGCTTCTGGGAGAGCTGGGCACTGGATACTGACTTTTCTTTTCCCACTCCTGCTAGCCTTCCTCTTGGAGTTCCTGTGGTTCCAGGGAGTGCCCACAACTGACGAGGATTAAAACTGGTCTTGTAAGCTTCCTCAGTTGCTTTGGGCGGGGGGGGGGGGGGGGGGGGGTTGTCCAGGGCAGGAATGGCAGGAGTTTTACTTCACAGGACGTGGGGCTGAGCTGAGTCTGAGCCTGAATTCAGCAGAGAGCACTGCGATTGAGTAGTGCTGTGTCCTTGTTTGCCAGGTCTAAGTGCAAAGCGCCTGCAGGAGTGGACCGTTCAGTTTGTACCCTCCTCGGCACTCACCCCGTTTGCTGGGTGTGTGGCAGGCACACGCTGCAGTGAGCCTCGTGGCTGCACACACGTAAGCACACATGCTTACCACGCAGAATTTGACACCTGGAGATCCACGTTCACCCCATCTTTCCAGACATGACCTACAATCTTTTCTAGGAGTCAGAGCCTTCCCTGCAGTCTTCAGTGGTCCATTTCCATTGTGCTTCCTGACAAATGCCATTAAGGGAAGCTCCTTTTGGTGTTTAGCAAGTTAGTCCTTGATCTAGAGTTTTTAATCCTGACACAAGGATGGCTGTGAACCTTTCACTGCTATGATTTTAAGGTTTCAGAGTGGCTCTTCAGAACTGCTGGGAGGTCAGCAACAAGACAGACCCCAGGCCTGACACCCCTCATCTTCGCTGCCCCAGGTGGAGGCTGGCTGCTTCCCATGTCACAGGCCTACGAATGCACAAGTGTGGGCACCTGTCAGCTTAAGACATCAGCCTACCTGTGACCAAGGTCAATTCAGGAGTTCCTTACCATGATAGTCACAACCCATCACGGTGTCCCTCAACGTGGGTCTGAGCGTCGCCTCTTGCCTCCCTTCTCATCCTCACAATTGCTAAGAACCCACACCCTTCCTAAGACATCCTTGCACTTTCACTGTAGGGGCCAATCTCTTGCTGCATGCCTGGGAAGCAGCTTCCATCCTCCCCAGAAGGGTGACACCAGTGCCACCCACAGCAGCAACCCTCACAGAGAACTCCTCAGGTACAAACCGGTTGGGTGGTGGCCTATCCCTTACCTGTATCCACACTGGCTCCTGGGAAACAGCCACCACGTGATCCCTGCCCTTCAACCTTCCCAGCATCTCCGCAAGACTTCCGAGGAGCCAGACCTGGCTTGTGATTCAGTACCAGAAAATAAGGACAAAGGAAAATGGAGTTTGCCAAGTTTTCTTTTACCAAGACAAACCCATTTTCAAACTAAGGTCCTGCACTGTTTATATTCCCTTCCTTCAGTGTTAGTTCAGGGGCTGACCTGGGACGAAAAAGAGTGACTGGGGATGGACCTGGAAGTTTCTTAAATGGTTTCCATACTCTTTGGAAGCACATCAGTGCCCTTAGCAGCAGTTTCCCAGGGGCAATAAGCCACCTTTGCTCCTGCGGCTTCTAGGTTTGACACTGCCTTTTGTTTACATCCAGTTGGCCAGAAACAGGTGTCTTCCAAGGGTTTTCAGACTGAATGAAACAGTTAGCCATCACCTCCATCCTTTCTTCAGATCACTGCGATCTACTTCAAAGGATGCGCTTACAGACATTAGTTCATTTTCTTCCAAAATCCGGTCACTCTTTCATTCACCTGTATTTCCTGCTGCAGCCGAGTACTGAGACAGGTAAACCAACTTCAGCTTCTGATAAATAATTTAAGTTCTTAGTCTCCTATTCACACTCGGAATATTCCACAAATTAAAAATCTAAGTACAAAAAGTAACTACTTTTCTACGGGCTAAAATCTACACGCACAAAAATAAAGATTTCAATGTAAATTTTACTATTTTATTTGTGAAAAAACTACAAGCAGAATTCATAAATAGACATTTCTATTTAAGCAGGAAAATGATAAAGTGGCTTCTAATAACATAGTCGTGCACATGCCAGTAACAGGAATATATTAACATCTTTTATTTGCTAGACAAAGAGCAGTGTCCAATATAAATTTCCCCCAAACATTTAAGACCTGTGAATTTCTGATCAGTTCACAAAACCACCAACCGACACTTTAGCATGAAGAAAAAAACAAACCTAAGACTGTCAGCTCTAAGGACGTTACAGAGCAGAAACTTCCAAAAGCGTTATACAAGCTGTCTTTCTGGGCAAATGAAAAATATAGCTCGTATAATACATTAACAAAAATTCACAAGGTAAGATTATGTTTTGACATACTTAACGAGCATTCTCTATTTGTCTCCAACAAACAAAGCTAAGGAAATAATGTAACCATCTTTACACAGTAAATTAAGGTTACAAGTCATACACAAGAACAGAACTGCTTGCGCATTAAAAACTGTTCAGCTCCATTGTCATACTCTAAATGTTGGCTCTTAAACCATTTTCGGTTACATACAAGCAAAGGTTATTATATATTCAGCAATTAATAAATTTTCAATAATTTAAGATATGGTAGCTTAAAAAAGTAGACTGAGAATGGTCTTGATAAGGCAGGTGATCTTAGTGGGACGAAACTCACAGAAGCTTCTGCCAATGTTTTGAAATATCCAGACTGAAATTGAAAGATTTTTATTAAAATATTTTGTGGGTGTCAAGATGTCTTTACCTTTCTTTTTTAACTGCATGACTCAAGCAGAGCATGTCAGGTAAGCTGTGTGTGCGCGCGCACAAGTGTGTGAAAGAGCATGTGGTGTTAAAACAAATGGAAACTTGCAAGCTAACACTGTGCTTTTTTTTTTTTTTTTTTTTTGCTTTTTTTTTTATAACCTGCTTACTGTGCCACTGAATACCAAGTATTTCTGGCCCTCTTTTAATGTATCTTTCTAATCTACACTAGTGTTTTTATATATGCTGCCTACTAGTTGTAGGACAAACCTCAAATGCAGTTAAGTTACAGGAATTCCATTTCCAGAATACATGCCTGAGGGATCTCATCAATTTCAGAAATTAAGTCTAAAGTACCTACCACCTCACTACCTCCACAGAATACACAATGACACCTAAAGGACCGGCCCAGTAACATCTGATTGCCAAGAAAAGTTCCTGTTAGCTGCAGCTCCTATCAAAATGGCAATTTCATCCCACCTGTCCTAAAGCAACCCTCCCTTCCTTCACCCCTCCCCATTAATTTATTCTTTAATTTATCATGGAGGCAAAACCAAAAAACCAAGACATTGGCAATGAATTAATTAGCAGCCTATGAGTAGCTGGTTAATCAGCTTTTTCCACTAATCTAGGGGTCCAATCACTTTACATGAAACAAATTTTGGAAAAGTACACAGTGTTTCTGAACAAAGTGCATACCAACACTTACTTATTGGTTCAAAAAGCAGTGCAACCCACATGAGTTTGGTGGCATTTAAATTTCTTTAAAAAGTTAATTAAAAAACTTAGCAATTCCTTATATCTCTGGAAAATAAATATGGCTGACTAATTTACCCTCCCTGAGACCCTTAATAAAAGGAATATTAAAACTTTAGAAGGAATGTCTTTGCAATATCCCACTGATATTAAAATGTGGACTTAAAATTCATAGTCAAATCACTATGTATTATATATGCTGATGCTTACAGAAAGCATCTGATTTCCTTTGGTTCATTAATAAATACTTTAAAAATGTATTTAAAAAGATAAGCATAGCTTGCATCCCAGATACAAGCATTATTTTTAAAAAGAGGGGAACATTGTCCATGCGTTTGAGTCGGACACAGCAACAAACGGCACTGCTTTATAATCTTCACCTTTGAGAACAGAATTTAAATTATGGTACATTATTGACTACAGAATAGTTTTAATGTAAATGTGAAAGGAACCTTTCCTGTTGGCTACTCAAATCAAGCTGTTAATTTGTTGTTTACTCGTTGCCTCCACAGACAGAAATTCATTCTATTTTTAAGCAAACCAGGATTTACACACCAAAATGTGGTGCTTCCTTACAAATCAGGTAGCCCTCCCATGAGCCCCTAAGGTATGATCAAACAGAGGGAAGGGGACCCCAAGTTCCCGTGCTGGAAATGATTCTGAAGTCTGTGAACTCTGTGGACACGAACGGTACGAGTCAAAGAGAAGAGAGACCCTAAATCCAAACAAAGCAAAGCAAAACGAGACATTTTAAAAATGAGGAGGGTGGAGTCATTATTAGTGGTCTTTTTGTTTTGTTTTTGCAGGACAGTAAAATTATGAGTGAAAAGACACTTTAAAAGAGAGTCTACTCAAGCTATCTTTATGTTGAGGAAGAAAAGATCACAGGCTCCCAGGAAGTATGAGCTTTCCCTGCAACTCTGGCTGCTACCACTTAAAACATTCACCACTTGAGTTCCTTCCCACAGCAGGGAATTGGGAAATGTCTCTAACCATTGAAAAGCTCCATGTCCGGACTGAATGTGTGGTTGATAACCTTTGTTCAGTAAAACAAACAAGAGTACATTTTAAGAAAGAAAAACAATCCTCACAACTGAATTGGTAGGGAAAGGGAAATAAGGGACATGAGGCAAACAAATTTCAATTACAAAAACCACCACTGCAATGTCACATGCAAAGTGGAAACAGGGATTTGCTTCTTGTATGGATCAAAAATACAGTTTAGACAGTTTTCATCCTAAAACTAAGATAGACAAGTTACAGATTTACCTCAGACGTGAGTAGAGGTCTGGAAAATGGATGGAATTCAAGTTACAGATACCGTATTTTCACGAGTGCTTATGTTAAGAACAGCAACGTTAACATGTAACCGTAATTTACACGAATACTTGGCATTCTGGAGCTGGTTTAGTTACTTTTGAACGACAAAAGCCCTCCCAACTAAACCACTTGTGATTTGTCAGTTATTCCATTGCAAATGCAGGCTACCTGGGGCAGTCTTCAAGTGTGAGATCACATTGTTTAAAAACACATATTTTTATATCATCCAGTACTCTTTAGACAGATGAGAGTCAAGCTTTTGGGTGGGTTGGAACATACTTCATGTACGACTGATTTTAATTTAAGGTCTTTCGTAGAAGGACTGCCCCAAATCTGTAACTGTTCAATGTTGTATTCACTTCACAGTGTATCAAGCACCAGCGTTGCCATGGATTGGTTTCAAATAACCCTTTATATATAATTTTATATTTATATATATAGTTATATCAAAACTGATAGCACATAGTATAACTGGAAGAACTAAACTTAAAAGGATATGCTGAAAGAATGGAGTTTGTGAACACAATAAATAAATGTTCCCTCCCCCTCCCAGCCCACCCCTCAACAAAACAAAAACAAAAAACCAGTTGTAATGTACATGGAAAATTGTGCACAGCAGATTTTTTTTTTTTTTTTTTATAAAAAGTAGATTCAGGAGCACATCCAATTATAAATGATTGTTAGGAAAATCATATAAAACAATGGAATACATAAAAGTGTCAAGAGTAATTGTCAGGGTGTGAAATTCCTTGGTGGCCGGATGCCCAGGCCAAGCAGAAAGGATCCCGGCAGCATCGCTAAGAGGTCGATGTCCACAGAAGACTCCCAAAGGGGCCGGCAGCACGGACAGGCGGAGGATGTGAATTTCATACCCTGATTCATAGTTCTCACAATTCCATGTGCAAGTTCAGAAGGACTCGTCATTTGCGGCTGACATGTCACCCTTGGGCGTGGAGGACCGGGAGGAGCCCTTGTCTGTGCTCTCGGAGCCCGAGCTGCTCTGGTTCTGCTGTTCTGACCCTGCACTGGAGGTCACTGTGGATGAGGACGTGGAGGAGGAGCGAGTCTTTTCCTTAAAGTCTGTGATAATGACGGTGACGTTACCCACAGTTACTGCCAACTGCTGTGCGGTGCTCCTGTCCACGTTTTTCAGCCGGGGCCTGAAAGCAACACCACGGGGGAATTAAATAAGCTTTAGATTAAAACCGACTTCTGGCAGATAGCATCAACACACACCTCAGCTTTCACGACAAGACGGTAATGAACCCTAGCTGCCACCACACACACCCCAAAGCGTACCACTACCTCTGCTGACCAACCTTAGCAGCAAGAGAAACCACCAGCAGCTAGTAAAGCTTTGGGCCATGGCAAAACGACCGTCCGTTCATCTGTCTCCTGTTCTGGCCACAGAGCTGGAACCGCTCACATATATTTAAAAAGGTTCCAGTCCCACAGCCCACCCCCTCTCAGCCTGCAAAGCCACAGGCACAAAACCACCCTGGCTCTCAATTATGACTACGTAAATCAGAGCAGCATTTAGAATTTCATTCTAGTTTCAAATACCTTGAGGTGTGATTTGTTTCACTGGTCTTTGTTGTAGCATTTGCAGACTGTATACTGTTTGCTTCGCTCGGAGGGTCTTTCAGAATATCGGACTTTGGTCTAAAACAGGGGATACCAAGAGAGGCATTTAAAAGATATCTTTGATTCACCCGCAAATAATATACCGTGCTGAGTGACCCCGGAACTTACTTTGTTTTCTTATTGGTACTTTTCTTGGTAACACCAGGACTAGTTTCCTTATCTTTCTCAGGTTTCTCTTTGTCTTGCTTTTCAACTTTCTCCTTCTTCTCCTTTTTCGGGGGTGGGGGAGTGGCATACTGCTGTGCCACTTGTTGTGCCACCAGCTGAGAATTGATCCGAGGTTTTCTAAAACATTCAAGGAAAGACACATCATTATTTACCTTGTAAATACTTCAATTTTTTGTATTCTGGTCTCATAATTTCTGAGGTATTTTGCTACTGGTAACTTGCATCTCAAAACTCAATTACACAGTGTTGTTTCTACATCACTATCTCTGTGTAGCACGGATAAATCCATAAAAATTTTCCTCTTTCAAATTTACTTTCATACCTTTAATGACGTATGCTCACACAAACAGTAAAAATGCCTTTCAGCCAATAAAAAAGGACACTTTCTAAGAGAACACTACTTCTTTGGAGCTGTCAAGATTATACTGACAGCTTTCAAATGCTCCTGCCACAGAGGTTAATCTCATTTTATTAAATGGACACTGGTAATCCCTTGAAAAGAGAATAAAATTAGAAGTGTGACATTCCCTCTTCAATCTATGCCGATGTGGTCTGCTCCCCTGCAGCTCTGATGGGCACAGACTACACATACAGAGCAGTGAAAGGTAACTGCTTCACACTAGCTCCCAAAGGGGAGAAGACTGAAAGCCACTATAAATCCTTAGACAAGTGATACATTCATTGTGCTATCGCCTATTATGTCCCCACCAATCTCCAACTGACACTAGCTGTTAACACTATTGTTTACAAATTCTAACTGGTGCCAAACACTTTTCACAATGCCTGACCATTCAAACCCAAATGGAAAGAAGAAAGGAAAGCCTATGCATTGTTTCTATACAATATCAATTTTTAAAGACATTCCCATCTAGATCGACATTTACAACATAATAAACTCTCCAAATCCGAGGAAGGGAAACAAATATCCAAATGGATGTACTCAAGAGGTGAGACAACTGGCTGCCACAACATCGTAAGGGTCCCCTTTCCATCCTACAGCTTCCTCTCTGTTCCCCAGGATGAAGGAGCGGCCAGATAAAAGTTAACTGGGCAGACAAGGTCTGGTCCATCCATGGGAGAGCCAGTAGTCGAGGACTGGGAAAAAAAAACAAAAACCAGAAACAAACCTAGGAAAAACAAAGTTTCTTTCTTAAATAACTGCCATTTTTTGCAAGAAAACCAACACACACACACACACACACACACACACACACACACACACACACAGAGTTGCTGGATACCTGATATGCTGAGCCCTAAGCAAAGCACGGGTACTGGGATACCGAGCACCTCCCTCCTGGGAGCAGGTGTGATGTGGCTGAGAAGGTACGCAAGCAAGGAGGGGACAGAGGCTGACTTTAGGACTTGATGGGGGGGGGGGGGCACTGGGTTTGTTCTGAGTGTTCCAGTACTGGTGCGGTAGTCAAGTGGCATTGCCAGAAAACATACCAACAAAGGCACACTCTCAGAGCAAGTTTCCTCTCACTGCCAGCACCCCAGGCCCTGGTCCCGTGGAGGCCACCACAGAAGCCAGTCAGGTACACCTCAGCCTGGACCACAAAGGTCTCACTCATCACTGAGCAAGGGATTCACACACAGATGGGAAGAAGCCCTAGAGAAGGAGAGGAATGTGCTAGCTCTAAGGCCGGACCCCTGACCCCCCCAGGACCCATGTGAAAGGTAGCTTTCTCTTTTCACAGGTTCTGACAAAGGCAGTCCACTGTGTTAATACCCACCAAGATAGTCACCACTGAGAAACATTTCACAGGCCCTTGCTAGGTATACAAAGAGACCAACTGTCTGCAGGGTTACCAAGCAGTTTACATCAGAGTTAAAACAAACTGCCATACACTAACCAAGACTCAGGTGTCAAAATGAAATAATTCAGCCAGAGTTAATACAATGAATAAACCATTAAAACTTTATGAAAAACTATACCGTGAGGGAGAATTTCCACTAAGCCAGCATATGACTTTATTCCAGGAAATCCAAAGCCAGAACAGGACACCAGTGCAAGAAGAGTGTCTTCAACAGAGTCAAAGGAACGCCAGGTGCTGCCCAGAACCGGCACCGTCCTCACCAGGCTCACCCACCCCGAGGTGAAAGGCACCCATCTCACTCCAGGGCACCCCACCCCACCTTCGGTGACAGTACTGACCACCTCGCACTGAAACTGCCAATCAACTATACACCCTTTGATGGCAAACCACACCTTCATCATTTTTGTCACCATGACATTCAGCACAGTACTAAGTATCAATAAAATTATCTACTGGATGAATAAAGAATGAACGAACATTGCAGAGAAAGACAAAGCAGGATGAGGATTGAGAAAAGGGGTCAAAGCTTTGGTGATCAGGTCACTGCGGACTTTAGAAGAACAGGCCACATAGGGTCAGACTGGGACGGCAAAGATAAGGCACTAAAGGCGGTCAGAGGGATCCTATGGAGGCAGGAAACAGAAACCCATCTGAGAATTGTGGTGCTGAGGTAAAGAATGGCCCTGGCCGCTACTGGAAGCGGTAAGCAGGAGAAGGGAGACTGAACGTGTTGTACCCTAAGGGAGAGAGACCTGGAGGCTGGCAAAGGACAGAAAGAGGACAATCGAAGGAATGGGGAAGGAATGGGGCACTTTCTTCTGAGACAGGAGAGGGATGTTAGGTAAAGGGGGCTGTGGGCAGCACGTGGCAGTGAGAAGCCGAGAAGAGAAAGCCGTGGACGGACACTAGAGGTGGCGCCTAGTGTGGGGAGCAGCAGGCACTGCCAGCAGAAGAGGGAGTTGGCGATGAACAGACAGAAGCTACTGGCATCTCACAAGTGTGCGGTGCCTTACAGACGTCCTTACCTACCCAGCTGGCATGCTCGTTCAGAATGGATGTTCCCTAACTAGGCCAGTTTGCCGACACACCGCGGACACCAGGTGAGGTGACCACCTTCCTGTTTTTGCCAATGGCAACCATTCTCTAACATTTCAGCTAATACACTCTCAGGATTCTCCTTTAGCACAAGCATCACAATCCATTATCTACAGCACAAAAGGTAAAATCAGTTATAACTCCTAACATACAACGTGTGTGCGTATGCTCAGTTGCTCCCAAGAAAACAAATTTTTGACTAGAATGGTGAAAGAAGTGTCCTCCTCCTCTAATGGCCAACTAAAGCAAAATTTCATGAATGAAAAGAACGGAAAGCTCTGTGGAATCTGTTACCAAGAAATGAGGTGTGTACTAAGACCACCTGTGTGGTTCTAAAAGTCTTGTTCTAAACGTCATATACAGAGGGTGCCAAAAATGTATACAGATTTTAAAAAAGGAAAAAATAACTATTAAAATTGCAATAATATATACCGATAACAAAAGATGAATACAAGTCACATTTGACTTCTGCAATTACAGGAGGTGTTCAAAGTGGTTACCATCAGCGTAATTTTAAGTTTTTTCCTTTCTTAAAATATGTACACAGGGGCCACCCTGGTGGCTCAGGTGGTTGGAGCTCCATGCTCCTAATTCCGAAGGCTGCTGGTTCGATTCCCACATGGGCCAGGGGGCTCTCAACCACAAGGTTGCCAGTTCGACTCCTGCAAGGGATGGTGGGCTGCGCCCCCAGCAACTAGCAAAGGCAACTGGACCTGGAGCTGAGCTGCGCCCTCCACAACTAAGACTGAAAGGACAACAACTTGACTTGGAAAAAAGTCCTGGAAGTACATACACACTGTTCCCTAATAAAGTCCTGATCCCCTTCCCCAATAAAATTTAAAAAAAAAAAAAATGTGTACACATTTTTTGGGCACCCTCTGTATGTCCTAAGTAACAACCTAACTCTTCAGTCATTGTTCAGTCCTTCTCTGCAATAAAACCCTCAACAACAGATGAGCATTTTTTCCTGTAATTATTACAGCTGCTTTTTTAAGTGAGTTCCCCCAGAGTCAGGGAACTTAGCGAGGTAGGGAAATGTACCTAATTAATTTTTAAAAGGCACACAGTGTTTCTGAACAGTGCCTACCAGCTCTTATGGTTCACAATGCACCGCAAACCTTTTGGAAAGGGATGGTGAAGGTGAAGAAAACTACAAGGTCCACTGTTGTGAGATTTTCCACAAAACTTTTAGTGCTTGCACTAAAGGTGCCACCCTATCAGAAGTGTTCTGGCAGCTCTTGCCACCTGTCCCCTTCTTATTTCTGGGCCAACACATGACTGCACGAGGAAGCACAGAACGCCCCACCTCCAGCAGTAGTGTAGAGCTCCACACACTGCACTCCTAGCCGTGCCAGCCTCTCCGGATCAGACATCACAACATGCGCCTGAAGTAGGAGAGGCAGAGCCATCGCACAGCCGACACGTGGCTGGCACAACATGAAGCCAGATTTTGCACAACCTCCTCTAGGAGGACTATTGTCTCCATTGTACAGATTAAGAAAACCAAGAAGCAGAACGATTAAGAAACTTATCTAAGGATTACAACACTTCAGTGGCTGAGCTGGGATTTTTAACCCAGACCCATGGGAACTCTCCGCGCACTCTTCTTGTGAGGGTAACTGCAAACAAGTCCCTCCACCCGGTGTGGGTGTGGGTGCCCGTGCGCGTGGAGAGGTGGGGCTGGTGCTGTGACTCCGGCACAGGGTAGGTACTAGGGATAAAAACCCAGGTCACCCCAGACTAGAGTTTAGCTAGATAACTCCTCCAAGTCCCAATACCCTCCTTAGTTTAGCCTCACCATCCTCACTCTGGCAAGAAGAGGACTACTGGCTTGTCCTTAAGGGAAGAGAAAAGGGCAGGGGAATCGGCAAGAAGGGTCCACTGCCTTTGGAGCATTGCCTGTCCTGGACGGACCCTCACTCCAGTAGTAACAGGGCTCACCAGTGAGAAAGGTTCCTCCTGGATTTACATTGCTCAATGACGTCTTCTAAGCATCATACAACACACTTTAATGGGCACGACTTATAGAAAGTCAGTTCTTCAATACAGCGCTGAGAGTCTGGGTTCTCCAAAATCACCTGTTTCCCAACTAATAGATCTTAAGCAAGCATTTCACAGCCGTCACTCTACAGTGGAAACATTAGATGACAGGCACATGGCCTACAGCTTTTGGTGTCTAAGCCTCCAATGAGGCCACCGGTTTGAGACCTCCCATAAGACCTCTTCTTACTGAACCAACAAAAAAACAAACTAAAAGCCCTATTTGACCAGAAGTGCTATATATATAAATAGAGGGCCTCGTTTCCTTCATGAGTAAGTTTGGCACCAAACAAGTTTTTAGTACCTTCTTCTTCAAAACTGTGTATTTTTATGGAAAAAAATTTTGTCTTAAAATTATTTTATAGATCTTTTGTTATTTCAATAGTTTACAAAGGAAAATCTGCTGTGAAATTTCAACAATAGATGTCATTAGGAAAACATGCCTATTTATTTGCATTTTCACATAAGAGTCCATTCCATAAAAAGTGAAGCAAATCTTTACCTAGGGACATCTTCAAGTTTGAAAAGGAAAATTTCAGAATTCAAGCATACGTGAAGGAACACAAGTGAGAACACAAAATGAGATGTTCTCATATGTGTACTTGTGCCCTTTTGGGGAACAAAGGCAAATCTTCTTTTTTAAAGAGGCATTTCTCTCATACCTTATCCCCTTTCCAAAACTTGTGTGCTCAGGGAAACCTGAGATCTCACCACTCACTTTTTGTGTGCTTCTTTATGTCTTAGCCACCACGCCAAGCAACCATGCAAAACCATGGTCTTGTGGGTTAGGCAACAAAGAGCAGGCGGCATCTCAAACAAATCCTATCTTTTTCTTAATTATGTCCAACTCTTCCTAAACTATCATGGGTGCGTTTTGCCCACTTAACAGAATTCCACCTGGTGTTCTACTTTTTCAATTAAATTACCCCAAAGGCTCTGGAATCAGATGATCAACTCATACATTTTTTAAAAAAGGTACTTTAAACTTACAAAATGTCTTCAAGTCAGCTTTCATTGCCCTTGAGTTCCTTGGACACTGCCTTCACCCCTTCCTTCCCCAGCCTTCCTCGCTTTGGCGATCGGTTAGTTGAAGTATCAGCCAGTTCGAGGATTTAACAACTCCGAGACTGCCTTTCCATCTAGCTCACTGTCAGGAGCCCGAGTTTTTGATAGATCACATCATGGTACTCTGATCAAGAGGAGCCTCTCCCATCACCTGTCTTCCTGTATATAGGACACTCAAACGTCGCCCTATACGTGTGCAACGGCCGGCCAGGATACACTTTACCTGCCCAACAATGGGAGAACTTCTTTACTGCTGACAACTTAGCAAAGTACTCTGTGCATGGCTGTTATTCAGGAACACCTGCCACCTACAACATTTTAAAAATGAAATGGGAGTAATAGCAAATCCAACCTCAGGGAACTAGGCAGGCCACATGTGTAAAAATAAACTGTATGTTTTTTCTTTGCAAAAGTACTGTGTTAAAAGCCACAATGGGGCTAGTAAATCTGATCTTTGTCTGGACTAGTCTGCATACAGTAATGTATTCCAAGTTGTAAATAATCAAATTGCAAATACATTTGTGGAATACAATCCATTTTTAAACTGGGTAATGCAATGAAAAAATGGACTGTAAGTGTTCAGCATCAGTCTGTCTGTCCCAACACCACCACCCACTAAACACTAATGGCCCCTGGTTTTGATGACTAATACAGAAAAGAGGCCCTACAAGAACAACTTGTTTTCTGTTCATTTTATCCACCGCTCCCAACCCATTCTATTTTTTTTAAATACCAAAGATAACTCAGAGGAGAAATGCTGTGAATAGAACTCAGAAGTTAGGATTCTAGCTCCAACATCTATGACCACGAGACCTTAAAAGGTGACATAAGACTTTGTTTTTTAATATAGAAATATATAGAACAGATTTAAATAGGCTACCTACCTTTAGGGCTTCTTCCCCTCCACCTGTACGGTTTTTTAAATGACCACTTTAAAAAACTGTGACTCACTTTATCCTCAACGACTTGAAAGGAAAAGTTAAGACAGCCACTAAAAAAGAGAGAGGGCTAACTACTAGACCAGAGAATCAGAATCTAGTATTCTTTTAGCTACACCATGCTAGGCTGAAAGTTTTTTAATAAAGTTTTAATACCTTAAACATTTCTATACCTTTTCATATCGTTGCAGTGTTATAGTTCAGTATTACTAAAAATCACCGATGTGATCATCCAGCCCAGTGAAGAATAACAGATGGGGAAATGCATGGTAGATAATCTGGTTTAGAAGTAAATTCCCAGGGAGGTTCTAGGTAAGCACTTTCTTTGCCGTTCAATGACTGATAATCTTAAGACAACACTGGACAAATACTCATCTGTTCAGTTACGGGAAGACGAAACCATACAACAGCTCCAACCTAACTCTTCCCTGATGCATGAAACATAAGACCTTGTACTATGCAGTTGGTTAGTCCCAGTGACCAGGTGCCCTCTAGCTTGCTGGCTCAGGCCAACATGACTCACACCCAGCTGGCCTTGCTCCAGAAACAGTAGTACTCACGGCCTTCCCCAGACCTGCTCTCGCCAGTGTCAGGCCACGCTACATCAAGTGACCTAAGTGACCTTGAGACCTTCACTGAAGCCAGCCATCATTGTAATATGGATAATTTAAGAAGTCAACTGTCACTTAACTTTGCTAGGAGCATACATTGCATGGCATTATTAATTTCCCTCGGCTCCTCAAAGAGTATCTCTTCTTGCTATTCTTTTCTCTCATAAATAGTTCTTTCTCCCTCTCATGTAAAAACACTTGTCTTCATGAAATTTCTCATATCCTTTGGCTCACCTTCTAGAACGACCTGGGTGACCCGAAGGGGTCTTAGTTTGATTCTAGGTTCTTTCCCACCAGTACACACCCTTGACTCAGGAGGACGACTCTGCTCTGTACCAGGAGACTTAAAATTTCCCCTCAAATCTGACTCCAATCATCAAATTAAAGAAAAAAAATAAACCAAAAGAAACCAGACCAAGCCATCCCCTTTCTTCCACGTTATCTTGCCATCTGTCACCTTCACAAATGATAGGGAGGGGGTATGGACTTCCTTTGGATTTTTATCTTGGCTACTGAGCTCAGGTCAATTACTCAAAATGGGAAAGTTGCCAAACCTAATCTAACAAGGAGGAGCTCAAGATTGAATGAGGTAAGTTCACTTAGGTCTTGTCACAGTATATGTACACATTCTACAAGATAATTCCCTTTAAGACAATACTGACATCTCAAAGCACTCCTTTTCCAGCTGTAGATGTGTCTACTACCCTTCCTCAGCTTTGGGGGAAACAAATGGGAAGGTTTACAAGTCCAAGAGGCTGGTAAGTCTTCCCCACATAATGGTTCTAGAGACACACATCCTTCACATACGTCAGTGTCCTACAGTGAGCTGGGCTGTGCAGCACCAACAGCTGCACCCCGCGTCCTCTGCGACAGACCTGCTGGTTTCCCTGCATATTCCAGAGAGAGTTGTGATTTTTCACATATTCCTTTTAAAGAGGATGCCTTCAGGAGGCCACCAGACTTCAGTTGCACAACATACACGGTACTCCACTTTCTCGGTCAGGAACTATGGGCTCCAAAAGAATTAGCATAAGCCTTCTTAATAAACAGCAGAATCTGAATTGTTCTAATGTAGATTCAAACTTGTCATTCTGAATATCCAAATGTCTCCTGTGCCCTGAAGACACACTTACTGACATACAATTGAGCACCACCAAGTGTAGGATAATTTCTGGTATGGGAAGTATCTGTAGAGATAAACCAACACGAGCAAAAGGTCTTTGGGGTCCATAATATTATAATTTTAAAGAGCATAAGGTATCCTCTGACCAAAATGCTTGAGAACTATTACCCCAGAACCATGTGAAATATTTTTGCGTGCAAGTCTGCTTCACCACAAAGAAAAGAAGAAAACTTTCTTTAGAAAGCACTTAAAAAGTCAACCTTAAATTCTTAGTAAAACTTCAAAAAAAAAACAAACAAAAAAAACAAAAACAACATGAAAGGCAGCATATCACCTTCAATTGCAGGTTAAGGAAACATTCTGAAAATAAACCAAAATTTTAAACTTACTAAACACCAGAACAACTTCCAAGAAGTGGGCTTAAAGTATTTCAACCATAGACTATAGATACTGGCTTCCTTCCATATCCTCTCCCCTGTGATGCCTAAAATAACTGAATTTTAGTGTGGTCATTCAAATATTTTAAGTTACTGTCCCATAAGAAACCTACCTTTTTAGATCTCCCACAGCATTTCTCCAAAAGCTAGCCCACCGACAAAAAACATACTACTCAGACCAAACCCTCAGGAAGCAAAAGACCCTTGCTGAGGATCGAGTCTGAGTAGTATTTCATGGTCATGGGCAAACTCGAGGCAGCAGCTACTAGTACTGCGACGACAGTTTGGGTGAGACACACCTTTCTTTCTTCACCTGCCTCACCTTAGAGAAAAGCCCAGTAGGCATCCAATCCCTGCTCCCTGAGCCACCATCCCCTGCAACACGGCGTACATTGGTTTGTTCATTCAGGTGAAGCAGCAGACACGTAACCTCCTGGTGACATCTCCTTTCCCGGTCTCACCTCTGGCATTCTGCCTTATGCTTCCAAATTCATTCAACAGACTTCTTTTCCTGGTGCCTACACTACATGCTGAGGCAGGGTGCTGCCTATACTAGATTCTGTGGGGATATGCTCATTTTCCAAGGAGCTGTGAAGACAGGACATAATAGACTTCAGTGGCCCAGATCTCTGAGGAAGGTCTTTTGTTTTAAGGGATGCTCCCTGCCACACAAGCTGGATCCTAGTAGTTAACAGGTGAGACACCTAAACGCTCCCTTTCTGTATTTCTTTTGTAGCCTAACTTGGTGACTTGGAACGAGTTACATGCTCTCCCCAAACCTCAGTTTCCTCACTGGTAAGAGAGCAGAGTAAGTGATCCCTAAGGTTCTTTAAGTCAGACACCTGTATTCAATATTTAGTAAAGACAACTAACTAGATTCTTTGTTCTTAACACAAGACAAGTTTGCGGCTTATGCTGTTAGTAACTCATTCAACCTCCTTTTAAGGAATACGCATCACGAGGCACATTCTACGAACTGTACTGCTGGTTTACTGACTTAGATTTGACTTCTCCCTCGCCCCCAAAAGACACACAAAAGTACCTTATAAATCACGTCAATGATTTAAGAGGCATCACAGAACTACAAATCTCTAAGCAAACCATATTTTCAGATGCAAATAAACTTGATGATGAACCAGGTTTTTCTCTAAGCAACACTACACTAAAGCAATCCAGTATGTTCTGCAAATTACTTTATAGCTGTCAAAGATCCCATTTAAAATGCACTTAACCATTTTGAAATTATAGCTCATGTCACCAAACTGAGCACTTGCAAAGCACATAAAAGAACTGGTAATTCTTCAAACAAACAAAAAAGCTATTAGACAATTCAAAGAAAACCAAGGTCTAACAAATCAGTTGCCCGCGTCAGGTCTTGGTTTCCTTACCTGTAAAATTAAAGGGTTCAACTCAATTAAGGTAATCTTTAAGAATTTCCTCAAATCTATTCCTTAAAAATGTGCATACTAGAAAGTAGCAGTTCTAACAACCCAGTTCATGGTCAAATTACATTATAATGGGTCTCCTACATCACTGGTAATCAAAACTTTCTTAAAGCCCCTCATTACTTTGGAAGGATGTATAATGCAGGGTTTCTTAACCACAGCGCTGCTGAAATTTCGGATCTCACAATCTTTGCTGTGGGGGTTGTGCTTTTATGCAGTGCAGATGTTTAGCGGCATCGCTGGCCTCTACTCAACTAGATGCCAGTAGCACAACTATCCCCAAGTTTTGACAGGCAAAAATCTCTTCAGACATTGGCAAATGTTCCCTGAGTGGGAAAAAAAAAAAATCACTCCCAGGTGAGAACCACTGGTCTATACAAGAATATAGGGCATAGAAATATTTACAAACATGGGAAGGCAGCCCAGAAAAAATAGCACTTCTATCAAAATTTTATCAAAAGATATCTGCCAAAAACATCTGGAATGTGTTCATCATTCTAACTGGTAAGGGATATAAGATGGTAGGATTTCGGAAGAAAAATCCTAAGAACTCAATATATACTAATACTGTGTTTTTCTTTTTAAATAATGTTGTATGATCATGCTTCTCAAATACTTTGCAATAGTTTTATTAAATAAACTTCTGTACTGCATAGCAGTACATAAATTTACCCACCATAAGATATATAATTTACATTGATTAAACATGATGTCTTTGGTAATTCTATATATAGCTAAGCATCATACATTTGGTCAGGAACACATCAGTTACCTAGATATAAATAACATTTTAACATGTGGCACCTGTTCTGGGGGGAAAGCCAAGGTAAAGTGTAAGGCAACCTCTGGGTATAATACCATGAGACCAGTCCAATCAGTCATCCAACAGATGCTTGAGGGAAGAATATTTGATGATCTCCACACAATTACAACACTGACAGTTCACATCACCTATACTTCAGGCATTTCAGGTTAATCATGGTCTTTATTTCCAGTAAGGGAAAATTTTAGGATCTTATTACTTCAAATGGTTTAAAATTAGATGTGAACAAAGGTGAAGACTCTGAAACCACTAGTAGCTACAAGCCAGTGACACTAACACTAAGTTTAAGAATTCTTTAAACTCAATAAATGATTTTGTTTTGCTGGGACAATGGGGGACAGTGTGACACAAGGTGAAGATGGGAATTCATATATCATTTTAAACAGTACAGCAAGTCTTTGAATTAAATGTCGATTATATTTATTACACGTGGATGAGACCTGTCTCAGAAGAAACAACCAGAAAATAACTAGAATTATTTGGATAAGAAGAAAACCTTGAATAAATGAGAAAAAGTTGCCATTATTGTCAATAGTCACATATTACATCCCCAGGTCCAAGTATGCACCTTATCTCAGTGGCACAGGAATCAGGCGTGCAAGTATCAAAGTCCACTTTAGCTAAAGAAAACATCTGTTGGCAAATCTTGATAACCACTTCTTTCTACACTGAATCCTTGTGATTCTGAAGGACCAAAGGAAGTGCTGTTTAGGACATTAACAAACATTTCTATATAAGAAGTTAATTCTGGGCAGCCGTACCCGTGAGTACTTTTCTTACCTAAGCAAAATCCTAAAAAGAACTTTCCTAGCAAATAAGTGTGGTGAAATGTCAAATGAGCATATTATAATGGGTGCTGTCTAAGGCTTTCAGTGTCACATGCAGATCACTGACGCGTTCAGAACACCTTCCTGAGAACACTGTATTCTCTCGTCTTCTTCCTCCTTCACACGCACGAGGACCTGGGAACCTGGCTCTCCAATCTGCCTTTTCCATTCTAGTTCAGGACCTCAACGCCTTCCTCCAGAGTCCTACCCGGCATTTTTCGTCTTCCCTCTAGTTATCTTACATGATGCTACTGAGACCAAGGTACAAAACCAAAGTGTAACTGCCTCTTTCTCTGCTTAAAACCTCTGCCACAACTGGTGGCTTACAGAAGTGAATCTTAACTCCCTACCTGGATACACAGGGCTCCTCAGTTTATTTAGTTCCAGCATTCCTCACCAGGTCGCCTTTACTCCTCTCAGCACCCAGCTTGTTTTTGAGTCTAGTACAAGCCACACAAGATTTCATCTTTTCTGAAGATAACTTTTTACCACTTGCTGCATTTGCTCCTCTGCTGAGCCCTTAGCTTCTGAAATGTCCTTCCCCATAAGCCAACTGAAAAACCATACCTACTTTAAAACCCAGCTCAAATGCCACTGCTTTCCCAATTTCTCCTGGCAAATTAACAGTTGGTGGCCCAATGTTCAGGGTCCCCACACCACCCAGACATATCTCTACCACTAGTGTCCTCCATGGTGCTATCACCCTAGTATCCGTCTCTCCCTACTAGACTATGTACACCCAAGGCAGTGCCAACCTCCACATTTTATGCTATGCTCCCCAAACATGCTTCAAAATAATGAGTTGTTTCCTGACAGCAGCTCAATTAATGCTGGCCGCGAGAATGAATGAGGTAGGACAAGTAAGTTCGCAAACTCACCCTAGAAAAAGTACTACATACCTCATTGCTGAATATCACTAAGGTCACCTTCCAAGTACTCCCCTTGGGAAGCTATGCACCGACGCCAGTGCCTAGTTCACCCTTCAGAGTAATTTTGGAACTCTTTTTCAGGAATGGTCATCAGAGCTGTCATCGTATTATCCTTGATGTCCTGAATGTCATCAAATGTCTCCCTTTCAATATTTCCTTTCTCTTTGGGTAAAGAAGGAAGTCACTGGGGGCCAGATCAGGTGAGTAGGGAGGGTGTTCCCATACAGTTATTTGTTTACTGGTTAAAATACTCCCTCACAGACAGTGCCGTGTGAGCTGGTGCTTGTCGTGATGCAAGAGCCATGAATTGTTGGTGAAAAGTTCAGGTCGTTTTCATCTAACTTTTTCACACAGCCTTTCCAGCACTTCCAAATAGTAAACTTGGTTAACTGTTTATACACTTGGCACAAATTCATAATGAATAATCCCTCTGATATCAAAAAAGGTTAGCAACATCGTTTTGACTCTTGATTTGTACTGATGGAACTTTTTTGGTCGTGGAGAATTGGATGACTTCCAATGTTCACTTTGACACTCTGTTTCAGGGGTCCGATTGGTATACCCATGTTTCATCACCAGTGATACCATGGCCCAAAACATCGTCTTGCTTCTCCAAAAGGTCTTGGCAAACTTCGACTCTCCTTTGCTTTTGTTCATCGGTGAGCTCCTTCGGGACCATTTGTGCACACACCTTTCTCATGCCTAGATTTTCAGTTAAGATTTTCCTAACTGTTTCTCTATTGATGTTTACTTGGTCTGCTATGCTTCTCACAGTCAGCCGACGATTTTGACACACAATTCAACAAAATTTTGCAATGTTTTCCTCAGTTCTGCTCCTTCCTAGCCACCCTGACCTCTCTTCATCAGTGATGCGGTCTCTCCCCTCACAAAAACGTTTAATTCACTTGTACACTGCCGTTTTCTTCATGGCATTAGCCCCATAAACTTGGACTAATGTCCCTGATTTCACTTCCACTCCTGCCAAGTTTAACACGAAATTTAATGTTTGTTCGTTGCTCTAAATCAAGCTCAGACATTCTCCTGACAGCACACAGAAACACGCACTATAATGAGCACCACTCAGCGAGACACCGCCACACGTCGACACAAACACAGCTGTGAGACACTGATACACCAGGGTTATGAAACCTTCCCGAGCTGTTTGTACAGCGCTGCCAATGTAAGCGCACGGTGGCAAGTTCGTGGAAGTTAATTGTCAGACTTCATATGTCATCTGGTATCGTGTGGACAGCGGATGCTGTGTCTCCATGAAATACAGCAACGCGTTATCATGCTGTACTGAACAGTCTGTGTGGGCTCAGGATTGGGGACCCTGGTATAAGTCACTTTTAGACCGCCATTTCCGAGAACCAAGCTTAGGGCAGGACGTTCTCACTGAATACATACATTTACCCTAGAGATAAAACACATCTCCCAGTTTTAAAGTGGGGAAGAGGTAAGAAGATTGACAGGTAATGAAATGCTTCCTATGAGTGTTTACATGTATCATCTCATATTCTCCCAACTTTTTGAAGTTATTGAAGGAATCAAAGCCCAAGGTCCAACAGAAAGAAAAAGGCTAAAGCAAGTTATGTTTAACCCAAGCTTATGCCCTTTCCACTAATCCACACTGCCCACCTGATGAATCTTGGGAAGCAAGGGAAACAAGCTGTAGCCAACGAATGTGAGGAAAACAAAGGGGAGTGTTATACTACTAAAAAGAGGGAGACAAAAAGTCTCTACGAAAGAACAGTCAATAATATTAAAAGCTGCAGTAAACGAAGACTGAAAATGGGCCAAGGAACTAGGACAAAATTCTTAGGAAGTCAGGTATAAGTCCTTCAGGTATGCTCTTGGTCTTTTCTGTTTGTCCATCGAAGTATAAGATCTGTGGGTAGTAACAACTGACTTCTCAAAAGCATGATACAATTAACAAGTCTGCTTACTTAACCTTAGAGAAACCACATCATTACAGGGTAAGTACTGCAGCATCCAGTGGGATTCTCACACTACCAGCAAGCTCTCCAATTACACAGACTTAGCTAAATCCTTAGCTTATCAAAGGGATATGTGGATAAATTGGGGTCACGGTCTAGTACATATATGCAATCATCTGCCACCATTTCAGTAACAGAAGTTTTCAAGTTGGTATTCCATTCCAAATTAAGCACCTGCCCTTGGCATCAAAGTTAGCCAATTTGCATGCCTGGTAGTAAGTTTCCAACATGGTAAAGATCCTGTGTGTTCTATAAATGAGTCCGAAATGTCTTTGTCTGAAAAGGACTTAAATTGCTGCAAATGCACCATCTTCTAAGATTTGCTGAAAGTCTAGTTCACTAACTTGCAAAGATTAAAGATTTTCAAATGCTTTTTTAGAAGTCTAAAAAGAAATTTTAAATGTTTTGTTTTTAACTAATTTTAGAGTTGCAAAAATAGTAGAGTTCCTGTATGCCCCTCACACAGCTTCTAATGTTAACATCTTATATAAACGTAGTGCAATGATCAAAACCAGAAAATTAACACTGATAGAATACTGTTAACTAAACTGGAAACTTTCTTTAATTCTCACCAGTTTCCCCACCAATGTCCTTTTTCTGTTTCAGCATTGCGTGTAGGCTCCCACATCACATCTGTTGTTATTACTCATTTTTTCCTCCTCCTATCTACAATAGCTTCTCAGTCTCTTTGTCTTTGATGGCCTTGACACTTTTGACAAGTACTAGTCAGTTATTTCATAGAAATGTCCCTCAATTGGTGTTTCTCTGGTGTTTTCTCATGATCAGAATGAGGTTATACATTCGGACAATACACAGCAAAGCTGTGTGTCCTCCTGGGCGTGTGACAGCAAGGGGTGTGATATTTCTACACCTATTACTGGTGGCATTAACCATGACCACTTGCCTAAGTTGTGTCTATCAGATCTCCCCACTGGAAAGTTACTGTCTTTTAGGTAACTTATCTTAGATGTTTGAGACTAAACGTACAAACATGCTGTTTCTCCTCAAATTTTCACCCACTAACTTTAGCATCCAAATGTGGATTATGCAAAAATTACTATTGTTTGTTTTGTTCTAATGGTGATTTTCCAGTTCCCCCCTTCCTTCTATATTTATCAACTGGAATTCTTCTGTAAGAGCTCTCTTCTCTCCCATTTCTTTATTTAGTTACAGCAGTGTAAATTCATGGGTGTATATGTTCTCTTATGGGTGCTATCATTATTTACTGTTGCTTAAATTGCTCCAGCTTTGGAGCTGCCACCAGCTATTCCTTCATAGTGAGTTCTTTTGACAAATCCCCAACCTTGTCTGAGCCCTCAGAGTCTAGACTAGTTTTCTAAGAGCAAGTGTTCCTTAGAGTATTTTACATTCCTAAGCACTGTAACTCAAAGAAAACCATTTTAGACCAGCTTGGGAAGGAATAAAATATTCTAACAGTCATGCAAAGCGATAAATCCTTACATCCTCTCCAATTAGTGTTATATTCCAGACAGCAAAACCATTAACAAAAGTTGGGTGGTATCTAAGCAGGTGGGAAATCTGGATCTCATAACGAGTACATTCTCTCAGAATGTTCTCGCTAATCTAACGCCTCTATCAACAGAAAACTGCCGTGTTCTAAAGACATACTTGATCTGATCCTCAAACATTTTGTGGCCAGAGGTATAAATGCCAGGAAGAATGATAGGTTTCAGTTAGTTAGACAAAGCGTTCTCTCAAACATAAAATGTTTTTCTGGTATTCTGAGGAGGGAAAGGAAAAAGATTCTAAACTCTGAAACAACCTGGAGATACCGTGCCCAGGAAAAAGGGTACAAGAGCCAAGGCTGCGTGCACATTCCAAAGAAGAGTAAGTAGCCTGTGGTGGGGGAAAGTAACCAAGAAACTGTTTCTGACTTTATCTCTCCCTCTTTATCCACAGCTCTAAAAAACTTAAGACTAGTGGCAGCTCCAAAAGCACTCCCTGCTTACTTACAGGTGCGTGGTCATCACCTGCTGTCCACACACAAGAAGAGGACCAGGAAGGGGAAGGTGCTGAGGTTTGCTGGCTTGGCCAATTTGTGCCCAGGGTAAATTTTAATGAGGTACAATTTAGACACCACAAATGCACACAGTTTTAAGAGTATAGTTTACCTTTTGATCCACACATACAGTAGTGTAATCACTACCCCCAATCGAGATCCCTTTGTGCCCTTCCTATATAATCCCTACTCCCAGCTCCAGGAGGCCATCAATTTGTTGTTCACTATGGATTAAATTTGTGTTTCCTGGAGTTTCACATAAATGGAATTATGTGGAATATAGTCTTCATTTTGTATATGACTATTTTCAGTGAGCAAAACATTTCTGAGGTTCATCCATGTTGCTGTGTGTTTTATTTACCCAGTCTCCTACTGACATACATTTGGGCTGTTTCCAGTTCTCAGCTATTATGAATAAAGCTGCTTTCAGCTTTCATATAAAGGTCTTTGTGTGGACATGTTTTCATTTCTCTTGGCTAAAATACCTATGGCAAGTGTATACTTAACTTTATAAGAAACTGCCAAACTCTTCTGCACTGATCATACCATTTTACATTTCCTCCTGTGAAGTATGGGCATCCCAAGCGCTCTACACCCTCCCGACACTGGGTAGGGTCAGTGTGGTTTTCACATGAGCTATTCCCGTGGTGTGGACTAATATCTCAGTGTGGTTTTCACTTGCAATTCCCCAATGACTAATGGTGTTGGGCCAACTTTTTGCTGAGGATGCACTTTTATATAAGTGTAGTTGATGGCTTACCAGAAACAATAAGCTTTTACAATTATTTGCGTAGATCAGCAAGCTTCTATTAATAATATGATAACTGTTGAAGCTGGGCAAGAGGCAGGGAGACTTGTCTCTACTTCTGTGTTTAAATTGAATTCATTAAAAAAAAGTTACAAATAAATGAACCAGAAGTCTGCTGGGTTGCACACCCAGATAATGTCATAATGTCTTAATTGAGGTACAAGAAACCAGAAAGAGAATGAAAGCAAAAAGACAACTACTTGTCAAATTTAGGCACAGAGTAATAGAATAAAGCTTTTTCAGACTAAGCTAAACAGCTCTTCAAGAACCTGCTATCAACTAACTTTTAAAAGTTACCCAATTTACCAAAATGAGTTAAGAGTGTGTATATTATATAAAAAGGTTTGTAAAAAATCATTAAGACACGTGACAAGACTGGAAAGGATAGCTGGAGGAATATCTAGCACTTTGGATGACAATGAAAATCTGAAGGGGTTCAGCGAACTAGAATAATGAATTTGAGATCAGACAATTAGTTTTTTACAGGACAGCAGTATTTATGAGATAATCTGGTAGCTGTATCTTAATCTGAATGTAAGTGGCCCAGTGAAGAGTGATAGATGTTATGAAAACAAAATTTTAGCCCTAATTCTTTCATTAATTTATAGAATAACTTATAACAAAGAACCACAGCCTCCAGCCTCAGTTTCCCCAACTGTTAGAGAGAATGCCTGTCCTACCTTCCTTTCAATATGGTTGAGGATAAAATGCTGGAACCAGCCAAATAAACACCTGGGGGGCAAAGTACAAAAGAGCTATTTTGGTCTTCACGTTCATGCATATACATAGTCATAAAGTAAATTCAAGTTTTAAAAACTTAAGTTTTACACCAATATGTTTCAGAGGGTCGATACTACATTAGTTACTCTAACAAGAATTAAAAAAAGACGAGCTTTAATTGCCGTACTACATTTATTGAGCACCACTGGTGATTCCTGAGTGAATTTTCTAGGTAAATAAATCTGTCAAGTGCGAAACAGTTTTTTCAATATCAGTTTTAAAAATTGTATTCCATATTCCTCATATTATTAAACACTACATGGAAAATAGTTTAACTTTCTGATTCTTTAGGCTGCTATTAGTGAGACTCCCTGGAGAAATCCATAGAGCTGCTGCAGCCCTGTACAGTCCAGGCCAGTGTGTGTGGTATGCGGCAATGACAGTGCCCTACAGTTACGCCATCTGTTACCCTGGGAGCTGTCAGTGATGCCTGCTGTTAATGTAAGAGCCATCCACACCCACATCTCATTCTGGGAATGCACTTAAAATACCATGCTAGAACTGAGAAGGGTTGTTTCTGAAGAAGATTACAATGTATTCAATTTCTGACCACTAATCCAGCATCTTCTCCAAGTGTCTTTTAAAGAAACTTGTTCTTGTAACTGCATTAAATCCATCAATCATAAAAATTTAAACTTCCTCCCACACTTAACTGTTCTGAATAAATAAGCTACAGCCATATTATCTCAATATGTACACACATCCCAAACTTAAAATCTGGTAATGAAAACTTTGACACAAATACATCAATAATCATATTCATTCTATACATTGAAATATCTCATGGGAATGACAAGTACAGTAAATCAAGACTAAAACCCTTCCCCTTCTAACAGCAGCTAGAAAATGTATTTTTGATTGGTAGGGATATGGGTGAAGACATATCAGACTAACCATTAAAACCTAATCACAGAACAAAGTGCTTCCTACTCTACAAATAACCCACCTTCTCCTGAAAGAACTAGCGGATTCAATTTCTAATTTTCACAACGGCACTAAACTCTAAATACCATGTTTCCCCGAAAATAAGACCTAAACGGACCATCAGCTCTAATGCATCTTTTGGAGCAAAAATTATTATTTTATTAAAATAAGACCCGGTCTTATATAATAAAATATAAGACCGGGTCTTATATAATAAAATATAAGACCCGGTCTTATATTAATTTTTGCTCCGAAAGATGCATTAGAGCTGATGGTCCGGTTAGGTCTTATTTTCAGGGAAACACAGTAATATTCATTATCATTCTAACTTATTTGTTATGCATAATAACAATTAGTTTCATTCAACCTTTTCAGCTGTAGAATATGACGGACCCCTTTGCTCACTAGGTTTTGGCAAAACTGAACTATCCCACAGAGTTAAGAAAAATATAAACATGTTTAAAATAGAGCAGTGATAAGGACAGCAAGTGGTTTAACTGTGGGGGAGGTACAGCATACAGCGATACCCCCACTCTATTTTTCTGAGTTGTGAATAGTTAACCACAGTCCAAAATCCATAGGCTACAAGGACTAGTCTGGACAAGGGGGCTGAAAGCCAAACTCCTCCACCACGTGGCCCCTAAGCTCCTGAAAAGCCCATCTGTGGATCAACAGGATCTTGCCCGAAGCCCCAGTGCTGTCTGTGCACAGCTGCACTTGTGAAAGAGGAAATCCACAGTGCTTAGGAGGAAAAGAACAAAACACAAAACGAAAAAAACCCAGAAGCTTGTTGCTCACTTCTGATCCTTATCAGGGAGGGTGAGGGTTCAAATCTATACATATTTAAGGGTCTGCTAAATGCAAAACTGACCCCATACTAGATGTAGTAATAAACTGAAAATAAACAAGACAGGAGCCAGGAGGTAAAGCAAGATAAATACCAAACAAGGACAAAATGTATCAGTTTCATGCAAAGAGGAAAACAGATCCAGTTGATGGGATGAAAGATACCTTTAAGGAGGAGCGGGAGAAGGTTTCAAGGGTTTCAAAAGGACTGTGAGGAATAAACAGGATTTTCAAATTTTTGAAGCCTTAGCTTGGACTTGTAGTCATAATATAACTTTACAGAAACCTAGAGCAGTTGCCAAGTAGTGTCTGGCAAGGTGCAAATATGTTTCTTGAAGAAATAAATATGAAAACACATCTCACAGAATCACCTTTAAGGCTCACAACAGGCAGTAAACACTGAAGACCTAAAAATTCTACACTAAATCTGTGTAACCGTTTTTACCTAGTGACTCCACACTTGAATCTTCTTTGCTTTTGATTGTTTTCCCTGTTTACATTCAATGGATTTCTAACTTTCATAGGGTTTTTGTTCTGTGTTCCATCTGTCTCACCATCAAAATAAAGTATGAGGACTAGTGCTTTTCTTTAGAGAGTGGGATGGGATGGTATTCTGTTACCCTAAAGGAAGTTGTGGTTTATTGTTTTCCTTTTTTCTAGCAATAAAAGTTAACTCCGAAATGTGCTTGAGTGTCTTTGAGTGTCTATGATAAACAGTCGGGGTTAGTACCCAATAGGGTAATAAGTTTATACGTCTTACACATTACGACTCCTAGGGCAGTCTTATGGCAGCTGCATGGTTACAAACGCTACTGGGAATGCTAATACTCCATCCCTCTTGCTCTTTGAGAATTCTCTTTACACCACTGCGCTGTTACAAAAGACTTACATTAGCACCTGTACGTGACGACATAAAGAAATCCCATGTTTTCACACAAAAGCGAACTTAGCACTGAGTGTTTGTTTTGCAGCAGCTGTTCCAGAGGCAGCTTGTGCCCCCAGCTGTAAGTGGCCCCACCAAGCTTCTTCCCAGGAACCACACTCAGCCTCTCAGCATCAAGCTCCAGAGCTTTGAACTGCGTCTGGAAGCGTCTGCGGTTTACCTCCATCTATTCCCTGCATCATTAGGAAGACCGCCCTAAGCTACCATGAAGCCCAACAGAGCTTGTAAAAAACTGGCATAAAACTGGCCATAATTAAGGGTTTTGATCGTGGTGTGTGAAATAAAGACATCGCGTGTATTGAAAGCTGTGTGCACCCACCATTCACACTATTCACATGCAGAAACAATCTCAAAGCTGCCTAAGTTCCTATTGGTTCTGCTAGTAGCGAAGTGGTTTCTTTTAGTGGGCCTGGATAGATAACATGGAAAGTGTTGCTTGACTGGGGTGATGGGTGTACAAAGTGTGATGTTCCATTGAATTATCTTATACTTAAGGAGAAATCAGTCTTTTTCATACAAGAAACTACACTGTACATATATTATTTCTTCTACTTTACACAGGCTATGTACTTATATTATTCCTGTCTTTACTGTATGTTAGTGTTATTTTAGGTTTCATGTGTTATTCGGTATGATTTAGTAGGTTTCTGGGATTGCTAAAATTTTTCCATGAAAGTTAATAATTGCTTCTTTTATGCCACTTTGAATTACAAAAGGTTCCACAAGAACACTCAGATAGCTGGGGATGGGTACAGGGATGGGCGAATACCTGCAGCGGATGCTGGTGTGTGCTGGGTGCTCTCTCCCCTTTCTTAGTTTCAAAGTAACTGTTTTTTCACAACAATGAAAAATTTCCTTTATTTTACAGATGAGTAAGCAGGCTTAGAAAGAACGAGCAACTTTGTTCAAGAATCGGAGTTTAATTTGCCTTCACACAGCAACAACCAGGTAACTGGCTAACCAAGACTCCTAAAATTTTTTCTGCTTGTAACGGAAGAGTAGGTGCAAACTAAAACTCTTATTCCTCTATTCCAAGTCCCAACTGATGTCATGTTCTTAACCTTCTCACATGTCAGAGGGAAATTTTTACACTTCCACTTTCCAACACCAAGTGAGATGTCAACAATGTTAACATGTGTCACCACCTCAAAAAGTGTAAAATGTGGGAAACTCGCCTATCAGAACAGGCAGAACGGTGTGATCTGACTTACTCCTACGGGTCACTTAACAGTTGCCCTAGAGTAGTTACCAGTGCAATAGAAAGATAAAGCACTTAAAAATAAAACTAAATTAATTTTAAAATACTCTGATATTCTAGTTTTGAAGTCAGATTTGACAGCCCCCTACTTAATCCAAAATAGTTAACATTCTTTAATACTTATCCTAAAGTTTCAGAGAGGTGGCTGACAGTATTACCAAACTTTTATCAATGGCCTTTAAAAAGTGCTTAAAAAATAAAAAATGTTAAAGTGATCCAGGAAAAGTACCCTCCTTAAAATGTGTTGCATTTTGTTCTGCTGTTCTGGGGCTCAAGGAGAAAAAGGAAACAGAAACATGGGCTAGTGGAAGGAATCATGTGGCATCTACACTAATGAATTTTCCCAGAAAAATTCCAGACTTGTGTCCCTGGGACATATTTGTTCACTGTGCTAAGTGCTGAGGAAACAGAGATAAAGAACACTATCTGTACCTCAAACAGATTCTTCAGGAGTTCTTAATATGGGTGGGTGGTGTCGTTCTTGGAAGCTTTTGTGAATAAAAACTATTAACCTTTCCAGAAAAAGGTGCACACACCAGAATAATGTCTGTGTGTAATTTCAGATTTGTAGATTCCATGGATACGACTGGTTCAGCAAATACCAGTTTACATAACAACACACAAGAACAGGGGGTAACAGCTAAGTTTTTATCTAGGACTTTCAGAATCTCAGGATGCTACTGTTGAAGCTGTCTGCTTCTTTTCTTATCATCTATAAGAACTGCAAATTTAGTATTTAAGTCGGAGCATGCCTTCAACAGCACCCAAAGAACTTAGCGAAATTAAAATGACTGAAAATGGTCCCACACAAATGCCATCTTACCTTTTTTTCTATAGTCACCTACATTACTTCCATGAAGGCACAATTTAATATTCACATCCAAGAATCCTTCCGTCTTTCCCTGTCCACCCAGCCCCATCATTGCTCTTTATTACAGAGGGACTATAGAGTTTATATTTCTTAACTCGCTTATCCATTCTTAAATTGAGTTTTGGCTTGTGTACTTAATTTCCCAAGCTAAACTTTAAGTATTTTTATGATCAAGAATAGTTTTCATTTATTCTTTTTTGAAATCTGAGCCTCTGTAGTATTACAGGATTGAGAGGTGTTGTGTTTCTTTTCCCCTGTGACACTTTGAACAACAGCGCTGAATCCCAAATCTGCACTTTAAAGTCTTCCCAGAATAGAGATGTTTTGGAATATGAGGAAATAAGTCTATCTACAAAGATGCGTTCAATCTCCTTCATAGCTAAATACACTGGGGCCAACTGGAAATATGAATATTAAGAGAGCTTGGTGATACCTCAAGCAGATTCCTGAGGGGGCAGACTAAAATGCGCTGGCTTGGGGGAGATGAGTTCCACAGGCTTATGTAGCAAAGCCATCCATATGAAACTCATACATGTAATATAAGTACAAATGTTATGTGTGTGTAATGAAATAATCCCAGTTCAAGGCAAAGACAGCTCCCAAAAGCAGAGATGCAGCCTTTCCTGAAGGCCTCCAAACAAAATCTCAGCCTGCCTGGTAGGAGGGACGTCTACCCTTTCCAAAATCAGCCTTCCTTCTGTATCGAACAACATACCCAGGGTCACCCATCTTCAACCTCACACCAGACATGCCAGCACATACCCTTCCAGACACACATGCCTGCCCACACCTAAGCAACCCTACACAAGCACACACAAATGTGTGTGCTCCTCAGACACACTGATACCAACAATATACACAGATTACACCACCCAAATAAACCAGTACTCCTAATTCCACCCCAAAGATACATATTCATACACCTTCTTTTGGCCATTTACCTAGAAAACTTGCCAACACCTAATATTACTACATGTAACCCAATCATACCTTTAAAAATACAAAACCAACCTCCACTCACAACTCCCAAAGCACACAACACCCTCTGCTCCTACCGCTATCACCGAAACAGATCGCACTGGTTTTAAAATCTGTTCACATATTCTTTTTGACCTCTCCCTTAAAAACAACAACAAAAGAAAAACGAGGGAGACTAATTTTCTTTTTGACTGCAGGTTGCACGTAATGACACGCATCTAACAAACAGAATATAACTTAAGTGGCTTCTGAGCTTAACTATGCTAACTATACTGGCGTTGCGGTGTCGTTGCCCTTCTTTGGACCACTGGGGGAAGCCAGCAGTCATGTCATAGACACTTACAAAGCCTTAAAGAGAGGCTCATGTGTGGAGAAACTAAGACCTTCCTTGCCTGCCAACAACCAACAAAAAAATTGAGGTTTTCAGTAAAGTTATGTAAATCATACAGCCCCAGTCGAGCCCTCAGATAACTACAGCTCCATCCAACATCTTGCTGCAACCTCATTAGGGACCCTGAACCCAAACCGCCCAGCTAAAGCACTCCTAAATTTCTAACTCTTAAAAAAGATGTGAGATTTGGAATAAAGGTAGTCAAAAGGTACAGAATTCCAGTTGTAAGATTAATTACCTGGGATGTAATGTAAAGTATGATGACTAATGTTAACACCGCTGAGTGGTATATTTGAAAACTGTTCGAGTTCTCATCACAAGAAAAACAAATTTTCTTTTTGTTTGGGTAACTATATGAGGTGATGGATGTTAAAACTAAACTAATTGTGGTCATCATTTCATGATATATGTAAGTCAAGTCATTATGCTGTACACTTGAACCTTACATAGTTCTATATGTCAATAATATCTCAATAAAACTGAAAGAAAAAAGGTGTGAGATAACGTTTGTTTTAAGTTACTATTTTGGGGATAATCTATTACGCAGCAATAAATAATACATAACACACATGCCAATCCTCTGAATGGCAAAAATTTCCCAGCGATAACACATTTTCCAAATATACATTTTATAAATATAGAAAAATGACTAGAAAAAAGCATACATGTTCAAGGTTATGATACAGCTGCTATTTTCTAGAAAACATTCTGATCACATCTACTCTAGACAGAATAATGGTTAATCTGAGAAAGCCAGACGTGAAACCTAATTAATACAAGAACCCAGCTCTGACCTCATATTCAATTCTCCATACATTCGATCAAATACTGTCAATAATATTTATTGTATTCCTTTGGACAAGCGTTCAGCAAATATTTTCTGTAAAAGGCCAGATAGTAACTATTTTGGCTTTGTAGGCCACGAGGCAAAATCAAGAAGATTATGTAGACACTTACACAACAACCATTTAAAAATGTCAACAGCACTCTGAGGTCCCAGGTGGTGGGCCCTAGTTTGCCTACTAGAGTCTAGACTACAAAAAGTATATGGTCTCTCGCACTAAAGCAAATGCAAAGCTTTCAGTGTCTATTTCAAAGGACTTCCCCACAGGTTGCATATTACGCAAATCTTAATAAAACAGCAACAAAACGTATAACATAGATTCTTTTCCTGAGAGCAAGGTTTGCCATTCCAAAGTTAACAATATCTCAACACCAGAGTTCTAAGACCAAAGACATACACTCCTGTCAAACCCTAACAAATGCCAATTTGTTTCAGTTGGAGTATCAGGGGGGTAAGATGGTGATGGCTGTAATGTCCAGCAAATAAATTTATCATTAAACAAGGAGTCTGAGCAGCAAACATGATGTACTAGTTACGCAATACAGCAAGAAATCATACAATTCACCTTCAACTACTGCCATTATCCCATCATCTGGCTTTAAAATTCCGAAGTTACAAGTTTCCTAATTTATTATTATTTTTTAAGTGCACACAGCTCTATAAACTCAACTTCTCTGGACCAATGGATGCTTGGAGTGAGTTTAATCATTATATTAGCCCTCCTAACAATGACAGTCAGGAGACCTCCAACACCTACTCCTTATATTCTGACTAGCTGCTCAACCTCTGCCAAGCCGTTTGCTTTCTGTGGAATTCAGATTCCACATGATGGAGCTGATATTTATTATATCTGAATCTTCTGAATGGCAAAAATCCATGACTAATATATGCTTAAAACAAATAGGAAGAAGCCTAATTGTCTACTTAACTGACAATAGGTAGTAAGCAAGCAGTGCTCTTATACTAAAAGGAGGCAAGAAAATGAAAAGAAATTAAAATCTGGAAAATACCTCATTTGCTTAGGTTCTCATACGAGGAAAATCCTCTAAGAAGCCAGTGAAATGCTTTCTAAAAGGAATACCAATCTCCTTGCTTGATTTGCCTTAAGGTAATGTTTTTGTCTCTGTCTCTAAAATTATAGACCCATTAATCTTTTCAGAATTCTTTCCCCCACTTCCTGTTAAATGTTCTCCTAGGTGAAAATATCACGGAAACACGGAAAGCACTTAAAATCAGTCTGGTGGGCCAATCAACGACCCTGAACACCCCCACAGGAAAAACAACAAGATCAAGCTACAATACATCTGCCACAAATGGACAGCCAGGTACTCACTGTGGAATTATACATCAAGTTTGCACCTGCCTAGCTACATGGTTCCTGCTTGGTGGCTGAGAGTACTTAGGAAAGACCTCATTACCTTCAACTTTGGCATCTGGTGACAGGTAAGGATCCAGTTTGAATCCAAGTACACTATGTACTGAGATACTGTTTTAAAGTCTTCAATATTTTAGAATATTTAGCATAAAATTGTGAATGTACATACGTAAGTAAAATATTAAGTGTCATAGGAAAACTCAATGTTCTAAGAACATTTCCATTTTCTTAAATTTACTCAGTAAATTTAGTTCTGTGCCATGGCTAAACATCTCACCAATAAATATATTTAATACATTACTTTACTGGTGACTAAAGAAATGGATAGAAAAGGTCTAAATGTTTCAAAGTAGAGTGGATGTGAAACTAATATTTAAATGGGCTGATCTGGTACTTAAAAAACTAATCATTTATTCTCTCTCCATTGTGTTCCACAAAGGGTGAAATAGTTTGCAAAACTTTTAATTGCAGATTAAATATAATATATAAATGATATATATCAATGCTAATGAGAAACAAGTGCAAAAAATTAACATTGTTGCTACAGTTAATTGAACTTCAAATTCTGGCTCTGAGTTTCCCAAGGTTCCTGGGTACTTTTGAAAACCACTGGATTAACAGCCTCTAGTTAATGCCTCCTGCTTCTTAGGGAAGAGAGTTTAGGGGCAAATAGACTAAGCATTCTCTCTCTAGTTTTCCTTTAGTATCATTATTTTTGGGGAGTGGGATGTAGGGAGGGGACACAATTTTCAGGAGTTCTACAGAATCCAGTTCGAGGAGGAATTTTCTGCTGGGGATCTAGATACCAAAAACCAGATGCAGATGTAGGTGCTGAGGCATAACAATGACAACCACGAAGACACTTGAACCAGGCCACCAACCTCGCCTTGTGGGCGAACAGCTGGGGCAGCTGTAGGCAGTCTCGTCTTCTGTTATTTGGAGAGTCCATCTCAGCACAAGTATTAAACTGACCCTCTCAAGTTCTACAAGACAGGCCATGTAAGGTGCTCTTCGTCTGGAAAATTTTCAGAAGAGGTGCACACCAGGATTACAAAAAGGTCTTCAGGATGCATGAATATTCTGGCTTTGCCAATGCTTTCCGGTGAGTTTAACCACTAAACAGGCTTAGGCTCCCTGCAAGGTTGGTCATTAGCAAAGAACACTGATAAAAATCTCTGTGCATTTTATTCCCTGGACAATTCAAAACAGGATTAAGGGGGGGGGGGGGAAGCCAACTATGATTATCTTTTTTCCTTGGTTTAGGTATAAGGATGTGTTTTCTTTTCAGTTATGAGGTACATCAGACAAAAAAGAATGGTAAGTAACCATGTTGTATTGGTTCTTCCCCCTTATATTTAGTCCAATTTCTGTTTTACAGATGACAAATAAGAAATGCAGATATTTAGTGATTTGCCAAAGGCTTTCCTGTTAGTGTCTTCTAACTCCTGGGTCCAGTGGGCTTGCTTTACTTTTATTCCTTCCTTATAAAATTCACATAAATATCATGAAAGTAATATTCATAGATATGTGAAAATACATTCCTAAGTATTAGAAATGTGTCCTAAGACTCATCTGCTAATAAGCATTAAAAAATTAATGAACTGGTTTGCCTGCCAATTTTGAATTTAATAAGGTATGGATTATCTCCATCTCTTTAAAAAATAAAGCTACCCAGAAAAGTCATAACTACCTTATTTACGTCAATCAATTTTGCTATCACTTGAAAATTCCTCTAAGAAAAAAACACTCTTTATAAACCACTATTTATTTCTCCTCCCCAAGGTTTCTCACACTGAATCCTTACTGTCCATCCTGCAAAGCCCAGGGATAACATATACCCAACACAAATTCACTCCCTTCCTAACCCAGAAGAAACATGACAGAGCCCAAATGAAGCTCCAGAACCCTCAAACTACACTCTAGTTCCTTCTGAACTATTCCATGTTGGCTTCTATTCTAATGCCAAATTCATCTTTTAAAACACTGCTTTGATCCTTCTTCTAAGACCTTCAATGTCTTTTGACAACATACGCTGTAAAAACCTAAAATCCACAATGTAACACCAATCTAATGCCTGCCTTTTCCCAGCCTGACCACAATACCCTAAACAAATACGTCTAGCTACTGACCACCCCCATGGGCCCCATAGACAACCACCCCCTTCCTGCCTACTTCTACCTGCGTTCCTGACTTCCTGTCCATCAGTGTCTCCAGCCTCAGAAGTCTGAGTTCTTATTAGCTCTCCTATTTACTTGGTCCCACAGACACAGAGAGCTAATGGAATTTTTATCCAGTTGCTTTGCACTTTTATTTAATTCAATGATTCGACATATGCTGTATCTCAAGCACTGTGCTAGATGCTAGAAATACAATAGTGTATAAAAACAGGTGATGTCTGCTCTTGAAGCGCTTCATCTAAATAGGGAGACAAACCAGCAAATAATCACACACATAAATAGAAGTACAACTGAGGGAAATGTTCCAAAGGATAGGAACCTCAAGGGTATATTCAAAGAAAGTGGCTTTGGAGTGAGGAAGTTAACCATGGTGGGGGTTGGGAAGAGTCAAAGACTGGCAGTCTCAGGTAGGGAAAATGGCAGTCTCAGCATGGAAAATGGCCCTGTGGTAGGAAGGAAAACGGTATGGTTGTTAAGACTGAGCACCCCAAGATGAGGCGGGAGGCCAGGCAGGGAGCCAGACCAGCACTGTTATGCAGGCATCATGGAGTCAGCTACTACAAATCCCCTATACTGTCTACCAAAGTACTATATGATCTGAAACATAAAACTCACTTGCTGCATGAAAAGTTACATGCATCAATAGAAATGTGCTAAAATATTAAACAAAATACACACAAGTTGCTAAAGAAGTAAGCAGCCTGGCAGACATCCTACTAGGTACATATCCCGATTCTCCTCAGTGCTTACTTACCCTTAGATCAGTGATTCTCAAATCTGACTGAATATTAGAATCAACTGAGGAGCCTTTAAAAAACTATGGTGCTCTGGCCCCACCAATAGAGTATTAATTCAATGGGTCTGAGACGGGGCCCACCGAGTCAAAGGTATTTTAAATAGCTCCCCAGGAGACGCCAATATGAAATCTGGGTAGAGAACCATTTGTCATAGGGATGGCTCTAATAACTAACTTCTTAGAAATAGCTGTTTCTCATAGCCCTTCCTTAAACCTAGACATTTTCCCCATTGGTTCCTCCTAGACTTAACCCAACTGCTGGGGTCCCCAAACACATCTGAGTAGCTAAGTCCCAGGAAAAACACTCATTCTCTTTACAGCTTTTCAAACACACAAGTGAAGTAGGGGTGGGGTGAGGTGTCCAGTTGGAATAAGATTTCCCTGACAGCAAGCTCTTCAGTCCTGACTACTTTAGTCAAAACTCCAGTTGGTAGGAGAAGGATAAAAATCCATAAGAAAGCAGACAATACAGGAAGGTATTTTGTCCAAGAAAGAAGCTTCTCTTCATCACAAGCAAAAACGGGAAAAGAACAGGGAAAGGAAACCACTAGATTCATGTTCACTTGTGTCCCATGCAAAAAGCTTTGAGAACTGACTGAGAACACTAGTTGCAGGGTCTCAAGAAACTGGAGGAAAGGAGTGCCTGCGTTCAAGATGGCTTCTGAAGTTGCAAGCAAGTGACAGTTATAACTCAAAGTCAAATACAGGTAAACTCAAACTATTAAACTGCCTGAATTTAAGTAGACAAGCTGGTTCTAGCTTGTGTTTTGTTACATAAGAAAATTGCTAGTCAGTGTTATCTGTACTAATAGGATTCTACCCCTAATACTGTTAATATATAAAGGCAATGTTTATAATAATTCAAAATTGAATGCATTTTATAAATAATTTTAGATTTCACTGGCTACTTTGGATTATCTGTGCCTGTCTGTTCACTATTAGGTCAATGTGCAAAGCATAAAAGAGACTTCAGTCATTAAGTAGGCAGTTTTACATATTAAAAAAATTCGGATTTTTACTGAAATTTACCTCAAAAGATGCAATGCAATTTTCACATTCTCTATTTTAAAACTAAATCCACTATAAGAACAGTTACAAGCGACACAATGAGAAAAATTAGCTCCATCCAAGAACTTTCCTTTCTAAGATGAACCTGAGCCAACTGTAAGTGACACCATCCAGACAACATTATTCGAAGTCATTTTCCATTTAGAGTTTCACATCAACAGCAGAAGTGCCTTTCATTGCCCATCCCACTCAATGCCCACAATCTCTCCCCAGTTCCACTGACCAGAGTATATTGAGTTGATGTGAGAATGGATTATCGGGCTTCTTAATGCCTTTACTTCCTGTTAGCTAAAGGTTGAACACTTGGCACTGTGCCCAAACTATGTAACACATGTGGAATTGTCAGCTTAACATAAAGTGTCTTTAAGGAGAGTGTTGAACGAATGTATGGAGAAAAAAAAAAAAAAGGTTTGCTCAGCAAATCCCATTCACCTTCAAACTTTTATGTTTCAAACATACGTGAAATGTTTTTTTCTTTAAATCCAGGAACAAGAACATTCCATTCCACCTTTTCATTCGGATTTTTATTTCCTTCTCAAAACATAGTTAACACTTTGAAAAAAATGATTTAAAGATGTCATCCATTAGAAGTCCTTCTTTTAACAATGGCTACATTCTTGGAAATGTGTTCTATTCCATCATCACCTTAAGGAAATATTATGTCTTTCTGTTAAAAAAACAACATTATATAAATCTTAGGACTGGCAAAAATAATGCAAAATTACTTTATCATGCACCAGGCACCCTTTTCAAATACACTTCTCTTTATGTGGTATGTAAAAGTTATTTCTATAAACTCAGCAATTTTATACTCCCCAAACCATTTCCTCTACCTTTAGTATTTCGTTCAATTGAAGTAGCTTAAAACACACACAAAACAGTAAAGTAAATTACTACTTCTTACTAAAACGTTCTTTAAAGCAATGAGCCTGTTTACACTGGACTAAGCTCAATACCAAACAAAGAAAAGATATTACAATTCCCATTTGGAGATTATGACCCAAACCTATAAACAACACAAAGTATTTAGGGCATACAAAGTAAAAACGACAAAATAAAATATTTGATGCAAACTAAATAGTGCATTCAGTGGACTGGTGAATTAAAAAGGCAAAGGATAAATGGCAGTACACTGCAACAAATCATTACAACTCCTACAGAATAGCGTAACACTTCTTGATACAGAATCTATGTAATTCAAATATTTGGGGTTACTGGGGGAGGAAACTGACAAGCTGATACTATGAGGCATTTCAGAAATAAGTGCAATTAGAAAGAAGGCTTGCATGTGGGAATAGAAAATGTAATGGAAGTGGATCCCTATGTATCAATCTGTGTGGTGTACAGAAGGCAAAGTGTGAACACATGAGAGGGCTATAATGTAATCTGTTCAAGAACGGGGGTTTGGGGATATAATAAAACAACAGATAGTGTGCACAGCCAAATACTTGAATGATAAAATTTTATTTTCATTTCTTCTTTGGGTGGTTCATATGGTTAATTACTGAAGTGGGAAGTTAATTACTGAACAGAGTTCCTAGTTTTACTTTCCAAAGTATGTAACTGTTATTCTCCCCATATACAGAAATTTAACAATATATTACCACCATTCATTCAATAGATAATCTTTTTAAAATAGGTTAATAATGCATTTTCAAAGTGGTTAAAGATCCTTCCTCACTATCAAGACTAATAGTTTAATGTAACAACAAACTTAAAGGTCTGACTTATTTCAATAATAATTAGTAAATAACTTGAACAAAAACAAGTAATGTTTCCCAAGAAATCAAACCCAGCTTCAGCTCCACCAGTTTGTAAAGGCAAAGCCTGCAGAGGTCCACAGCGGAGGGCAATCCTTCACAACCCCACAACTACTACCACTGCACACCCCCACTTTCTTCTATCCGTCTTTAAAATAGGAGTACTTTCATGGCTACTGTAAAAATAAATGTTATCTATTAAATGCCTGGTACTGGGCCTGACATAATGGTCACTCAATAAATGGTTATTAATTATCCCACCTCCTGCTGTAGATCAAAGTACTGCTCACCTGAGCTGCTTACTACAAACCCCCTTGCCTATAGTACTGTCCTTAGTTTATCGCAAAGAACGTCATTCTGACAGTCACTGATTATACCATTCCCTTCCTCAAAAATATCAGCGTGAGTGCCCACATGCACTATGGAGCCGGTTTAGGTTCATTTCACACTCCATTCTCAAGTAGCTCTGGTGCTTCGAGACACTCTCCAAAGGTACCGTTTGCTAGATGACTCTTTCTGTACCCAGTTCAGCCTAGTGTCATGCCTGTTAGTTATATCCTGAAGCCTCACTTCTTTCACTGACTCAAGAAATATTTACTAAATGATATGCAAGGCCTTATTTAATTCACCTCTCTGGTTGACAAAAGAAGTGATAGCTAGAAACCTCGATTTAAACTTAGAATGTTTCATTTTGCTAAACTTCACACTTCTATTTTGTTGCTTTCCCACTTTCAACAGTTGCTCATACATTCTCAAGCAATTCTCTCAAAACAACAATTTCCTAAATAAGAAAACTACAAGAGGCCCAGAGATTGTACTGACCTTTTTAAGACCTAACTAATGACAACAGAATTGATCTCATTTAGGTCTTCTTGGTACATACCTTCTTTGATGCTCTCTCTATCCACCTAACGCAATCTGTTTTTTAAAAGACCCTGTTGGCTTGTTCTCTGCCATTAATTACATACCTGTATTTGACGTATTAGTCTTGTGTCACTCAGGACATGTTTTAATGTCTTTATGCTACTGTCAGCAAGTAGTAGCAGGGTTGAGTGTTTTGTTGATGAGGCCAAGATTGTATTTTTATCTCCATGTGGACCAAAGACCAAGGTGTTCTGCTATTTGGTGCCCAGAAACACTGCTGCCGTTACCAGTAGAAAACTTTACTATGAATGCCTACCATTACACAGCAAAAGAGTGCAAAATGAATCATTCAATATTCAAACAACATACGCGTACACACTAGGTACTGACAAGTTAATAGTCCCTGCCCTCTGGGGATGCATAAGGATAGGAATGGTGAAACAATTCTGTGAAATGTTATTTTTAAATGTGAAAGATGATGGTTATGAAGCTTGGTATTGTGGCACAAAAGAGGAAATACCAACTTTGCCCTGGCAGATGAGTCAAGAAAATGACTAGGGAGTCTTCAATCAGTGAATCAGGTGAACAACGGGAACATCCCTAAGAGGGGAAAATATCTGTCAGGGGAGAGACAAACACGTAGGTGTGGGGAAGTCCAAAAGATCTGGGCAATCAAAGCACATGATCACCAGTGACAGAAAGGACTGCAGGAGTGGACTAAGTATCTGGGTTACAGCAAAACTAAAAGCATATGCCAGGGGGGTGATGTCTCAAGTACAAAGAATATCTTTGTTGCCAGCTTTGTTTTGCATTTGTAAATTCACATGAGAACTGATTACATACATCACAGTGTATTCTTCTAGGTCCACCTAGAACCTTCTAGGTTCTCAGCCTGAACCACAGAACACAAAAAAAGGATTTCACTGATTCTTTTCTCAATTCTCCCAAGGATATGTATAACTGGTATGATTTTGAACGCATGTGGAGAAGGTAATTCACTATCTCCAATGGAAGCCTTAAAGCAGGGGTGTCCAAACTGCGGCCCGCGGGCCAACTGCGGCTCGCAATCCATTTTTAATTGGCCCGCAGCAAATTCCAAAAATATACTTGGTTTACTTAAATAAACCAGGTGAACAGGTGAGGCAATACGCACTTCACCTCGAGGGAGGGGCCTGGCTGTTTGTATACTTTACCGCATATGGCCCTTGGTGAAAAAACGTTTGGACACCCTGCCTTAGAGCAATAGAGCAATAGAGCTTAATTCTCTCAAAACCAATTAAAAAACGGCTGTTGGGGGTCAAATATATGGTGATGGAAGGAGAACTAACTGGGTGGTGAACACACAATGTGATATATAGATGATGTAATACAGAATTGTACACCTGAAATCTATGCAAATTTACTAACAACTGTCACCCCAATAAACTAAAAAAATAGAAATTCTGGAAAAAAAAAAAAAAAAAAAAAGGCTGTTGGGTTTAAGAACTCTGTCTTTGCAGTTATCTTAGTGGCGAACACAAAATGTACTGTTGATCCCAAGAATGAATGTACCTGTTGAGAAGAACTCCTGGTGGCTAACTGGTGGGCTCAAATTTATAAACAGAGCCTAGCAACCCTTTCTCCACAGGGGCCTCTCACACAAGCCAAGCTTCAGGGAGAAGCCTGCACTGAACTGCCTGCTTCAGGGAGAAGCCTGCACTGAGTTCCTGCTGTCTGAGCCAACCCTTATGAAGGAGTTTCTGGAATTGTATTTCAACCAAGAGGACTAAGGCTTTCCCTGTCTAACTGGAGCTGTGTGACTCTCTATTAGCATCTTCACTGACCAGAGTGGCTCCATTCCAGCCAATCAGGGCGGTGCTTTTTGTACCAATCAAACTGTGGGTATTTGGAGTCCTCATTTGCATGAAGACAGACTAATCAGGTACCTGGGGTGGGACTTCTCTCAATGTAAGTCAGCTCCCCTGGCTTGGAGAGCGCACTTTCCCTTTCCACCAAACAAAAGCCTGCTGCTTTTCCCCAAGAGCAGATCGCGCAGAGTGGGCCAGAGTGGGCTGGAATGAAGCAGAGCTGTAACACCATTGAGCTGTTTGTTCTAAGTTTCCTTCTTCACCACACCCCAAACTGGGGATTCCTGTTGGCACTGAACTGGTGCCAATGATTGTATGTAATTCAACCTGCGGTTTGTGCCCTTATGTGAAAGCTACTAAATGGTAAGGAATTTCCATTGCTGTTATATTTTTCTGTCAGAGGTGAAGGGGGAAGAAGCAGTAAGATATGCTATTTTCCAGCCTGTAAAATACCTGCAAAAAATTTAATTGTTAATCATCTCATATGGTGTGTTTATTTAAAACAAGGCTTTATAAAAAATTACAACCCACAATTTAGAGGATTTAGAGTTGGAAAGAACTGCTAATACCTAATAAGTATAAGCCTTTCCGTTGTACAGATTAGAAAACAAAAGCCAGGAAAGGTTTAGGTGACTTGCCCAGTCACATGCAGTACTTGGGAAGAGGCTGAACTGAGTTCAAGATTCTCCATTTCGGTTCACTACTTGTCCTCCTCTCAACCGACATGCTCCACTTCAAAATAAAAGGACTTTATAATGGAGTAATAACATGCAATAGCAACGAACAGGAAAGAAAAAGCATTACTTTATAATGCTTCCCAACCTCTGCATTTATATGCCCTTGAACAAACATTGTAACTAGGCTTATCTGGTTGTAGTTCAACGTTGTCTGCTTAAAGTCTGAAATACTCTTATATTTGTTTACTTATTATTGACGTTGATGCTCTTGGCAGTGAGAAACTGATTACTATCAGGCTGAATATTCCCCAAATTGCTAGAACATCTAACTTACAGATAGCCAATTTTGTAGTATTCTTTTTTAAAGTTTAAAATACAAATTCCATTTCTGAGGTTTCTATAAGAAAATATTTTACAAATTCAACTCTAGTAACACCTTTGCTTTACCAGGAGGAATAAGCAAAGTTTGGATTCACTTGGCTCAAACCAAAGTAATTTATTTTCACTGTACTACAGGTTTTCACAGTTGTTATTCTTTATCTTTTGCCACGGTCTATTTAGAAACTTCAAAGTATATTCTAAATTATATAGTTACCTCAGAACACAAACCTCAGTAGATTTTATATTTAAGAAAAATAAGCAATCAACTTTAGCCCAGATGACAAATTCCAGACCAACAAACAGCAAAAATTAAGGATGATTCAGCCAATTTGTAAACCTGTGATGAGAAGCCATCTCAATATTTATCAATAGAAATAAATGTAAAAAGAGTATCCAGTATCCCCCAAGTCCCAAGAAACCATCTTAGGCAATGAGGACTATATTATGCACCCTGCAGCTTTAAAGCAAAAATCTGCAGGAAAAAGTGATGTTGGTTCACTCTTACCATTCTCAGAAGATTCACAAGGGTTCCATTCCAATCAATCCTTCTACAGCTATGCTAATGATGTGAATAATAAACGATAGATAATCCAACGTTTTTTTCCTATAGTGAACCAAAAAGGATTCCATTATTTGTTAACAGATTTATCTTTTTATGCATATTTATGGTTAAATGGAGTGGAGCACCATAGAGATCAGATAAGTTTCCTGGTCAAATAGGAATTCCTTCCCCAAACTCCCCAGTCTTTCCTGCTCCCAAAGACATTGATGTAATTAAGTCATATGGTGAAAATGTAGCCAGTAAGAGTAAAACATCATGCTTGGTAAGAAAATTAGAGGTGGTTTAAGTCTAGTCACCGGCTCGGTGAGCTTTCTGGTTGGAGATTGAGGCAAAGCATCCAAATGAGCTCAGGGGCCTTACACATCAGTTTACTACACTACGGTTGGTGAGAGGGCAGGATCAGACAGCCTGTGTTACATAGCAAGATCCTGCTTTGCTAACTGGAGCTTAAGCAGAAGCTCAGCAGGACTCATCACCACAGGAGGCTTGAAAACTGTTATTTAAAGTCTGTTTCTGACAAACTCCGAAACAGTAGCTGTTTAAAAGGTCATAGCACGCTTATTAAAAGTTTCCCATATTTTTGCTTCTGTGCATCAACTATGTTGTAAAAAAAACTGTGTCAAGTTAAATGTCTGCAGTTAAATGTCTGCAGATGAGCCTCCATATAATTGTACACAATGGGAAAAAGGAGGTACCTTCCAAAAGGCCCAACTCATTCTGATGGGAATGACTGCAGAGGAACTTAACGTGTTCCTCCAGCAAACACCCCACAGGCAACACGGACCTTCTCCTGCACAGAATTCTCTCATTTAAGAAGCTCTTCAGTAAAGCACAGCTAAATTCCCAGTAACTTCCCCCATCCTATCACCAAGTTTAGATATATTGTTTTACTTCTCAACAAGAAAAACGTGTATCTTTTGCAGGCCGCAATATGCATAGTGTACGTTCCCCGGCTCACACTACTGTGCACTGACAGGTGACCTCAGGCCCCTCAGGTTTATGACCTACAGTATCGGTCACTTACATGGCTTGCAGCCCATGTTTACACACTGCCCCAAACACAGAACTGTTGTGCACAGGGGAAGTTCATAAAAGATACCTGATGCAAAGTAGTGCTAAGCATATGGAAAAAGTACTCCCATCTTTTACGTGTGCCCATCTTGAAATTAACCTGAAAAGTTCACTTCCAATTAAGTGTTATCACTGTGCTGTCTTCTGCATGTGAAGATGACTGGGGAAGAAATCCAACCCTAACACCACAATTAAGTGTACAGTTTGCATTCCTTCCTTTTGAGTTTGTTCTTTAATTTAAAAAACAGAATTTGCTCAAGATCTGTCTTATACTTTGATTATTTATTATGTGAGCAGATGTCAAATGAAAACAAAATGGAGATATAGGTATGAAGGGAAAACAAGATATGACAAAAATTTGACACCTTTCAAACCAGAGTTACAGTAATTGACCTCCAGATGGTAGTTTTTTAAAAGCTTGCTCCAACAACACTAAAAAGTTACAAAGGGAAAAATTAAAGAGACTTTTCATTTCCTCTGCTATGAGTTTTAAACAGAAGGAAGACAGAGACAACAGGGTTCAAACAGACACTGCATTTCACTAGCCTGCATTTCTAATAATAATCCGATGGCATTTGGTGTTAGTTAGGACACCTATATATAGTGCATCTTGATCAGGCTTTGTAACTTGCTCAAGAAAACGTCCTGAACAGGCCTACGGTACAAATATTTCTTGCTTTTTCAATATAAAGTAATACGATGAAAACCAAATGCTTCACATAGGATTTGAGACATTCAGAAGGTTCTGGGGCAAAAATATAAATACTATAAGCTGTTTATTCATTGTTGGGTAAGAAAACTTAAAACCAAGAAAAGATTTAACACAGTAACTCAGTATCATTTTAGAAACAGACTAATGAAGGCCCAGCTCATAATGAATATACATCCTTCTTTCACTAGTAAAATTGCCTTCTTAAAAATAAATATACTTCTCTAAGAGGAAGAAAATGATAAATTGGACTTCATCAAAATTAAAAACTTTAGCTCTTCAAAAGACATCAATAAGAAAATGAAAAGACACATATACTTAAATAAGGACATACAGCCAAACTATAGAAAGAATTCTCACAACTCTTATAAGGCAGACAACCCAATTTCAAAAATAGGTAAAATATATCAACAGACATTTGAACAAAAGATATACAAATGGCTAATAAGCACAAGAAAGATGCTCAACATCACTGCCATTTGAGATATGCAAATTAAAACCACAATGAGGTTCTACAATACACCCACTAAAAGGCTACAACCAAAAAAAACAATACCAAGTGTTGGTGAGGATATGGAGAAACTGGAACCCTCGTATATTGCTGGTGGTAATATAAAACAGTACAACCACTTTGGAACAGTTTGACATTTTCTTAAACAGTTAAACATACAACTGCCACACGTCAGCAATCCACTCCAAGGGTATCTACTTAAAAGAAACAACAACACATGTCCATCCTATGTCTACAGCAGCATTATTAGTAATAGCCACAAATTGGAAACAATCTTAATCCGTTAACTGGTAGATACAGAAAATGTGGCTTACCCATACAAGGAACTACTACTACACAGTGATAATCTAACAAGGTGGACACACCTCAAAAACAGTATGCTAACTGAAAGCCAGACACCGAAAACTATATAGTGGTCAACCAAGACAGCGCAGTAGGTAAATGCTCTTTACCTACTCTCACAACCACATCAAAATTACAACTAATCTACAAAAACAACCATCATTGGGAATCGCCTAAAATCAAGCTGAACTGAAGCCTTTCAACTAAGGACATGCAGAAGAACGTGCACCTCCAGACTGGTAGGAAGGTCAGAAACGCGGCACGGGCTGGTCCCACACCCATGTGTGACCACTAAAGATCGAGGGGGCTATTTCGGCTGTGGGGGTACCCCCATTCTCTAAAGGAGCGAAAGATACCAGCCTCACCCCAGCCCAGGATTCCAGTGCTGGGGAGAGAAGTCCCCATAATTTCTGGTTGTGAAAACCAGCTGAGATTGTGACTGAGTGAGAGAGTACAGCTGCACTCACAGCGCTCCTCTTAAGGGACCACGTGTGGACTTTCCCACCAGTGGAATCACTTGCTCTGAGCTCCAGTGCTGAGGCAGCAGTTGGAGAGGTGGCAGGGGGAAAATGGTGGGGAACTGAGTTGTCTGGCTTGGGACAGGGGCTGGAGAGGCGGCTTTCTCCTGGATGGGGGAGTGGGTGGAGGCCACTGTTTATTTGTTGAGCCCTCCCCCTTCCCAGCATGTGAACACAGGCAGCCACCATTTCTGAATCTAGTCTCTGCGATTCGTTTGCTCTGACCTGGCGATTTGAGACCTGGCCCCACCCAACTTTCGGGCACACCCACGCCACTTCCAGTGGCTTTTTCATGCAGACCCCCTGCCTTGGCTCAAGCTACAGACATTCCTAGGGTCTCTCAAAAGTTCGCAGAATGCACACAAGCAGCAACTGGTTTGAGGGTGTCCTGTACCTCTGGCTGAGCAGCCTAAGCAGCGGCCATCTGCAGATTTCTTTCTGGTTCCTGCTAGGTGGCCCAGGGTGGGGCACGGACGGTGGCTAAAGTAGACCTACAGTGGTTCCCTTCCCAGGTGGTCCTGGGGCTGGTGCCCCCAGTGGCCAGCTTCAAAGTGAGGTGGAGCATCACCCAGTCACCTCCAAGTATGACACACCCAAGGGGTGCACTGGGCAGGCACCACCAGAGTCCTGCTGAGGCAGATTCTGCTCCGTAGAATCAGCCCCTGCACAACAACTCTTCCACTATACTCAAGGCCAGTTCTCACAGCCAGTGAGCCCAAGGGTCAGTCCCTCACACTGATGTGAAATTATCAACCAAGGCTCAACTACAAGAGAAGGGCACACACAACCCACACAAAGGACACACCTGGAGCGTGTGGCTCAGGTGACCAGAAAGACTGCACCACTGAACCCCATACCCATAGCACACCTATTACATAAGGCCATTCTAAGACCAAAGACCTAACAGTCCTACCTAACACACAGAAACAAACACAGGGAGGCAGCCAAAATGGGGAGACAAAGAAATATGTCCCAAATAAAAGAACAGAACAAAGTTCCAGAAAAAGAACTAAGCAAAATGGAGATAAGCAATCTCACAGATGCAGAGTTCCAAACACAGATTGTAAGAATGCTCAATGTTCTCAGGGAGAACTTCAACAGAGAGACATGAAGCATAAAAATGGAGATGGAAACCATAAAAAAGAACCAGTTGGAAATAAAGAATACAATAATGGAAACAAAGAATATATTACAGGGAATCGACAGATTAGATTAAGCAGAGGATCCAACCAGTGATGTATATTAATAGAAGATAAGGTAGCAGAAAACACCCAACCAGAATAGCAAAAATAAAAAATAATTCAAAAATTGAGGAGAGTTTAAGGGGCATCCGGGACAATATCAAGCGTACTGATATTCACATCATAGGGGTACCAGAAGGAGAAGAGAGAGAGCAAGGAATTGAAAACCTATTTGAAGAAATAATGACAGAAAACTTCCCTAGCCTGGTGAAGGAAATGGACAGACAAGCCCAGGAAGCACAGACCGTCCCAAACAAGATGAACCCAAAGAGGCCCACACCAAGACACATCATATTTAAAATGCCAAAGGTTCAATACAAAGAGAGAATCTTAAAAGCAGCAAGAGAAGAGCAGTCAGTTACCTACAAGGGAGCTCCCATAAGACTGTCAGCTGATTTCTCAACAGAAACTTTGCAGGCAAGAAAGGAGCAACAGAAAAGAGTCCAAGTGATGAAAAGCAATGACATACAACCAACATTGCTCTACCCAGCAAAGTTGTCATTTAGAATTGAAGGACAGATAAGGAGTTTCCCAGACAAGAAAAAGCTGAAGGAGTTCATTACCACCAAACCAGTGTTACAAAGACTCTTAGAGGGACTTCTTTAAGATGGGAGGGGGTTAAAAATGGGTGAAAGGTAAAGGGATTAAGAACAAACTGGTTGTTATACAGAAGTCATGGGGCGATAGGGTACAGCATAAGTAATATAGTCAGTAATTTTGTAATAATTAGGTATGGTGCCAGTTAGGTACTAGACCTTTCAGGGTGATAGATGGGAATAGGGTTGGGGTCAGGGTGGAAAAAGTAAAGGCATTAAGAAATACAAATGGGGGGAGGCGGCTGGTTTGCTAAGTGGTTAGAGCACAGTGCTCATAACACCAAGGTCGCCAGTTCAATTCCCACATGGTCCAGTGAGCTCACCCCACCAACTAGACTGAGAACGACTTGACATGGAGCTAATGGGTCCTGGAAAAACACATGTTCCCCAATATTCCCCAATAATAAAAGGAAAATACAAATTGATAGTATGGGGAATATAATCAACAATGTTGTAGAGATCATGTAAGGTGCCAGATGGGCACTGAACTTATCAGGGGGATCATGTCATAGACTGTGTAGATGTCTGACCAATGTGCCGTACACCTGAAGAGCTGAAGTAAAATAATATTAAATGTCAACTATACCTAAATATATAGGTATATATAGTCACAAGATGTGGAGTACAGCATAGGGAAGATAGTCAATGGTACTGTAACAGCTACATAAGATGTCAGAGGGGTAGTAGCTTGGAGGGTGGGTTATCACTTTATAAGGGGATTAAATGTCTATTATGTTGCTTTGTACACCTGAAACTAATAAAAGGATAAAATAAAGTAAAATAAAATACCATCCAGGGAGAGTTTGAAGCTACAAGTCAATTAATTATTAAGTTTTGGTTTGGTGATGTTGACTAGCTAAAGTGTCTCCATTTTGGACTGTTTCTTTAACAAAATAGAAAGTGTTAAGAATGCTTAAAAAACAAAAAACTATATAGTGAATAGTTATGCTGCCATGAAACTTTGAGACTAAAAGGATAATCAGTGGTTACCTAGAGAGTGCGAACTGACTGCAAATAGGCACAAAGGCATTCTACAACTGGACTATAATGATGGCTGCACAACTGTGTAAGTTCACTGAATTGTTTGATGGGTGAATTATATGGTAAATTATAATGCAATAAATCTGTTTAAAGTGAAAACTTCTGCAACCCAATTCTTCAGAAATTTTTAATATAGAAGCTAATTTACTTTTCAAAATATTCTCATGTCTTATTCTTTACTTACCAATAGACAATTATGTTTTCAAACATAAACTGTATTAGTGTTAAAAGGAAACTCAAGATGGTAGCAGTTTCCACTTAAGGCATGTTGTTTAGAAATTTCTAACACAGCACATGTTTCAGTAGGGTCAAAAAATACATAAGCTGCCCAATCACTGTATTCTTCGGTATTATCCTAGGGAAATGAAAACTTATGTTCACACAAAAAGCTGTACGCAAGTGTTTATAACAGCTTTATTTGTTCATAGCCCCAAACTGGAAATAACCCAATGTCCTTCAGTGGGTGACTGTTAAAATTGTGGTACCTCCATACCAGGTTATACTACTTAGCAATAAAAAGGAATGAACTATGGATACTACTGAACTATTGAATGGATCTCAAAGGAATCATGATGAATGAAGAAAAATCTTAAAAGGTTGTATGTATGATTCCATTTATGTAAGATTCTCAAAATGACAAAATTATAGAGATGGAGAACATAGTAGTAGTTTCCAGAGAGGTTGGTGGCAGGAGAGGTAGATGACTGTGGCTCTAAGAGTAACAGAAGGGATTCTTGTGATGGGAGTATTCTGTATCTTGACTGTGATGGTGATTACCCAAACCACACATGTGATAACACTACATAAAACTAAATATGCATTTTCATATTCTCTATTTTCCCTACCCCTCCTCACAACACACACAGGACCAAGTAAAACTAGAGGAAACTGAATAAAGTCTGTGGATTGTATTGTTGTCGATTTCCTGGGTGTGATATTGCAATACAGTCATGTAAGATATTACCATTGGGGAAAACGGTAAAGGCCATGAGATTTCTCTATAGTATTTCTAACATGTGAATCTACAATTATTTCAAGACGAATTTTTTTTAACTGTTTAAAGAATCAACATACTACACGTGCACTACTTCTATGGAATACTAATAGATCACATATTCTGAGAAGGCATTATGTTTAAGTCTTGCAATATATTATTCTTTTTATGGGATAGAAACCTTTTCCTGAACAGAAGTAGACCTAATAAAACTTGTGATCAAAATCAGTCAGTAACTATTGATTCCTAAACACCGGAGGAAAAAAGTAGGAAAGAGATTCAGCACTTACAACTTCTACAACCAACCCAGATAAAATAATCTCTGGAGGGAGACTAAAAATTGTCATAGAGCACAAGAACAATCTCATCAATCAAAGAAATATTTTCTATAGTGTGGTATACCGATGGAGTCATGCCTTCAAGACAAACAGGCATATCTTTTGTTATGGATTCTAACTTTACCAAACAAGTTCAAATCATTAACTTGGGTTCTTAGCACCTTGACAGGTAACAAAGTACACCTGACAGGATACCTGAGCATCTGGTTAGTGGAAAAAAGTAGCACAATAAACTGTCATGCCCGATTTCATCATCTGTTATCTCCACCTAAACCCTGCAAAGTCCAGTCCCTTGAATATGGTGACCTATTGATGGCAACCAGCAAGTGTTCAAATGGAATGGACAGCTGCCAAGACAAGGAGGGCTTGGGGTCCAGGTGGGGAAGCCTTCCTTCCTCTCAATTTCAAAGAAAGGACAGCTCTAAAGCAGCCATGTGAAAAACTGTAACACTGCCTGATAGTTATAACAATATAAAGAAAAGCAAGACGGGCACATACTACAGTCCTTTTGCACCCTGAACTCATATACAACTAAAGACAAAAGATAGAACACATGAAAACAGACTTTATAAAGGGATCAAAAGAAAGGACTTTGCTAAAGTTCAAATTATAACTCAGAGAAGTATGTCCAGGAAGATTAAACACTCTCAACAGTCTAAAACACAGTTAACAAATACAAAAGACTTTAAAATAGCATATGAAAAGATATACCACATTTGAAGATTGGAAGACTCAATATTATTAAGAAGTAATTCTCCGCAAAATGATCTATAGTTGTGCTATCTGATAGAGTAGCCACTAGTGACATGACTATTTATATTTGAATTTAAATTAAAATCAAATAAAATTTAAAATTCATTTCCTCAGTCTCACTATCGACATTGCAAGTAGTCAACAGTCATATCGTTAGTGACTACTATATGATGGACAGTACAGATACAAAACATAACCATCATTACAGGAAGTTCTATTGCTATTAGACTGTGGTGATCTATAGATTCAATGCAATCCCATCAAAATACCAGCAAGTTTCACAGAAACTGACAAACTGATTCTAAAATTTACATGGAAAACCATAGGACCTACTACAGTCAAACATTTTTGAAAAAAAGTACCAAGTTGAAGGACTCGAGCTGACATGACTTATGCTGACTACTTACAGTAAAGACAATGTCATACTGGCAAAATGGCTGACAAAGAATCAATGGAGCAAAACAGTACAGAAACACATCCACAACATATATCGCCGTTTGAAACATACTAATGTAGTTCAATAGAGAAAAGTATTTTTCAACAACTGATGCACAAAAAAATTGGGACATCCAGATGTAAAATTGAAGAACTTCAATCCATACCTTTCTCCGTAAGCAATGATTCTAACTCAAAATAAATCATACGCCTATTAAACCTCAAAATGGGGAGTGCCTGATTAGCTCAACTGGTTAGAGTGTGGTGCTAATAACACCAAGGTTGCCAGTTCAATCCCCACATGGGCCACTGTGAGTCTGCACCCTTCTTAAATAAATAAATAAAACCTCAAACTTATTATACAGCTCCCAAAAAAACATAGAAGAAAATCTTTATGATCCTGATTTAAGCAAAGATTCCTTGGATAAAACATAAACCATGAAAGACAAAAAGTGATATATTGGGTTTCATAAAAATTTATTTCTGCTTTTTAAAAAGACACTGTTTTTTTCCAGTTTTACTGAGAATTAACATACATCACCGTACAAGTTTAAGGTACAGAATGATGATTGGATTTACATAGATTGTGAAATGATTATCACAATAGGTGTAGTTAACATCTATTACCTCATATAGACGACAAAAAAAAACCCCAAAAAAAAGGAAAAGATTTCTCCATGAGATGAGAACTCTTTTAGATCCATTCTCTTAATTTTACCATGCACGATACAGCAGGGTTAACTATAGTTGTCATGCTGTACATTAAATCCCCAGTACTTATTTATCTTATAACTGGAAGTTAGTATCTTTTGACCACCTTCCTCCAATTCCTCCCACCCTCAAGACACCATTAAGAAAATGAAAAGCCACAGAAAAGGAGAAAACATTTTCAAAACATGCATCTGATAAAGAGCTGTTATCCAGAACATACGCAAAACTCTAAAAGCTCAATAATAAACAACAGAATTTAAAAATGGGCCAAAATGTTTGAAGTCACTTCAACAAAAACATATGTAGATGACATATATAAACATATGAAAAGAGGCTTATCGTTATGCAACTTAAAACTACAATGAGATACCACCTATTATAATCGCCAGTAAAAAAAGTCAAAAACAACAATTGGCAATACCAAGTACCCAGGAGGATGCACAAAAACTGGAATTCTGTACACTGCTGCAGAGAATGCAAATGGCACTTTTTAGGGTGACGAAAATATTTATTTTTATTGTAATTACAAGACTGAGTTCACCAAAGTTCACAGACCTATATACCAAAAGGGTTAACTTTACTATATTTAAAAACCTCCTAAATCTGACTTTAAAAATTCTCAAATTTTTCTTAAGTATTTTCTCTAAACTATTTTAACATTTCAGTTTTCCATTCAAAAACTCTTCATGTACTTCTAAATGGCTCTGAGAACCTCATATAGTCAGCTCCATCAAACCTCAATTCTTCAAGACAAGGTGACCTCATGTCCCACATTACTACACAATCTGTTTCAAATGCATAGGAATGTATAACCAATCAGATTAAGTTTCAAAAAGGATAAAGACATGTAAAGTATTCCATCTGTGTCAAAGTACTCCAGGTGCAAGAAAGTCATCAAACAGAATAGTCAATATGAAAGGATACTAAAAAAAGGAACTCTTACAAAGGGAAAGGAAGTACTACACGTTATACAGATGGTAACTTAAAAAAAAAAAATCACCAACCCATATTTACACATACTTCCCACTGGGGGAAATTAGGTGGGAAGAAAAGAGAAACATGTCAAGAAGGCAGGTTCACACCCTGAAACCCCTCATATCAAATAAGAAATTTACCTGTCGAGTAAACGAAACCATAGACTTCCTAGGACAACACATAAGCAATGAAAGTCTAAGATAGTTGTAATTATGAAAGAGAATACTTCAATAAGTATTTAGATGGAGAAAAATGAGAGCTGGAAATTGAGAATAGTTCTTATTTCACTGTGAAATACACATGTGCCTGGTTTAGTTTTCAATCTTAGAGGTAAGAAATCCTAAAATATAGAGCATAGCAGCAGTCTTACTGCATCGAGTTCAGAGAATAATACATCTAGTCATCTTATTAATGCTCAGTTTGTCACACTGGCGGTGTAATTTGATGGGAAGTAGACAAGACTAGTAACGGCATCTAGTCCAGGCTCTAATACTACTAATCTGCTCCATAACCTTGGGCCAGTCATTGAACCCAGTTTTCTTGGAAATAATGGTTGGATCAAATTATCTCTGAGACCCAATCTAAAGAAATTTTTTCTCAGGAGGAATATACAGTAGCCAACGACAATTCAAAGGATTCTAGCTCTTCTATGGCATATTTCTTACTATAAATTGCAGGTTTAACAATATCTTATTTTGTACAATTCTGTTATGTATTCCCCAATGAGATTTGAGCTTTAACTAGAAAGTAAAATGCTGCTCAAAAAACCCCAGCACAAGAAACACGAAGAAAACTAACACCAAGGACCATGATAATCAAACTGCTACAAACCAGTGATAAAGAGAAATCTTAAAAAGCAACCAGAGAAAAGAGTGCTCATGAGAAATGATGTAACCCAGAAGACAATGGAACACATCTTTAAGGTACTAAAATAAAAAACTGAGCCTAGAATTCTATATCCACTGAAAACATCTTTCAAAACAAGGGCAAGAAATTGGGAGCTTCACACATTGTTGGTGGGAATACAAAATGGTGCAGCCACTTTGGAAAACTGGTGAACCTCAAAAGGTTACCATTTGGCCCAGCAATCCAGGAGAAATTACAACCCCTACACAAAAATGTGTACACAAATGTTCATGGCAGCACTATCCACAATCGCCAAAAGATGGGAAAACTCAAAACATCCATCAATTGGTGAATGGGTAACAAAATATGGTGTACAAAGTCTGCCAATTAAGTTTGCAAAGTCATCCTAGAAAAAGTGTTACATACCTCATTGCTGCATATCACTAAGGTCACCTTCAAAGTACTCCCCTTGGGAAACCATGCACCGATGTCAGTGCTTAGTACACCCTTCAAAGCAATTTTGGAACTCTTTTTCTGGAATGGCCATCAGAGCTGCTCTCATATTACCCTTGATGTCCTGAATGTCCCCCTTTCTGTATTTCCTCTGTCTTTGGGTAAAGAAAGAAGTCATTGGGGACCAGATCAGGTGAGTAGGGAGGGTGTTCCAATACAGTTACCTTTTTACTGTCTAAAAACTCCCTCACAGACAGTGCCATGCGAGTTGGTGCAATGTCGTGATGCAAGAGCCATAAATTGTTGGCAAAAAAGTTCAGGTTGTCTAACTTTTTCATGCAGCCTTTTCAGTGCTTCCAAATAGTAAACTTGGTTAACAGTCCAGTTGGTACAAATTCATAATGAATAATACCTCTGATATCAAAAAAGGTTAGCAACATCAGTTTGACTCTTCATATGGACTGATGGAACTTTTTAGGTCGTGGAGAATTGGCTGACTTCCAATGGGCACTTTGACCATTTGTTTCAGGATTCTGTTGGTACACCCATGTTTCCTCATCAGTGATAACACGGCCCAAAACATCGTCTTTTCTCTCCAAAGGTCTTGGCAAACTTCAACTCTCCTTTGCTTCTGTTCATCGGTGAGCTCCTTCGGGACCATTTTTGCACACACTTTTCTCATGCCAAGATTTTCAGTTAAGATTTTCCTAACTGTTTCTCTATCGGTTTACTTGGTCTGCTATGCTTCTCACAGTCAGCCGATGATTTTGATACATAATTTGACATTTTTCTGTAATATTTTCATCAGTTCTGCTCGTTACTGGCCGCCCTGACCTCTCTTCATCAGTGACATGTTCTCTCCCTTCAGAAAAACGTTTAATCCATTTGTACACTGCCATTTTCTTCATGGCATTAGCCCCATAAACTTGGACTAACGTCCCTGATTTCACTTTACTCTTGCCAAATTTAACAAGAAATTTAATGTTTGTTTGTTGCTCTAATTCAGGCTCAGACATTCTCATGACAGCACACAAAAACACTCAACAACAATAATGAACACCGCTCAGCAAGACACCACCATACGTCGACACAAACACAGCTGTGAGACACTGATACGCCAAGGTTATGAAACCTTCGCGAGCTGTTTGTACAGCGCTGCCAATGTAAGTACACGGTGGCAAGTTTGCGAAGTTAATTGTCAGATCTTGTATCTATACAATGGAATATTATTTGGCTATAAACAGGAATGAAGCACTGATATATGCCGCAAAATACACAACAAGGTGAGCCTTGGAAACACTATGCTAGTGAAAAGCCAGTCAAAGACTGCATACTGTATGACTCTATTAATTTGTATTAAATAACCACAACAGACACAGTGTCTGTAGACACAGACAGTGTATTAGTGGTGCCCTAGGACTGGAGATAGGTGTCTGGGGTGGGGGTTGGGGCACCCCGGAAGGTGATGGCTACAAAGTATGGGATTTCTTTTGGGGTTGATGAAATGTGGCTGAATTATGCACTTTAAATGGATGAACTGTATGATGTGACTTGTATCTTAATAAAGCTATTACCTGAAGAACAGCAAAAAAATCTTCTAAGACATAAAAAAATAAAACAAACAAACAAAATCACTGGCAGACCTACATTATAAGAAATGTTAAAGAAAGTCCTTTAGGCAGAAGGGAAATGTTACCACATGGAAGTCTGGATCTACACAAACAAATGAAGAGCACCAGAAATGGTAAGTATGTGATAAACTGACTTCTTTCATTGTATTTTTAAATCTCTTTAAAAGACTATTATTAATTAAAGCAAACATTATAATATATTGTGGAGGATGACAACTTACATTGAAGTAAATATATGACACTAACAGCCCAAAGGCTACATGTGAGAAAGAGGCCGACACCGCTATAAGGTTCTCAGGCTGTGTGTGAAGAAATGTATCACTTGAAGGTTAACGGTGGTAAAGGTGTACACCAAAGCAACAACTACAACAACCAAAGAGTTATAGTTAAGCTAAATAAATGGGATTAAACAAACAAACAAAAACCTCAATTAAGCCAAAAGAAGGCAGAAAAGGGGAAACAAAAAATGGGTGGGAAAAATAGAAAACAAATAGCAAGACTAAGTTTAAAACCAATCATATCAATCACATTAAATATAAGTGGTCTTACACCAAGATTAAACTCAAAGATTCTGATATTTAATTAGAATAACGAAATCAAACTACATACTGCCTATATACAACTATATATTAGAAACCCATTTCAAATATAGACGCACATATAGAAAAAGGTATGCCATGTTAACCCTAGTCAAAAGAAAGCAGGAATGGCTATATTAATATATGACAAAGTAGATTATCGGAGCAAAAAAAATGATCAAGGATAAAAATCATGTCATAATGACAAAGGGTTCAATTCATCAAGAACATAATTCTAAAATATTTATGCACTTAATAAAATTGACATAATTAAATTAGATGCCAAAACAGAGATATGTAGAAAATCTTCACATATTTGGAAACCAAGTAACATAATTCTAAATACAATCACGTATCATCACATAACGATGGTTTGGTCAATATCGGGCCACATATATGATGGTGGGCCCTTAAGATTATTATAATAGAGCAGAAAAATTCCTATTGCTTAGTGACATCGCAGCTATTTTAACGTCCTGGTGCAAGCCATTCCTCATGTGTTTGCGGTAGTGCTGGTGTAAACAAGCCTACTGCACTGTCAGATGTCTACAAGCATAGCACATACAATTACAGTAGTAAGCTATTATGATTTAGGTCTGTGTAAGTGCACTCTATGTTTGTGTAATGACTTACCACTAAAGACACATTTCTCAGAATATATCCCAGTCACTAAGCAGCACATGACTGTAATGTATCAGTCAAAGAAATTAAAGGGAAAATTAGAAAGTATTTTGAACTGAATGAAAATGAAAACACAACATTATATCAAATTTTATAGATTGCAACTAAAGTAGTACTTGAGAGGAAAATTTACAGCACCAAATGCCTATACTTGAAAAAGAAAGTAAAAACAAAACAAAAAGAAAGCTTTCAAATCAATAATCTCAAGTTGTACTTTAAATAACTAGGATAGAACAAATAAAACTTAAATTAACCAAAAGAAAGTAAATAGCAAAGATTAGACTAGAAATCAATGAAATAATATAAAGTGAAACAAAGAAAAATCAGTGAAATCAAGTTGCGATCAATAAAATCCTGATTAAGACAAATTCATCAGGAAAAAGAAAGACACAAATTACCAGTGAGGAATAAGACAGGGACATCTTTAAGATGCTACAGATACTAACGGATTATCTTAGAATATTCTGAACAACTTTATTTCAATGAAATGAACAAAGCCCTACATTCCTTAAAAAGCACAAACTGTCAAAGCTCACTCAAAAAGAAATAAATAATTTGAATATTCCTATACATTTTAAAGAAATTTAATTTGTAGTTAAAACCTACCTCTAAAGAAAACTAGGGCCAGAAGGCTTCACTGATGAATTCTACCAAACACATCCAATATGGATTATTGCCATAAGGATACATCATGACAAAGTGGGATTTATCCCAGGAATGCAACATTAGTTTACAGTTCCAAAAATCAGCCAATGTAACTCAACTCTAAATACGAAAACCTGTATGATTTTCTTAGCAAATAGAGGAGGAAAAATGTATCTGACAAGTCCAACATGGATTCCTTAATTAAAAAAACAACACCTCAGCAAACTAGAATAGAAAGGAACTACCTCAAACCTACCAGACACAAAAAAACCACAGCTAACATCATACTTAGTAGTAAAAGACTGAATGCTTTACTCCCTTAAAAATCAGGAATAATGCAAGGATGGTCTTACAACTTTTATTCAACATTGTACTTAAGGGTTAGCCAGTGCAATGGTAAAGTTAAAAAAAGGGGGGGGGGGCAAATGAAAAAAGAAGTAAAACTACCTTAAGTCTCAGACAAGATCATCGATGAAAAAAACGCCAAAGACTCTACAAAAATGCTATTAGAACTAATAGGTAAGTTCAGCAAAGTTGCAGGATACAAGATTAATAAAGATATTTCTATAAAGTAATTACGAACAACCAGAAATCGAAAAACTTGCAGTAACATTTACATGCCATCAAAAATGCGAACATTTTGTGATAAATTTTACAAAAGATATGCAAAACTTGTACACTGAAAATCACAAAACACTGCTGAGAGAAGACCTAATAAATGCAGAGCTGTATACCATGTTCAGGAATCGGAACACTGAATCCAGTACTGTTAAGATGCAGTTTTCCCCAAATTATAGATTCAATGCATCCTAATAAAAATCCCAGCAGGCTTTTATTATGGAAATTGACAAACAGATTCTAAAATTTAAATAGAAATGCAAAGGATCCAGAATTGCCAAAATAACGGAAAACAAAAAGTTAGAAGTCTTATAGCCCCTGATTTGAAGACATTATAAAGCACATTAAGACAGCAGTATCTGTGTAAAGAAAAGACAAACAGATCAATGGAACAAAATAAAATCCAGAAAGGGCGACAAATAACAGTCCACTGATTTTCATCAAAGATGCTAAGGCAACTCAATGAGGAAAGAACCACATTTTCAGTAAATGGTGCTGGAACCACTACACAGCCATAAATAATAAAAACTTAACCTCACCCTTACAAATTTGTATACAAATCTTAATTCAAAATAAAATAAAGACCTAAATGTAGGAGGTAAACTACAAAACTAGAAGATCTGAGAAAATCTTAGTGATGTTGGACTCGGCAAAGATTTCTTAAATATGACACAAAAAGTCATAAAAGAAAAATATAATAAATTAGGTTTCATCAAAATTATTAAGTCGGATCTTCAAAAGACTAAAAACATGTATCTGAATCTGGAATAAGGAACTCTCACAATTCAATAAATCAAACCAAATTTAAAAACGGATAAAAGGTATGAAAAGAAAATAAGAACTTAAAGAAAATATACAGATGGCAAATAAGCACATGAAAACATGTTCAACATAATTAGTTATTAGGGAAACAAATTAAAACCACAATGAGATACCATTAGACACCCTCTATCAGTCTAAAATTTAAAAGACTAATAACCACATGAAGGTTGGCAAGGATGCCGAACTGGAACTCTCCTCCAGTGCTTTGGGGATTTAAAGTGATACAACCACTTTGAAAAAACAGTTTGGCAGTTAAGTGAACAAACCCACTGATTCCACTCCTAGGTTATTTGCTCAGGAGAAGTGAAAGCATAATCCACACAGACTTGTTCGGGAATATACAAAGCAACTTTACTTGTAACAGCCAGAAAGTGGAAACTCAAACGTCTATCAACAGGTAAACAGATAAACAAATGGCATAATATGCACTCAATGGAATATTATTCAGCAATAAAAAGGGAACAAACATGGATGAATATCAGAATAAGCATGCTGAAAGAAAATATCGCACCCCCCAAAAAAGTACATACTATATGATTATATTTATATAAAATTCAAGAAAATACAAACTAATCTATAGTGACAGAAAGGAGTGGTTGTCTGGGGACCACTAAGAAAGGGGAAGAAGAAATTACCAACAGGTAAAAGAAAAGTTTTAGGATTGACAGATGATTATTATGTTGTTTTTGGTGATTTTCAAGGTTATTCTTTAAATATGAAGTTTCTTATATGCCAATTCTACTTTAATAAAGCTGAAAAAATTAATCATAGATCATTGTGCTTTTCTCCTGATTGCAGCACAACACTTTTTAAAAACAGAGGGTTAAAACAAACATTAATACAGAAATTATACATTAATATACAAAACTTATTTTATATAAGTTTTACTATTTATCATCTTCTAAAATCAGATTTTAAAATCGAGTTATTACCGTGTTTCCCTGAAAATAAGACCTAGCCGGATCATCAGCTCTAATGCGTCTTTTGGAGCAAAAATTAATGTAAGACCCGGTCTTATTTTACCGGGTCTAATCTAACATAAGACTGGGTCTTATATTAATTTTTGCTCCAAAAGTCGCATTAGAGCTGATAGTCCGGCTAGGTCTTATTTTCAGGGAAACACGGTACTATTTGAGGGTGTATCCTAGATACGCTACAAATAGATTGTAATTTTATAGAGCAAAGTATTTTCTCACTAGCTTAAAAGTATTTTCAAAATACTTTCCTAGAAATTTTCATTGGCAATAGAGCCTAACATTTTAGCTGTAAATTTAGTATCAATACACACACACACACACACACACATTATAAATTATAACATGCATCTCTTCAGAAACAATCTTGTACCACCAGGGTTTAACCAAAGCATAAAGTGGTTTTTCTGACGATTGGAAGAGATCATAAATCTAGCCTGTTTAAAACTTCACGTGATTTTGAGGTCACTATACTGTATGTCATGTTCCCTACAGTAGAGTAATCCTACTCTTGCTTCCTTATCTCCACACCAGTACATGGTCCAAACATTTTTATGTCCAGCACAAGAAAAGATGCGAAAGAAACACAACCAGACTGAATTTGCTCAAAGGTGAATTATCTAGTTAGCTCTTTCTTGTTTCACACCATCTAAGTTTTCATGGGAACGGACAAAGGGGGAAAGGTAAGAGTTCTTTCATTACTTTTGAATCCCCAGTCTTAAAAAGCAAACGGTAAAGAAAGTAAATCAACTTTCATTTGCCAGATGCCTTTTGTTTAATTCCAGGATTTGGGGTTTTTTGGCAGAAGGGGAAGGAAGGGAGGGGGAAGATGGTGATGAGAAGGTTGAAGCCAATGATTAAAGTGAATTTTAGGGTTAGATGAGGAAATTCTAAATCATGTAAGACAACTGGAGACCGAAGCTAATTGCTCCACATTCATCATTCTTATGTTGCTCTCTGCTGTAAAGCAGACAAGAGAGGAAGCCAACAAGATTGTTTTCTCTGATTTTAAGTAGCCAGTGGCAGGAATTAAAAATGTGTTCATTCATATACAATAAAAAGTGTTCCACGACTTGAATGCAAACATTTGCTAAACTAAAGGTCAAATTATATCCTGAAGAACAGAACTATACAAAAGTCTGATTTATCTGCATGCCACAAATATTCTGACTCTTAAAGAACAATCATTGGTCCAAGTCTAGAAAGAATACAAAGTACACAATAAAGCCACACACTATATTTTACTGTCTACAATTCAGGCATATTTACTCAATTACATAGACATAAAAGAGTTTTAAAATGAAAAACTAAGCAGCAGACACCACCATAAAGTCAATGTTAGAAGTTTTAGCTCTTATCTCTTTTCTTGAAAATCTGGTTCATTAACATCAGGATTACAAAAGTTAAAATGACACAAAACCATCCAAGATACATTTATCATTATGTTAGAGTTTGAAAAGTTTTCCACCTCCCCATACTGCCTATTACTAAGAAGTTGGAAAACAATAAAAACTATAAATTTGAATTTCACTTTATAGACCATACAGACAAACTAAAGAGTTACAAATAAAAATCTCATTTCTAATGCATTACTTCATATGAAACTATAGAGCCTGGATAAAGGAAAGGGGAAATAGGAAAAGATAACTAGGACCCATTTATGTGACAAAAATCACTGAACTGGAAACAAAACAAACTTACAGTCATAGCAAAAAAAAAAACTAAAAAGTACACTTTAAAGAATTTATTGGTCACTGAAACAAATATCCTTATATCAATTTTCTGTGATCATGTTATAAATATAATTAATTCTGAAAATACTGTACACCTTTCAAAACCAAAAGAGGATCATAATGGTTCATCAAGTTACCATTAGTTGATTTAACTATTAGGATTAAGTCTAATACTAAATTTTGCAAAAAAGTTCCCCCGGCTTCTCCACATTAAATTTATTCATTTTTGTACATTTGTTCGTAAACATTTTTTTAAAGTAGGTATAAATTTTACAAGTTTCCATGTAAACATCTATTTAGAAACCAACTTTGCAGTTCAGCATTAAGCTCTATTTTCACTGAGAATTTATTCTCCAAGTTTGTGCTCCAGTGCTTAATAGCTAATAGGTTAATTTAAAATGTAACAAATTCTTTTTACCAAAACATCCCAATTCATCATGAGAAATATCTTCTCTCATGAATTTCATGATGAGATCAAAGAGCTCTGAAAAATACTAATAATTCTAAGGCTTCATATAAAACAGTACCAGCTGACAGGGAAAGGTCACCCAAGACTTCACTCCTGACAAATAACAGAAAAAAATCAAATATCCAACGTATTAATCAGTTCAAAAAATTATGTAGCCCACCTCTTGAAAACCTTTACTAAGAATTACAACCATTCTGCTCCTAATTCAGCTGCAATATTTCAAAGAAAAATACAGACTTCATGATTTTGCCAATTTTAATCCACCTTTTCCTCCTTAAGCCATATTCTTATCTAGAAAGGTATTCTCTTAATCTCTAGTCACTGTTTTACAAACCTTTCAAGAATTTGTTTCTAAAACCTTGAGCCAGCAAGCACAAAACAATGGAATTTAAGAGGAAGGCATTCTTTAGGAGTTCTGAGAGGGACAGACACTGAAGAATTCTATTGTGAAATCAACTGCTGTCTCAGCTATAAGCAGTAAAGAAGGTATGAACTTGATAGGGAGATAATTAAGGGACCTACCTTAAGAGTAACAATAGATTATGCAAAAATTAGAAACTACAGAGAGAAAGTAAACTAGTGTGGTATTATTTCCAAGTGACTTACGAAGTGTTTTTTTATTTTTATTTTTTATACTGCGGTTTGACATACATCATTATCTTATTATATTAGTTTTAGGCGTGTAACGTAATGATGCACTATCTGTATGTACTGTGAAATGATCACAATAGGTCTAGTTAATATCCGTCATCGTACACAGTTATAATTTTTCTTGTGATGACAACTTTTAAGATCTACTCTTAGCAACATTCATATATGCAAGCATTTCCTTTTGTTTGATTACTATGAATGGATGTCTAAATTGAAATCTATAGATTGGGTGGTTGTACAGATGGTAATGTCATTATCAAAGAAAAAAACTAAAGAGAAACCATATGCAATCCTGTGACGCTGGAAGAGGTCTGAGTTAAGTGCAACTCTGCTATATATACCTTGGATTGGGAATGTCAGCTCGAAGCCTCATTTCGTTATCTGTAAAATGGGGATATATCTACGTATACATCACAGCCTCTTAAGGGTAAAAAGACAATGTATGAAAGGGGCTTAGCACAGTGTCTGCTCTATGTTCAATACCCATTAAATGTTGGCCCTTGTAAGCATTATCATTGGGCTGGATGCACATCACCAAGACAGCCTTTGATAAGCTGTGTGCCAATGTTCTTCCTGTTACCTAATGAAGCTCCTTCTGGGTCTGTGTTACACTTACAGCACCTAGCTCACTCAGTAAACAGTTGAAAAAATGTGAAGCATGAAAAATGTCCAATGTACACCTCTTCTATCAGAACCAAGCTTTGCCTTTGGGGCGTGACACAAATATCAACTGTTTCAGTAATACAAACTTTTTAAAAAAAGATGGACTAGAGTCATTCTTTCAATTAAATGATATAACAAGGACTAAGTAAGATACCCCAGAGCTGTAGTACATCTTTCTGCACTTAAACAAAAGAAAACAAAAGAACACCTCACCTTCCACACCAGGTGTTCTGAGGAGAAGCCCTTATCTTACTTAACCTAGGGGTTTTGGTCAGTATGCAATGAATTTCTCAGACTGGGAAAATCAGGTACTAGGATTTGTTACCCACCCATAAATGAAGGCTTTCAAAATAAAAACATTAATTATAACTTAAATAAGGAAACTTGTTCAGCTATAAATAAACTCTACAATGCCAAAAGGTTTTAATAGACAAATCTTTGCTATTCAGAGATTCTAAAATGTATAAGTATCTACTGATATATCTTGGGGGTACGGGGGTGAGGCATTACAAATTTTCTATATATTTTAGGACAAGTAACTTGGCATTGTATATTTAAGAGTCATTTTATTATTTATTATAAACTACCAAAAGTGACATAAATCACAATATTTTAGAACTGAAGGAATTTAGTTCTAGTTCTGGGAATTTCAGAAAATTTCAAATATTAATTGCAACCCACAGTTTTAAATCCAAACCTAGCACAGATATCTGTACATATATAATGTCTTACACTGTGATATTTTAAAGCTTTTACTCATATAATTGCAGTAGCACAAATTATGCACAGTGAGACTTTTAAGAATTCTAGGTGCTGAGATTCCCCATACCATTTGATGGAATGATTACATTCCATCAAATTTCATCCAAAAATTCAACCAGGATAGCTACATTCCACAATCCTCATAACAGCCCTTAAATAAAGAAAACAACACCAATGCAGAATTTGATGCTGCAGATTCACCGAGATCAGGAATGATGAGTTCTTCATACAGGACTCTGATGGGTTCTTTGTACTATAAGATTGATACTCCTAACTCTATATAGTCAAGGTTGGGTAGGCAGGAAGAGGCGTTGTCAGGCAAATCATGCAGGGAGACAAAGGGGAAATACTCTGAAAAGGCACAGAGAAAAACCAAGGGGCAAAGAACACACCTACCTCCACTTCCACTTCCCCCATCATCACTCCATTTCTAAGCACCAAAATATAATTCTTCTTATAAATACATTTATACCAAAAGTACTTGTCAAAATGTGCTGATAGATTACTATTGTACATTTTATTCTAGAGTACTCAGCAACAAACTGGATGTCATGCAACTTCAATTTTCTTAAGTGGAGAAGAAACTGGAAATAAAGGCAGCAATGACTAACAGTGAAAGCAGAATCTACATATTAGAACACAGGAACTGAACACCTAATGATACATATGCTGTCTGACTGCCCAGAAAACAAGTGCCATCCACTGCCCCTCTGCCTTGGGAGTCAATCTTTCAAACTCACAGCCTCTCGCCACTGATTTTAATGGTGACATGCAATGTTCTTTCAAAAAACTGTACTTTCCTGAATCAGTCAAGCGATGAAGAACATCTGATTTTAAGGCGGTTAGTATGTATTGCACATTCTCAGTCCATTTTTGTGGATGTATTTAACCAAGAGACAGAATAAGAAACACTGAACTTTATAAAGAGAAACATCACAACAAGCAAAATAAATCAACTAATCTATACAGGTTTGTGTTAACTTTCTTCACCACAGGTTATCAGATTAGGCTAATACTCTTGGGATAAGTCCGAGCAAGGTAGCTATTCAACTGACATATCATTGCCCTCTTCTAATTCAAATGGCCTTGGAAGAGAGGCCATTCAAATGTGCTCTTTTTTGAGATGACAAAGATGGAAGGTAAAGAATCAAAAGAATGCAGTGAAAACCCTTTGGTACCCTATTAATTTGTTTAACTAAATCACGTTTCTGTTCTATTCTACTAATTGGGTAATCACCTCAATCAAATCAATGAAATCAACTAAGTTACTTCACTCTTCTGAGCCTCAGCTTCTTCAATTGTGAAAGTTGGAATAACAACTACCTCTCAGGATCGCTTTGAGTATTACATTGGGAAAATACACATAAAACTGGCATGCAAAATGTAAAGTACTATGCAAATATATAGTACTTGCGGATATCATCCTAAGACTTAAAGTCTCAATGTTCAAGTGCCTGGTGCAATATTTTGCACAAGTGCTCAAATTCTGTCCACTCATTCAGTCATAATTTAAAAGTTAGGGCCCAAATTTTAATTCTAAAAAACAAACAGTATCTCATGTACTAATTATATATTTACTCACTAGTAGTATTATAAAGAAATCAGTCATGTCTTTAGAATGATTAGTCATTCAATCCAATACACACGCTATTGCAATAATAAAATCACCAACAGTTATATATTGTTTACAGTACGGATTCTGTGCTAGGTCCAGTGCCTAGTATGCTACACACATTCACTCATTTAATCCTTATAATACTCACCTATGGAAAAGTTATTATCCATAGATGAAAAACTAAAGCACAAGTTCAAGTAACATGCCCAAGGCCACAAGGTTAGCAAATGACAGAGCTGGTGTTACTCGAACTCAGGTCTGACACCAAAGCCCTGGCTCTCAACTACTATTACTACTCTCCAACATGGCAACCACTTGCCACATGGGGCTACTGAAACGTGGCCAGTCTGAATTGAGTTATGCTGTAATTGTAAAATGCACACCAGATATTGAATACCTAGTATGAAAAAGAGAATGTAAGACATCTCACTGCAATTTTCTACTGATTAATGTTAATGTGATAGTATTTTGGATATAATGGAATAAATAAAATGTATTTAAGTTATTTTTAAATTCCTTTCACCAGCTTCTTTTTACATTTTTATTGTGGCTACTAGACAGTTTAAATTTACATGTGGCTTGCAATGCATAGACTTATACTGGACAGCACTGATTTAGAACATCATACAGGATATCTTATAATACCAAGAGCACAAAATAATCTTAAATTGTAAACATAACACGTTTTAAAGTACAGATACTTTCCAAACTTAAGTTAGTGTAAAACCAAAACTTTAAAATTCCTTAATGTAAAAATATAGTTCTGCTTATTTAAATTTCAATATTCCACAATAAGATCATTTTTTTGAATGTCATAAAAAAATTGGTCTTCCAACTATAAAAGTGATACCTATTCATCCACAAAAATTATAGAAAAGCACACACAAAAAAGAATCCATCATCCCACCACTCAGAATTAATCTTCTGATCAGGTGTGTATATTAAATGGTGTGAAATATTACAGTGGGACGATATTGTTCATCATTCTGTAACTTGCTTTTTTCTATTACATTTTCTTTTAAGATCCTTTCTAAAATTTTTGTTAAATTTTTATTTTGAAATAATCATAGGTTCACAAGAAGTTGCAAAAATAGTATGATCCCATATACCCTTCATCCAGTTTCCGTGAAATGGATGCTCTTGATTACAGTACATCAAAACCAGGAAATCAGTACGTGTGTGTATAGGTCTATGCATCTTATCACGCATGTAGAGTCATACAACCATGACCACAATCAAGATACAGATCTAGAGAGCATCTGAGATCTTGCTTCCTCACGTCATCAGTTTCACTCAAACTCTTATAAAAAATTAAAAAAAAAAAGATACGGATCTATTTCATTACCACAAAGATCTCCCTCTTGCTACCCCTTTACAGTCATATGCCCATCTCCCTTCTCCAGCCTCACAAGCCCTAAATCTTGGCAACCACTGCAAAATATTCATGGCTATTCCATACTTTTGTAGCAATTCCCTGCTGATTACCTGATGTAGGTAATTTTCATTTTTAGTTATAATAATGATGCAATTAGTATACCTGTACTTACACAGAAATTTTTACAGGCAGATCACACAAATTCCTAGAAGTTAAATTGTTAGGTCATAGGGTACAAACATTTTAAAGGTATTTGATACCAACTGCCATAACGGCCTTCAGAAAATTTCAATCGACTAACACACCCATCAAAGGTCTGTGAGAATGTATTTCCTAGCTTCACTAAAATTTTTTTTAATCTTTAAAATTTGACTTGTCAAAAAATGTTATCTTGGGCCGGCCCGGTGGCTCAGGTGGTTGGAGCGCCTTGCTCCTAATGCCAAGGTCACTGGTTCGATTCCCACATGGGCCAGTAAGCTGTGCCCCCTACAGACAAGATTGTGAACAACAGCTCTCCCTGGAGCTGGGCTGCCGTGTGCTGCCAGGAGTGGCTGGTGGCCAGCGTGAGCGGCCGGCAGCCCAGCTGGCGAGAGCTGCCGTGAGCTGCCGACTGGTGACCCACTGCCTCAGCCGGGGAGAGTGCAAGGCTCATAATACCAGCATGGGTCGGGAAGCTGTGTCCTACACAACTAGACTGAGAAACAACAGCTTGAACCGGAGTGGGGAAGGGAAGGGGGGAGAAGGAAACGGGGAAGAACAGGGGGGAGAAGGGGGAAAATGTTATCTTGTTTTGTGTAACAGGAAGGTTATATGCTTCTCATCTTTTCTAACTTAATTTGTAGTTTTTATTAATGACCTGTTCATGTTCTCCACCAACATTTCAATGGAACGTTGGCTTATTGTAAGGCCTGGTTCTAACATGTTGCAAAGAAACAGGCTTTTAAAATACATACATCTGAAATCCAATGCAAGTGTCAGTAATGTAAGGTAATAGCGGATTTTATAATGTAAAAGAGTTACAAATTTAGCTGACATTGTCCCCCAGTTTATAAACTTTCCTATACTTCACACAACATATTTAGTAATTAAGAAATCACCTCTACTGGCAGCTCTAGATTAAAAACATGGTTCCTAGAATGTGGATCGCTTACTTCTCTCTGAATTCACCTTGAAATGCCAAGACATTATTTTCCATTAACAAACATCAGCAACTCTCTTCAGCTTCATTAGGAAGCTGGGCTGAATGCTGTTTGAGGTCATCTAAACCAGTTCTCAAAGTGTGCTCCCCAGACCAGCAGCAAGCAACACTGCCTGGGAACTAGTAAGAATGTAAATTCTTGGGTCCTACCCCAGACCTCCTTAATAAAAAATTCTGGGGGTGGGACCTAGCAATGTGTTTCAAGCCTTCCAGGTGATCCTGATGCATGCTAAAGTTTAAGAACCACCAATCTAAACAAATATAGTATGAAAACATTAAGTCTAGGTTCCCTTATATATTTGATTGTTCTCTAATAAAGAACTTGGGAGAAGGTCAAGTTAATTATGCTACAGATATTAAGAATTCAATGACACATTTTCATTCCTCCCCAAATTAAAACAATCCAAAAAGAAAACTGGAAACTGGATTTTAGGTATATGTTCTACAAATAGAATCCTAAAACCATGAAGTGTTCAGAAAAATTTTCCCTTATAAGAATCCAAAATGAACTCTATAAACAGATCGGACCACGTCTTTCGAATCAAGAGAGTCAGTTTGTTTCACCTCACACACTTTCTGATTCCCTACTCCCACATGGAACTACCCTCTACATCACTTTGAAAATTCAACCAACTAGCATATTAAAACACAGTACCTGGAAAACTAGTTACTCAAATAGTTGTGGTCCAGTGAATAAATAAACACATTGCTCAATAAATAATTTTAGATGGAAGGATTATGGGTGACCTTTGCTTATTTGTTTTTGTGTTTGTCCCAAATTTTCTGTAATAAGCAAGTATTACCTTCTAACTAAAATAAAGGACAAAGAACCAGTGACTAATGATAAAGAAAATTAACCTACAGAACATCAGTCAGTATTTTTAAAATTTTACCAACATTCACTGATAATCTTTCTTTTATCCATGTGATAAAAACTTACAAGATACTACGGTAATGCCAGATAAACAGAGCTCCCGCCTTCAAGAAACCTGTTGTACGTAGTTTGAAATTAGAACTGAACATATCCTGTGCATTAGCCCAGCAACAAATCCAATATGGAGTACTAACTACGGGAGCTAGGCTCAATGTCCCAACTCCCTTCCAGTAACATCCTACAGATAGATGTGTTAGGCTTGGCTAATCCCAGTATCCCAACATCCAGACTACAAAGACCAGTCCAGGAATTGGGCAAACGACAGGGGTTCTGATTCCCATAGTTCTTCCTCTGATTCTGAGTTCAAATGGTATCCTTGTCATTACTGGCTATATGGACCAGTAAATTCATTATTTTTTGTTTTGTTTTGACGTAAGGTAGTTTTAGTTAAATTCCTATTTCTTGCACCCTTGAATATTCTTGCAGCACCTAAGATACTAAACAACTTTGTGTTTTAAGACAATATACTGATGAAACTGGCATTTTACATTGCACTTAATTTCTTGTCTCTCCCAAAGGCTATCAAAGTTTCATCTTAAATTGTATTGCTATGACTCTTAAATTAGAGGAAAATGTTTTGAAGAAGTTTTAAGTAAGATGAATTTTTTACATATCCCTTCTACTAGTTTCTTTTCCCAAAGGATAAATAAGGTAGATTTTTCTAAATTGACAGAGAGAGAAAAAGAAAGCAGGAAGTAATATCTAATCCTATTAAAAAATAAAAATTTCACTGTTTACTTTGTGATTTCAACTATGATTTCTGTGTAACAGTTTATTTGCATTGCATTTACTGAGAATTCAACACTGACACCAAAGTCTGTGTCAATCACTGCACGGAACTGAAATTATAGCTAAATTAAGTGAATGAGTCAAGACTTCCAACAGAAATAATCCAAATTACCAAACAAAATAGTAATGTACACCATGTACAACCATCAAGTTATGGATACGTTGACCGAAGAGAACTTACAAAATGGACAGCACACCATTTCTAACACCTGAAGTGTTCGGTAGCCATTTTTAACTATCTTACAAGCACTGGTCCAGTTCCTTATCTATCACACCTCTAAATTGTTTTTGCACAATATGACTGACCCTCTGCTTTACCAGACTTTCCAATATGACGTGACTGCTTAAAGCACCAAATGAGCAACCAAAAAAGGATTCAGAATCATCACAGTTGTTATTTAAGTGTGCTACAAAGCTCTGAAGCGAAAAACCACTCCAGAAAGCACTTTAAATGCACTGCCTACAGATTCCAAGGCTGTAGTTCAGTGTTTAATTTCTAGTACATGTTTCGAAAACAAAACCAGAAAAATAGGAATACTACTTTTAAGGACACACTTCATAAAGACAACTTCCCCTAACATTACGCACACAAGATGCAAGCCCTAAATGAAAAGTTTAACTGGAACAGTTAAAGAGGGCTCCAATTGAAACTCCAAGTCTTCATTTATTCTATATACATTACTGAACCCCTGCCAAGAGGCAGGCACTGTAACAGATAGGAAAATAAAACTATGAAAAGAAAGGTCCCACACTCAACATAACAAAGGCAAACCAATGAAAATGCAGTGCAACTGTTACACATCAATGGGGGGCAATGGAAAGGCTTCCTGAGACATCCAGAGGGACAAACAGCGTCAGCCAGGCCACAAAAGGAAGGAAAAGCATTTCAGGAAAAAACCCAGAGGAAAAGAATGTGTGAAGGTATGGAAACGAGACATCATGGTCCATGCTTGGAAACACCAAGCAGTTTGGTATGAAACACACACGCTGTACATGGAGGACAGGTGGGATGGTGGTAGGCTGCTTCCAGAAATTCTAAAGAAAGAAACCGTAAAAGACCAAATCAGAAGCCCCTTGTAATGCTCAGGATTTGGACTACATCCTAAAGGCAATGAGGACCAAGAAATAATTTAACTTGTTCAAGTGGAGAGGCCCAAAAACCAGTTGGATTCTTTGTCATGCGTGTGTGTGTGTGTAGGGGGGAGTGGTGACAGGTGGTTAAAAGATAGTACTTGGGAATTACCAGTTTGTGGAGAGAAGTGGAAAGGTGTGGATGACACCTGAAAAGAGTAAACAGTTAATAAGAAGGTAGGAAGAGGCAAAGAACTAACTTGCATCAGCCTCTACAGAAAACCCTACATCCCAGAACCATGAAGGCCTAGTTTAAATCCCAGACTGAGTGAGGCCTTCCCTCAGACTGTCTCTACCTCCTCCAAAAAGCACTTAGGTTCTCTACCATGTACTCATTCGTTCCATGACACCATGAAGTTCATTCAATCAGTGGGTGCTTTACACCATCTTTTCTTTTTATGGTCTTTTCAACAAGTTTGTTAGGTTCCCTGAATGCAGAATTTTGTCTATTTAATCAATGCCTTGAAATATAAATGAGTGATGAACAATACAACAGATGAGAGGCAAAGTATATCCGTATACGTACTCTAGAAAGCTCCACACATCCAGTTTTATTCCTTTCACCTAATGATGTATGGATTTATGCTACTGCTGGTAGGAGACAGCAGTGTTCAAGTATGTAGGTAATGAAGACAGGTCAGGAGAGATCCTATCTCTACAATGTATGAGGGTCTGCATACAAAGAATTGAGCTCTAAGATATTCTTAGGACTAAACGGCACCACAAGAACAATACACAACTGGGATGCATCTCACAATGAGTGGAAGAAGCCAGACCCAGAAGTATACATACTGTATGACTCCACTATATTAAGTTCAAAAACAAGCAAAACACATCTCTGGTGTTAGAAGCTAGGAGAGTGGCTAGGGTAGGAGCAATGACTGCAGAGTACACAAGGGGCTTCTGGGGTTCTCGTAATGTTCTGTTTCTTAATCTAGGTACTGGTTACACAGGTGTGCTCACATTGTGACAGTTCATCAAGTATTATTTATTTGCACACTTCTATGTATGCTACAGTTCAAAATGTTTACTTATGAGTAAACAGGCAAAAAAAGAGGAGAGGAATACCAGTGATGGAGGGTATAAAGGAAGATGCCACGCCATAAAGAGAAAAGGCCCTGGTGATGGGGCAAAAGAGAAAACGAGAGCCAAGCCGATTGTAGAATGTTTTAGTTCAGGTTGGAAAGGAGACAATTAGAGACCCACTATCACCTAAAGCAGTAATGAACTGAATTAGTGCTGATACTATTTTGGTAAACTACAGCTACTTAAGGAAGCTTTTATTAATCTTAAGATTTCTTCAGCATCTATAGAAGCACACGAGAAATGTATGCCATGTCAATAAATAACACAAAACCTCCCATTCTTGTAACTAATAGGATATACTGGCAAATCAGCTGGCCTGGGTTTAGTCTATGATAAGCAACTAAAAAAAGTTAAGCAGTCTGTGCACAAAGACTCCAACTCTAAACTGTCCCCAAACATATGCGCTAAATGGCACAAGTAAACCTACAGAAATAACTATGCCCTTGCTCCAAAAGGAAGCAGCATTAATGTTTCCTAAAAAGGCAGGTGTCCCCACAGTCTACAAAGCAGCCACTGCATCCACTTCTCATCACTCTCAAGTTCCCAAACCTGCTCTAAATTCTTAGTAGCACTCGTCACTAGCTGGTATTATCTGATTTTTCTGTTTACTTGTTTCTTTTCTCTTCCTCTCCACGGCATTTTAAGCTCCCTAAGAACACGGTCCTTGTCTGTCTTTACAGAACTGTCACCCAGAACTCAGGTGTCTGTGTGCTCAATAAAAACTTGTCAAATAACCACAACTACCCAGATAATTTACTTTAAGGTCACAAACTATACATAAGATCAAGTCAGTACCAATAAATCAGTAAGTCCAATGTAACGGCAAATAAACAAAATAAATTATCACTGTTTCTGGGTAAGAGTGATTGATCCAGCTTTTGTACCAGCTTTAAGGCCAAAAGGTTTGATGATTTGGAAGACAGGTAATTTTCTGACCTATGTTAGGAGAAATTTTATGAAAGACAAACACTACAATAAAACCAATGTGACCTAAGGATAGTGGTGGATGACCCAGGACCTTAGGGAAGAGTCCAAGCTCTGTTCCAGGTTAGTTAACCTACTCCCTCTGCTGCCTGGGAGTTTTCCTATCTGAGCAGTATTACAGGATGATGCACTTTTGAAACTTCCAGCAAAGATCAAAACTTTGACGTTATCACTAAATGTGTGCTTCCCCCTAAAACTAAAGTACTTCATTACTACTGAAGATATTTTCAGTTGTCAAGGTACCTAAATTTACGAGAAAACATCCAAAATTACAACTGCAAAGAATCAGGGAACAAGGAAAACATTTTACACAGAAAACAACCGAGTACCAACTTCCAATTCAACAATCTAAGTACCAACTTTTTTATTAAGCTACATAATCTTTTAACGCATCTAAAGTAAATTCCTCATATTTCCTTCTCTGTAACATCTCTAAAAACAGTACACTTTTCAGAGGAATAATGTTCAAATAAACAAGGATTAAATAAAACCTAATTTCAACTCAACACTAGGATAAAACGTGGAGTCAAAGACTAGAAAAGTTCTAAATCTATGGTAATTACCCAAAGCAAAAAACTTCCAATTTTTCAAGTTGTGTGATTTAAGCAGTAACTGAAGTTCAAAATGCAGCACTACTGTCCAAGAACCATTCATCAACAAGAGTTGCAGCAATGTCTTGGTAATTTTTATTTTACAATAAAGACATCACTACATTCAGAGAAATAACAAGACCAGAAGTAAAATATATTTATCACTAAGTCTAAAGGTTACTATGCCCAACACTCAAGAACTTCAATTTAACAATGGTTAAATTTGTGGGGATTTTTTTTCTTTTTCTTTTAAAAGCTGGTATCTTCTTTCATGAAACTGGCAAGTGGGCTGGGAAATACTACTTTAGCTATCACTTAGAAAAGGGATAGTGTTTCTTCCCCAACTACCGCCACCTTACATACACAGTCCGTTATTTTTCACCTTGAAAGGCTTAGAGTACATCAGCATGATGGGTCTGAAGAGGCATCCTTCCCAGCTACAGATGACTCCTCCATGTTCTAGTGTTAAAGACTACTTAAAAGTATATCACCCAGCAGGCATGGTGAAATCATATGATGTGACGGAAATGTTCTAAACTGGTGTATAGTGATGTCTGCAAAGCTCTTCAAAATTACTAAAAATCAATGAATTATACACTTACAATTGGTGAATTTTAAGGTATGTAAATCACACCTCAATAAAGCTATAAAAGATAACCACAGCAAGGAATAGAGACCCACTACATAACTGATAATATATCCAAAATATAGATCTCTACTCCCCCCTAAACCTCCAAGTAGCCTATTAAACATCCCCTACTTCTTCCCTTAACATGTTTCTCAGGAGTTTCTGACATTCCTTTCATTCTGCTCTATGCTGCTTCAAGAAGCATAAAGATCTTCTAATCATTTTCATGATTCCACCTGCAGAATTAAATATATCTGGTCCACAGGGCAATAATAGTGAAGAGTTGGTAGGTGGTTTTGTAGAGATCAATTTTCCTTGCCCAGAAGAAACAGGGGAAGGGGACTCCTAATTGATCCCCCAAGTCAGACTGCGCCAATCTCTCATATGGTAGCTCTTTATTTATAGTTCTTAGGGCCTTTATAACTTGGAGTACGGTCATTCCACTGCATGTTCTACCAACCTTTAACACCCTGCTCCCCTCCCCAATGTCTTGAGCAGTATCTTTCACATCCTGGGATTAATAAATGTTATTTGGATAAGTGACAATATTTTCCTAATCAAATTGAGGAATATTAATTCTAACTTCAGAGGCTAAATACAGTTCTGTGTCTTACTGCACACCACTAATTCAAAGCTGACTTCCTTGTTTGACTGGTAGATGGCAACAATGATGAACTATGACCACTGGCTAACCAATCAGGTAGGCTACCATACCAAACACCAGCTCAGAATAATAAAACCCAACTTCTACATCAGTCAAAAGGTTAGAAAAACTCTTTTATTACTTAAAAATTATTCTAAAAATCACAGGTTTTTGCCTATTACCCAGTGTCCAAAACCCAACAAGTTTTCTACTGCCACCAATATCAAGTCTGATTAAACTATGCAAATCAGAAAATGTCAAACCTTTGAGGTACTGAAAAAATTACAAGAAAAGAGCTCCGGAAAAAAACATAGTAACTACGATCACAGATAAGTTAACTAATAATACACTGGATAGGACAGGATGAAAACCTGCAAAATTTCACCTTTCAGCACACATGAAGCCCATTCATAACAAGAAAGCCAAAATGTTATCTGCCTTCTTTCCAATTAAAGATGACTTCTTTAATAGATCTAATACCAAAATATTGACAATAACCAAAATGAAACAAATTTAAGGGCTATGTAAGGGCACCTATTGTGAGTTGGTAAGAGTCTAAGTCCTTAGATCTCTGAAATCTGTGTTCACAGCCTACTACTCAACAACAGACATCAAAAAATTACACGAAGATCCTTAAAGACAGTAGGTAAGTATTCCGTTCCTGAATGGACTCTAAAATATTTTTATTATTAATAATTTAATGTTTGTTTAAAAAACTGATTTTCACTGTCATAATCTGTGACTGAAAAAACTTTAAACATTTTTCATTGATGAGTCAGGTTTTAATACCTGTAGAAACTGAAATGTACTTCATTATGTGATAATTATTCCCAGCAATACATCAGATGTAAACTTTTGAATTTGGGTAAGTTTATTTTCACCACTGAAGTTTCAAGTTCTTAGGAGTTTCCTAGTCATTTACTTGAGCATCATCTACGGTAACACTCAAAGCAAAACCACAATAAAGAGGTTTGGCCCCTGTGGGATCATGTTAAAAAAAAAAAACAAAACTCATAAATAAAATACAATCACTACTACTTTAAATAACACATACATTTCTAAACTTTCATGCCATTTGATGGAATGATGTGTTTTAGATAGCAAAACAAAATCTATTAAGATAGCAAAACAAAATCTACTAAGCTCCCAATGAGGTTGTTTTATCTTAACCTATAACACAAAAATATTAAAATGAATTTACTTTAAAAACTACTTATGGTGAAAATACTGTCACTTCTTGAGTATTTTTATTCAAAGGTCTCATTACCTAAAGAGGTAGTGGAATTCTCAGAACTGTTCCACTAGTAACTGGGCCCATTCATCTCAGATATATTCTTTAGGTGGCCCAATATCCTATTTAATCCCAGTTATAAGTAAAGCAATGAAATCCTAACAGGACACATTCATTTAGTCAAAGAACAACATCCAGTCAAAACTATGGAGTACTACCACACAGTCTTATTGGAAAGCCACCAATTCAAGAACAAGTTCCTGATGAAATGAGACTTTTGGCAAAGTATTCAAGGATCCACCAGGAATTCATTCATTTTTGTCTCCAGTTCACACACATACCCCAATGTCTGCCCATTAAATGACATCAAGACTAGTTTAACTTCAAACTTTAACATCACTGAAACAAATTCAAGGTACAAGTCAGAAGTTGACTGGAAAACTACAAAATTAGCTTTGGCGTTTTATTCTCGTATATCTAAATGTTAAATATGGAGTGACCTCGTTTTGATGCCAGATGCAGTTTACTACCTTCACCAAAATGAAAATAAATTCTTTCAACATTCTTTTTATTATAATAGTTTAAAACACAAACTTCAATATAGTCAGTCACACTAGTCACTTCACCATTTTGCAAAATCATCCTCCATCACCACTCTACATGAGCTAATCAGAAAAAAACCAAACTGTCAACTCAAGACTTCCAAAAAATGCATTTCCTTTATCAAGCCCCAACATTTATTTTCAAGTGTAAGAAAATAGACATTTGCAGCTCAAAACAGGAAAAGCACAACCAGCGTCACTGTGCAACCACCACTAAATTTCTCAGAGGACAATAATTCAAGACAGGCAAATTAAAAACATTCTACGCATGGCAAAAATAAAAGGTCTATGTCCTACAATCCATAGCAAAACTACTGCTCCCTCTCTTTTTGAGCCAATACCAGTGTAAAATAAATTCAACGTCTGTTTGAAATAAAACGAAAACATGGAAAAACTCCTTCCCATAAATTTTATTGAACATGATACTTTGCACCCAACACGAAATACAACCAAAACCGCATTATCACCCACCTCACAAATGCAGAAAAAGCCGTAATCAACAAGTTGGAAAGAGGACAAAAAGTAGAGCTGACTACCCTCTCCCCACTTAAAAAAAAAAAAAAAAAGCCGTTTAACAAAAGGTAACATAGATCTTCAAGTACCTGGTGGAGGTGCCTTTCCTCACATCGCAGATGCTGCATTTAAAGGCTTCCGCGCTGTTTCTGAAGGTGCAGACGCTACAGTCCCAAAAGCCTTCGTCTGCGGCAGGTTTCGCTTGTCTTTTTGGCCTTCGGAGTAGTGAGGAGTGGGGGAAAGGGGAGAAGAGAGACAGGGAGCAGGAGAAAGGGGGAGACAGCAAATCACAGGCGCTAGTGAGCCGTCGTAATTTCGCAGGAATCCAGCGCTGGAAACTTCGCTCGGGCGACCACCCACCCACCCTCTTCGGGGACTAGAAGAGGGACCAGGGGAGGGGACAGGGCGCCCCCACCGGCACCCTGCCGCCTCAGGGCCCGGGCCGTGCAGCCTCGCACAGCAGGCGGCGGCGACGGCGCCCGGGGAAGGGCCAAGGCGGGCGCAGGAAGCGGGCGGACTTGTGGACTTGAGCTTGGGGCTGGGGGGCCGGGAGGGGAGCCGTGGGCCGGATCTGGAGCGGGTGCGCGGGGGCAGCCCGCGGCCGGCGGGGGAGTGGGCCGGTTCCTTCCCTCTCCCCTCCCACGCTCGCGCCCTCCCCTCCCTCCCTCCCCACCTGGTTAAATCTCCCTTTGTCTGGGAGGAGCGGCGGCGGCGGCGGACGGCGGCTGAGGAGGAGCCGCCATGGCTGCGGCGCGCACGGCCGCCGGCCCCCAGCGGGAGCGACAGCGCTTTCCGCCGCCCCCGCCGCCCCCGCCTCCCCCCGTCCCCGGATCTCCATCTTAGCGGCGCCTCCCCCCGCCCGGGTGGCTCCTGGGCCTAGTCCTCGCCGGCCCCCGCCCGCCCCCAGCCCTCCCTCCTCTTCCGCCCCCTCAGCTCTGAGCAGGTACCTGGTCGGGCTCTTCTTGTCGCCCATGGTCATGGATGGGCTGTACCCCCGCCCCCCCAAAGCTGAAACCGGCGCCGCTCGAAGGAGAAACGCCGTCCGGGGAGTCGTCTCGGACCGACCCCCCTCCCTCCCCCGCGCCCGCCCTCCCTCAGCCGCTGGGGCTCGAGCTCCGGCCGCCGCCGCCGCTGCTGCCAGTCTCCGGACGAGACTAGTCCCCGCCAGCGCCGCCTCCGCCGAGTGACTGACGAGGGGCGGGGCCGGGCGCCGCGCGTCACGCGCCTTGCGGCCAATGGGAGGGCAGTGGCTTGCGCCGCGAGGGCGGGGGCGGGGCGCGGGGGTGGGCGTGGCGTGGCGAACGTGGGCCGGGCCGTCGGTGTGCGTGCCGTGGAGTGTGTGCACGCTGGGGGCGCGCGTGCCTGCTGGTGGCCCCGCGGCCAGGCGCGGCGGAGCGTGCGAGCCCGGCGGGGCGCACGTGGCGGTGCCCGGGGGCCGGCGATAGGCTTCGGGTCCCGCATGGGCGCTTGGTGAAGCTGTCCCCGTGACCCAAGCCGCCCTGGGGAAGTAGTTCCGCGCAGTTTTCTCACACCTCTGGGGTTTGCAACGGCCGCGCCTACACCAACGCCTCGAGGCTTGCAGTGCCACGGGAGCCAGCAGGGCCTCGTTGGCCTGGGTACACCCCTCCCCCCCCCCCCCCCCCCCCCGCACCCTTCTGCTCCTCTGCCACGCGGAGCTTTGAATAGGCTTCCCCTGAAGTCCCCGCCTCCAGCCCATACTCCAGCCTGAAACCCTTCCCAGGCCCCTGACGCATGAGGGAACTGTGCAAAAAGGGTGTGGCACGATTAAAGGTCCCCCGAGGATGGACACAGCTCCTGCGCCCGTACGACCGCTTTACCCACCCCACCCCAGCCTAAATAGGGCGTTTCCCTAGGGAAGTGGCTGTTGGAACCCTGGCAGCCACGGGCCAGCAAACCTTGGGCCTCAGCTCCATCTCCAAAATGAGGCTAATAACCCTCCTGAAGTGGTTTGGAAAATTCAGACTTAATGCAAGAAAAGCACGCAGGTCAGTGCCTCGGTCTTCGGAAGGGGACCAAAACAAAATGCTGGGTTGAGAACTATCATAATTGGGCCTGGGTAGTGCACTATTTCCCCCACTTTACAAGATTTTGACGGTAAGGAACATGCAGTACCCTTTACTTTAGGCCCTGCTCCAAGAATGCTTACCAAACTGACTCAGGCCCCTCTGCCGTCAGGCACTGCGGAAGGGGGGTGAGGGGTAAGGAGTCTGGTAGGGGGTGGACCCCAGATGACAAGATAAAAGGCTTGGCTGGGCTGAAGCCTTGGGTGGGGTGGAACAGGGTCAAAGAATACTGCTAGAAGTTGGGGGGGAGGGGTGTAGAGGGAAGATAAGACATGCCCTGGGCATCCACTGTGCTAAGCCCTGTTTATATGCAAACACAGTCGGTTATTATCACGACTGCCCCACCAGAGGGAAGCATACAGAGCCTGAGTGCCCAGGGAGCAGGAAGTTCTAGGATCAGTTCAGGGATCAGAAGCTAGAGAATAAGAGGGAGGGAATGTGTCAACTCTAAGCTTGCTCAGCACACACTGTCCTTTCCAGGCAGGCACGCCCTAGAGGGCCAGGAGCGACAACGCTGTTTAGGGTCAGCCCTCCTGGCCACTCTCACTGCTGCCCCTGCCTTCTCAGGAAGGGAGCGAAGAAAAGGAGGAAGAGGAGGAGGGAGGTATGGGTGTGGGGCGGAGGGCCAAAGGAGCCTGAGAAAGCCAAGGGGCTGCCCACCAGCCATGGCCCAGTGCGTACAGCCTTGGCCTCTGGTGCTGCCTGGCATGCTCCCAGGACTCCACCCCTGGTGGAAGGTACTGAAAGAAAAGGAGCCTTAAGAAATCCCAGCTGGAGGGAGTAGCCTCTGGGGAGGAGAACTGGGTAGCTGGGAGCCATAGGTAGTGGGAAGGAGACTGACTTTATTATGACTTATGTAAAGTGCACAAATCATTTTTCACCACTGAATTGTTTGTGTCTATCTACTACACCTTTGCATCCACCATCCAGATCAAGATACAGAACATTTTCATCCTTCCAGTGAGTTGTTCTCCTCTAGTTAACCACTATTCCATCTTCTGTTACCAAAGATTAGCTTTGCCTATTTATGAATATCATACACATGGGTCATATGCTATGTACTCATGTGGCTGGCACCTTTTTCTCAACATACTATTCGTGATAGTCATCCATATCGTTGACTATATCAGAAGTTCATTTTTGTTTGTCTACCTAAGTGTGTAAAATTCCATTGCAAGTTCAAGGTAATTTAGTTATCCATAGGAGACTGACTTTTTTTATTGTATTTCTTTTAGTATCCTTGACCTGTTTCACCTTTTCAAAAGAGGACAAAGTTTAAAAAACGTTTTTAAGAGAGAAGGTCCACTATAGAGAACTAATTTCTAAGGACATATCAGACCCACACATCACCTTGTGGTTGTAACTGTAGACGCTCCAATTTTATTCACAAGTTAGAGGTAAAGATCTACTGAAATTCTCCTTGTAGTTACAGGAGCCAGACAGCGCTACTTCTGGAGCAGCGTGCTGTAGAATAGCACAGCTCTAGGCAGAGCATCAGACTATGATCCTAGAGCCGTGGTTTCAACCTGAGCTGGGTGGGGGACAAACCTTCCTCACTGTGTTGCCTTGAACCAGTGTAGCTTGAAGGGATGACACCCTCCTGGGCTCCTCCATTTCCGATCTTGAACTTCCGTTTCTTGTTTCACTTGAAGGAAGGGTTCTGCTTTAAAAATTATCTGAAACCCATGGCTTTAAAATAGCTGCTGATTAGAAGCGCTCTCCAAAACTGCCGCATGTAAGTGATTCCACACATACGTTGCAGAAATTAAAAGAGCATATTCTACCTGCCTTCCCCTCTACTTCAGTCACAATGGCTTCTTTGCTGTTCCTGGAAGTTGCTCTCCCACTTCAGGGAGCTTGCACTTGCTGTTCTGTCTGCCTGAAATGCTCTTTCCCCAGATACCCACATTTTCAGCCATCTCACTTCCTTTAGGTCTTTGTTCAAAAGTCACATTCTCAAGGAGGTTTTCTCTGGTCACCCAATCTAAAAATTTCATACATCAGCCCACAACCTGATGCCTCGTGTTCCTCTTCACTGCTTTACTTTTCTCTCCTTAGCAGTTATCAACATCTAACATACCATGAAGTTATCTCGTGTAGCACGTCTTGCACCAATAGAATATAAGCTTCATAACGGCAAGGAATTTTTTTCTCCCCCCCCACTGTTATCTATAAGTACCTGGGAAATACGCATTAAACAGAATTTTTTTTCATTCAACAATAGTAATTTACTGAGCAGCAACTAGGTGCCATGCCCCATACCAGGGACTGGAAGATCAGACAAACAAGATAGACTTGATTCCTAATCTTTTGGACTTTACATTCTAGTTGAGAAGCCAAATTTTATACAATTAATTAATTATGATTGTGACAGTTGCTACAATGACCAAGTACAGGATGCTAGTGGAGACGGCATTAAGGAAGGGAGAGGGTCCCTGAAAAAGTTAAGATTGCCTAGAAGAGAAGGAAGGAGTGTTCAAGGGTATGGTGTTGGGAGGACCTGAAGGCAAGCAGCTATGGCAGGAGCCCTTGGGAGGAGGAGAGGTAAGGTTGGAGAGCTAGGCTCTGGCTAGCTCCTGTGTGGCAAGGAAGGCTTGGTAGGGATTTGGGGTCTTTATCCTGAATGCGTGGAAGCCATTGCCTATGTAAGAATCCTCCAGATCTGTAGAGAATTTTTATGTGTTTATTTGAGCCAAAATTGACAACAATTGCCAGAAGCAAAATCTCAAATGCTCCAGAGAATGACTGTTTGCAGTTTTTTTTTTGTTTTTTTTTTGTTTTTTTTTTTAATCAGGGAAGAGCGCGAACGCAGTCCCCCACTACCACAAATTATGCAGTCGAGTTTCCCACGTTTGGGGAAATCGCAGGGGTCAGCACATCCGGAGTGCAATGGATAAGCCTCGCCCTGGGAAAACCACCTTCGTGATCATGGTATCTCCCCTGCCAGGTAAGTATTTTTTTTTTATTTTTTTATTATGCATTTTGAATTAAGGAGGGAAGATTACATGAGGGTGGGAGAAAGCGAGGTGGGGATTGGATTATGGGATAGTTAAGATTATGTGTTCTCTTGAGGGTGGTTACACCTTCAAGGGGTATTACTTCTGGTGTTTCAAAGGTATATTAACCTAGATAAACAAGAACAATGGACAGGGCTGGCTTAAAACCTTTCACTAAAGAGGATATAGGCATGAGGCATGACTGCCCACCATGACCTGCCCAGTTAGAGATTTATAATTTATTACAGCACCCCTTTTTCATCTACACCATTGATGAGCTTACCAAGAATATTTGTTTACCTGGGAGTGCCTTTGATCTGTCTTAATGAACGAGATGCTGGGAGAATGCAGAGCCCTTGCGGGGAGGAGATAATGAAAGGACCTTTAGATTGGCCCTAGAGATGGGTCAGGAAGGGCCGCTTGTCTGGGCTTCCCTCCTGTCTTTTGTCCAAGAAAGAAGCCAACATTATTGGTGCCTGCCAAAGGAAGGGTCTGGATTGTTATTAGCTTCTTTGTGCCTTTAAATTTGCAAGTGCAACTCCCAGGTGGAAAATCTAAGTACTCACTAAGACTGGGACTTTGAACCTTAGGAATAAATAAATTTATCCAATAAAGTTATTATAAATAAGTGAGAGAAAAAATAACCTTTCTCCAAATACCCCACTCCACCCACGTTACACCTTATGGTCTGAGTTCCAAACTGTGGTTTGGGGTGGGGTGTTTACCAATCTCTAGTGAAATGAGAAAACTAAGGGGTAAATGTATGCATACTTTGCTACTTTCAAGTAAATTACCAACAGTTGATTCTTAGGAAAGACTTTTTTATTAGGAGATTATGTCCTTCCAATTTTTTTCTTTTCTCGGAGTGTTGGGTAATTGAAATGCCCCCTCTGTAATGGAATAATGGCAATAGTAGATGGTAGTTGCCTTTCTTAAAACGTCCTCAATAGTCCATATCACAAGTTGACTATCCTGTGTTGGCTTCCTAAACTTTTTCCTCACCAGTTTTATTCTTGTAGTTTAAGGGATACCTAGATATAAATGATTTTAATGAAATATTAGAACTAGTATTATTCAGGGGAAGAGGAAGGAGAAAACAGTATCATTTGGTGGCTGAAAAAGCCACTCAAGAAGGACAGAAACTAGACATGTTTACGATTTTTATCCTAATTGCTAGGACTGAATGTCCCATTTTGCACCAAATGTTCCTACAGTGGTTTACAAGAGAACATTGTTTCTTGAAGCAACTAACTACCTGGAGTCAGGAACTGGGGAGAACCTAGCTCATGAAAGACTCAGGCTTGTTGTGGTGTTACTGGTGACATCTGTAGAGAGATACTGATGACAGGATTCACTTCTACAGAAGCAGCCCTGGAGTCAAAGACAAGTGGAGCTTCCTTAACCATTTGTATTTGAACTTTAACCAAGTTTTGCAACAAGCTACAAAGTCACCTGTGCACGTGCTTATCAAGAGATGTAAAGTTTTATTGATCTGCTTCTTGCATAGTGGAAATATAATGAGTCAAAATTGTCCTGGGTTTTACCTTACACCATTTACAAAAATTAATTCAAATTGGATGATAGACCTAAGTGTAAAACCTAAAACTTTAAAACCTCCAGAAAAAAATGTAGGAGAAAACCTTTGTAGCCTTTGGTAGATGATTTCTTAGATATGATACAAAAACAACCAACCAAACAAAATCATGCTCCATAAAAGAGAAAGTTGGTGTCTTGGACTTCATCAAAATGAAAAGCTTCCGTTCTTTGAAAGACACTTAAGAAAATGAAAAGACAAATCAAAGACAGAGAGGAATTATTTGCAAAATGCATATCTGATAAAGGAATTATATCTAGAATATACAAAGAACTTTTGTTACACGATAAAAAAAACAAGCAACCTAATGAAATATTTAAATGCACATTTTGACAAAAAAGATATATGAATGATTTAAAGCACGTGAAGAGATGTTCAATATCATTATTCATTAGGGAAATACAAATTAAGAGGACAGTGAGATACGACTGCCCATTAGAATGGCGTAAATAAAAAATCTTGACAATCTCAGTTCTTGGAAAAACGTGGTGTGACCCTCACATAGTGCGGGTAGGTGTACAATATGGTACAGTTCCTCTGGGAAAATGGTTTGGTGACTTCTTTCTTTGTTTCTTTGTTTCTTTGTTTGTTTGTTTGTTTCTTTCTTTCTCTTTCTTTCTTTTCCTTTTGTTCTTTCTCCCTTTCTTTTTCTTTCATCACTGTTAATTCTATTATTTTTATTTTTTAAATATTTTTTATTTTTAATTATAGTTGACATACAATATTATATTAGTTTCCGGTGTACAACATAGTGATTATATATTTATGTAACTTACAAAGGATCACCCTGATAAATCTAGTACCCATTTGATATCATACATATTACAGTATTGTTGACTGTATCCCCTATGCTGTACTTTACCTCCCCATGACTATTTTGTAACTACCAATTTGTACGTCTTAATCCCTTTCCCTTTTTCACGCATCCCCCAACCCTCTTCCATCTGGCAACCATCAAAATGTTCTCTGTATCCATGAGTACCTCTGTCCTATTCATTTATTCTGCTTCCAAGATTCCACATACAAGTGAGATCATATGATTTTTGTCTTTCTCTGTCTGACTTATTTTACCTAGCATAATACTGCAGATGGCAAAATTCCATGACTGAGCAATATTCCATCGTATAATATACACATACCACCTCTTCAGTATCCATTCATCCATTAATGGACGGACACCATGCTGCCTCCATATCTTGGTCACTGCAAACAATGCTGCAATGAACATATGAATGTGTATGTCCCCCTGAACCACTGTTTTGGGTTTCCTTGGATAAATACCCAGAAGTGGAACCACTGTGTCCTTCTTTGTCTATTGTTATGGCCTTTGTTTTAAAGTCTATTTTGTCTGGTGTAAGTATTGCTACCCCAGCTTTCTTTTCATTTCCATTTTCATGAAATATCTTTTTCCATCCTTTTACTTTCAGTCTCTGTGTGTCTTTTGATCTGAACTGAGTCTCTTGTAGACAGCATATGTGAGGGTTTTGTTTTCTTATCCATTTGCCCACCCTACGTCTTTTGATTGTAGCATTTAATACATTGAAAGTAATTGTTGCTAGATATGTAGTTATTGCCATTTTATTACTTTTTTTTGTATCTTTTTTTCCCTCTTCTTAAAGGAGTCCATTTAACATTTCTTGTAATACCGTTTTGGTAGTGATGAGCTCTGTTAGTTTTTTCTTGTCTGGGAAGCTCTCTGTCCTTTAATTTTAAATGCTAATCTTGGTTGTAGTTCTTACTTTTCATGAGTGAATATCTCGTGCCTATCCCTTCTGGCCTGCAAAGTTTCTGTTGAGAAATCAGCTGACAGTCTTATGGGAGCTTCCTTGCACATAACTAACTGCTTTTCTATTGTTGCTTTTAATATTCTCTGTCTTTAACCTTTAGCATTTTAATTATGATGTGTCTTGGTGTTGGCTCCTTTTGGTTCATCTTTGGGACTCTGCACTTCCTAGGCTTCTATGTCTATTTCCTTCATCAGGTTAGGTAAGTTTTCTATCATTATTTCTTCAAATAAGGTTTTAAATCCTTGCTTTTTCTCTTCTCCTTGGTGGCCCTTTATGGGAATGTTGGTACGCTTGATTTTGTCCCAGAGGCACTTTAAAGTACCATCATTTTTTTGGATTCTTTTTTTGTTGTTGCTCTTTTGCTATTCTTGGGTGTTTTCTGCTACATTATTTCCTAAATCGCTGATTCAATCGTCTGTTTAATCTAATCTACTGTTGATTCCCTCTAATGTCTTCATTTCAGTTATTTATCTTTATTTTTTATTAGTTTCAGGTGTACAAAACAATGTAATATTTAGACATTTATCATTTATATCCCTCACAAAGTGATAACCCCCTTCCCCCAATCTACTACCCCTCTGACATCACATAGGGCCGTTACATTTCCACTCTTTATTCCTTATGCTATACTCCACTTCTCTCTCTCTCTCTCTATATATATATATATATGTGTGTGTGTGTGTGTGTGTATGTATATATAATTGTAGTATATATAATTGTAGTTGATCAGGTGTACAGTGCAGTGATCAGGCATCTACACCATCCCTGACGTGGTCTCCCTAATAAGACAAGTGTCCATCAGATACCTTACAAAATCTTTACATTATTGATTATATTCCCCAAATTGACTTTTGTATCCCCATGGTAATCTTGTGGTTACTGATTGTGCTTTCTAATCCCCTCACCTTCTCCCTCATCCGCAACCCCCCCCGTCTAGCAACTCTCCGTTTTTCCTCTATATCTCTGAGACTGTTTCTGATTAGTTTGTTCATTTATTCTATTCTTTACATCCCACATGTAAGTGAGATCATATGGTATATGTCTTTCTCTGTCTGACTTATTTCACTTAGCGTAATGTTCTCTAGGTCCATCCATAGCATTGCAAATGGTAATATTTCATTCTTCTTTATGGCTGAGTAATACTCCATTGTATAAATGTACCACAGTTTCTTAATCCAGTCATCTACCGATGGGCATTTCAGTTGTTTCCATGCCTTGGCTATTGTGAATAGTTCTGCAATAAACATGGGGTGCATAAATTTTTTCGAATTAGAGTTTTGGATTTCTCTGGATACCTAGAAGTGGAATTGCTGGGTCATAAGGTAGTTCCATTTATAGTTTTTTGAGATACCGCCACACTGATTTTCATAGTGGATGCACCAATCTGCAATCCCACCAGCAGTGCACGAGGGATCCCTTTTCTCCACATCCGCGCCAGCACCCATTGCTTGTTGATTTATTGATGATAGTGATTTTGACTGGGGTGAGGTGGTATCTCATTGTGGTTTTTATTTGCATTTCTCTAATGATTAGTGAGGTTGAGCATTTTTTCATGTCTGTTTGCCACCTGTGTGTCCTCTTTAGAAAAATGTCTCTTCATGTCCTCTACCCATTTTTTAATTGGGTTGTTTGGTTTTTTTGTGGTGAGTTGAATGAGATTTTTAAATAAATTTTGGATATTAACCTCTTATCAGATATATCATTGACAAATATCTTCTCCCATTCAGTAGAATCTCTCTTTGTTTTTTGTTTTGATTTTTTTAAAACTTTTCCCCCCTTCTTCAATCTCCCCCTCTCCCACTCTAGTTCAAGCCATTGGTACTCAGTCTAGTTGTGTAGGACACAGCAGCTCCCTGGCCCATGCTGGTATCCTGAGCCTTGCACTCCACCCACCTGAGGCAGTTGGCCGCCGATCGTTGGTCGGCTGCTCACAGCAGCTCATGGCAGCTCTCGTTGGCTGCCAGCCACTCACACTGGCTGCCGGCCACTCACACTGGACACCAGCCACTCATGGCAGCACATGGTAGCCCACGGCAGCATACAGCAGCACACAGTAGCCCACGGCGCCTCATGCTGGCTGCCAGCCACTCATGCTGGCTGCTGGCCACTCACACTGGCCACTAGCCACTCCTGGCAGCTCATGGTAGCCCAGGGCATTAGGAACATGGCGCTCCAACCACCTGAGCCACCGGGCCGGCCCAAGATCTCTTTTTTGTTTTATTGATGCTTTCCTTTGCTGTGAAAAACTTTTTAATTTGATGTAATCCCATATGTTTGTTTTTTTTTCTTACTTCCCTTGCCCGAGGGGATATATCAGTAAAAATATTACTCCAGGTAATGTCTGTAAACTTTCTTCCTATATTTTCTTCTTGAAGTTTTATGGTTTCAGATCTTACATTTAAGTCTTGAATCCATGTTGAATTTATTGTTGTATATGGTGTAAGGAGGTGGTGGTCCAGCTTCATTTTTTTCGCATGTGTCTGTCCAGGTTTCCCAGCACCATTTATTGAAAAGACTGTCTTTATCCCAACATAAATTCTTGCTTCCGGTGTCGTAGATTAAATGACCATATAGACATGGATTTATTTCTGGGCTCTCTATTCTGTTCTGTTGATCTATGTGTCTGTTTTGATGCCAGTACCATGCTGTTTTGATTATTATTGCCTTGTAGTATAATTTGATGTCAGGTATTGTTATACCTCCCACTTTGTTCTTATTTCTCATGATTGCTGAGGCTATCCGGGGTCTTTTACGGTTCCATATAAATTTTAGGATTATATGTTTATTTCTGTAAAAAATGTCCTTGATAGTTTGACAGGAATTGCGTTGAATCTGTATATTGCCTTAGGCAATATGGACATTTTAACGATATTAATTCTTCCTATCCATGAGCATGGTATGTGTTTCCATCTATTTGTATCTCCTTTTATTTCTCTCTTCAGTGTCTTATAATTTTCTGAATACAGGTCTTTTACTTCTTTGATTAAATTTATTCTTAGGTATTTTATAGTCTTTGAAGCAATTATAAACGGGATTGTTTTCTTAATTTCTCCTGATATTTTATTATTGGTATATATAAATGCAACCGATTTCTGAATATTAACTTTGTATCCTGCTACTTTACTAAATTCATTTATCAGTTCTAATAGTTTTTTGATGGAGTATTTGGGGTTCTCTATATATAGTATTATGTCATCTGCATGTAATGACAATTTTACTTTCTCTTTACCAATTTGGATGCCTTTTATTTCTTTTTCTTGTCTGATTGCTGTGGCTAGAACTTTCAGAACTATGTTGAATAGAAATGGAGAAAGTGGGCAACCTTACCTTGCTCCTGATCTTAAGGGGAATGGTTTTAGCTTTTCCCCATTGAGTATGATGTTAGCTGTGGGTTTATCATATATGGTCTTTATTATGTTGAGATATGGTCCCTCTATTCCCACTTTCTTAAGAGTTTTTTTTATCATACATAGCTGCTGGATTTTGTCAAATGCTTTTTCTGCATTTACTGATAATGATCATATGATTTTTATTTTTCATTTTGTTAATGTGGTGTATCACATTAATTGATTTGCGGATGTTGAACCAACCTTGCATACCAGGAATGAATCCCACTTAATCATGGTGTATGATCTTTTCAATTTATTGCTGAATTCTGTTTGCTAATATTTTGTTGAGGATGTTTGCACCTATGTTCATAAGGGCTTTTGGCCTGTAGTTTTCTTTATTTGTAATGTCTTTGTCTGGTTTTGGGATCAGGGTGATAGTGGCCTCATAAAAAGTGTTTGTGAGCCTTCCGTCCTCCTGGATTTTTTGGAATAGTTTGAGGAGACTAGGTGATAATTCTTTTTTGAGTGCTTTGTAAAATTCCCCTGTATTGCCATCTGGTCCAGGGCTTTTGTTTGTTGGGAGCTTCTTGATTACTGATTCAATTTCCCTAGTAGTAATCAGTCATTCAGGTTTTCTGTTTCTTCTTGAGTTAGCCTTGGAAGGTTGTATGCTTCTAGAAAATTGTCCATTTCTTCCAGATTGTCTAATTGTTGGCATATAGTTGCTCATAGTAATTTCTTAAAATTTTTTGTATTTCTGAGGTGTCTGTTGTCACTTCTCCTCTTTCATTTCTGATTTTATTAATTTGGGTCCGCTCTCTCTCTCTCTTTTTTTTTTTTTTTTTTGATGAGTCTGGCTAAAGGTTTGTTGATTTTGTTTATCTTCTTGAAAAACCAGCCCTTCGCTTCATTGATCTTTTGTATTGTTTTTTGTTTTTGTTTTTTTGGTGTCTATTGCATTTATTTCTGCTCTGATCTTTATTATCTCCTTCCTTGTACTCCCTTTGGGCTTATTTTGCTGTTCTTTTGCAGATCCCATAAGTGTAAGGATAAACTGTTGATTAGTGATTTTTCTTGTTTCTTTAGGTAGACCTGCATTGGTATGAATTTCCCTCTTTGGACTGCTTTTGCTGCATCCCACAGATTTGGGGTCATTGTGTTTTCATATTCGTTTGTCTCAAGATATCTTTTGATTTCTTCCTTGATCTCATTGTTGACCCATTCATTATTTAGTAACATCTTATTCGGCCTCCATGTATTTGTGTATCTTCTAGTTTTTTTTCCCTGTAGTTGATTTCTAATTTCATAGCACTGTGGTCAGAGAAGACACTTGGTATGATTTCAATTTTCTTAAATTTATTGAGACTTTTTTGTGGCCTAACATGTGGTCTATCTTGGAAAATGTTCCATGTGCACTTGAGAAGAATGTGTATTCTGCAGCTTTGGGGTGAAATGCTCTGAAAATATTGATTAAATCCAACTGGTCCAATGTATCATTTAAGGCCGCTGTTTCCATATTTATTTTCTATCTACCATGTTGTCAGAGGTGTGTTGACGTCCCCAACTATGATAGTGTTACTGTTGATCTCTGTCTTTATGTCAGTCAATATCTGTTTTACATATTTAGGTTCTCCTATGTTGGGTGCATAGATGTTTACTAGGGTCATGTGCTCTTGTCGGATCGATCCCTTTATTATTATATAGTGCCCATCTTTGTCTTTTAATATATTCTTCATTTTAAAGTCTATTTTGTCAGATATAAGTATTGCAACTGCAGCTTTTTTCTCATTTCCATTTGCATGAAATATCTTACTCTAACTCTTTACTTTCAACTTGTGTGTCTTTTGATCTGAGGTGAGTCTCTTGTATACAGCATATGCAAGGGTCTTCTTTTCTTATCCACTCAGCCACCCTATGTCTTTTGATTGGAGCGTTTAATCCATTTACATTTAAAGTGATTATTGATAGGTACATAATTATTGCCATTTTGTTATTTGTGTTTCTGGTCTTCATTAGATTGTTTTCATCTTTCTTCTGTTTACAGAAGCCCTTTTAACATTTCCTGCATTGCTGGCTTGGTGGTAATGAATTCCTTTAGCTTATTCTTTTCTGGCAAGCTCTTTATCTCTACTTCAATTTTAAATGATAGCCTTGCTAGATAAAGCAATCTAGGTTGTAGGCCTTTTTTTTTTTTTTTTTTTTTTTTGTCACTTTGAGTACCTCCTACCACTCCCTCTGGCCTGGAAAGTTTCTGTAGAACAGTTATTTGATAGTCTTATCGGAGTTCCCTTGTATGTAACCCGCTTTCTTTTTCTTGCTGTTTTTGGGATTCTCTCTTTGTCTTTAACCCTTGCAGTTTTAACTATAATGTGTCTTGGTGTGGGCCTGTTGGGGTTCATCTTGGTTGAAACTCTCCGCACTTCCTGGGTTTGTATGTTGGTTTCCTTCACCAGGTTAGGGAAGTTTTCAGTCATTGTTACTTCAAATATGTTCTCCATCCCATGCGCCCTCTCTTTACCTTCTGGTATTCCTATGATGCGCATGTTGTTGCGCTTGATGTTATCCCAGAGGTCTCTTAAACCATCTTCATTGTTTTTTTATTCTTTTTTTCTTTTTGTTGTTCCACTTGGGTGATCTCTGCTAACTTTTCTTCTAAATCACTGATTCGATCCTTTGCCTCATTTAACCTGCTGGTAATTCCTTCAAGTGTGTTCCTTATTTTAGTTATTGTATTCTTTAGTTCCAACTGGTTGTTCTTTATGATTTTTCTATCCTTCTTTATGTCGTCCCTAATCTCCTTTTCTATTTTTATCGGCAGTGTTCTGAACTCTGTCTCTGATAGGTTGGTTACTTCTATTTGATTTGGTTCCAATTCTGGAGGTTTCTTCTGTTCTTTTATTTGGGACATGTTTCTTTGTTTCCCCATTCTGGCTGACTCTTTGTGTTTGCTTCGATGTTTTCTAGGTAGATCCCCTAGGGTTCTCGGTCTTTACTAGGTGATCTTATGTAGTCTGTGTCCTTTATATTTGACTTGCACCACTTACCTATTCTCCTGTTCATGTGCTCCAAAGGTGACCCTTGTGTTGTGTGTATTCTCCTGTTTAAGTTGAGTTTAATTGCTTTTGGCTTGTCAGTAGGCGGGATTGACTCCTAGGCTGATTAGTTGTGAGAGTTGGCTCTGACCACAGTACATGAGCTGCTGCGTGAGAGTTGACCGCTCAGATGAGGCTTGGCTCCTATGGACTCTTGTGCCTGTAGAGAATTCCCTCTGGGTGTGTCACTTGTAGGTCAAACCCAGTAGTACTCTGGTTTGGTCTGGCGTTGGCCTCTGGGTGTGTGTAGGGCCCTGGTGTAGGGCAATTTCAGAACAAAACAAATCAATAAGCCCAACAACAACAAAGAAAAAACCAAATACAGTCACATGTAAGAACAACTGATAACCCACACTCAACACAGGCAAAAATATCAAAAATACCAAAAAAAACAGAAAAAAATAGAGAAAAATGGAAAGAGGGAGGAAAAGTAGGGGCAGGGAAGAGAAAAAAGAACAGAAGAGATAGAGAATGGGGAAAATGTATATATATACATATATATGCTAAAAATGATAGGAATACTAAAATAAATAAATAAATAAATAAATAAATAAATAAATAAATAAATAAAATAGCACCAGTCTTGGCTTAAGCCCACCAAACAATCTCCAGGTTTTCGTCTGCCCTACAAAGATTCCTCTGAGTCTCTTGTGGAGGCAGAGCCAGCCACCTGGCGCCCAGAGTGACCCTGGCACTGCAGTTCTAGATGAGTGGGGCTATGGGGTGTGGTTGGTAGTTTCTACAAAGTCAGTGCAGTTTCTGCTCTCACCTGCACATACGCATGCTCAGAGCACCACAGCCAGCCACTGGGAGGTGGGTTTATTCCCTGTGCCCAGTTCTCCTGAGTCTTAGGGCACTTCTTTCATGGAGTGTGTGGAGGACGCAAAATTTCTGAGCTGCTTAAAGCCCAGAGCTGCCTCTGCCACCTGCTGTTGACCCCTGCATGTGTCTCTGCAGCTGTAATTGTCCTGCAGCAGCAGCCAGAAAAAGATGGGGGCTGGGAAGGTAGGTGTCTGCAGTCTCCCAACACAGCAGTGTCACACTCTTCCCAGCCTCTTCCCTAGGTCACGGTTGCAATGTGGCTTTTTCCAGGTCCTGAGCACAACAGCTCCTCTGTAATCTGACACTACTCTTCAGTTCAAAGACCAGCTTGAGACTCTGGAAGGGCAAGGGTAGAATTGCGGTGGGAGAGTGGGGAAAGGGGCCCAGGTATGGTGTTTGCTATTTTGTCTGACCTAGGGCCCAGCTGGAGATCTCCTCTGAGGTTGCTGCCTCAAATGCTGGATAAGCTGCTCTTTCGGCAGGAGAGATCAGCTGTGAGATGCAGGGAAAGAGCCCACCGCCTGGCTCTTGTGATCTCTAGTCTGTGTCCTGGGGCCTCTGCGTCTCTGCAGCCACAGATACGGGCTGTGTCTCCACACTGCTCCCTTCCCTCTTCCTCTGCTCGCCCGGTTTGCCCACTTTCAAATAATCTGACTGTCTTAGCTGTTCAATGTGTTGAGCAGAGAGTCCTTTGATGGGTTATAGATGTTCAATTTGTAGTAAGTTCTGGAGAACTCAAGAAGATCATCTCGCTGCTGCCGTTCCTATGACATCACTTCTTCATTTCTTTTTTTATTTTAATTTAATTTTTTCCCCTTCTTCCACCTCTCCCCCCACTCCGGTTCAAGCTGTTGTTTTTAGTCTAGTTGTGTAGGACACAGCTCCCTGGCCTATGCTGGTATTATGAGCTTTGCGCTCCCTCCGGCTTGAGGCAGTCGGTCACTGGTCATGGGTCAGCCGCTCACAGCAGTCACTCCTTCATTTCAATCATTGTACTCTTCATTTCTCACTGGTTCTTCTTTATGTTTTCTATCTCCATCTTTATATTTCCTATCTCTTAGTTGAAGTTCTCACTGAGATCATTGAACATTCTTATAATGAGTGTTTTGAAATCTGCATCTGGTAGATTGCTTGTCTCCATTTTGTTTAGTTTTTTCCCCCTGGAGCTTTGTTCTTTTTTTTCATTTGGGACATGTTTCTTTGTCTCCCCATTCTGGCTGCCTCCCTGTGTTTGTTTCTATGTCTTAGATAAAACTACTATGTCTCTCAGTCTTGGTAGAGTGGGCTCATGTACTAAGGGTCCTGTGGGGCCCAATGGCACGGTCTCCCTGGTCACTTGAGCAGGATGCTCCAGATGTGTCCCTTGTGTGTGTTGTGTGTGCCCTCCTGGCATAGTTGAGCCTTGATTGCTGTTGGCACATCAATGGGAGGGATTGACTCTCATGCTGATTGGCTATGAGGACTGGTTGTGCAGGGGCTGACCCTATACAGCAGGATTTGCTTTAGCAGGCATTCTGGTGCCTCCTGAGTCTGCCCTTTGTGGACATGGTTGGGTGGTGCTCAGGTCTTGTCTGAAGCTGGCCACCAGGTGTGTAGGTTCTGGGGCCTCTTGGGAGGGGCTCTTGTGCAGGCCAAGTTCAGCTGAAGCCTGTGTCCTGCCTGGGGCTACTTGGTATGAGTTACAAAGTGATCTTTAGATGGTTGCCACTTGTGCTGGGCCTAGAGGTGCCTGGGAGAGGCTAAGCTGTCAACTAAGGTTGGCTGCCACTAGTGCCAGGCTCAAGGCTGCTTAGCAAGGGATATGAGACATGCTGAGGCCAGATGCTGCTTGTTTGGGGTTTGTGAACCTTTGAGAGATTTCAGGAAAATCCACAGCATGAGCTAACACAGTCTTTTTGTATGGAGAAGCTACTGGAATCTTTGGGTGGGCCTGAAAGTTGGGTGGGGTATGATCTCTAGGAATCACCAGGGTGGGGCAAATGGTGTTAACTAGGTTGATGGAGACTGAAATATGGTGCCCAGCTGTACATGCAGGCTGGGTAAAGGGAGGACTCAACTAAGGAACAATGGCTTTTGCCAGCACTTCTACCTGGGAGAAAGCTGCCCCTCTAGCCCTCCACCCTGAAGCCGGACAATTGAATTCCTCCCCATATGTCCCTGGCACCTTTTGAGATGCTCCCCCAGCACTGGAGCTCAGAGCAAATGAATTCATCAGACAGTAAGTCTATGTGTGGGCCCTTTAGGAGGAATGCCTGGGACTCTAGCAGTCCTTCATCTCACTCAGCTACAATCTCCACTGGTTTTCACAGCCAGAAGTTATGGGGACTTCTCTTCCTGCCACTGAGACCCTGGGCTGGGGAGCCTGGTGTGGGACTGGAACCCCTCACTCCTCAGGAGGGACCTTTGCAGCCAAGATATCCCTCACAATTTTTAACTGCCACACATGGGTATGGGACCAGCCTGTTCTGCATCTCCACCCTGCTACCAGTCTTGATGTGGCTTCTTCTGTGTAAAGAAGTTATAAAACTTCTGTTGAACTAGACTGCTGGCAATTCTCAATGATGGTTTTCTGTAGTTGTAATTTTGATATAGGAAGAGGCGAGCACAGCATTTACCTACTCTGCCATCTTGACCAAAACTAGTTTAGCAATATCTTATAAAGTTAAACATACACTTATCATATGAGCCAGCAATCCCACTTCTAGAAATTCACCAAGAGAACTAAGGACATATGTTAACACAAAAACCTGTACTCAGATATTTATAGCAGTTTTATTTATAATCGCCAAAAGTTGGAAACAACCCAAATGCCCTTCAGCTGGTGAATGATAAACAAAGAGTGGTCCAACCACACCATGGAAGATAAAGAAAGAAACTATTGACACGTGCAACACAGATGAATCTCAAATTATTATCCTAAGTGAAAGAAGCCAGTCTCAAAAGGTTACATACTATGTAATTCTACGTATGTGACGTTCTGGAAATGACAAAATTGTAGGGATGGAGAATAGATCAGTGGTTGCCAGGGGTGAGGGGTGGAGGGAGGATTTGACTACAAAAGGAGAAGCAGCAGAAGGGAATTTGGGGAGGTGATGGAAGTAATTTACATCTTGATTGTGAAGGTGGTACAAGACAAAATGCATTTGTCAAAACTTGGACCAATAGGCCAAAAAGAGTAAATTATACTGTATATAAATTACAGTGTAAGAAATCTAACTTTTGATTATTCTGGATTGAAGAGTTACCCAAGCCTCTACATTTCATATTGTCTGTCCCCTTAATAGTAATAACCACAAGAGCTCTCATTTTGTGCTTTAGACATGTGACTAGCACTGTGGGGAGACTCCTGTGCTTTTCTGAGTGTTCTTCCGTTTGCTATTCACCCAGTTACTCAGGCCATAAATCTTGGAGTCATCCCTGACTCCTCTCTCCCTGATACCTTGCATCCAGTCCATCAGCAAATCCTTTGCACTTGACCTTCCATAGATATACTGAATCTGACCACTTCTCATTATCTCTACTTCTATTACTCTATTTCAAGCTAGGATCATCTTTCAGCCTCCTAACTGGTCTTCCTATGTCTCCCCCTGCTCCTTGAACCTGTCAGGATATGCTAGATTATGCTATGGTTATGACTCCCAAATCTTCATGATTTATCTGTACAAAGGTTGATTTCTCACTGAAGCAACATGTCTACTGCAGGTCAGCTTCATCTCTCTCCCATATCTCTTCCCCTAGGACCCAAGCTTAGGGAGCAACCTCCACCTGGACATTGTTTGTCCCTGGGATAGAAGGAGAAGGGGCTCTGGAGGGCCTCACACTAGGAATGAATTGCTTGGCCTGTGACACTTGTGACTTCAGTTCACAGCTCACTGGTCAGAGTTGCATGGCTCCACTCGGGACCAGGAAGTATAGCCCACCATGTGCCCAGGAGGTAGAGAGCAGGAAATATTTGGCCATCAGCTTTGTGGTTACCATGATTCTTCAAAGTCTCTTCTCCAAACAGCCAGAGGGATCTTGTTAAGATGTATACTACAAAGACACTCCCCTGCTTGAAATCCTCTAATGACTTCTTATGACACTTAGATTAACAGCCAGAATCTTGACCCTGACCTTCAAGGCCTGCTGACTTCTGCCGCTCCTAACTCAGCTCCAGGCACACTGGCCTCGCAGTTTTCTGCCAAGCCTAGCTACGCCTCAGGGCCTGTCTACCTGTTCTCCCCCAGAAGTTCTCATGGCTCCACTTTTCTCCTCATCCAGGTGTCTGCTAGATGCCCCCTCTTCAGAGAGGACCTCTCTAAGACATTTTACATGGCATAACCCCAGTCAGTGCCATCCCTATCGTGCTTTATTTTTCTTTACGTCGTTATCATGACTTGGCATTACATGATGTATTATTTATTTTTGCTTGATTCTTCCACTAGAATTTGATTGCTGTCAGGACAGTGATTTTGTTTTATTCCTTTCTGTATCTCTAGTGGCTAGAACAGTGTAAGAAATGTTCCTACACATAGTAGGAACACAAAAATTATTTGTAGAATGATTTTACATCTATTACTCCATTGAAACCCCAAATGACCCAGTGAGTAAGAATTATTATCACCTTACTTGATAGCTGAGGAAACTGAGTTAGTGAAGTGATTTGCCCAGAGTCAGGAACAGAGTCTGAATTCATACTTAGCGTCTGACTTCCCAACTCCATCCCCAGTCTCCCTCTTCTTTACGCTGCCTCTAAAACACAACTGTCATTTGAAAAGCACCAGCTGGTTTTGGAGGGTGCCTGAGGAAGGTGGGCAGACATGGAAGTTCAAGTGGTCCTTTCCGACAGAGGATCCCAAGGTCCTCTCAGAGACAGGGAGGTTTTCTGGCCCTCGCACACCTAGTTCATGGGCCCGCATTACTGTGAATTATTGCCAAAGTAGACAGGCCACATGTGCCAGAACCCAGGGAATGAATGACCCACTTGGGCACTGCTCTAGTTTTGGCCTTAAGAATATGCAGAGTGTGTGTGAGGGGGTCCCTACGATGCTGTGATTTCCTTCATTGATTCAACAATATCTATTGATGCCTTGGGCCCAGACATTGCTTCCCCAGCAGCTTGTTCTATATACTTGAATTTCTACCCTTACTTAGAATTAGAGTCATAGAATTTTGAGGGTGGAAAGGAGAGTCAAGATAATCCATCTGGTTCTGTCTTTTCAGTTCAGAGGCAACAAGCTGGGGGCATGAAAATCATGGAGGCAGTGTTGCTCTTGACCCTCACTGCACCCTTGCTTTGAGTGGCCACCGTCCTCTTCCTCAGGGGGAAGATGCTCGCCGAGGCTCAGGCAGGGCACGTGACTGGCCTGAGTTCACAGAACCCAAAGCAGGTTTTAAACCCAGTTTGAAAACCTGCTTTTCTGATTCCAGGTTCTTTCTACTAGTAACACAAATGGAAACCCTAGAACCCAAACATCCTGGGATTCTTTAATTCAGAATTAGTTTAAGAACGAGGTTCACCCATAGGAACATCTAATGTTGTCATGGACTGAATTGTGTCACCCTTAAATTCATTAAGTGCTTACCCCCAGTTCCTTCAAACGTGACTGTATTTGGAGACAGGGCCTTTAAAGAGGTGAATAACTTACAATGAGGCCCATGGGGTGGGCCCTGATCCATCTGTCTGGGGTCCTCATAAGAAGAGCAAATTTAGACACACAGAGAGACGCCAGGGATTTGTGCACAGAGAGGAAAGGCCATGTGAGGACATGGTGAGAAGGTGGCCGTCTTCAAGCCACACAGAGAGGCCTCAGGACAAACCAAGCCTCCCACACCTGGATTTTGGGCTTCTAGTCTCCACAACTGGGAGATAATACATTTCTGTTGTTTAAGCCATCCAGTGTATTTTGTTACAGCAGCCCAAGCTGACTAATGCACATATCATGAGTTTGGATGTAGCTAAAGAGAGGCTTCCTGGGGGGGGGGGGTAATAATAACCAACATACGTGGAGTATTATTTACTCATGTGAGGTGCTAAACATTTTAAGTATTTTAACTCAATGAATGCTAATAATAATCCTGTAAGGTAGGTTCTGTAATGAGGCCCCTTTTATGACTAAGGAAACTAAGACACAGAAAAGTCACTTGCCCCTGAGCTACAGATTTTGAAAGTGGCTGTGATTTGAACCCAGGGGGCCTGGGCTCCCAAGCCCATTCTCTGAAGAATCTAGTTAGGTTAATTATCATCATTCCTAGTTTTCAGGTGAAGAAACTAAGACTCAGACAGGAGGGGGCAGAACCAGAATTTCAAGTTCATTGTACTTCATCACAAACCAAATCCCTGGAACTCAGGAATCCTGAAAGCCATTAACTGGAGGAAGGGGAGGGGCCCATCTGGAGAGCTAAGAGCAGAAATCTATGCACACACAAAATGAGCTTGCAGAGGTATCTGATAATAGAAATTTCGGCTACTTAAAGGGTGAAGCAAGATGGTAAAATCAAGCCAGAACCTGGGAAGGCTAGGAAGAGAGGAAGGGACAAATGACAGAGCTTTGAGGACCACCTCATCCCTTGTCTTCTCTTTGGATCCTCTCCTCCCTGTTGCTACTGCCCAACCACAGAGAGGTCAAGTAATTTGCCCCAGGTCACTCAAGTAGGAAGGCAGTTGGGAGGATTCATTCAGGTCTCCTTGACTCCAAAGTCCACTCTCTTCCTACTTTTCTTTTTAATATTGACAGCTATTTATGAGGCACTTACTATGTGCCAGATACCAGGTGCCAACAATACTGGAATAAAGTACAAGCGAGGCCTTGGCCTCTAGAATGCACAGTCAGGAGAAATGGGCACAGATTGAGATAATGACAGCAGGGTGGTGAGGGCCGTGGTGCTCAGGGGATTGCAACTGTCCCTCTGTGTTCTTCTGTCCCCTGGTATCATTTCCTTTCCAAAGCAATTTATTGGGCCTGTGTTTTCTCTCTAAAGGAAGAAATGTGCTAGAGTAGAAGCAAAGGAGCCTGTCAGTCTCTGCCTCTTGCACTCCATGATCCTAACCTCTCAAATTTCCTGCATGGGAACTTAGGGGAGATGGGGGACAGACGAATGTTGGGAAGAAGGATGTGGAGGGGAGTGCTTTTCCCAAACAAGAAAAGTCTTCCCAGGTGCTGTGGGAGGGAGAGAACACAAGGAGGTACTGAGATGGAGAGCACCGAGGGCCAAGAAGCAGAGTGCTATCTATAAACAGAACCACAGTAAGGCGGCAAGACCTCAGAGCAAGAGTAATGGTGTGGTATCTACGCAGACAAAGCCAAGGCTGCCTTGCAGAGGTCCCAGGGACCCAGCGTGGAGTAGACGTTGTCAGGATGACTCCTGGACTCTAAGGGACCATGAAGAGAAAGCCAGTTCCATGGCAGCCTATGATGACCGGATGCCCTGAGACCAGACAGACACCTCCCTCAGCACTCTGACACTAGAGGGTCTAGAATTTAGACACAGCACTGGAGAAAGGGGAAACTCCAAACTGACTGAGATTGAGTCAGGATGGGGGCTTGAAATAAAAATCAAGGGGAGAGAGATGAAAATAAGGAAAGATATTTCTGGCATGCCTGAAATTCACACCTGCTATGTTGTACCAAAGGCAAACCAAGGTGCATGAGAAAGTGCTGGCCAGTCATGATTGTCCAGGGAGAACAGGCAGGGAGGGCATCCCAGGCCCAGAGCACTGGCCATGCAGGGTGTTAAGCAGCAGTGGCTCGCGGGCTCACGGAAGTCAGTGTGCTGTAGCTGAGGGCCCATGGAGGGGGGGGGGGGGTCTAAACAGGCCAGGCCCCTCTTGAAGCAGCTTACAAACCATCTGCATTGGTTGGATTATCTTGAAGACAAGGGTAGCCTATGGACACATTTTAATCTAGAGAGTAGCAGGATTAGTATTGATTTTTAAAAATCTCTTTGGGAGCAATATAGATGGTAGTGGCTTGGGTCAGAATGAGAAAGGGGGCAGAAGACCAGAAAAAATGGCAAAGAACTAAAAGAACAAGAGGAGGGTTAGTGGAAAGAGAGAAAGAAAGATTTCTAACAGTAGAATCTCCTGGACTTAATTCATGATTGAACTTCGGGGCTGAAGGAGAGGGAGGAATCATGGATGATGCCCAGGTTTCTGACTTGGGTGAATGAATCAATAGGAGGGGAGGCTGTTTAGAAGAGGAGATACTGAGTTGAGTTGTGGATATGATGAAATTGATGTGTCACTTAGGATGCTTTTGGCTGCAAGTATGAACAACAACCACAAAACAAAACAAAATAAAAACCCATAAAACAATAAGGAAATGTATTATTTAACATAGTTGGAAGCCCCTGTCCCAGATAAGATACAATCGTCTGGTGATTAGGGACCTAGGTTCTTTCTCGTGTTGGATTCAACCTATCCTTCAGTGGTGCAGATGGTTGTCACCACTCCAATATTACAAAGCACAACATCTAGAGGAAGAAAAGGAACCATCTCTCATGTGTCTTTTTAAGAGGGAGAGAAACCTTTCCTAGATATTTCTAGCAATCTTCCGCATTACGTCTTACTGGCAGAATCGGGTCACATGATTGCCCACCTTTTAGGCAATCATGGCTTTTGGCCAATCATCAGTAATGGAGGGGCAGGTGGAGAGTCAAAAATATTCATTTGAAGAGCAGTAAACAGTAGGATTCCACAATCTGTGAATATAACAGCTCCTCTTCATTTTTTATTTTTTTGTGGATAAAGCGAAGGTGGCTGTTTCATTAGAAATATGTTACATTCTTTTGGAGGGTTGTGTTTACATTACCATTTTATTGCTATGTGGCTCTTTTTTATATGACATATTTTGCAACCATAAAAGCAAACAAAACCCAAACAACATATGTGCTTTGCATCAAATTCAAAAAGTTCAAACCCCTTGCTTTGTATACATTTTTGAGGCAAAGTGTGGGATAGGAAAACCCTGGAAGAACCATGCAATTTGGCAAATCCTCCCTTAATAAATGATAGCAATTGCTTTTGAGACCAGTTTGGATCATGTTTGTCAGGGTTGTTGTTAAAAGCCTGATATTTTTCCCATTGCAGAATGTCTCCAAGTCATCCACATGCAGGCAGAGGCCAAGCGCGGTCAATTTTGTGACTTCTTTCCTGCTACCCCCCACCCACTCCTGGCTATCTCAGCTCCCAAGTGGATGATCCCTCAGCACTAGCAACAACTGCAGCTGCTACTGTTTCTTGATTCTGGCAAGAAAAGTGGGGTTGGGGCCAAGTCTACTGTCCAGAGCTCCCCATGGAAGATGCTAGAAGAGAGCACCAAACACGCTCTCACTGTCAGTGACCCACGTTCATCACTTCTGCCGGACATCTGGATTGCAACACAAAGTTCAAAGGTCCAGTGTGTGTGTCTGCACCTGGCCTAGCTGTTTAAACAGAGCTGACCTTAAACTAAGCACCACGGCTTTGATGCTGTTATTTGTGTGGAGGCTGGATGCCAAACGTAAAGATTAAGTTCAGCATCTTCACCCTCAGGCCTGTTGACTAAAGAAGGCATGTTAACCATCTGCCATGCGTAAAAGCTACCCAGCTCGCCTCTGAGTCCTGAACGCTTCTTCCACACAGGCGGTTTTCCTTCCCACGGTCAGTTTGAATGTTTGTTTAATAGTATCACAGCTCTTTTCTGCCTCTGGCATATAAAGTCGTCAGGTGGTGGGCACACTGCAGAGGTGGGGTTTTCCATCCCTGGGAGAAGCTATGAGTGAGCACTATGTGTTATTAAGACCTCTCAGAATTCAGTGCCAGGGCTGGGCACACAGCCAGGGGAGAGCGAGGCCGAACGGTACGGGGACACGGAAGTGGGTTCTCAGTTCTCAGCGGCTCTGAGCCTTGCCTCCTCCTGGAAGTCCGTGAAGGAAGATGGATGAATATGAGTGTGGCAGGTGTGACTGAGAGCAACCAGGGTCATAACAGGTGGAGAAGTACAAGAAAAAGGGAGATGGGGAGATTCCCGGGCACAGGACTGGACAGAGTTTTTCTGTTTAAAGAGAGAGGCCTGAAGACAGAGCATGATTTAATTTCCACAAACATTTGTCATGCGGGAGACCCTGCTTGCTGCGCCATTTGTCGTGCTGGGTGGCCTGCAGGGTCTCTGCTCCCGCTCCCCATACAAGAATGCAGGATATGGTGAGGCCAAAAAGAAACACCCACGGAGCCATAGGTAGGGGAGTCATACCACTACGGTCTCACTGGAGGCTGGGTTCACTGGACGTGCGACCTGCTGTCCGTTTTGTCTGCAACCCACCGACGACTCTCTTTCACTCTCCTCCACTCTCCTCCGTAGCCGCAGCAGTTATATTAGCGGCTAATTGGCTAACTGGCTACAGCTGACGGCCAATCAGCCACAGCTGACGGCCATCTACTACCCGAGCCAGCACTCCTCCACGTGAGGCCGAGAGCCTGTAAACTACTTTCTGGGGCTCTGTCCCCACACTCCACCCCTACAGGCTCTCGCCTCACAATCTACGCAACAAGCGTCTTCCGCGAGGGGCCCTGTGCGAGGAGCCTGAAGGTGAATGCAATATCCTGGACACAGCCAGGCTCTCTGGGCACAGCCAGGGTTTCTCAGGGCACCACCAGTGCTTCTGGGCACGGCCAGACTTCCTGGACTTCTTAGGGTACCACCTGTCTTTCCAGACACAGCCAGGATTTCTCAGGGCACCACCAGTGCTTCTGGGCACGGCCAGACTTCCTGGACTTCTTAGGGTACCACTAGTTTCCCCGGGCACAGCTAGGATTTCTCAGGGCACTGCCACTCTCTGTGGGCACAGCCACACTTCCTGGACACAGCCAGGGCTCTCAGGGCACTGCCACTCTCTGTGGGCACAGCCATACTTCCTGGACTCAGCCAGGGCTTTCAGGGCACTGCCACTCTCTGTGGGCACAGCCACACTTCCTGGACACAGCCAGGGCTCTCAGGACACTGCCACTCTCTCTGGAAACAGCCCGACTTCCTGGGCACAGCCAGGGTATCTTCAGGGCTCAGCCAGACTTGCTGGACTCAGCCAGGGCTCTCAGGACACTGCCACTCTCTGTGGGCACAGCCACACTTCCTGGACACAGCCAGGGCTCTCAGGGCACTGCCACTCTCTCTGGGCCTCTCAGGGTACCCTGCTGGAACAATAGCGACTCACAATCAAGGTGCTTACATATTCTCAATGGCGGCCAGTCAAGACACAAAAGCAAATATCCCCCAGTTCCACTAACAACAGTTCCCAAACAAACAGTCAAGCTGTCCATTAAATTAGGGATGGAAGGCAATTCCCCATAGTCCATAGTCATTCGCCAGGGCTGTCCTGGGGTGAGGGATGACCTTGACCTCACCCTCATCTCCCACGGAGGACTCAGCAAGCGTTACCTCCTGGGACTACAAGTCCTGCATCCGGGCTGCCTGAGCAGGAACTTCCCCGGCCCACAGGGCTGCAACGACCTTCGCTTTCTCCGGCCTGTGCTGGTTGGGGAACCATCCACATCTTTCCACCTCTCCACGGGGCTCCATCTCTCCAGCAGCTGCATGGCTTTTCCTGTGCTGGTGGGAGAACCGTCCACGTCCTCCCACCCCTCCACGGGGGTCCAGCTCTCCGGCAGCTGCTCCTCCTGGTCTTCCTGAGACTGAGTGTTCATACACACAAACTGCTCCACCGTCCTTTGGAGAGCTTTGGCCAGCACCATACCCTGCTCGCTGCGCCATTTGTCATGCGGGAGACCCTGCTCGCTGCGCCATTTGTCGTGCTGGGTGGCCTGCAGGGTCTCTGCTCCCGCTCCCCATACAAGAACGCAGGATATGGTGAGGCCCAAAAAGAAACACCCACGGAGCCATAGGTAGGGGAGTCATACCACTACAGTCTCACTGGAGGCTGGGTTCACTGGACGTGTGACCTGCTGTCCGTTTTGTCTGCAACCCACCGACGACTCTCTTTCACTCTCCTCCACTCTCCTCCGTAGCCGCAGCAGTTATATTAGCGGCTAATTGGCTAACTGGCTACAGCTGACGGCCATCTACTACCAGAGCCAGCACTCCTCCACGTGAGGCCGAGAGCCTGTAAACTACTTTCTGGGGCTCTGTCCCCACACATTTATTAACACACAGATTCTAATTATTGAACAATGTAGGAAGTGCTAGAAGACGGGGGCATGTGCAGAATATCATGAGGTAAAGAGAAGAAAGGACGGTGACCTTGACTAAGATAATGAAAGTCTCACAGAGAAAGAAGTGTTTGAAGGGGATCATCACTCATTCTTCATTCAACAAGTATTAATATTTTTGGAGCCTTACCACATTCCAGTGCTGTGCTGGACACTAGACACACGTTTCCACCATGGAGCTCACTCTTTTGTGAAGCTAGACTGCATGCCCACTGCATGCCATGTCCTGGGAGATGCCCCCTTGGAGATAACAATCTGTTGAAACACATGAGACAGTCAAACAAGTCACTTCGAAAAAGTGCCATGAATATTATGATCAGGAAAGAACAGGACACTGTGAGATGATTAAAAGGGGACTTGATCTAGTTCAGTGATTTTTAAACAGGGACAATTTGCACCCCAGGACACATTTGGAAATGTCTGGACACAGTTTTTGTTGTTGCAAGTTGGGGAGGAGGGTGACCAGCATCTAGTGTGTGGAGGCCAGGGACACATCTGAGCATCCAGGCCCAGGATGGCCCCCAAAATAGGGAGTTCTCCAGCCCCAAGTGTCAATAGTGCTGAAGTTGAGAAACTCTGGTCTAGTCCTGCACTCAAGAAATGCTTTGGGGAAGAAGTGTATTTTGATTTGAGAACTGGAGGATGCTAGGAGTTCAGAATGCTGGGGAATAGGGATTAAGCATCTAATTAGAGGAAGTAGTGGAGAGAAAGAGGAGTTCCTGGGAGCTCAAGCTAAGGATGCACAGAAGGTGGAAGGAAGATGGTAGGAAATGAAGCACAAATCCCAGCCTGGACTCAGAGTGACTGGAGGGTCTTCTGTGCCATGTTATAAAGTCTGGACTTCATTTGGGAGACGTGACAGATAATATAACCTTCCCATTAACCCCCCTCCCATACACATCTACCCCCTTGGAAAACTGTAAAGCCAGTGATATTATTCAGTTTGTTTTTAGAAAATCCACTCTAACAGCAATGCAGATGATTGAAGAGGGGAGAGATTGAAAGCCTGCGAAAGACTTTTAGAAATGATGAATGGAAGCTGTGACAGTGAGCATGGGGAAGCTGCAAAAGACTTGTGAGAATAGAGAAATTGTTATACTAGGTGATTAATTGGAGGTTGGGATAGAAGGAATTGCTTAGGATAACTGAGGTTTCCCGCTGAGGGCTAGTGTAAGTGGTGATGTGTGTGACAGAGGAGACGTAATTTGTAGGGGACATAACTCACTTTAGAAATATGGTGTTCACGGTCCTGTGGGGATATCCAAGACATGTCCTACTCACAGAGAGAATGGTGGCTCTGGTCCTGAGGAAAGGTCTGCGCTGGAGACATGGATGTGGGATCATTAGGGCCCAGGGGTAGTAACCGAAGTCTCAGAAGTGAAGAAGGCATTCAGAGAAAACGCCTGGTGGGAAATGAGAAGGCAAAGGGAAGAATGTCGGGGTTCATGGTTAAGGGGAAGAAAGAGAAGAGACCACAGAGGGACCAGCGTGGTAGAAAGAGCAATGACTCCGCCAAGGGATGGACTCACTTGAAGAATAAGGAAGTGGTAGCCTGTCCAGTGGAGCTGTGTTTAAGCCAATGCAGAATTGGATGAAGCTGTTGGACATGTCAATCAAGAGGTCATTGGTGACCTTTACAGGAGCAGTTTTACTATAACGGTGGGTATGGAATTTATTTAAAGAGACTTGATTACCCAAATGTAGGGGAAGAAAATGGGAACTTAATGTCTTTATATCTGGGCAGAATTTGAATAACCAGGCTTGGCAAAGAGAAATAAGAGTGTATCAATTAAATAGCTGAAAACCAAATTAAAAATAGCTCAAATCATAACAACCATTTTTGTGTACTAAAAAAAGTTTTTGGGGCAAGCAGCTCGAGTCGATTTGGTAGCTTAGCAATGTCATTAAGAATCTGGACTCTATTTTTCTGCTCTGTCATCTTAAACATGTTGACTGTTGTCCTCATCCTTGTAACCACATGGTCACAAAATGGCAGCTGAAGCTCCAAGTATCACATCTTCATATGAGAGTACCTAAAGTAGGAAGGAAGAGGGCAGGAACCAAAATAGGGTTCACCTCATAGTCTTCTTTCCTTCTATTGGGAGACTTTCCCTCATATCTCATTGGCCATAACTCAATCACATGCCATCCCCTAAACCAGTTAAAGTAAAGATAAATGGGACTGCCATAATTGCCTTGCACCAATCATGATTCCTCCCCTTGTGTTAGGCACATGACTGCCAATCATGATTCCTCACCTGGGGCTAGGCACAAGGAAGAAGGGGGACTGGCAGTTGGAATGGCAACCAGCAGTGTTGGTCATAGACAACCATCCTTTCAAAGCCATGGAGGGGGGTGGGAACCAAAGATCTTATAGAATGGGACAAGCCCTTGGAAAGCTTTGAAAAGGATTAGATTTTAGAGATGATATTCACAACAGAGACATAATAACATCCACCATTTATTGAGTGGATGTTTGGGCAGAAGGCTGATTGCTTTGCAGATCTCTTATCATACATTCAGCAACACCAAGATGTAGGTAATAACTATGATGATGGTGCTGGTGATAACTCTTTGGTATACTTATTGAGTGCTTACTATGTGCCAGGCACTTTACATTCATTATCTGAATTGCTTCTCAAAACAATTGAGACAGATAGATGTTATTAATATTTCTGTTTTTTAGAGGAGAAAATTGAAGTGAGAGGAGGTTCAGTAATTTGCCCAAAGTACCTCAGCTAGTAGCAGACAACCCAGGGCTGCCTCATCCCAAAGTCAGTACACACACTGACTACACTATCCTCCCTCATCAGATAAAAAGAAGACACTGGGAAGTTTTGTTATACTCAGAGGTAGAGGCAATTGTACGTAAGAATGGAATTTGCTGTCATGAGCATTCTGTTTACCAGTGTCCTGAGTTTTCATCATTTCATTTTCCACACAACGTTGTACCTAAAGTACATCCAATAGACAGCTCATTCCTTCCAGCTTTGCACCCTTGTTAACAAGCTCATTAGTCTCCCATTGCACCTCTGGGGTTTGAAGAACAAAACTGTTAAATGTGCTCACTAGCTAAGAGCACATCATGGTGACCAGAACTTCTCCTGGTGGGAGTAGAGACATGGGCAGAGCTTTGGGCACCAGGATCACATTCTGAGGGCATTCACGTGGAGGAAAGAGAGGGCCTCCAACAAAAGATGACAAAAACTGTCCGGTGTTCAACAAGTTCTCAACTGAAATTTAGGTTCACATCTAGAGACATGAGAAGAAGAGCCGGCATTGATGGGTGCTAAGTTCTCAGCTCTGTGCTCAGCATTTTACATATATCATCTCACTGAACCTTACAGTGAAGTTATGGAGAAGGAATTTTTTATTATCTCTGTTCTACAGTTGAGGAAAATGAGGCTTAGACTGTTTGAGCAATTACTTAAGATTATACAGCTAGTGAGTCACAGAGATGAGACCTGAACCCACCCAGATCTGTCGCTCCAGACTGATCATTTGTAACCTATGCTTTGCTGTCTAGGTACTGCCACGCATAAATATATCCAAGTATTGAATGAACCTGGGGTAGGGACAGGAGGGATCCTGAAACTCAGAATCTTTCTGTTCCTTTAAAATCCTATTTCTGTTTCAAATATATTCCAAAGTGTGTATATTTCAGGATGAGCACACATACATAATTAAAATCATGGCAGCATATTGTAAAGTCATCACAGTACCTAGGAACAAAAGTAAAGAGACCATAAATTTGATGTAACACCTCAGCTACACCCATAGTATCCTGGGGGTTAGGTGGAGGGTCTTTCAGTTTTCTCAGAAGGAAAGAGCTGTAAGGCAAGCCATCTTTTCTGGGGGTTAACATTGGTCTGCTCTAGGTTGGTCTTCACCAAGTTGTTTTGCTAACTGAGTTCCAGTTTATTTCCTCACCATTCCCCAAACTGCGAAGATTATCCCCTGGGGCTTGGATTAGGGGCTGTGGGTAGAGAGGTGGGGGACAAGCTGGGAAGTGGCAAGGAGAAGACCCCACATTCCAACCATTTGGAAACCCAGTCCAATCAGCGATGCCAACCCCTCTCTCCCTTCAGAATGACTTAACAGAATTTGGATTCCTTTGGCCAGTATGGAGATTAGAAGTATCCAGAAATGGCATTATCACAAGTCACAATCATAACCTGAAATAATGTTATAGCTATCCTAGGCTGCCCCTAGTGCACAGTGCCACCATAGGGTGCCCTAGGGTATGAACTAGAATATGGCCCCTCTTTCTCTGGGTGAGACAACCTGGGGCCAGGCTATATGCCTTGGTGAGTGGAGGACAGCCTTGATTTCAGCCCTCACTGTGCAAAGTACAATAAAAAATGGCGGCCCTGACCCAGGTCTTGTCTCAGACTCCCAAAATGTTTTCTTGTGCATGAAAGCAGAAAGCTGCAGGACGCATTCTCATCCAGCTTAAAAGGAAAGTAGGGAAATTCTGAGAACTCCTATTTTTGTATTGTTGAATTACTTAAATCCTGCAGTTCAGCCTAAAAAGACTCAATTAAAAGGAGTTGTAGGAAAATCTCAGAACCATGATAGGCCTAAGGCCATGTTCAAAGAGCTTTCAAAAATTGTTAGCACAGAACAATTTTGTTTAGTTCACAAAACTGGCATTGACCCAGCCAACACCTCTCCTCTTAGCCTAATCTCCCAGCCTCCTTCATGACTCTTCATTGTATAGGAGGAAGGAAAATACAGTGCTTAAGAGATCTGGGCTATGGATTTAGGAGCTGTGTGACCATAGGCAAGTCACTTACTTTCTCTGAGTTCCAGTTTCTCACAGGGTTATCATGGTGGATAAATGGAATAATGATGTATAAAGCACTTTACGTTATGTTTGCCTTTTGGAAAATGGACAATGCATGACAGCTATTATTAACCCAAGCAATGCTAGAAAAAAGAACTCAGGAGTATCAGCCCATCTGACTCCCTCTTTTTTTCTTGCCTCAATACCCAGGTAGCTTATGTCCATCATGGCAAGAGCCATTAGAAGTATGTATGACTAGCAATGGGCATGACCAACTTTATCTTTTTACTTATTGAGCATCTTCTATATATGAGGCACTGAGCTAAGAATGGTGTGAAGATAAAGACAAAAAAAAGTCTCTTACCTTTAAGGTATTTGTATATTGGTTAAAAAAAAACAAAAGAGGGAGCAAATAGGAATCAGCTATTATCAGTTCAGAAAATATTCTGAAGGTATCTATCATTTCCTCCCTGTCCCATCTGTCACCTGCAAGGGCTAGCACTCCATTTCTTGTGACCTCTGACTCATCCTGGGTACAGCTAACTGGACCAGAGCTAGACTTCTGACCACACCAATCCAATCCAGTTCTCTCCTGGGGATTCAAAATGGAGTGAAATAAAATTCAGATTCAGGATGAATTTAGACATAAGGATGGGTACAAAACTAAAGTGATGAATTCTCAGCCTTGGGCATGCCCATTGGTAAACAGAATTCCAGAGGAAGGCAATGATGAGAGGCCAGCTAGCTCCAGAGAGAGGTGAGAAAAAGAGATGGAGGCAGTAGCCTTTTTTGGTTTCTAATGACCTTTCAGTTCCCGTGAGGCTCTACTACCCTACCTTCAATGGGGTTTCATGAATCTTCTCTTCTGATAAACCCCTTTTGCTTGAGCAATCCCGATTCCTCAGAAGGGTTGAGTGTGTGGGACCCATTGATTGTGTATGAAAAGCTTCCAAAGGTCATTCAGATATGATTTCTTAATCAAAATAACTGCCTTTCAAAAGCTCAATTACATTAACTATTTGATTTTTAATCCAAACAACTGTTCGGCAATTGGTTCCATTTAAACAAATCCACAAAAACAGGAATATCACTACCTTTTACTCTGAGTACCACATGTTATGTGATGGTAGATCTTTATGAAGCAGTCCCTGAAAAATACATATGCTGGGGAAATAGAATTTAAAACGTTGTAGATAAAAGAGAAGTGCAATTAAAGTTCTCTTAGACTCTTTTAGGCCTGCCTTGTGATTTTGGGGTGGGAAGAGGAAACAGCTTGCTTTCAGGTCTTGAGCTTCTAGGGGTATACTTATTTTCATGGCTGGTTTAAGGGACACTTTATGTCAGTGTCACTCAGTTATGTAGAAGAAGGACAGCTGGTCAACAATCCATACACAGTGTCCATTCAAAAGATCTTTTTTAGGAGAAGGTCCAAGATGGCAAATTAGGTAAACACTTTGCCTACTGCCTCCCAGGATCACCAAAATTACAAATAAATTATTGAACAATCAACCTTAAGAATCATCTGAAGACCAGCTGAACAGAATCCCTATAACTAAGGATATAAAGAGGTCACATTGAGACTGGTAGGAGGGGAGGAGATGTGAAAAGGGCTGACCCCAAAACCATGAATAGTGGTTAAATACCGTTAAGGGACACCTCAGTGGCAGAGGTCCCCCCAGAAAAGGGAGGGGTCCCAACCCCACACCAGGATCCTCAGCCCAGGGGTCCTGTGCTGGGAAGAGGAGTTCCATGGCCTCTGGTAGTGAAAATCAGCAAGGACTCTCTCTGCCTGTCCTGGTGAGACAGAAGATGGCTAGAAACCCAGATGCCCTCTTAAAGAGCCTGCACGCAGACTTGCTCACTTGCAAACACTCCCCTGGTCTCTGGTGGAGGGGCAGCAACTCGAGAGGCACCAGAGACACACATGGGAAAACTGAGTTGTGTGGTTTCAGAATGAGGACAAGAGGGACAATTGTCCCTGTGTGAAGCCTGCCTCATGTGTAGCCTAGAGGAGGGCACCATCTTTTCTGTGTTGAACCCTAACCCAAAGGGCCAAATCTGAGACCACATTTGTCTGGTAAAATCCATGTGTGTGTGTGTGGTGATGTGCTGGGTGATCTTGGTGACACCCTGAGTCCCTTCCCCTGCACAGTTAATACTAATCCCCTGCACAGCTAATACTAATCACTCAGGGCACTCTTGGCTACTGAGCGATCAGCCGCTGCCCCACAAGCTCCAGAAGTCTTTTACAGCAACAGACAGTCTGCAGCAGTCCCAAGAAATTTTGCTGGTGAGCAGCAAGCCACACCCTGCACCACAGCCTCTCCTGGGCAGCTCTTGGGGACCTGCGGGGCCTGTGGCAAGTGGTGGCTGGCCATCTGAGAAATGCTCAATGTTCTCAGAGCATTTCTGCAAAGAGGTCACAGGCCCAGCTCCAGTGCAAGAACCAAAACTGCATTAACTTTGTAAAAATCACCGCTCATACTCCATATCTCCCTGAAATTCCACCCCAGCCACCTAGAGCTGCATTGTCTGGGGCACTCTCAGAGCCTACGGGTGGCTGGCCCTGCCCAATAAGCCATAGAAGCCTTTTACATTAGCAGACAGCCCATGGAAGCCCAGAGAAATTTTGGTGGTGTACAGTGACCCCAAACCTGCACTGCAACCTCTCGTGGGCACCTGTTATGGATTTGCAAGCCCAAGGGGAATGGTGGCTGGCTGTAGAGTTCTCAGGGCATTTCACGAAGTGGTCACAGGCTGGCCAATGGCATAAGAACTGAATCTGCATTAACTTTGTAAAAACCACTGGCCACACCTCATGACTCCCTGGAATCCTGCCCCGCGCAGCTAGTGCTGCATCGGTGAGGGCACTCTCAGCACTGGGTCAACCAGCCCAGCCTGAACACCTAAGGAGGCTCTTTCAACAGCTGAGTCTGACTAGAAGCTGGCCAGTGGCAACAGGTTTAGGGGGCCCTGGTCTTTTTGGTAAGCTACTTCAGGCCCAGTACTGGTGGCAGCCAGCCTTGGTTCATAGCAAGGCCACCCCCACATACCTCCAGGTCCACCAAAAGCAGCAGCCAATCACGTATAGCTTTGTGGCTCCTACCAGGTAGCCCCAGGCCAGTAACAGGCAAAGATGAAATTGGCCTGCATGGGAGCCATCCCAAGAGACACCAGAAACAACATACTCAGAGGCTGGCTTCAGATAGCACCAGAGGACTACCTGGTTAGCCCCACCCAAAGGGGGGATCTCCACAAGCACATGAGCCTATGGTGGCAAATCCTGCTCTGAGGGGTCAGCCCACACATAGCAGCTCATATGCTGTGGGCATAGCCAGTCTTCACTGTCAGTCAATTTAGGAGTCAGTCTCACCTACTGACACACCAAAAGCAATCAAGACTCAACTATAATAGAAGAACACACACAACACAAGGACACTCCTGGAACACATGCACAGGAGATCAGGGATACTGTGCCATTGGACCACACAGGACTCATACTACATAAGGCCACCCAGAAAAGACTGAGAGAAATAAGAGATCTACTTGCAACATAGAAGCAAACACAGAGAGGCACCTGGAATGAGGAAGCAAAGAAACATATCCCAATCCAAAGAACAGGAGAAACCTCCAGAAATAGAACTAAATGAAATGGAGGCAACCAACCAACCAGAGACAAAGTTTAAAACACCCGTTATCAGAATGCTTAAGAAACTTAGTGAGAATTTCAACAAAGAGATAGCAAGCATAAAGAAGAACATAAAAACTGTAAAAAACAACCAAACAGAAATAAATACAACAACTCAAATGAAGAATACACTGAAGGAATCAACAGCAGATTAGATGAAGTGGAGTATCAAGTCAGTGACTTATAAGACAAGGTAGAATAAAACACCCAATTGGAATAACAAAAATAAAAAATAAAAAAAATATGAAGATAGTTTAAGGGACCTGTGGGAGAACATCAAGTGTAACAATATTCATAGCAGTATCAGAAGGAGAAGAGAGGGAACAAGCGATTAAGAATCTATCTGAAGGAATAAATTTGAAAAGTTCCCCAACCTGGTGAAAGAAATAGACATACAAGCCCAGGACGTGCAGAGAGTTTCAATCAAGATGAACCCAAACAGGCCTACACTAAGACAGATCATAATTAAAGGTTAAAGGTTAAAGACAAAGAGAGAATCCTAAAAGCAGCAAGAGAAAGACAACTAGTTATTTACAAGGGAGTTTCCATAAAACTATCAGCAGATTTCTCAACAGAAACTTTACAGGCCAAAAGGGGGTGGCAGGAAATATTCAAAGTAATGAAAAATAAAGGCCTACAACAACCAAGTCTACTCTACCCAGCAAGGCTATCATTTAAAATTGAAGGAGAGATAAAGAGCTTCCCAGACACACACACAAAAAAAGCTAAAGAAATTCATAACCACTAAGCCAGTGTTACAAGAAATGTTAATAGGACTTCTTTAACAAAAGAAAGGAGGAAAAACCAAACAAATGAAGATTAAAAATATGAATAATAAAGTGGCAATAACTACGTATCTATCAATAATCACTTTAAATATAATTGGATTAAATGCTCTAATCAAAAGACATGGGGTAGCTGAAAGGATAAGAAAACAAGACCCATATATATGCTGTCTACAAGAGGCCCACCTCAGATTGAAAGATACACATCAACTGAAAGTAAAGGAATGGACAAAGATATTTCATGCAAATGGAAATGAGAGAAAAGTTGGGATAGCAATACTTATATTGAACAAAATAGACTTTAAAATGAAGACTATAATAAGAGTCAAAGAAGGACATTACATAATAATAAAGGGATCAGTCCAATGAGAGAGCATCACCCAGTAAGTATTTATGCACCCAACATAGGAGCACCTAAATACATAAAGCAAATATTGACTGACATAAGGCAGAGATCAACAGTAACACAATCATAGTAGGGGATTTTTACACCTCACTGACACCAATGGACAGATCCTCCAGATAGAAAATCAATACAGAAACAGTGGCCTTAAATGACACACTAGACCAGATGGATTTAATTGATATTTTTTAGAGCATTTTACCCCAAAGCAGCAGAATATACATTCTTTTCAAGTGCACATGGAACATTTTCCAAGATAGACCACATGTGAGGCCACAAAATAAGTCTCAATAAGTTCAAGAAGATTGAAATCATATCAAGTGTCTTCTCTGACCACAATGGTATGAAACTAGAAATCAATTACAAGAAAAATACTGAAAAACACACAAACGGAGACTAACTAACATACTACTAAATAATGAATGGGTCAAAAATGAGATCAAGGAAGAAATCAAAAGATATCTTGAGACAAAAGAAAATGAAAACACAATGACTCCGAATCTATAGGACACAGCAAATGCAGTCCCAATTGGGAAATTGATACCCATGCAGGCCTATCTCAAGAAACAAGAAAAGTCTCAAATAAACAGTCTAACTTTACATTTAAGGGAACTGGAAAAAGAACAGCAAACAAAGCCCAAAGTGAGTACAAGGAAGGAAATAATAAGGATCAGAGCAGAAATAAACAAAATTGAAACTAAGAAAAAAATACAAAAGATCAATGAAACCAAGAGCTGTTATTTTGAAAAGATAAACAAAATTGACAAACCTTTAACAAGACTCATCAAGAAAATAAGAGAGAGGACCCAAATAAATAAAATAAAAAATGGAAGAGGAAAAGTGACAATGAACACCACAGAAATACAAAAAAATTATAAGAAAATACTATGAGTAATGATACACCAACAAACTGGACAATCTGGAAGAAATGGATAAATTCCTAGACGCATATAATATCCCAAAGCTGAATCAAGAAGAAACAGAAAATCTGAACAGACTGATTACCATCAATGAAATCCAATCAGTAATCAACAAGCTCCCAACAAATAAAAGTCCTGGACCAGATGACTTCACAGGTGAATTTTACCAATTAATTCAAAAGAGAATTAACATCTATTCTCCTCAAACTATTCCAAAAAATAGTTTGGAAGCTGTTCAAGCTCATTTTATGAGACCACCATTACCCTGATTCCAAAACCAGGCAAAGACATTATGAAAATGGAAAATTATATGCCGATATCCCTGATGGACATAGATGCAAAAAAGTCCTCAACAAAAGATTAGCAAACGAAATCAGCAATATGTTTTAAAGATCAGATACCACAATCAAGTGGGATTCATTCCTGGTAGGCAAGGCTGGTTCAATATCCACAAAATGATTAATGTGACACACCACATAAATAAAATGAAAAGTATAAATCATATGATCATATTAGTAGATGCAGAAAAAGCATTTGACAAAATCCAACATCCATTAATGATCAAAACTCTCATCACAGTGAAAATTGAGGGAATATACCTCAACATAATAAAGGCTGTATATGACAATGCCACACCTAATATCATACTCAAAGATAAAAGCATTCTCCTTAAGATCAGGAACAAGACAAGCATGCCCACTTTCACCACTTTTATTCAACATAGTACTGGAAGTCCTAGCCACAGCAATCAGACAAAAAAGGAAAAAAAGGAAAGAAAGAGAAATAAATCAGACATCTAAAATTGGAAAGGAAGAAGTAAAACTGTCATTATTTGCAGATGACATGATACTATATATAGAGAACCCCAAAGAGTCCACCAAAAAAAAAAAAAAAAAAAAAATCAGAAACCAAAACACACAAAAAAAACTATTGGAACTGCTAAATGAATTTAGTAAAGTAGCAGGATACAAAATTAGTATTCAGAAATCCGTTGCATTTTTATACACCAATAATAAACTAGCAGAAAGAGAATTTAAGAAAACAGTTCCATTTACCATTTACAATTGCATCAAAAAAATAAATTAAAAAACTTAGGACTAAATTTAACCAAGGAAGTAAAAGATCTGTACTCAGAACATTATAAGACATTGAAGAGAGAAATTTAAAAAGATACAAAGAAATGGAAACATAGGAGGTCAGACAATTAAGTTTGTGAACTTATCCTAGAAAAAGTGCTACACACCTCATTGCTGAATATCACTATGGTCACCTTCCAAGTACTCCCCTTGGGAGGCTATGCACTGATGCCAGTGCCTAGTCCACCCTTCAAAGCAATTTTGGAACTCTTTTTCTGGAATGGCCATCAGAGCTGTCGTTTTATTAAGCTTGATGTTCTGAATGTCATCAAAATGTCTTCCTTTCAATAGTTCCTTTATCTTCAGATAAAGAAAGAAGTTATTGGGGGTCAGATCAGGTGAGTAAGGAGAATGTTCCAATACAGTTATTTGTTTACTGGCTAAAAACTCCCTCACAGACAGTGCCTTGTGAGCTGGTGCATTGTCGTGATGCAAGAGCCGTGCACTGTTGGTACATTTATACTATGGAGTATTTACTCTGCCATAAAATAGAATGAAATCTTGCCATTTGCACCAACATGGATGGACCTAGAGGATATTATGCTAAGTGAAATAAGTCAGACTGAGAAAGACAAATACCATATGATCTCACTTATATGTGGACTCTAAAGAACAGAATAAATGAACAAACAAAACAGAAATAGACTCAGACACAGAGAACAAATTGATGGTTACTAGATGGGAGGGGAGTTGGGGGGAAGGAGGAGAAGGTGAAGGGATTAGAAAATACAAATTAGTAGTCACAAAATAGTCATGGGGACGTGATATACAGTATGGGGACTATAATCAATAATGTTGTAAAAACTAAGTATGGTGTCAGATGGGTACTGAGCTTATCGGGGGTAGCACTTCATAAATTATATAAATGCCTAACCACTGCACTATACACCTGAAATTAATATAAAATAATATTGCATGTCAGCTATAATTAAAAATGTATGTATAGTCACGGGATGTAAAGTACAGCATAGGAAATAGAGTCAATGGTATTGTAATCACTACGTACGATGTCAGATGGGTAAGTAGACTTGGGAGGGGTTATCACTTTGTGAGGGGGGTAAATGTCTAATCATTATATTGTTTTGTACACCTGAAACTAGATGTAGATAAATAAATCTTTTTAAAAAAACATAAATGCAGTTATTTTCATCTAACCACCTTTTCTGAATATTCTGTGCTTACTGGAACCTTATTAGCAACATTATTTTGCCATTGCCAAAGCCTAAAATTTAATTCAGGAAAGTCTATAAGAAGGGTATTGCATTCGAGGAATATGTATATTGCCTATATATCAATTGGCATCTTGGGACTGCTCTGGGGCACTGAGGTCAAAGCTTAGTGATGCATGGAGTTGTCCTAATGGTAAGTATTGATTAGTAGCCTCAGAAATAACCAGTGGGCACTCAATCTCCTCCAGCCAGACGCCAGACTCCAGGCTCCCAAAGAAGGAGTGTCTTTCCCAGAGAACCTTGGAAAACAACGAATGGAACACTCAAGTCTGCAGTACAGAGAGACACTAAGATAGGGAATGAATGCTTAAGCAAGATGTGTGGAAAATGATAAGCATCGTGCAACATCTGCATTGCTAAGATACTTGGTATTGTAGGAACGGACTGAAAACCAACAAATATCATATACACATAAGTATACTAGTTTTTTATGGCTGTCATAACAAATTAGCCCAAACTTAGTGAATGAAAATCACAGATTTTTATCTCATACTTCTGTAGATCCAAAGCCCCTGTTGACTGGATTGGTTTCTCTGCTCTGGGTTTCACAAGGCCAAAATCAAGGTGTCAGCGGGGCTGCATTCCTTTTTGGAGACTTCTGGGATGAGTTGCTCGTAAGCACATTCACGTTTTTTACTGAATTCAGTTCCTTACTGATGTAGGACAGGGTCCCAGTTTCCTTGCTTGTTGTCAGCCAAGGCTGTGCCCTGCTCCTGGAGGCTGCTAGCCTTCATTCTCATGGTTTACACATCATCCTCCCCAGCAACTGTGGGGTCCCCCTCACACTTGGAATCTCTCCAACTTATACTTCTGTTGAATCTCCCCTACTATCAGCCAGAAAAAGTTATTTGCTTTTAAGGGTCCACGTGATTAGATTGGTCCCAGTTGGCTCATCCAGGATAATCTCTCTTTTAAAGTTGGAAACCATAATTACATCTGCAATGTCCCTTTTACCAGGTGACATAACATACTCACGTGTTCCAGGGATTAGGATGTAGACGTTTTGGGGAGCCCATTATTTAGCCTACCATAATATACATATATTTTTATATCCCAAAAGCAGAATTGTAGCTGGAGATCTGGTGGGGTCCGCATTGCAATCTGATGGAGCAAAATGTAATTGATGTTGTATTTGTTATCTATTGTTGCATAACAAATTACACCAAAACATAGCAGCTTGAAACAACAAATCTTAAAAAAACAACAAAAAACAAATCTTCCATGTGTCAGAAATCTGGTGCAGCTCAGCTGAGTGCCTCTAACACAAGATCTCTGGTGAGGCTGTCCAGCTGTAGTTTCACCTGAAGGAGGTTTCATTGACTTGGGGGTTAAGATCTACTTCCAAGTTTATTTACGTGTTTGCAGGTATCAAAAGATTCGCCTTCAAGTCGAATGAGTGTCCTCCCAACATGGTGGCCGGTGATCTGAAAGAGAGTCAGCGAGAGCCAGCCACAGAGAGTGAGGGCATAGAGAGCGAGAGAGCCTGAGTTGGAAGCCTGAGTCTTTTTTCTTCTTTAAACCATATTAGCTACTTTTAAGTATGCAGTTCAGTAGTGTTAAGTATATTCACATTGTTGTGTGTCAGATCTTGAGAACTTTCTCATCTTGCAAAACTAGCACTCTATACTTATTGGACCACTCCTCAGCCCCCACCGCCAGACACTGGTAACTACCATTCTACTTTCTGTACCTATGAATTTGACAATTCTAAGTATGTCATATAAATGGAACATTACAGTATTTATTTATTTTGGTGTAGTATGTGATAGGATATCCCTCTCTTTCAAAGCTGAATAATATTCATATATATGTATATATATGTGTGTATATATATATGCACACACATAGGTATATACACACACACACACACACAAACACACATATCTCACATTTTCTTTATCCGCTCATCTGTCAATGGGTACTGAGTTGCTTCCAGCCCTTGGCTATTGTGAATAGTGCTGCTGTGCACATAGGTGTGCAAATAACTCTTCAGATCCTGCTTCTAATTCTTCTGGATAATAATCCAGAAATAGGATTGCTGGATCATATGAAAGCTCTATTTTTAATTCTGAGGACTCTCCATACTGTTTTCCATAGCAGCTGAACCATTTTATATTCCCACCAACAGTGTATGTCCTCACTACCACTTGTTATTTGCTGTGTGTGAGGAGTGTGTTTTCCTAAGGGAAATTTGAGAAAGTCTGCAAACTTAACTTTTACAGGGATATCAAAAGCAGTTTAGATGCCTCAGAATCTTGTAAAAATGCATGTTTCTAGGCCCAACCCAAATCTGAATTACAACCAGGAATCTATATTTTAAACAAGATTCTCAGGGAGATTCTTTTGTATACTGAAACTCAGAAATAGCAGAAACGAGGTGAGTGCATAGCAGGAAAAGTAGTTATTCCCTCTAAGAACATTATTCCCAATGGGCACCTTTTCAATAGTTTTTAGAGGTGATATGATGAGATGGCAGTTCAACATTTAGCAATAAGACTATGATGAAAAGACCTGAAAAGAAGTTTCACGAACAGAAAATCTTGAGGTATATGGAGAAGGTAGTCAAAGATGATGCCTCTACTGTTCTTTCTATTTTTTGTTTGATCCCTCTGTAGACCCTGCCCTCTGGCCAGCCCTTGGCCCCCAACCAGCTTCTTCTAATATAAGAATTTAGCTAAGTAGGTTTAATGTCATAGATTCTTAGAGGGAAGAAGAACTTAGGAGTTATCTTATCCAATGGCTCCCAAACACAGCTTCTCCTCCAATAAACTTTCAGCATTCTTTTAAAATTTCTGCTTTCCATCACTCCTGCAGAGGTTTAGATTTGGTAGCTCTGGGACCTTGAAATCTGAGGCTTTACAGAGCTCTCCAGATGAACCTGATGGGCAGCCAGATTTGATAACTGGTCCAACACTCATTTTTCAGAGCAGGAAATTGACTCAAGGTCAGACAACTCTGGAAAAGAACATTGCCTAAAAGTTAGGTCTCCGAAATCCTCATCAATATTCTCTGAAACTTGTTGCAATGCAGGGTCTCAGCTCCTGGCAGGTGAACACAGGAGATGCTGAGACTGAAAAGGAACACCAACGGAGCCATAAGTAGGGGGTTCATACCACTATATTCTCGATGGCGGCCTGTCAAGACACAAGAAGCAAGCATCTGCCAATACCCCAGCAAGGAGTCTTCCTGCACCACAGTCTTGCTGATGGCTGGGCGAGACACAGGAAGTAGGATCTGCACCATCCGTGATCCGCGCTTGCTAACTGCAATCCACAATCTGCACTTGCTAGCATAGCCATGGCAGTTATATACAAAACAATAGTGGCTAATGGCCAACTGGTTACAGCTGATGGCCATCTAATAACCAAGCCAGCGCCTTTCCACATGAGGCCAAGAGCATGGAAACTGCTCTCTGGGACTCTGTCCCTACACTCCACCCCTCCAGGGTCTTGCCTCACAATCTACACAACAAGCATCTTCTGTGAGGGGCCCTGTGTGAGGAACCTGGAGGTGGATACAATATCCATGAGCCATAATAGTAACAGTTGCTGCAGCAGACCACCAGCATCCCACACTCAGTACCTCAAGCAGGGGTGGATTTGATTCACCCAGACCACGAGAAAAAGTTTCAGTACAGTCCAAGTAATGTCCCACGGGGTGTCCCTCGATGTCCACCTATACAGCCATTGCCACCTGGAGCGGCAAATTTTCCGTGGCAACCCAGGGGCTGAACTAACAGGCAGTTCCGTGCTGATCTGACAAGATGACTGAATTGCCACACCAGTAAAAGTGTGGGCCTAATCCACTATGGTATTAGCCCATAGGTACCCACGGGCAGAAAGAAATAGCAGTCATAGGAACTAGCAATGGCAAATCGCTTCCGTCTGGGAGGATACATGCTAGCTTTTTGTCCTGGGAAAGGAGGGTCGCTGCCAGTGGCACCTGTCCCAGTTTGTGGTACCAGAGCTTTATGGCAGTGCTTGGGGTCCCTTGCATGGTTTCAACATATAGCAGAACAGGGGCCCTTATAATAGGCCATAGTGAGAGCACATAGGTTCCCCACAAATCGTCCTGGCATCAGGACCTCCATATACCACAGTCACTTGCGGTGGCCATTTGGCCACCATCCCTGGTGTCACTTGCAAATCATGAGTCAAACTGGCCCTCCATGGGGCAATCAGGCCCAACCACCAACAGTGGGGGCTTTTGACCTACCAGAGCCAAGTCTATTGCTGCCGTTCCCCTGCTTTCAAGCATGTGGGTGCTGGCAGCAAAATGTTTCCATTTCTGCCATAGCCTGGCCTTAACAGAGTTTCATTTGCAGTAATCTGTAACTGAATGGGAGTGGCCATTCGATGTAGCAGAGCTTCTACTGGTGCGGGCCCTCCGTTTCGTGGTCTCTTATTCAGGATTCTCAAGATGTCCCACAGATGCAAGGCCCAGTCATGCATCCTGGGAGGCTGTTTTGACACCCGGAGGCCTTGCTTCAAAAGGCCGTTGTAGCGTTCAATCATGCCAGCTGCTTGTGGGTTATACAGGGTGTGAAACAACCATTGTACGCCCATCCTGGCAGCTCAGCGCTGCACTTCTTGCCCTGTAAAATGGGTACTCCTGTCACTTTCAATGATTTGGGGGCACCCATAGAGGGTGCACAGCTGTATAAGAGCGACCACTGTATGCCGCTGATCCGCAGCCGGACACGGCCAAGCAAACATCAACCCCGTAGCAGTGTCCACTGCTGTGAATGCATACATTGCATTGCGGGCCTTAGGCAGAGGTCCAATGTAATCCACTTGCCAGTGAGTGAGGGGCACCCTCCCTCGTATAGTCTGCTGTGTCTCCCAGGGGAGCATCTGCCTTCGGGGGCTGTCCTGGGCACAGACGGCAGTCATAGCAGGCGTCTGCTATCTCCTGCCATTTCAAAGGCAGGCCCCAGCGTCTGCTCACCTGCCACATGGTTCGGCTTCCGGCGTGCTGCAACTTCCTATGCAGCCAATGGGCCACATCAGTGGCAGGAGCCCGCTCTAACCATCGTACCCGTGCTAGGGCATCTGCTTCATCATTACCTGGGGACACTAAGGGGGAGTGACCAGTGACATGCATTAGGGTCACCTCCTTTCTCTGCCACATTGCCTGACCCCACAGTGGACGGTGTCCTACCAACCAGTTTTGGTGTTAAAACATGGGGAGCCACAACATTAGGCCCCGGAACACCACCCAGCTGTCAGTGCAAATAACTAGGGGCCCAGGCTCGTGGCTGATTACCATCCACACAGCCTGTATCTCAGCCCACTGGCTACTCTAGTCTGGCCCAGTATCAAACCAAATGGTGTCTGTTTTGGGCTGTACAATAGCCATCCAATTGGCTGCAGCTCCCTGGCTAGAGCCATCAGTATACCAGGCATCCTCAGGTACTGGGGGCTGTCCTTCTTTGTAGGGTGAGGGCTCCAAGTCCTCCCCACTAGGTGGAGCATTTGGCATGGCCTGGGCTACAAGCTCCACAGGCCCCAGGACCTGTTGTAGCTCTGTGCTCAAAGGGCTTGAACTGAGGGTGATACAATGCTCCAAGTAGGCTCCCCACTTGGCAAGGGTGGTAGTCTGAGCCACCCCCATTTTAGGCCCTTGGCTCCACATACCAACCCACTCCTGGACGGGATAGGTTGTTTGAACCAACACCCGTGCCGTTCCTGTGATGGCTTCTGTGACCACCAAAGCTGCATACACAGGAGCCAGTTGTTTCTCTATTAGAGAGTAGTGGACTTCCACTCCTTTCCACAATTGGGACCAAAATCCCACTGGCAACCGGAGACGCTCCTGCCATTGCCAGAGGCCCCAACCATACACCTCTTGGGTTACGTGAACATCAAGTTCAAATCGGCAACCAGAGTCTACTACTTGTAGGGGCTCTGCCTGCTGCACTGCCCATTTTGTGGCGACAAAGTCTTGCTCTACAGCCTCTGTCCAATCCCACGAGGCCCCCTTTTTTTAACATGGAATACAAGGGCCTTATTGTTTGTGTTAACTGGGGTACAAACACCTGCCAATACCTCAGCAGACCCAAATACGTCTGTAGTTGAGAGACCTTGGTCGGCCGGGAAAAGGCTTGTATTTTGTTAATAATCACCTCAGGTATGACCTTTGTCTTACCTGACCACACAACACCCAAAATCTTGACGGATAAGCCAGGGCCTTGGACCTTTTCCTCATTCACCGCCCAGCCTCGTGACTTCAGGTGGTGGAGAAGAGAGGGAGCTGCTTGCTCTAAATCAGAAAGAGAATCTGATGTTAATAGAATATCATTGACATAATGAAACAAGGCCACAGAGGGTGGGTGATCCCACTGTGCCAAATCCTGGGCCACAAGCCTGTGGCAGATAGTGGGGCTGTGCAAGTATCCTTGTGGAAGGACTTGAAAAGTCCACTGCCCCCCATCCCAAGTAAAAGCAAACTGCTCTTGACACTCGGGTGCAATGTCAATGGAGAAAAAAGCCTTGGCCAAGTCTACTACATAGTGATATGTCCCCAGGCGGACAGTCAGACGATCCATCAAATCGTGAATTGAAGACACTGCAGTATGCAAGGGTGGCGTCACCTTATTTAACTCCCTATAGTCCACAGTCATTCGCCAGGTCCCATCTGGCTTCTTGACAGGCCATACTGGGGAGTTAAAGGGACTGTGGGTTGGCCTCACAATATGTGCCTTCTCCAATTCCAATATTGTACGACCAATCTCCTCCCGCCCTCCTGGCAGGCGGTACTGTCGCACTGTAACCATGCGCCAGGGCTGTGGCAACACTTGAGGAGGGTGGTTAGCATGCCCACGTGTCACCGCTTTCACCACCCGAATCCAGAGACGGAACTCCTCAACTGACATCTGTAAACTGAGGCCATGTAGCACGTCCACCCCTAGAATATACTCCGGAACAGGGGAGACATAAACCTTGTAGGTACGGGGTGGGGAGGGGAAGAGCCTTCCTATACCCAGTGGTAAGGAAATGGCTTTTATAGTCACAGTCTCTCCCCCGTAGCCCGCAATGCAGATTGCTGGTCCAGGGATCAGTTCTGGGTTCCCATAGACAAGACTGCAGTCTGCACCAGTGTCCACTAGGGCCAAAACCCTCTGCACATTAGAAGGGGCCTAATGTATGGACAGTTCCACGTGGGGCCTCCAGTCCCTGGTCGTCCCCTCTGACCGGGTACCTTGGCCCCACCCCTAATCAAGCTGTAAGGAGTCGGCCTCAAGAGGCTGCATGAAGTCCTGGAGGGACACGGGTCGCGCTTTCCCAGACTTCTCCTTTAGGCTTCTCCGGAATTGCCGTTCCACATGCAACTGTTTCCAAAGTTCCAACAAGAGTGCATTGGGTTGTTGGTCTCTTTTTCCCTGATCAACCTCCGCTGCCATGAGATTATACAACATCTGCATGTGTGTTACTCTCTGAGGCCCACAACCTCGCCCCCTTGCTTTTGATTTGGGCTTCCTGGTCTTGGCTTCTTGGACCTTACGTCTTAACTTCCTTCACCTTCAGCTTTCAACATCCTCTAGGATGGCCATAGCAGTGATAACTTCATGGATCTGCCGTCCCACATAGGGCGAAGAATGGCAACCAAGAATCCAAAAACACTCGCAGGTGCAGTATCCAAAACCAGATCTCTCATGCTGGTTGTAAAATACTCGTTATTTGGCCCCTATACATTAGGGTTAAACATAGCATGTCTCATACCTATTTCACAGATGATTTGAGTAAGTTCAGTATACAATTGCCATTTACTCAGTGTCTGGCAGCTTACTAGCCTGTCCCCACACTGTGCGTACCGCAGCAGTGAGCCACTCCATTAGAGTGTGTTTGCCCTGGTCTTGGGCCAACCTATGGCAGTTTTGTAACCTTTGTCGCAGGGACGGATGCACTGTCACGAAGGCTAGCTTTTCCATCTCAGCTGGGGAGCAGAGAATGCTGTCTGCTCCCTCATCCCATAAACGTAATAGCCAAGCCGAGACTGGCTCTCCAGGGCGCTGTCAGTACCGCCTCCCCAGCTCCTGCAACTCAGTGGGAGTGTAAGGGGTGTAGGTTGTGAACTCAGTCACAGCTGGGTTGCCTGCAGCAATGCCCCCGGGGCCCAAAGGTTGCTCATGCTTCACTTTCTGCTGCATGATGGGCCGGGTTTTGGAGTGGGGAGCAACATTGCTCCCACTCGTGTCATCCACTTCTGCCTCAGAGTCTCCACCGTGGAGCTCCTCCTCTAATGGGAGGGCCTGAACTTCCAGCGCCTCCCACCAGGGCTGCTAGTCCCGTACCTGAGCTGCTTCAGTAAGTGCTTCCTCCATGCTATGATGCAACGCGGTAAGGAACTTCCAGCCCACACGGCCGGCTGCGCTTCTTGCCTTCTCCAGTGACTGCTCAATTAAAACCTTGCAGGGCTCTCTCCACGCTGGCTGGAGAGCCATCCATGTCTGCCCACCCCTCCACTGGGGGTCCAACTCCTGAGAACAGTGGCTACCAGCTACTGTGTGGGGGCCACATGTCCTCCTGCCCAGAGTCAGACACTGTTCTTACCTGGCCAGAACCCTGCTCGCTGTGCCAGGTGTCTGAGTGGGTGGTGGCCCCGGTGTAAGATGTCCACAACTCCAGGAGCCCATAGCAGCAGTGGACCACCAAAAAGCAGGCAACACCTGCTATGGCCAATAGGTTGGTGTGCCATCTGGAGGCTCGAGAGGACCACCAATTCACCAAGGGGTCATGTTTGTCCCAGGCAGATCGCATTTCCTGCTCCCGGTGCAGTTCATCACGGGCTTCCTGAGACTGAGTATTCATGTGCAGAAACTGGCCCACAGCCCTTCAGAGAGCTTTGGCCGGCACCTTACCCTGCTTGCTGTGCCAAGTGTAATGCAGGGTCTCAGCTCCTGGCAGGTGAACACAGGAGATGCTGAGACTGAAAAGGAGCACCAGTGGAGCCACACATAGGCAGTTCATATCACTATATTCTCGACAGCGGTCTGTCAAGACACAAGTAGCAAACATCCGCCAATACCCCAACAGGAGTCTTCAGACACCACAGTCTCGCTGGTGGCGGGGCGAGACACAGGAAGTAGGATCTGCACCATCCGTGATCCGCTCTTGCCTGCGTAGCCACAGCAGTTGTATAAAAACAATGGTGGCTAATGGCCAACTGGTTACACCTGACGGCCATCTAATAACAGCCAGCACCTTTCCACATGAGGCTGAGAGCCTGGAAACTGCTCTCTAGAACTCCATCCCTACATTTATGTTGTCAAAATGTCTATTCGTTGGAGTAAAGACCATAAGTAATTTGAGAATTCGGTTGTTGACACTGGATACATGCCTGTATACAATATACTGTCAAGACTTAGGTCAGTACTTGATCTCGTGAATGTTAGCTGGCCAATGTTAAACTGTGAAAGAGCGAATGATAAACTTAATTATCATTACCAGGTTAATAATTTTTGGACTCAGCAGCCATTAGTATTCAGTTTGGGCTCTGTCTCCTTGTGTTTGATTATCATTAAGATTTAGAAATTAGAAAATTTGGGCTTTAGCCATATCATAAATATGGATACAATGCTCACTCACATATATGTACCGTTGTCGTGCGGGAGACCCTGCTCGTTGCACCATTTGTCGTGTGGGGTCTCTGCTCCCGCTCCCCATACAAGAACGCAGGACATGGTGAGGCCAAAAAGGAACACCCACGGAGCCATAGGCAGGGGAGTCATACCACTATATTCTCTCTGGCGGCACTATACTCTCACTGGAGGCTGGATCCACACTGTCCGCAAACCGCCATCCACGCTTGCCAGCCCAGCCACCATCTTCTTGCTAGCCCCCATTCTTCTCCTCTCCCTCTTTCTGCTAGCGTAGCCACAGCAGTTATATTAGTGGCCAATGGCTCACTGGTTACAGCTGATGGCCAACTAGCCACAGCTGATGGCCATGCAATCACAGTTGGCCATTTACTACCTGAGCCAGCACCTGTCTATGTGAGGCTGAGAGCCTGCAAACTACTTTCTGGGGCTCTGCCCCCACAACCGTAAATCTGGAAATAACTTTCTAGCTCAGTTGTTCCCCAATTTCATTGTGTATTAGAATCACCTGGGAGTGTTTGTACCCTTGCCCAGCCTCGACCCTCAAGACCTCAAGAAATAGACTCTATGGCCAGAGCCCAGGCTCATGTATTTTAAAATAAAGCTCCCCAAGTTATTCTGATATGTAGCCAGGTTGCTAACCACTATTCTAGCTCCTTAGATGTCTAATAAAATGAGAATAATTATAAAACTTTAAGTTTTGCATCGTATTCCTGAGAAAGATTTTCACCCTGAATGGGTTCCTGAAGGATCTCGTTCTGTGATCCTCCAGTCAAGGAATTATAACCAGTAACATTTGCGCACTGCTTTATAACTTACTAAGTGCTTTCATGTACATTCCACCACCCAATAACGATTATTTACTAAGTGTCATGCAAGGTCTCTGGTCCCGCTCCCCGCACAAGAATGAAGGATATGGTGAGGCCAAAAAGGAACACCCATGGAGCCATAGATAAGGGGTTGATATCATTATATTCTCGCTGGCAGCTGCGTTGGAGACAAAGGAAGCAGGAGCCACACGATCCTCAATCCGCCGTCCACTTCTTTGCCAACCAACCAACCTGCCCGCGTAGCCACGGCAGTTATATCAGTGGTTAATGGCTAACCGGTTACAGTGGATGGCCAACTAGTCACAGCTGGTGGCCATCTACTACCCGAGCCAGCACCTTTCTTCGTGAGGCCGAGAGCCTGGAAACTGCTCTCTGGGACTCTGTCCCCACACTAAGTGACTATCATACCTTTTCTGCAAGAAGTTCAAGGTGGTCATTCTCCTGCCCATTATAAAAAGTACTCCATTAATGAGCCTTTTGGGTTTTTCTTTAGAATTTTAAATAAGGCAAAGGAAAAATGTCAGAAGACAGGGCAGAAATCTTTTCCACTGGGAAACTGTCCTGTATGTAATGACATCAGGACTCCTTGAACATTATATGTTGAGATTGGGCTAAATTCAGCCTCAGAGGGTCACAGACCCTTGGGGTTGAAGTAATGATGACAAAGGAACCAGGAGAAAAATGTAAATTCTAGACCAGTGCTTTTCTAATTCTAAAGTGCAATTCTAAAGGAATCAGCTGGGGATCTTTTTAAAATGCAGATTCTGTTTCAGTACATCTGGAGCTGGATGTGAGATTCTGCTTTCTTCACAAGCTCCCAGGTGACACCAAAACTGCTGGTCTACAGATCACAGTTTGAATGTAATGAGTCTATAGTTAGGGACAGGCAGGTGAAAAGGGGTCAGGAGACCTGTTTATCCCCTTAGGATTTGCCACAAAGTCACTGTGAGACTTGGGAGAAGCCACTTCACCTTTCAAGATCTTAGATTTCTTATCCCCAAGATGAGACTGGGATTGCTCTAGATCAGAGATGACAGATATTTAATCCTTGTGACTGTTTCTCAGATGCTGTGGAATGACAGGATGGGCACAATTTCTAGTCCTACAGCCCAGAAAATATAGGTGGTGTCTTCAGGGAACTCCCACATTCCGCATATTGCAAATTGTGACCCGGTGACTCTTTCGCATGGATCTGATTGTCAAAACAATTAAGTTTAGAGTCACAATTGGGATGGGTAAGTTTTGGTAGGGAAAAAAGTTGCCATAGTAAAAGAGAGCAGAAACAGAAGAGCCAGGTCCACAAGAAAGATGCCAGGAGGAAGGAAAGGGGTTCAGCAGGAGACTGGCAGGGGAGCCAAAGGGACACACTTAACCTATCTTATGCTCTAGTCCTTGGATTATCACCTGAAGCCTTGGTCTTCCTAGGATTTCAGCTTCAGCCCCTAAACTTGGACTCCTGTAGAGATGGGACCTCTCTGCTCCAACTGAAGCAGAAGAAAGGAGACCCCTATAAGCAGAGCCTGCCTACATTCTCCCCTGGGGACCCAGGTATCCTTTCCAGTCCTGACTCTTGCTGACTGGTTCTGGGAGTGTGCTTCTGGGACTTCCTAGTGGGCCACTTGATGCCACTGCCTAGAGTTGTACGCCAGCATCTCCTACCCGCACAGGGAGATGATTCTTATGAATAAATAGAGACACTGTTCAGTGGGAGGCCATCCATGGGCAGAATTTATCAACGTACTCTTCATGCAAAAGAAGAATACTGGCACTCTTCTGCATGGCTGGCACTGCTTTCAGATTTTGAAGATATTCCCAGAAGGAAGAAAATAAATATTCTTAGGCACAATGTGCCAAGGCACTGCGCTAGCAACTATCACTTTTATCTCATTTGAGCAGCACAATGCTGCAAATTTCATGTTATTTTTCCCATTTCATAGATGCAGGACTGAGGTTGAGAGGTCAGCAAAACTTCTGAAACTTACCGAGCTGGAATGTAGAATGTAGATGACCTGCCATTTGATTCCGGTTTATCTGACCGACCACGCTGCCCCTCAGTGTCTGCCTCATGTGGACTTGGAGGGAGGACTCTTCAGAAGCTGAGACTGAGTGAGATCAATGAATTGGAGCCAGTTTTGTTCTGTCTTTCTAGTCGAGGACAAAACAGGTGCCTAACATATTGGGATACTTTTTGCAGCTCTTGGAAGAAAAGATATGGACCTGAATCTTCTGTCTCTAGGTGGTGGCAACCTGACATTGGGGGTCCTGAGTTATAAACAGATGACACAGAAAAGGTGCCTGGGACTCTGCCTACCCTCTTGAGCGAACCTAGTTCCTTCTAAATACAAATCGCAGATTCCCTTAGCACCTACCTTATGATCACCTTCAAACACTGCGGTCAATTCAATTCAAACATGTTTTGTGTGCCACAACCTGCCAGCTTGTGAGGCAGGTGCTGAGAGGATGGATGCAGGGGAACAGGGCCGATAAGGCGCCGTCTCCATGGCTGACTTGGTTGGGGAAGCCAGCCACAAATAAGACATTTCATGTGTAAGGAAAATGGTAAAGGGTGTCTTGGAATGCCCTGGGAGCACACAGGGACCCAAACTCTCAGCAGCCAGCTTAAAAGGCCAAATGGATTGAATTAAACTTAATCTTCCCCTGCCTCGGAGACCTTGAACCAAACCGGAGGGCAAGCCACTTTTGCCACCTAGAGCTATAGCTGCCCAGAAACACTCTTACTCAGGCCTGCCAACTTGGATAACTACTGGTGTGCCTGCCTCACTGGGTGTGGGTGGGAAAGCAGAGCAGCAGCTTGCAGAAGGACCACACAGCCTGCCGTACTCAGAGGTCCTTCCTCCCTTCAGACAAAGCCAAGTGGATGGGGTTTCCTTCAGAGTTTGCACTGGAGATGCCATTCGTGTAATGTATTTCAAAAACATTTTCTTTGTTCTTTGTGGAATACACTTAGATATTAACACTGGTAGATCTGGGTGGTAGAATTATGGGACAATGTCTTTTCCTTCCTCCTTTTTAAAAATTTGATTTCATTTTTTAGCTGTTTCATAATGAGCATGAATTACTGTGTAATAAATTTTTTAAAATAAAAAACGATGAGATCTTTTCTACACTGCAACTGCTTTCTAAGTCACATTTGTCAGAAAAGATTTTCTTTGAGGCTTGGTGGCCACTGTGTGGCATGATGGCAGGGGCAATGGCCTGGGAACAGCACACAAGTCAGTTCCCAGCCTTCCAGGATGTCTTGCTTGGAACACTGGAGAAGTCACTTAGCTTCTCTGAGTTTTCATTTTTTTACCTGCAGCAAGGAGCAGTATTAGTTCCCTAGATAACAAAATTGATGTGCAAATGTCAAGTGGTGTTATCATGATTATTTATGTACCTGAAAATTGGCCAATTTCATACTCATGTAGAAAAAAAGAGAAGCAATAGTTCTGGGAAGGGGAACATGGTCAGTTTTTCAGTTGGTACCCGGGGATGGTAGCCAGGCTTGGATGGTCCCCAGTGATTGTTACCTTTTGACATTCATGCCCTTGGATAGTCTCCCCACTAGCACCACCCCCACCCCCTTCCTTGTGTAGAGCTGACCTTTGTAACCAATAGGATAAGGCAGAAACAACAGCTTGTGACTTCTGAGGCTGGGTCATAAAGGACATTGACTCTACCTTACTCTCTCTTGGATCACACACCCTGGAGAAAGGTGGCTGTCATGAGATGAGGACACTCACATGACCTTTTGCAGAGGTCTTTGGAGCAAGGTACTGAGGCTTCCTTACAACTGCCAGCACCAACTTGTCAGCCATGTGAGTGAGTCATCTTGGAAGCAGATTCTCCAGCCCAAACCTTCAGATAACTGCAGCCCTGGGTGACATCTTGACTACAAACTCTTGAGCAACCCCAAGCCACAACCACCTAGTTAAGTCACTCCCTATTTCCTAATCCACAAAAGCTACGTGTGAGAATCAAAGTTTATTGTTACTTTAAGCTATTCAATTGTGGGAGATCTGTTATGTAGCAAGAGATCATCAAACCTTCAGCTGGTGGTCATCTAGGAAGCTTAGGGACCTGCATGGCTTTGGGAAAAGCAATTCATTCCAAGCCAATTTAATTTCCTTTTATGATGAAGTGATCTGGCACGTGGATAAAGGAGTGGGGAGGAGCAATAAGTGTATCTCTCCCATCTCATAAGGGTATTTAGTTATTTATAAATTTTATTAAATGTATTGAGGTGACATTGGTTAATAAGAGTACATAGGTTTCAAGTGTACAATTCTGTAATACATCATCTACATATCACATTGTATGTTCACCACCCAAAGTCAAATCTCCTTCCTTCACCACATATTTGACCCCCTTTACCCTCTTCTACCTCCCTCCCACCCCTCTTTCCCTCTGGTAACCACCATACTGTTGTCTGTGTCTATGAGTTTTTTGTTTATTTGTTTGTCTTGTTTGTTTGTTGCTTTCTGTTTTATATCCCACATATGAATGAAATCATATGTTTCTGTCTGATTTCACTTAGCATGATGATCTCAAGATCCATCCATGTTGTCGCAAGTGGCAGTATTTCATCTTTTCTTATGGCTGAGTACCACTACTCCATTGTATATATGTACCACATCTTCTTTATCCAATCATCTATCGAAGGACACTTTGGTTGTTTCCATGTGTTGGTCACCATGAATAATGCTGCAGTGAATAAAGAGGTACATATATCTTTACGAACAAATGTTTTCAATTTTGGGGGGTAGATACCCAGAAGAGGGATTGCTGGGTCATATGGTACCCTGTTTCCCCAAAAATAAGACCTAGCCAGACAATCAGCTCTAATGTGTCTTTTAGAGCAAAAATTAATATAAGACCCGGTATTATATTATATTATATTATATTATATTATATTATATTATATTATATTAGACCTTGTCTTATATTATAGTACAATAAGACCAGGTCTTATATTAATTTTTGCTCCAAAACACACATTGGAGCTTATTGTCCAGCTAGGTCTTATTTTCGGGGAAACAGGGTAGCTCTAGTCTCAATTTTTTGAGGAAACTCCACAGATTTCCAGAAAGATCTTCATTCTCTGGTCAGTGGGGGCTACAGCCACAGTGACTACTGTTTCCTGGTCCTTAACCATCATCCTCTGCTCTTGAGTCTGCCATCCTGGTCCTCCCTTTGTTACCACTGGAACAACTCACTTCTTCCATGCCCGAAAGTGCCATGAGCACAAGCCCAGTCCCTGAATGCTTGTGGATAATGGGAGGGATGTTACAGTCCTTCACAGCCGATGGATTCAGAGGGAATCTGTAGCAGCTTGGTCTTTGAGCTCTTTGGCTGTCACGACCACAGGGTTTCTATTGCTCTGCATATGTCCCTTTGCTGACCACTGCTCTCTTGAAAAACATCTTTTTTTTCTCTGGACCCTTTCTTCTCAATCTCACTCTTCCTCCCATAACCAGGTTCCCCTCACTCCCTTCTCACAGCCTAGCCACCCAAGTCTAAATTCCTGTCACCCTTTTGCAGACAATCTACCTCTGTCTGTGTGTCACCTTTTCCCACCAGGGTGGTATAGACATGGTTAAGCACATGGATGCTGGTGTCAGATGAGATGCTTCCTTTTAATTCCCAGCTCTGCATTATGTCTTCGAAAGCATCCTGTCCCTGTTTTACAGTTGACAAAACTGACTTCCAGGGAGATTCGGTTTTGTTCAAGGATCCAGAGTGAGTAGGAAAGATCTGGGATAAGTTCCCAGGCCTCTTACAGGCAGGGGGAGAACTAGGTTGGAGATCTCTTGTTGAGGGCACCCTGCAGGAGCTAAATTGAGCTTCCCTGAAACTAAGTGGGAAGGAAACATATGTAGTTACTTCCTAGAGGGCTTATAAATAGGACCATTGCTCATCTGTCCTAAAAAGTCTCAGGGCTGACCTTCCCGATGGGTGGGGAGGGGCCAGTGTTACATACCCTCCTGAGATCATTTCTAGCTTGATGATTCATTTAGCAAAATTCCAGTGTGGGTTCAGCCCTCTGTGAATGTACTTTCATTTTGCATTATAATTTGCCACTCGAGCTGGTGTGAACGCAGATTGATGTAATTTCTGTCCTAATAAGTTCTCGACTGGAAAACATCTATTTCTTCATCTAACTGGGATTTTTTGGCGTCACAGTTCCTACAAAATCATGTTACACTTCACCTCAATATTTTTCTCTTTTAAAGGTAGCATTTGTCAGGGCTTCTCTTCTGGTCATAAAAGTAATGCACATGCTCATTGCAAAAGAATCTGGAAAGCATAGAAAGCAGAAAATTAAAATTATGCATAATGCCATTCCCTCCTTCAAAAAAAAATTAAAACCTGTAGTATGCTGCTTTGTCTTTTCCCCACATATATGATAACATTTTTTAATTATAATTATTTCAAATGCCTGTTTAAGACTTCTATTTAAGAGTGGGAGGGAGGGATTATACACTCTGGCTTTAGTGAAAAATGAGTTTTAATAATAGCTTATGTTTATCGAGTACTAGCAATGTTCCAGGCACTTTACTAAGCATTTTATAGGTATCGCCTTTCTAAATCCTAGCAACAACCCACTGAGGAAGATGCTAATACTGTGTCCATCTGACAGATGAGGAAACTGAGGTTCTGAGAACTTAAGCAATATGCCCAAGGACAGCTACTTCATAGCACAGTCAGGATGGATTTGAATGATCTTTTTGCCTCCAAATTCTGGGCTATTAGCCTTTATAGTATAGAGCTTGCCTCTTTTTAACAATAATTGCCACAACTAGAAATGCACAATGGGAATACTGGCATCCTCATTTAATTGGGAATATTTTAATCAAACCACAATATATTCATGGAACAAAGACCATGCTCCATTCTGTAACACTGCTTTTAAAAAATATAGGGAAGAAGGAAATCTGAGGAAAAGGTCAGAAATTTGTTAGCTAGTGTTTCTACAAGCTTGCACATGCTTTCCTATAAACCTTTGCTATTTTAGTGCTTGCTGGCCACTGAAAATGTCTCCAGAAACAGATGCCAAGGGTCAGCGGGTATGCTGTAAAGTGCTCATTCTTTCTACTGCCATTCATTGAGCATCTACTCTTTCTCTCAGGCACAGTGCTAAGCACGGACTCCAAATGTCATCTGTACAAAGCCAGGAGCCATGGGTTCAGCCCAAGTGGGGAAGTGGTGTTATAATTAAAACATACACACGGAATCAAGAAATAAAACATTATTTCAAAATGTTATACTGGTTAAAGAGTATATCCCTTAGGGTGCTTTGATTGCAAGCAACAGAAACTGACTCTGGCTGATCTAGGGACAAGGAAAAAAAAAAAGGAGAGAGAGAATCTCTTGGAAGGATATTGGAAAGTATACTAGAGCAAAGGGAAGGTGAAGGACTCAAGCTTGGAAACATCAGGCACCCAGCATCTCCAGAAGATTCTTGGCAGCAGAAAATGCTCAAACATCTCACCCAGCTGTCTTGGCTGGAATAAAACACTCCAATTGTTCTCTATTTTGAGCCCAAATCAATGATTCAGATTTCAGAGTGGGAGCCCTCATTGGCTTGCTGCTGGTCACATGCTGTGGAGAGGCAAGTTCCTGATCCTGTTCCATCAGACAATATCGGAAAGCTATTAACAGAAGATGGACTAGAAGCTGGGTAGCTGACAAACAATGAATATCCTTGCATTTCTTGAGAATGATGAGAGTCAAATAAATACAGAGGCTGCAGCAATATATACTCCTTTCTCTTCTCTCCGTTTCTCTCACCTGCTGAATCTGCTCCCCAGAGCCCCTCTCCACTGACACCAGACCCCCTGGATGTCCAGCCTTTTATGCTCTTGCTGTGCAAGATGTGGTCTGAGGACCAGCAGCCTGAGCATCACTTAGGAGCTTGTTAGAAATGCGTAGTTGCAGGCTCCTACTGTATCAGAATCTGCATTTTAACAAGATCCCCAGGTGGTTCTGATGCATACTAAATTTGAGAACCGCTCATTGATGTACTTACCTCTTCCCTCCTCTCCCCCTTTCTTTATTATACAGATCTCTCACCAACCTGAAAGGATCTCTCTTCAGCAAGAGGAAGGAGATGGGTTGTCAGCTACAAGGTTGCCTCTCTGGTAGGATGAGAGATAAAAATAAGCACATTCACATGGTAATAATTTTGTCCTGTAAAAAGGACTAAGAAGACACAGCCTGTGACCTTGGAGAGCTCATGTTCTAGAGGGAGGAGCTGGCCAGCCAATCCAAATGGATATCGATGGCTTCCAAAGGGCATGGCACGCTTCTCAAGGCTGAGCTGATGCTGGCACAGCCTGATACGGTGAGCATCCCAGGAACAAAGGGCCAGAATGGGAAATTAAGTTTTACTGGGCTGCACAGATGTATCTGGAAGGCCAGTGGTACTTTGAGTACCCTTCTACATGCCACACTGAGGTATAAGCAGTGCCAGGGTCCTCAAGGCTTTGAGTAGCTTGTCTGCTACTCAAAGAGAACAAACAGGAAACTGGTTCCAAAGGATGACAGAGAAGGGAGAGCAGGAGCCTATAAAACGTAGAGTTTTGAAAGCTCTAGAGTTCAGGTACCACTCTGTTGGACTCCCATCATGTCTGTCTTCACAACATCCAAATAAAGCAAGCACAAGATTTCCCCAGAGTCAGCAGTCTCCTGTGAGTCATTTCTCAGGAACTTGGTGGCAGCCGCTTGGCTGAAGGCAGCTGTGAGGAGGAATGTCCAGGAGGGGTGATTTCAAGCCACAGGCACGACTGTGGGCGTGACTAGCTGGAGGACAGACTGGGGGCGTGGTCGCGGTACAGGCGTGGCTGCAGTGGAGACTGGGCAGGCTGTGAGCATGGTCACAACCATGTGCAGGGCTGTCAGCCTCACTGAGGCAGTGGTGGTAAGAGACTGGCGTCAACTCAGTGACCACATGGCGGGACTCAATTGTGCCTTTGGTCCCCCAGCACAGGTAGAACTTGAGGAAGGTCAGAAGAGAAACTGAACCAAAGACATGGACAAGCCCGCGGGGACCTGGGAAAAAAATTGGAGAAGAGGTCCCAGTCACACACAGCACCTTGGTGTTTTCTTTCTCTGCTTGTGGCAGTGGGGTCTGGCATGAGGGTGATCTGAAACCTTTTGGACGCCTTATGTCTGGAGAGTACCTGGGTTCAGGGATCCCAAACTAACAGTGTCTGTGGCAGAGGAGTGTAATGGAAGGACGCCCGAACCCAGCTCCCTGAGGCCTTGTAGCCATATTCTCCTGCAACAAGGCCCTAATCCCCTTCGTTTAAGTCCCTCAGCCTGCATGAAGGGTCCGATACCATCCTACCCTCTTCCTCATCTTCTTACTTAGATCTCACAGTCCACAGAATATTCTCCTCCCTTCCATCAGCCAGAAATAAGCAAAGCCCCCATGCATACCAACCCTGTGGGTGCTCGCCAGCCCAGCCTTTCCACGAACAGCAAAGCTCAGAACTCAGTTTGGGCTCAGCCAGAATACTCTGTCGCGGTGCCCAATGAGTTAATGATTTGGAAAGATTTTACAAAAAGATACCCTCCAGTGCTCATAGAAGAGTATGATTTACATTTCTTTGACATTCTCCAATTTCAAAAGCCATTTGCAAGTGCCAGTCCTCCTGAGTTTTATTTCTGATACTCCCACCTACAAAGAAAGGCACCTCTCATTAAAAAATAAATAATTAAAAAACTAAAAAAAGGCTTTGAAACCATGGCACTTCAAGGAGGGAAAACTGAAGATGCAAAAAGTAATGATGATGAAATGAATCAGCAAATCCACGTGTGAATTAGTCCCAGCCCCACGTGCAGGCTCCCAGGGCCTCCCAACACTGATGGCTAGCACTTCATCCCAGAGCGCTCCACTCCGAGCCCTTACTAGGCGGCAGGTACTCTGCTAGCTCTTTACCTTTACTACCTCAAGTCATGCAATAATTCCAAAACAGTGCTTCTCAAGCAGGGACTATTTTGCACCCCTCCCCCCAATATTTGACAATATCTGGAGATGTTTTGGGTTATTAAAGCTGGGTAGGGTGGGTCTGCTATAGGTATCTAGTGGGTAGAGGCCAGAGATACTGCTAAACATCTTATAATGCTCAAGACAGCCCCGACAGCAAAACGTGATCTGGTCCCCAATGTCTATCAATAGTGCTGAGGTTGGAAAACCTGCTCTAAGAGATAAGGGTGATCAAGCATTCACTTCGTTTTATAGATGAAGAAACAGAAGCCCAGAGTGGTTCTTCAAGATACTTAGGTTTAGGATCAGACAGAATCATCAAAATGCGTGTAAGCAAGAGACTGAGAAAGGCTTGCCCATGTTTGAAATGAACTGAGTAGAAGGGAAAGGGAAACTATTAGCTTTGTGTTGGTTCTATTTTAGGATAACATGAATCCATGGATCCCACTGAACTGACACACCGAAATAATTTCTGTGCAGGTTGCGCTGTATGAGCCACTTCCAGTGAGGGTGGTGATACTGCTTTCCAAACTCACTGCTTGCTTCCCCTATTTACTTTTACTCAGTTTTCCAATCTCACCACTGCACTTCTCATCCTCTTCTCAGTTTCACTTTGTGAGGTCCCTTTGTGGGAGCTGAGTCCAGTGGTGATGGAGGTGTCCTCCTAACCCAGTGCTTTCTCACTTTACACAGTCTACACCTGTCTGGGCATTGTGGTGGATGGGGTAGATGGCCAGCTGTCTCCAGGTCTCTCCTGGGCAAAACCTCATAATTATCGCAAATGTTAGCTGATGGCCTACGCTAGGAACAGGGCCAAAAAGAATTTAAAAGAGAATAAGTTTCGTCATATGGACTGTGGTGAAAAAACGCTCATGATATTTACTGTGCAAAAGCCAAGCATAAAATTGAATGTGCAATGATGACAAACTTTTGAAAACTTTCTGTTTTCTGAATGAACACATATGACTTTTATCAGAAACAAAGTTATTTTAAGAAGGATGTTTTCTTTTTTTAATGCCCCATAACAAATAAAACGAGTGATGTTCACAAAGAGGCATGAACACAAATGCTCCTAGCAGCTTTTTGTAGGTAAGAACTAGAATGGAAATGATCCAAATGAGGTGTGGAATGGCTAAATAGATGGAGGGTATTTTTCTACAACAGAATACTACAGGGCAATGAAAAAGAGCTAGCTGCTTCTACCTGCAGCTGCATGGGCTAATATCAGGGACAAGACGTTAAGCAAAGGAAAGCCCACAGAACACAAAGGCGTAAACGATGTGGTGTTTTATCTATATGAAGCTCAAAAACAGGCAAAATTAATCTGTGGGGATGAGTACTGACCAGGAAGGGCCACAGAGAGCCTGGGAAGGGGTGGCTCCCTCTCCTTGAATCACCCAGAGCCACTGAGTGGCCTGGTATTTGCAGAAGCTACTCCACAAAACAAAAGCCCTGGAGGTGACATGAGTCTGCTCAAGGTGTTGGTGCCCCAATGTGCTGCACCTTGGGGTCTCACCCAGCAACCCCAAACTCAGCCTCCCCAAAGGAGTTCCCATCATTACAGTTGCATTGGGGATCCTATTTCTCCAATATCATGCCTGTTTATTTTAGCTTCCCACTTGAAACTGTATTTTCTTGCTGCTTGCCAGCTCTAGAGCTGAATCAGGAGACTCATTGCCCCAGGGAGGGAGAAAGATCTTTGCCAATAAAGAGGCCATTGATCTGCATTAGTCTCTAAGCTGAAAGGTTCTGGACTTCTGCAGAGGACAATGGCCTCAAAAGCCAGGCTTTGTGGAGGGCGCAGGTATTTCTCAACTGCTCAGTTCTTTCTAGTAAAGTCAGGCTGAAGCCTCTAGGGAGGTCTTCCCAGCTGGGGTGCCTCCACAACCGCCAGGAGGCTTGGTTCCCTGTGCTTTTGGAGCAGCCTGGTAGGATGTGGGCGGTTGGGGACCCCATTAGTCCCCCAGAGCAGCCATCTGGGGTTCAAGAACCCCCTCAGGTCACCCAGCGGGCCATACACAGATTATTTTCTCTGTGTGTTACCACATGAAAATGGTGGAGAAATATCACTCTAGATCACTGAGTTTCGTCATTCCCAGGAGTACCCCAAACCGGTTCATGCTACCCTGGGACAAAGGTGGAAAGAAAAGGAAAACCTGAAGGCCATTGAGAAGGTCCAGTGTCTCTAGGGAGAGGAAATTTAGAAACATCCAGAAAATGGTGGGGAAGTTCTCACACCTCAGAGTGCGTGGGTCCCATCCTACAGCGCAGTGAGAGGCTGCCTTCCAGCCCTTAGGGGGGACCTGCCTATTGCTTAAAGCCACATAGCCCTCAGGCCAGGAGCAGTGGCTTGCAGGTAGTAGCAGAGAGACTTTGTAGAGGGGTCTAAGGAAGACACCCTGGCCCCTTGTGGCCTGCACAGAACCTGTAAGTGACCCAGAATTTCCCATTGACCTGATGTGGGACCAGAAAAGTGCCAAAAGAGCTGGGAACCATCTCTGGCCTGTGATCAGGACCAACAAGCTGCCTTAGGCAAAGAATGCAAAGCCAGGAGCAAATAACTTGGACTCTGGGCACTGTCCAGGGTCTGTGCTAGCCCATAGAATGCCTTTGTGCAAATTAGAAAAAGCCTCTTTCTTCTGACACACACACATTGGCTAGCAAAGCATTGGCTAGATTTCAGCCCCATGGTGGGTGGCCCTGTGCAAAGCACAATTCCCACACCTGTTAGAGATGGCTCTAGTTCTAACACATGGCTACAAAAAGCTGGATTGACCAATAGCCTCACAACAGTCCCCTAGTCCAGGTAGCAGCTCAGACCAATCATTCCTTAAAGGAGACCTGTGGTCCCCTTCCACTTCCTACTTGTCCTCCATATGCCAAAATTCCATCTTCAAGGATGAGGAGGGGGTTTGCAGTGATGGGATGGGAAGATGGGGCTCAGAAGTCTGGTTTTACTTCCCTCTCTGCTCAGCCATGTAACTACTGAACAATCTCAGAGATTGTTTAAATGACCAACTTGGCATAAAATCATATTTTCCCCTTCGCTATCTAGCTGGTTAGAGATATGCAAAGAAAAAGATCTATTATGGAAAAATTAAGAAGCTACACTTTTTCTTTTCTTTTCTTTTTCTTTTGGCATATCCAACCATTGTGCAAGTAAAACTGCAACCTTATAAACAATTTTCTCCATTCTGTTACTTTTCTGGAGAAGTGTTGGCATCTCTTACAGATAGGGTGACTGAGTGTTGTAGGTGACTAGAAAATTTATAGAGTGGTACTGGATTTTGCTGTTTTCCTGGGTCACTATTAATAGTACCCTCTGTCAATCTACTATGTATCGATGATAAATTAGATGGTCATCTACTAATAAAGACACCACAGATATTGGGCGTGACTAAGCTGTCCTTCCTTCTAGCTCTGGTTAACACCAAATGAGAAGGACAGGCATGGTGATAGAGCTGCGAGGAAGGAGAGAGCCCTATGGACTGGAGAATCTAGGCAGGGAGAGGAATTGAGTCGAGCCTGGAGGAAGAGTGAATTTGGAGAGGAAACACCTAAGCCTTCTGGACAGATCAACAAATTATATATAATACCTCTTATGTCCTAACAAATTACTGCAAAACCTTGCAGCTTACAGCAAAAGTAAATATTATTGCACACAGTTTCCGTACGTCAGGAATTTGAGAATGGCTTAGCTGGTGGTTCTAGCTCAGGGTGTAATCAAGATATTGGCTGGGGCTGTCATTCTCTGAAGGCTTGTTTGGGGCTAAAAGATCTGCTTCCATGATGGCTCACTCACATGCCTACTAGCAGGAGTTCCTCAGCACGTGGACCTCTCCACAGGGCTGCTTGAGTGTCCTCACAACATGGCAGTTGGCCTCCCCCAGAGCAAATGATCCAAGAGAGAGCAGAATAGAAACTGCAATGACTTATTTGACTTACTTTCGGAAGTAACGCTCCATCATTTCTACAATGTCCCATTGATCACAAAAGCCAGCCCTGTACAATCATGTGAAAACCAAGAGATGAGGATCGTTGGGGGCCATCTTGGAGGCTGCTACCACACTGAGTGCACTAGGGCACAGAGGCACACACAGGGAGCACATGCTCAGAAAACCAGTGATTGGGCCATTGACTAGAATGTTTATTGACTTCACACTATACTCAACACCAAATGTCCTCTCCAGCCAAAGTCCAGTCAGACAATTTGTAGAGTATTGGTCTACAGAGCATGCTCGAAGGAATGGGGATTTGCAAGCCCTCATCCATTGCTGAACTCTAGAGTAAAGTGCTAAGAGACATTATTTTTGTTAGCATAAGAAATGTGCTGTATATAAAGCACATTGTTACCTTACATAGGAGGTGAAGATTACCACTTTTAAAGTACACACCTGGAAGAAAAACACCACCATTAAAAAATAATCTTTGAAAATTCATCTAATGGGCATTTTTTTCTCACTTAAAAAACGATGAACTTCTTGTGTGATTTTTTAAAAGACTGACAAGCATGAAGAAATGTGCTCTGCATGGAGCTGCTATTATTCTCTTCCAATACCTGACTCTTCTGATATAAAAGAGAACAAGTTTTCAGGAGTCTGTACTGGAGAATGGCATGCAGTTAGGTCAGTTGAAGCCAAGGGGTATCTGCTGTGGTTACTGGCTGCCTGGCTTCCCACTAGGTCAGCATTTTAAGCAGGTTAAGGGAAGACTTGTGCATCCGGATTTTAGAGTCACAACTGATATTTGTCTTGCTCTGTGAGCCTAGTAACACTAGCCCTTTTCCAGATTTTTTTCTCTATCCTAAGGTAATTTGTTATGCACCTATATCCTTGTTTTAAAATGTTTTAAAGTATTACTGTTTGAAACTGGCTTGCATGTCCTTTCAGAGAACAGTTCCTTCGTTCCTTCCTGCTCAATATTTATTTATTTAACAACTATTTCTTGGTAACTCCCTAGAGATACCATGATGCATTGGGCAGACACAGCCCTGCCCACATGGACTTCCCATTCTGGTGGGCAATTGAAAAGAATATAGTAGGTTCTCAAATAATGTTGTTTAGTTCAATGTTGTCATTTCGTTATAACACTGATGAGAAAAAGAAATTATTCCTTGTGGGGCCACTGTCAGTGTGGAGTTCACACATTCTCCCCATGTCTATGTGGGTTTTCTCTGGGGATTGTAGTTTCCTCTCACGTCCCAAATATGTGCACTTAGCTTGCTGGTGTGTCTACATTGTCCAAGCCTGAGTGAGTGTGGGGGTGTGTGAGTGGCCCTGCGATGACAGGACCTCTTGTCCAGGTAGGGTCAACCTTGTGCCCAGAGCTGCTGGGACAGGCTCCTGCCACCCACTACCCTGACCTGGAATAAACGGGTTGGGAAATCATTCTCTTACTTGTGTTTATTTATCTTTCTGAAATGTATGTATATGAGGTTTGACAATTAAGTGTGTGAACTCATCCGAGAAAAAGTGCTACACACCTCATTGCTGAATATCACTATGGTCACCTTCAAAGTACTCTCCTTGGGAAGCTATGCACTGACGCCAGTGCCTAGTCCACCCTTCAAAGCAATTTTGAAACTCTTTCTGGAATGGCCATCAGAGCTGTCGTTGTATTACCCTTGATGTTCTGAAAGTCATCAAAATGTCTTCCTTCCACTATTTCCTTTATCTTTGGGTAAAGAAAGAAGTCATTGGGGGCCAGATCAGGTGAGTAGAGATAGTGTTCCAATACAGTTGTTTGTTTACTGGCTAAAAACTCCGTCACAGACAGTGCTCTGTGAGCTGGTGCATTGTCACGATGCCAAGAGTCATGAATTGTTGTGGAAAGTTCAGTTGTTTTTGTCTAACTTTTTCATGCAGCCGTTTCAGCACTTCCAAATAGTAAAGTTGGTTAACTGTTTGTCCAGTTGGTACAAATTCATAATGAATAATCCCCCTGATATCAAAAATGTTTAGCAACATCATTTTGACTCTTGATTTGGACTGACAGAACCTTTGGTCATGAAGAATTGGCTGACTTCCATTGTGCACTTTGACGCTTTGTTTGAATTTTGTATTGGTACACCTTTGTTTCATCACCAGTGATAACACAGCCCAAAACATCGTCTGGCCTCTTCAGAAGGTCTTGGCAAACTTTGACTCTCCTTTGTTTTTGTTCAGTGGTGAGCTCCTTCGGGACCATTTTTGCACACACCTTTCTCATGTCAAGATTTTCAGTTAAGATTTTCCTAACTCTTTCTCTATTGATGTTTACTTGGTCTGCTGTGCTTCTCAAAGTCAGCTGATGATTTTGACGCACAGTTCAATGAATTTTTGTAATGAATGTTTTCATCAGTTCTGCTGGTTACTGGCCGCCCTGACCTCTCTTCATCAGTGACACATTCTCTCCCCTCGGAAAAACGTTTAATCCATTTGTACACTGCCGTATTCTTCATGGCATTATCCCCATAAACTTGGGCTAACATGTCCCTGATTTCACTTCCAGTCTTGTCAAGTTTAACAAGAAATTTAATGTTTGTTCGTTGCTCTAATTCAAGTTCAGACGTTCTTGTGACAGCACAGAAAAACACTCAACGACAATAATGAACGCCACTCAGCAAGACACCGCCACACATCGACATGAACACAGCTGTGAGACACTGATACACCAAGGTTATGAAACCTTCCCGAGCTGTTTGTACAGAGCTGCCAATGTAAGCGCATGGTGGCAAGTTCATGAACTTAGTTGTCAGACCTTGTAGCTCACATTTATTTCAATATTTAATATTAGAAGTGTTTGTGGTCTTCATTTAGAAGTCTGGTGACATTTTTGTGACAAGAAATATGCCATAGGATCTTAACTCTTGTTTTTATCAATTAGCCTATGATAAAATTGGTTTTGGTATACACTATTTCTTTTAAAGTCAGTTTCCAAGAGCTTATTGATAATCTTAAATGAGGACTTACTTATACTGTCTTGAAATATCATTTACAGCGTATCTGTCTGAAGGGAAAGCCTGTGGTCTCTAGGTTTCTTAGGTGGCGTTAGAGTTCATTTGAAGGAAGACTGGATCAAGATATTAGATTGGCATATGAACACCTTATAAGCAGACTGGGCAGCCAAAGAATACCCAGAATCATTTACATCTTATATCTCTCTATGATTTCCCTCTCTTTTTCTTTCTCCATTTCTATCACAAATATATGATGCCAACTATTTGAACAAATAAGAATACATCATTTTCCAGGTTAAAAAACCCCGCATATATAATGTTCACTATGTGCCAGGCACAAGGCTGATGATCTCACTTATAGTATTTCAATTAAATCACACACCAACCCTATCTGTGAGGTTGGTCCTCTCTTTATTCCCATTTCACAGAGGAGGAAACTGCAGGTCTGAAAGGTCAGTGCACATGTTCAAGGTCACCCAGTCAGCAAATGACAGAACAGGGATTCAAATTGCTGTGTGTCTGAAACTCTCAGCCACCACTGTGTTGGTGGCCGTCCTAACTTTTGGCTTTTAGTTGCCTATGGAGTCTATTAGCCAGAACTGAAATTTAATTGTAGCTGCTATGAACTGAAATAGCAAACTGAAAAAGAGGAAAACTAAAACAGCTTGAAACCTGTTTTAGACCATGCATAAGGTGAGGAATGGAGTCAGCAGAAATGACAAGCCAGCTGGATTCAGCAAGTCCTCAAGGAAGAGGGCCTTGCGAACCAACTCAATTGTATGATTATTTCAATTGGAAAGGGCCATCAAGGTGATTAAAAAAACAACAACAAATGGTTGGTTAGCTGGGTTGGCCCTTGGCAGCATCGGGAAGTGGAAGGGACTCCCCATTAGAGGCCCCAGTCTGTGGGGCAGTTACCCATCAGCCCCTCCTCTCAGTCCCCTTCCCTCCCCTGCCAAAACCTGTCTTCCATCTTAGTTACTACTTGAGACTCCAGCAATGAAGTGGCCAGCTTTCTCTTTCTTCCTTTCCTCTTTGCCTTCCCTCCCTCCTTTCTTTCTTTCCCCCTTCCTTTTTTCTTCCTATTTGTTATTGGTTTAGGATAGAAGTTATAATCTAGTTACCACTACTGACCCATACGCCCTGCCCCCATGTCTCCTCCACACACTTAAAAAGAAAACAAATTGTTCACCAATAGTTAAAAATCAAAGATTTTACATAAAAGTTCAGATCTCTGGTTTTATTTAAAGATTTTTATCTGAAAACACTGAGTCCACCTTCTCAGAGATCAGATGCAAAATGTTTAACGTCATGTTTGGATCGGTGCTGTCCCGTCAGAACACATGCCAAGCATGAACCAGGGATGTCACACCATGCACACCAGTAGGAGCATGGGGCTCTGCCCCTTCACATGAGCCATGTGTCCTCTAGTTCCCAGGATCTCCATCTGTCCTTTTTCTCCTTCACACTGAGGTGAAGATCACCTGCCACTTATCATTACACATGCTTGACCCACTTAAAGTACAGAGGGAAGTCAGTGTTTTCTTAGCTTTGCCTTTGGCTCTCAGTTATACTTGGATATTACCATATATTATCTCCCACAGTTTCTGTGAGTCAGGAATTCAAGGGTAACTTAGCTATGTGGCGCTGGCCCAGGTTCTCTCACAAAGCTGCAGTTCAGCTGTCAGCCAGAGCCCAGTCCTCTAAAAACTTGATTGGGCCTAGAAAACCAGCTTCCACAGTGGCTCAGTTACACAGTTGGCAAGTTGGCACTGGTTGTTGTGAGAGGGCTCAGTGCCTCCCCAGTAGACCTCCCACAAAGGCCTCTGGAGTGTCCCCAAAACATGAGTCAGCGTTCAGAGAAAGAACCAGGAAATTTTGTTCTTTTTATGACCCAACCTCAGAAGTCACATAGTGTCACTTCCTCATATTCTATTCATTAGAAGTGAGTCACTAAGTGTAGCCCATATTGTAGGGAAAGGAAATTACTCTGCTTTTGGAAGGGAGGGATGCCAAAGAATTGGTGGGCGTATTTGTAGACATATTTTAAACCATCACACCCAGCATGTCACATGGCTCTGGTTAATTGTAGAACCAGGATCTAGATTCATGTTCTGGCTTTGCCACCAATGAACTATGTGGCCCTCGGAAGGTCCTTTCATATCTCTGAGTCTTGGCTTCCTCATCTGCCAAATGAGGTAGTTGGATTTGACCTATGTATTCTAAAATCCTACAAATGTTTATTCCAAAGACTCTTAAGGACATGTATATTAGTGCCCTTTGGGAGCCTAATTATCTTTGCCTTCTGGACCTCTTATCTTCTGAAAAATAGCTCTTATACATGAGGAACCAATATGTTTTTTAACTGTGAAGGTAACTTATCTCAGATTGCAATCCCCCAACCTCATGGAGTAGGACTTGACTCAACCAGTCACCTCATTAAACAAATCCAACAACACAAGAATACAGAGGAACACATGTGTTTTAACCAGGGCCATTTGGGAGCAATTACCCCCACACTGTTGCTTAATGAGGTCAAGATTCAGATGGTGGAGATTTCAGGCTGGGATGTGGGATGAGCAGCCACATGAAAACCCAGTTGGTGAAATATTTGGAGGGAAGGTGGATCTTAATACTATTAATCATGATAATGAGAATTCCTTTATTGAGTGCTTATAACCATAAGGCACTGTGCTAACCATACTGTTTGTCTTTTTCCCCATAACAACATAATGAACAAGTACTTACTACTAGCACCATTTAATGGATGAGGAAATAGAGGTTAATCCATCCCATAGGATGGATTGTACAAATAAGGGGTGGAAATGGGATTAAATTTGTAAGACTGTGCCATCTATCACTATACTAAACTGCCAAATAGACTCTCAAAATCCAAATAAAATAATTAAGAATAGGTCTGATTTTATTGCCACTTTCAATTTCTTTTTTACTTTGGTCTTCTACATTTTAAGGAATGATTAAAATTTAAGAGTTACTCATCATTATAAAACTCTCATGAGGTATGTCGTGCAGGGCGGCCTGCAGGGTCTCTGCTCCCGCTCCCCACATAAGAACGCAGGATATGGCTAGGCCAAAAAGGAACACCCACGGAGCCATAGATAAGGGAGTCATACCACTATGGTCTCACTGGAGGTTGGGTTCACACGACGTGCGACCTGCTGTCCGCTTTGCTACCAACCGACCGACTCTCCTCCACTCTCCTCCACTCTCCTCAACTCTCCTCCATAGCCACGGCAGTTATATTAGTGGCCAATGGCTCAATGGTTACAGCTGACAGCCAACCAGCCACAGCTAATGGCCATCCACTACCTGAGCCAGCACCTTTCCACATGAGCCCGAGAGCCTGGAAACTGCTCTCTGGGGCTCTGTCCCCACAAGGTACCCTCCTCATGTGATCCTGTATTTGACAAAGATAATTAAATAGACTGAGCTTCAAATGCATCTACTTAAAACAATCATGAGAAGCTCAAGATGGTGCCATGAATTGGGTAAGCAATGCCAAGGCAGTAGATGGGTCTGGAAGGGGGACAAGAATTTATCAGAAAAGTCAAGGCCAGATGGATAGCCATCTAGGGAGGGGAGACACAGGAGAGAGCAATGTTGGCATATCAGAAGGTCCTGGATCAAGGCTCAGCTGGAGAGTCAGGAGCTAGAGGAGGAGGAGGAACTGGAACCCTACTGAACCCCAGTCAGGCACAGTCAACTCAGTGAAGTCAGGGCTGAACAAGTGCCAAGTGGCCAGGTGTGCAGAAATCAGGCTGATGGCTGGAACTCAGGAGGGCAGCAAAATCAAGAATTGCATAAGGCAGTCAGAAGGCACAGGCAAGTAGATAGACCCAGGGCAGGAAAAAGCAAGTGGTGAGGACCCCTGAGACACTGTTGAGGAGAACTTGGTGACAGGACAAAGAATAACTTCCACTTCTGCTAATGGTGGGTTAGTTTATTTGGATCAACCCTCCTTTGGGAAGCACCTAAACTTGCTAGATAAATGGAACATCTTACAAGCACACAAGAGTTTGTTATATAGTAAGACATTATTAAAGAGAAAATAAGAATCCAAAGAAATAAGCAGAGCATGGAAGTCGCTTTTGAACTAAGGGTGTTAGCTGACTCTAGCAATTTGAACTTTCATTTTGTTGGCCTGTGGGATATGGGAGGCAGAAATCCAAAGGGAAGTCTTAAGTGGAGACCCTCTCCATAATAACAGGAACCCCAAAGTCCTACACCCTCAAGGAAAAGGTGAACCACAAGTAACCTAGGCCTTGTGTATTGGATTTGCATCCAGGATTCACAGTGTTTGGTGGTCCAGGCAATCTCAAACCTTGAACATGGTTTTAAGGTACTCCTCAAGGCCCCTGGCAAATGCGGACACACATCTTCTGAAGGAAAGTACCTTTACCTTAGATCTCAAATTACTCCTACAAATTATATTTTAGCTACAATGAGCAGCGTAAAATCAAAGATAACCAGGAATACAAAGAAATAAGGCACCATGAATAAGAACAAGCAGTAAGAACAAGCAGAAATGGCAGTGTGGGGGCAGAGCCCCAAAAAGTAGTTTCCAGGATCTCGGCCTCACATAGACAGGTGCTGGCTCAGGTAGTAAATGGCCAACTGTGATTGCATGGCCATCAGCTGTGGCTAGTTGGCCGTCAGCTGTAACCAGTGAGCCATTGGCCACTAATATAACTGCTGTGGCTACGCTAGCAGAGAAGGAAGAGAGAAGAATGGGGGCTAGCAAGAAGATGGCGGCTGGGCTGGCAAACGTGGATGGCGGTTTGCGGACAGTGTGGATCCAGCCTCCAGTGAGAGTATAGTGCCGCCAGAGAGAGAATATAGTGGTATGACTCCCCTGCCTATGGCTCCGTGGGTGTTCCTTTTTGGCCTCACCATAGCCTGCGTTCTTGTATGGGGAGCGGGAGCAGAGACCCCGCAGGCCGCCTGGCACGACAAATGGTGCAGCGAGCAGGATCTCCCGCATGACACATGGCGCAGCGAGCAGGGTACGGTGCCGGCCAAAGCTCCCCGAAGGGCGGTGGAGCAGTTTGTGCGTATGAACATTCAGTCTCAGGAAGACCAGGAGGAGCAGCTGCCAGAGAGCTGGACCCCCGTGGAGGGGTGGGAGGACGTGGACGGTCTCCCACCAGCACAGGCCGGAGAAAGCAAAGGTCGTTGCAGCCCTGTGGGCCGGGGAAGTTCCTGCTCAGGCAGCCCAGATGCAGGACTTATAGTCCCAGGAGGTAACGCTTGCTGAGTCCTCCTTGGGAGATGAGGGTGAGGTCAAGGTCATCCCTCACCCCCAGGACAGCCCTGGCGAATGACTATGGACTATGGGGAATTGCCTTCCATCCCTAATTTAATGGACCGCTTGACTGTTTGTTTGGGAACTGTTGTTAGTGGAACTGGGGGATATTTGCTTTTGTCTCTTGACTGGCCGCCATTGAGAATATGTAAGCACCTTGATTGTGAGTCGCTGTTGTTCCAGCAGGGTACCCCGAGAGGCCCAGAGAGAGTGGCAGTGCCCTGAGAGCCCTGGCTGTGTCCAGGAAGTGTGGCTGTGCCCACAGAGAGTGGCAATGCCCTGAGAGCCCTGGCTGTGTCCAGGAAGTGTGGCTGTGCCCACAGAGAGTGGCAGTGCCCTGAGAGCCCTGGCTGAGTCCAGGAAGTCTGGCTGAGCCCTGAGGATACCCTGGCTGTACCCAGGAAGTCGGGCTGTTCCCAGAGAGAGTGGCAGTGCCCTGAGAGCCCTGGCTGAGTCCAGGAAGTCTGGCTGAGCCCTGAAGATACCCTGGCTGTACCCAGGAAGTCGGGCTGTTCCCAGAGAGAGTGGCAGTGCCCTGAGAGCCCTGGCTGTGCCCAGGAAGTCGGGCTGTTCCCAGAGAGAGTGGCAGTGCCCTGAGAGCCCTGGCTGTGCCCAGGAAGTCGGGCTGTTCCCAGAGAGAGTGGCAGTGCCCTGAGAAATCCTAGCTGTGCCCGGGGAAACAAGTGGTACCCTAAGAAGTCCAGGAAGTCTGGCCGTGCCCAGAAGTACTGGTGGTGCCCTGAGAAACCCTGGCTGTGCCCAGAGAGCCTGGCTGTGTCCAGGATATTGCATTCACCCCCAGGCTCCTCGCACAGGTCCCCTCGCGGAAGACGCTTGTCGCGTAGATTGTGAGGCGAGAGCCTGTAGGGGTGGAGTGTGGGGACAGAGCCCCAAAAAGCAGTTTCCAGGCTCTCGGCCTCACATAGACAGGTGCTGGCTCAGGTAGTAAATGGCCATCAACTGTGATTGCATGGCCATCAGCTGTGGCTAGTTGGCCGTCAGCTGTAACCAGTGAGCCATTGGCCACTAATATAACTGCTGTGGCTACGCTAGAGAAGGGAAGAGAGAAGAATGGGGGCTAGCAAGAAGATGGCGGCTGGGCTGGCAAACGTGGATGGCGGTTTGCGGACAGTGTGGATCCAGCCTCCAGTGAGAGTATAGTGCCGCCAGAGAGAATATAGTGGTATGACTCCCCCATCTATGGCTCCGTGGGTGTTCCTTTTTGGCCTCACCATAGCCTGCGTTCTTGTATGGGGAGCGGGAGCAGAGACCCCGCAGGCCGCCCGGCACGACAAATGGTGCAGCCAGCGAGCAGGATCTCCCGCATGACAGGCAGCCAGCAAAAATAGTCCTGCTAAGACTTTAGATGTTGAAATGATCAGACACAGAATACAAACTAACTCTGCTTAATATGTTTTTTGAAAACAAAGGACAAATTCAAGGATATCTAGTGCATGTCATGCAGCAGATTTGAAAAAGAAGCAAGTAGAACTTCCAGTAGTAAAAAATACAAAGCAATATCAAAGCAAAACTATTTTAGAGGCAAAGTGTATTCCATCAAGGAAACTTCCTGGAAACAAGAATAAGACATTGTAATTGGATGACTTAGCAGCAAAAAAGAAAGTACTCAACTAAATGTGACTTAAATGATAATTTACTATCTTACATAACAAGAAATCAGTTGGGCTGTCCCAGGATTATTTTTGTAGTGAAAAGATATCATCTAGAACCCTGCCTCTTTGCATCTTTCCACACCATACTCCTCAGTTTGTTGGCTTTTTCTCTTAGACTTGTCCCTCATGATTGCAAGATGGTTGCAGCAGCTCAAACCATCTTATCTTTATATTACCACATTCAAAGGCAGAAATAGAGGGGCTTTTCCCTGTGCATCTAAAGCATTTCCCACAATTAATTCCACCAGACTTCCCTTCATATTTGGCCAGGAATAGGTCATACACTCTTGCTGCAAGGCAAGTTGGGAAAGTGAGTTGCATTTTCAGCCTCTAAAGTGGGAGATAGAATCTGCAGCTGGGGGAAGAAGGGGCTGATGACTGTAGGATCAGCAGTTTTGATTCTATGTGGGAACACTTAGAAGGGAAATATGGTAACAGAGAGAGGAGATGATTCTCACATTGAAGCAGTCTGTCTCTGGGGACATTTTTTTGTCTTCAGGAACATTAAACTCCTCTTTCCTATGCTATTTTCCCTCTTTTGGAACCATTGCCACATGCCATCCACTTTCTTTAATCCATTCTCTTAAGACACCTGAAACCATTTCTTCTCTGATGAAAGACAGTCTTAAAAGCAATTCACCCAACAGTTTAAATTAGTTGTCTGTATTATCACTCCCGTAAGAAGCACAAAGAGGAAACCCCAAAGGAATAAATACAATGGTGGAATTTCAGACACTGTTGGTTTGATGGTGGGGGAGGGATAAGAAGAATTTGAGGTCAGTGAAGTTGGGGAGACACCATCCGGTGACTTGGGAATTATACACATAATCAGCCTTTAAGTTACCCCACTAGGCTGATAATATGCCCATGCAACTTGTACTTGGAGTTTGACGCCTGCGATGGTCGTCCTGACTTAGAAGCTGGATGGCCTGAGAGAAGGCACTGCCTCTCTTGACTCCATTTTATTCATCTAGAAAACAACGGTTTCACTTGATGACCTTTAAAGCCCCCATTGTTCTAAAAAAAATAAATAAATAACAAAACCAAAATCAAAATAAAAAAGTAATAATTACGAAGAAGGCAAAGAAACTGAAACAATGCTGTTGGGACTCCCACCCCCTCTGCTTATAGATCTGCTTCTCTCTGTGTATTGGCTTTATTTTCTCCCCACAGCAAGAGAAGTGGCAGTGGGGAGAGGGGAGAGGTAGAGGGGAATGGAAGAAGGATGGGAAGGCATTGTACCCAGACCTCCAGACTTTTATAATTTCAGTTCAGCAAAGGAATGAGAAAGCATCTCTCCTCCAGCATCTATATATAAAATGTTAAGAAAGGACCTTGCCTACTTCGCTTGCCCATGCTTTATTGGCCAAGCCTGTTCCCCACTAAGGGCATGGGAGGTGGTGGGTAATGGATGTTACCATGATTGCCACCTCTACCAGAACCACAGAGAAGAGGAGATGCTATTATCAGAAGATGGAGCTTTTCTGGGCAGACAAAAAGTACAAAAGGATGCCTGCATAGTCTAATTTACCCCTTTTATAGTGATAAAGACATTGAGACCTAGAGAAATTAAGCAACTTACCCAAGATACACAACAAGTAAGTGTCACAGCCAGATTCAATCTCAGGTCTTTCTACCTCTGAGGCCCAGGCTTCTTCCACTGTGCCTCACTGTGTCCTTGTAATTACAAAACTAGTTTCTTTGTTTTACCTTAAATGATGATTCACTGTCATAATTATCTTCTGAGCTAGATCAAGAGATAACTTTTATTCATTTTTAGATCACCTTCTGTTACTGGAAAACTTTTCTAATTAGCCAATAACATGCTTACCAAGGCATGGGGTGGGGCAGTGCAAAGACATGAGGCGGGGCAGTCACTGAGCAGGTTTCGCCAATAGCATCTCTTCACACCATCCTTCTGAGGAGAAATAGACAGGACAGAGAGGGAAACAGGAGGGGAGTGTCCCACAGAGTCATAATGGTCTTAGGTTCCCATAAAGTGCCCCACTTGTCCAGGAGTCAAGGACTGTGATGATGAATGTTGGGTTTTTAACATTCCTGAAAACAGATATGATATAAAGGGTGGGGGCACTTAAGTGTAATGAGTAGAAAATCTGTAATTGTGCTGAAGATGTAGACCTTCTTACCATCACAGGAGATGTCAGAAGCCGAGGGGATGTTCTGCTTGCTCACTAAGTAAATATCTGAGTCCCTCCCCATTACTGCTAAACATCTATGTAACCCATACCATCTCCAATCTTGAAATCGCCACTTGCTTTTGTTCACTGTTTCCAGTGGTGGGGCCTCTTGCCTTTGTCAACAAAATCACCTCAGAATTGGTCCTTTCTGGTGACAAGTAGGAAAACTTGAGCAAGGAGGGAAGACTGCCAGCCGAACAGGGCTGGTCCCTATTCTGAAAACCTCAGTTTATGTTACCCGACTTAGGGTAACGCAGAGAGTCCTTTAGTTTGTACACATTTAGTTGAAAACAGGGGGATTTGAAGAGTTTTATTTATCAGATTGCATCTGCAGCTCTGAGTTGACATGGAAAATTTAATCAGGAGTGAGAGAATAAGACCTCAAGTAGCTCCAGAACTGCTTGTGCAAGCGTGTGTGTGCACACATGAGTGTACATGTATGCATGGGTGGTAGCATGGTAGAGGCCAGAGGGTGAGCCAGGCTTGATTTTTTTCAATAATAATCAGAGTAATTACTTATCAAGCACTTATCATAGCCAGACATTCCACAAGCAGTGTTTTTTTAAAATTCTGTCTTAGTTTGGTATTTTGGTCCCCCCAAAAGCAGAGACTGAGAAAAGGACTTGGGTGCTAGAAATTACTTTGGGAGGTGATCTCAGGAACTAAGAGAAGATAGTGGAGAGAATGAGAAGGGGAAAGGAAGAAATGTCAATGTAAGGTGAGTTATTGAGGTCACCACAGATGGCTGGATCTCTCCGAGACCTCCTGAGACGATATGTATGCCTCCTAGAATCATCTGCCCCAAGGACAAGGCTGCTGGGGCATTCATTGTCCAGTTCCTGCCACCTTGGTTGGAGGCTGCTCCTTGAGCAGACATTCAGAGCATCAGAGAAAGACCTGAGGATGGCCTGAGCCTGCCTGCAACATTTCCTACCCAGCTGCAGCTGAGACAAGCCTGGGGGCCCTGGGTGTCTGCTATGGATCCTCACCACAGGATGGGGAGGAAGCGACTACAATTCCCACTTTCCGCATAAGAAACTGAAGGCTTAGAGGAATGGATCTGACCAGGATTATCCAGCTGGAAAGCAGCAAAGCTAAAACAGGACTCCTGGTCTGGGCTGTCTTGTCTGCCTTTGCCATTGATTTCTTAGAACACTCAGAATGGATCTCAAACAGAAACATTTTTTGAGCTCCTGTGATATGTCAGACAATGTAATTTCATTGCCCTCAATGACCCTGATCATCAGAAGACCTGAGGGGACCCCAAAATGGGGAAAGGGTCAGCCTAGCTCCTGGGGGCTTCTTAACTTCAGGCTACCAGAACTGTCTAGCATTACCCTTCACCCCAAGAGACTCCTTTCTTGGTGTTATTCAAAGTCAAATCCAAAATTCCAGGGCTGAGACAGAAAATCAGCACAACACCCACAGCCTAAAAGGACAAGACTGGCTGCCAGGACTGACAGGAGCCTTTCACTTCACTCAGTCCCCTTGTCACCACCACAGAATGCTCCTCCCCACATCTCTTGCCCTTTGAGCAGCGAGCCTTTGCTCACACACTTTCCTTAATGAGGAGCTCACTACCTCATAATATAGCACAGTCTATTTTCAGACAACTCGAACTGTATTTTCCTAAAGGATTTTCTGTGAGAAACTAATACGCAAAGATGCCCTAGGGACATAAAATGATTGGTGGATAAATAGGTTTGGAAAAGTGCTTGTGACAATATCTGCTCAGAGATTTATACCACATTAGTGTATTCTGTGGTATACACTACTGTGGACTCTAAGAAATGCAGCCATTGAGAAATGTGTTTAACTTTTCTTAACTGAGAATTTCTCAAATTTATTTGACTACAGAACACTTTCTGCAAGAATCTTCTACCAATCCAAGATGGCAGAGTAGATAAACACTGTGCCTGTGTCCTTCCATGAACATATTAAAATTACCACTAAATTATAGAACAATCAACCTGGAGAACCATCTGAAGTCTGGCTGAACAGAAGTTTTATAATTAAGGATACAAAAAGTAGCCACATCAAGACGGGTAGGAGAGGTGGAGATGCAAAACAGGCTGACACCAAACACCCATGTGGCTGTTGAGAATCAGAAAGGATATCTTCTTGGCCATGGAGAGTGCCCACAGAAGAGTGAGTGACCCTAACCCCACACCAGGCTCCCTAGCCTGGAGTACTGGTGCCAGGAAGAGAAGCCCCCACAACATTTGGCTGTGAAAAAACAGTGGGGATTCCGAACATCTGAACATCCGGGTGGGACAGAAGGCTGCAGGAAACCCAGACCTTCTCTCTTTTTTTTTTTTTTTTTAAACAGGACTTTATTGGGGAACGGTGTGTACTTCCAGGACTTTTTTCCAAGTCAAGTTGTTGTCCTTTCAGTCTTAGTTATGGAGGGCGCAGCTCAGCTCCAGGTCCAGTTGCCATTTTCGAGTTGCAGGGGGCACAGCCCACCATCCCTTGCAGGAGTCGAACCCCACAACCTTGTGGTTGAGAGGATGCGCTCCAACCAACTGAGCCATCCGGGAGCTCAGTGGCAGCTCAGCTCAAGGTGCCGTGTTCAATCTTAGTTGTAGGGGGCGCTGCCCACCATCCCTTGCAGGAGTCGAGGAATCAAACTGGCAACCTTGTGGTTGAGAGCCCACTGGTCCATGTGGGAATTGAACCGGCAGCCTTCGGAGTTAGGAGCTTGGAGCTCTAACCACCTGAGCCACCGGGCCGGCCCAGACCTTCTCTTAAAGGGCCCAGGCACAGATTCTTTCACTCGCAGGCACTCACTCTGGGCTCTAATGGAGGGACAGAACTTGGCGGTGGGGGTTTCAGAAGCATATAGAGGGTTGCGGGTTTGATCCCTGCATAGGCCACTGTGAGCTGCGCCCTCCTTAGAAAAAGAAAAAAAGAAAGAAATTAGAAGATACAGGGAGCAGACTGAGATGTGTAATTTTGAAGCGATAGCTGAAGGACCGTCACCATTTTCTCTCTGTGGGGTTCTTGTCCTGTGCAGCCCACAGGCAGGTGCCACCTTAACTGTGTTGAGTCCTCCCCCCATCGCCCATGGCCAAATCTGAATCTGAATTGGTCTGGTGAGCTCCGCTGGGACCGCACCACACCCAGCTCCCCTAACACCAGAGGCAGCCAGCCCCACCCACATTGCACTCTTTCTTGGAAAACTGTTGGAATCTATGGGCCCCAGGTGGGTGGCAACTGGCCTCCGTGTGCTCTGAGACTTTTGCTGAGTAGCTCCAGGCTTGGCACTGGCAACAAACCAGAATCTACATTAACCTGGTGACCACAACTCTTCCCACTCTAGTGACTCCCTGAGACCATGCCTCATCCAATTTGCATACCACATGAGGCTTTATTGGTGGCTGGACCTTAAAGGAGTTGGCAGGTGGCAGCAGGACTCAGGGTGTCCTGGCTTTTTGCAGAGCTACCCCAGGCCTGGTACTGGTGGCAGATATCCTCGATTTGCAGCGTGGCCTGTCCCACGTGCCTCCAGGTTTATCACAGGCAGCAAACAACCATGGATCACTTTGTAGCTCTTACCAGGTAGTCCCCATCTGGTCACAGGCAGTGGGTGATTTAGGTCTGCATCAGAGCCTCTCTCAACAGCCCCCAGAACCAAAATACTTGGAGCTGAACTTCAAACCACAGCAGAACACTACCCAATTAGCCCCGGAAGTGGCACATACAAAGGGCAGTCTCAATAAGCACCAGAGCAAACTCAGTGGGATAAGCCCCTCATACAGTAGCCCGTAAGATGTGGACATTGCCAAACATCACAGCCAATCATTGTGGGGGTCAGTCTCACCCACTGATGTGCTAATAGGAATCAAGGCTCAACCATAACAGTAGGACACACACAACCCACACAAGGGACACTCCTGGAACACCTGGAGCTGGTGACCAGGTAGACTGTGCCAGTGCCCCACAAGGCACATACTACAAAAGTCCACCCAGTCAAGACCGGGAGATATAACAGATCTACCTAATACATAGAATTAAACACCGAGAGGCAGCCAAAATGAGGAAACAAAGAGATACATCTCAAATGAACGAACAAGAGAAAACTCCAGAAAAAGAACTAAACAAAATGGACACAAGCAACCTACCAGATACAGAGTTCAAAACAATGGTTATAAGGATGTTCAAAGAACTTAGTGAGAACTTCAATAAAGAGATAGAAAGCATTAGAAAGGACGTAGAAGCCATAAAAAAAAATGTCAGAAGTGAAGAATACAACAACTGAAAGGAATCACCATCAGACTAGATGAAGCTGGAGATTGAATCAGTGATTTGGAAGACAAGGTAGCAGAAAACACCTAATCAGAACATTCAAAAAAAACAAAACAAAACAAACAAAAAACTGAGGATAGTTTAAGAGACCTCTGGGACAACATCAAGCATAACATTAGCATGATAGGGGTACTAGAAGGAGAAGAGAGGGAGCAAGAGAAGCTATTTGAAGAAATAATGACGGAAAATTTTCCTAACCTGGCAAAGGAAATAGAGATACAAGTCCAGGAAGTGTAGAGAGTCCCAAACAAGATGAACCCAAACAAGATTAACCCAAACAGGCCCACACCAAGACACATTATAATTAAAATGGCAAAGGTTAAAAACAAAGAGAATCCTAAAAGCAGCAAGAGAAAGGCAACTAGTTACTTATAAGGGAGCGCCCACAAGATTATCAGCTGATTTCTCAACTGGTTGTAGGCCAGAAGGGATTGGTATGAAATATTCAGCATGATGAAAAGTAAGGACCTACAAACAAGGGTACTCTGCCCAGCAAGGCAATCAGTTAAAATTGAAGGACAGATAAAGAGCTTCCCTGAAAAGAAAAAGCTAAAGGAGTTCATCACCACCAAACCAGTAAGTATTATAAGAATTGTTAGACGGACTTCTTTAAGATGGAAAAAAAAAAGATCAAAATTATGAATAATAAAATGGAAATAACTATATATCTATCAACAATTACTTTAAATGTATATGGATTAAATGCTCCAATCAAAAGATAGAGTAGCTGAGCAGATAAGAAAACAAGATCCTTAAATATGCTGCCTAGAAGAGACTTACTTCAGATTGAAAGATCCACACAGATGGAAAGTAAAGGGAAATAAAAAGATATTTCATGAAAATGGAAACAAACAAACAAACAAAACCCAAAAAAATCTGGGGTAGCAACACTTATACCAGACAAAATAGACTTTAAAACAAGAGACAAAGAAGGACCCAGTAATTAGACTTCAGGGTATTTATCTGAAGTAACTCAAATGCTACTTTGAGGGGATATAGGCATCCAGATGTTCATTGCAGCATTGTTTACAATGGCCAGGATGTGGAGGCAGCCTGGGTGTCCATCAATGGAAGAACTGATAAAGAGTAGGCGGTACACATATACAATAGTATATTACTCAGCCAGGGAAGAGAATGGGTTCTTGTCACCGGTGGCAGCATGGATGGACCTGCAGGGAATTATGCTGAGTAGTGTAAGATAGAGAAAGACGGATGCAATGTGATTTCATTTATATGTGGAATCTAAAGAACAAAATAAACAAACAAAACAGAAAAAGACTCATAGATACAGAGAACATTTTGATGGTTGCCAAATTGGGAGGGTTGGGTTGGGGTGAAAAAGGGGAAGGGATTAAAAAGTACAAATTTGTAGTTACAAGATAGTCATGGGGATGTAAAGTAAAGCACAGGGAATATAGTCAATGATATGGTAATAACTATATATAGTGCCAGGTGGGTACTAGACTAGTCAGGGGGATCACTTCTTAAATTATGTAAGTGTCTAACCACTATGCTGTACATCTGATATTAATATAAAATAATATTGAATGTCAGCTGTAACTGAAAAATAATTTTAAAAAAAAAAAACAAGTACAAATTGCCAGTTAGAAAAACAGTATTGGGGATATAAAGTACAGAACAGGGAATATAGTCGATAATATTGTAGTAACTATGTATGGTGTCAGGTGTGTACTGGACTTATCAGAGTGATCACTTTATAAGTTATATAAATCTCTAGTCATTATGTTGTACACCTGACACTAATATAATATTTTATGTCAACTGTAATTGAAAAAAATAAAAAATAAATAGAAAGAGATATACTTAACTAAAAACAAAAATCTTTTACCAATATCCCCCAAACCCTGTATATATTGGTAGTGCTGGGTCAGTACGTTTTTCCTGGGGTTGGAATCTCTCTCCTGAAGCTTCAATCTACTGGCTTCATTGCTAAGCTCTAAGGTATAAAGAACAAGCCTGGCCCCTCCACAGATTGGAATAATAAAGATCTAAGTCTTACTGAGCAGTTGGCTGAAGCCAGGCACTGGTCGACTGCTTTTCACAGGTCACCCCACACCCCTTGTTTCATGCATGAAGAAACTGAGGCTCAGAGGGGTTAAGTGGTATCACACAGCTAGATAGTGGCAGCTGGAAAGCAAACCCAGCATTAAATGTGATATTTAGAAAAACACTTAGAGAGTGTTTGGCATGTGGTAAGTGTTCAATCACTGTTGTGTTATGTTCTTGTTAATGTTGTCATTGTCTGACTCATGAGTAAGTGCTCTTAGCCATTCCTTGTGCCTTGCTAGAATCTTCTGTTCTCTGAATTAAACATGCTTAATGTTTTCCCATGTTGTCTCATATTTTGTCCCTCTCCTACCCATTTCTCTACATTGTACAAACTAGGAAGAAGACTGAGCACTCAGGATGCCTAGTCTTCTCTGGTTGAAAGCAATCTTCCATTTGCTGTTTCCAGGGAAGGACTATTCTCATCCTCTGTCTAAATCCTCAGAAACACAACAGACACGAATTGTTCAGAAAGACCACTGAGGGAGAGCAGAGGGAGCTGGGGAGAAGCCATCAGGAGGATGATCATCTCCTACCATGTTTCCCCGAAAAGAAGACCTAGCCAGACAATCAACTCTAATGTGTCTTTTGGAGCAAAATGAATATGAAACCCAGTCTTATTTTACTATAAGACTGGGATATAATATAATATAATATAATATAATATAATATAATATAATATAATATAATATAATATAATATAATATAATATAATATAACAATATAATATAATACAATACAATATAGTATAATATACTTGGTCTGATATTAATTTTTGCCCCCAAAAATGCACTAGAGCTGATTGTCTGGCTAGGTCTTATTTTCAGGGAAGCAGGGTAGACCAGGATTAGCAAACTACAACCCACAGGCCAAATCTGGCCAGCCCATGGCTTTTTTGTAAGTAAGGTTTTATTGAAACACAGCTACATTCATTCACATATATATTATCTATAGCTGCTTTTTGCACTATAACAATAGAGTAGAGTAGTTGTAAAAGAGACCTGAAATATTTACTATGTGGCCCTTTAAAGAAAAAAAATTGCCAAGTCCTGCTCTAGATTGTGCAAAGAAGAGAGGTAGGCTGGAGAGGTTTTTGATGAGCCAGTGTCTGTCTTTTATTGTTTTCTGGATGTGTTGGAAAAGCTGGCTGAGAGTTGTTGGGGCCCAGACTTTCTAAGAACTTGCAAGTAAGGAAGATATAGCTCCCCACTAGAGTTAAGATTCAAATCTATTCCTGATGGTTTGGAGCTGCGATATGCAAAGTCCCTCGAAGGCCACTGTATCATGCCAAAGCTAGATATGTGTGTCTCTCAGTGGCTCGAAGTACTGGCCTAGCTAAAGAGAGACTACTCAATACAATAGGATTTGGTCAGCCTTAGAAAGAGGATAGAGGTTAATTTTGGCAGGACTCCATTCGGGCACTGCTCCAGGTGAGGGGAGACATTCAATGAGTGGAGTATCTAGAAAGGCAAGGCCATTTCTACCATGTTGAAGGCAATCTTAGCCCAATGCCCTAGAACATTCAGTTTGCATAAACGTTGCAATTCTAGATCTTGAATCAAACTCCTGGGTATGATTTGGCTGCTTCTCATGTAGTTCTGTCAACAAGGGGGAAGTTCTGTACCTCATATCCCCTGGTGGGCTTCAGGGTAACAGAAAATTCCCTGAAATTGTGCGCATGATGTTGTGTGTGTGTGTGAGAATGCACACAGTTCTGAGGACAAGACCTTCATGGTCATTTAGTGCCGAAGGCTTCCATGAAACAAAAGGGACCTGGCATTTATCTTGTGAGTGTTTCAGGTAGGGTTTTGCCCACCCTCCTAACTGAGGGTAGGAACTTTGTTGGTTTCATGTACCATTGTTCCTCTAGCTCTCAGTCCCCATGTCTGGCTCACAGGACATGCTCATTAAGGATTTGTCAGAGCAGAGATGGAGGAAGGAAAGAGGAGAGTCTAGGAAAATGGAAGAGGGAGGGAGGAAAGTTGGGGTTGGGCAGGCAAACATGGGTGTTCCAGTGCCTGGAATAGGTAGAATTTTCATTGTAAAGTAAGAGACTGATCTTCTGGTTTTATGCAACAGTCTCATGAGCATGGTTAATAGATTTTTCCTTAGGGCGTAGCTCTGCTCCTGGTGTGCTGCCGGCTCCTGGTGTCATGGCCAGAACCTGGACTTGGACGAATTCACAAGTCACCCCACAGGGTTCCTTGAAGACCGACTTCTGGTTTTTTTCCCAAGTTGAAAAGGAAGGTTTTAGCAGTCTTATAACTGCATTTCTCCTGCAACAATGACATTTTCTCTCTTCTTGCAGTGCGGAAGATATTTAAAGCCAGTATTTCAGTGTCTAGGCCAGTGCTGGCACCCAATAGGTGCTCAGCAATTATTTTTTGAACAAATAGATATTGTGCTATCTTGAGTAGCTGACAAAATATAGATTGTGCAGCTGTTCTTACTATTAATTTAAAAACATGATTGAATAACATACAAGGTCTACAGCTAGAAATTTCTAATGTAATAAGGCTAACAAGAATTCAAAACAAGTACCATTGCTGGTTTTGAGGCACAGGGCCTGTTAATATACACAAGAGCATAATTTGACCCCAACCTGCCATCATGAGGTAAAGACTTCCCAGGCTTAACACAGCCTAGGTGGAAGCAACTTACAGTTTGGTAGGCAGCCGCCTCCAGCCTCAAAAAAGAGCAATTTCAACTTAAGATTTGGTTGAGGATTTCTAGGTATTTAATGAAATCTTAGAAAGCTACAAATTACTGTTCTGTGAGGATGGAAAGCTGGTCATGTCTGCCTTTGGTTACTTGGGTAGACGTTTATCTTATTCCCTCACTCTCTTTTCAAGGTACGTCCATGTGTGTGCACGCACACACACATCTTTACTTCTTTTAGGGGGAAAAAAAGTAATACACGTGTGGTGATATATTAGTTAGCTATTGCTGTGTAACAAATTACTCAAAAATGTAGCAACTTAAAGCACCAAACATTTATTAACTCACACAGGTTCTGAGGGTCAGGAATCCAAAAGCAGCTTAGTTGGGTGGTTCTGACTCAAGTTCTCATGAGGTCTTGTGAGGGTGCAAACTGTCAGCTGAGGCTGCAGTCATATAAAGGCTCAACAAGGGTTGGAGGATCTGCTTCCAACTCATATGTTTGCTGGTTGGCCTCAGTTCCTTGATGGCTGTTACCTGGATGCTCTTGTTCATTGTTACATGGGCTTCTCCATAAGGCTGCTCACATATGGTTGCTTGCTTCCCCCAGAGCTAGTGGGGGTGGAGGGTGGGTAGGGGAGAGAGAGAGAGAGAGAGAGAGAGAGAGAGAGAGAGAGAGAGAGAATGAGATTGTAGCTTTTTATGACTTAATTTCAGAAGTGACATACTATCACTTTTTCATAGTCCACATATAACAACTGTGACACAGTATGGAAGAGAAATACACAAGGGTGTGAACATCAGAAAGTAAAGATCATTGGGCGTCATTTTGAGGCTGGTTACCACAATAATTAAAATATATCCATAAACCTTTGACATTCTCCCTTTCAAACAATAGAAACAAATTTTCCTCCTTTTAAATAAAAGCTGGAGTTAGTGACTTTCTTGTAACAAATAGAATGAGATGGAACTGATGGTGTTTGACTGCATATAGACAAGGTCATGAAAAGCATTATGGCATCCACCTTTCTTTCTTGAATCACTTTCTCTTGAAGAACGCCTATGAGGTCGGACAATTAAGCTCTTGAACTTGTTTCACGATGATGTTGCTAACCTTTTTTTATATCAGAGGGATTACTCATTATGAATTTGTACCAAATGGACAAACAGTGAGCCAAGTTTACTATTTGGAAGTGCTGAAAAAGCGGCTTGAAAAAGTTAGACAACCTGAACTTTTCGCCAACAATTCATGGCTCTTGCATCACGACAATGTACCAGCTCACACAGCACCATCTGTGAGGGAGTTTTTAGCCAGTAAACAAATATCTGTATTGGAACATCCTCCCTACTCACCTGATTTGGCCCCCAATGACTTCTTTCTTTACCTGAAGATAAAGGAAATATTGAAAGGAAGACATTTTGATGATATTCAGGACATCAAGGATAATACGACGACAGCTCTGATGGCCATTCCAGAAAAAGAGTTCCAGACTTGCTTTGAAGGGTGGACTAGACACTGGTGTCATTGCATAGCTTCCCAAGGCGAGTACTTAGAAGGTGACTGTAGTGATATCCAACAATGAGGTATGTAGCACTTTTTCTAGGATGAATTCAGGAACTTAATTGTCCGACCTCGTTCATGTTGTGAGGATACTCAAGCAACCCTAAGGAGAGGCCCACAGGAGAAGAACTGAGGCCTCCTGCCAACAGCCAGCAACTGTGTGACTAAACCATCTTGAAATTGGATCCTCTAGGCACAGTCAAGTCTTCAGATGATTATGGCCATGGCTAACAACTTGACTGCAACCTCATGAGAGATCCTGGGCCAGAACCACCCAGCTAAGCTGCTCCCAAATTCTTGACTTAGAGAAAATAGGGGAAATAATAAATATTTATTATTGTTTTAAGCTACTAAGTTCGGGGGTAATTGTTACGCAGTAATAGATAATTAATATAGCACATTTATTGAATTTTAAGGCTCTTAGTTATAAATGACAGAATCTGTTCTAGTTCGTTTAAACAGAAGAAGAATGTATTAAAGAAACTAGGTAATTGACTGAAATTTCTGGACTGAAGAATGAAGCTTGGAGCTACAAAGCCATGATACCCGTAGTGGAGACCCTTCTGCCACCATTGCTGATGCAAATTCCATGTGAGCTCCCTAAGCGTCTTGATAATCACCTTTATTGAAAAATGGATTCCACATCACACATTCAGACCAAAGCCTTGGGTAAGGATTTGGTCATATGTGTATACCCTGTTGTGATGGTTAATTTTATGTGTCAACTTGGCTGGGCCGTGGTGCCCAGATATTTGGTCAACCATTATTTGAGACATTTCTGTGAGGGTATTTTTGAACTAAATTAACATTTGAATCAGTGGAGTTTGATTAAAGCCAATTGCCTTTCATAATATGAGTGGACATCACCCATCAGATGAAGGCCTGAGTAGAAAAAAAGAATGAACTCCCCCTGAGCAAGAAGGAATTTTGCCAGCAGACTGCCTTTGAATTTGAACTGCAACATCAGCTCCTCCCTGAGTCTCGATAATTGCATGAGCCAATTACTTAAAACAAATATCCACCTCCTCTCTTGCTCTCACATTCTCTCTCTACTGTCCTATTGGTTTTGTTTCTCTGGAGGACTCCAGAGGGCCTACAAAGTACATTAGCCTTCTGAGTTACAAGGGAGGCTCATGGAAAATTCTACAAATATAGGAATGGTGTTCCATCTGAGTGGTCATGGACACTCACCAATTCCTGCTGTTCCTATTATTTAAATAAACAAAACGTCACAGCGATCTCTTACATCAAGTTAAACTTATCACTCAATAACCCTCTCTCCTCAATCCACAGAGAAAAGTATAGATGATAGTTTGGTGTGCATTCCTAACGCTAATTATTTTCTGAGTTGTAGACTTTAAATATGTGTTTGGAACATATTGGTGAGATCCCAGGGAATTCTACTTATATTTAAGCCTTTGCTCTACAGACACTATGGTGTCTCTTCTATATATACTGCCTTCTTTTAATTATGTACATTTGTAAATAATAAATGACATTTCCCTTAAGAGATTTTCTAATTTTATCTGTTGATCCTAATTAAAGTCTGGCCATAATTCCTTCTCTAGGGGATGGTATTGTATGTCTGTAAGTAAAGTTATAAGCATCACAGTCCCAAGGGAGGAAGGCAGTAGTTCTTTCTTGGATGGAAAAATCCCATGAACTATCATTAATTCAGACTTTTTACAATTGGAATTTATGATTATTCAACCTTCCCTAGGTTAGAGTTTGCCTTTTCATTTTCTCTAGGAAAAGTAATTAAATAAAATAGTGAATTGCAAGAGGAATATTTTAGTAGCTCCAGCTATAGAAGCACACAACTTATTTGGGTTCAAATGTAATTTGCCACATGAAAGTTATTTTTTTCCTAAGTTGAAAGAAGCAATGATGAAGACTGATTATATAATAGAATTATCAACAGTTTTCTGACAAGGTTGCCATAAAATTTTGCTTTTTGCTTTAAACAACAGCAAATCAATGTGGGACTTTGGACTCTAAAAAATGGCATTCCCCTAGAATTATGATTCAGGAATAATCCATGATCTAATAGAAGTATCCAAGAGAAAGGAGATTCCAAAATGATTGCCAAAGTTGTCAAAAGGAAATCTACTTAACAGAGAGCAAGCACAATTCAGGCACAGTAAGAGTATAATTATGCATTCCATTAATATTTTAAAATCAAAATAAAAGCCTGTGATAATGTTAGTCAAGTTTCTGAACTTTGAAATAGGTACAGTTCCCTTGGCATGCATGAGACACACTTGGTAATCATGCATTTTCAGTAGAAAGAACCTCTGTCCTACTGGGTCTACTGTCTCTGTCCTATAACCGTGGTCTGCTGTTGCTCAGTGAATGGGTTCCACGTAAAGAAATTGATCCTCTCAGCTCTTGGGACAACTGGGTGGTGTCTGAGGCAAACAGAGGGCCCAGGAAACAGATTCTGGTTTCATGAGGCCTTGTTTCTTTACCCGTGTGAGCCATTATCATCTTCTAGTTGTCCTTAACATGAAAAAGGTTGTAAAGCTGTACAGGAAAGAGAGCAAGGGTGTTTCTCCTTTGTATCATTTTCTTGGCAGCTAGTTTGAGTGATGACCTTCTGATGCCTTTTTGTGTATGCTATGGGCATGTTTAGAGGAGCCAACCTACTATCATTGCACAGCCCTCTCTGTCCACACCCTTCCAGATCAGTCGTTTTTTAAAATATGAAATGATTCATGCTTGTTTTCAAATACAAACTTTATATAATTATTAGGTTGGTGCAAAACTAATTGTGGTTTAAAAGGTTAAAAATAATTGCAAAAACTGCAATTACTTTTGCACCAACTTAATAAAAAGTCACATCCCCTTCCTCTCATCCCAGAGTGTTAACTGTGTGAAGAGTTGGGTATGTATCGTTCTGATCCTTTTCTCTTACGTATGGACAAATTCTAACTTTTATCTGTTCTATATATTGATAAGGCTATCTAGCTGTCATCTATCTATTCAGTCATCTGCTTATCTATCTACAATTTACTTACAGTGAAGGAGATTCTTACGCCAGGCAGTGATTAGCCTGAACACTCAGCTATACAAAATAGGATTCTTCCTGGTAAAAGTAACATGAAACATGACCAAACCATTGCAAGAAAAAAAGGCTACTGTTGTGCAAAAGTTTAGGGGCAGGTCTAATCTCAGGTATAGAACGATTAGGGGCTCAAAGATATCATCAGAACCCCATTTCTCTCTCTTGTCTCCTTCTTCCTCTTTCCCCCATGTTGGCTTTATTCTCAGACTCCAGGGATAAGCAAGATAGCTGCCAGCAGCTGGGAGCCCATGTCTTTCCAAGTTCAAGTCAGGTAGAAATCTGAAGAGACCTAACACAAGTCCCATTGCCTCTGGTTGGCTCTGGCCACCGTCTCTAAAAGAGCCTACCCTTGTCCTTGTTACTCTTAAATCCCATTACCCTGTTTTATTTTATTTAAAGTAGTTATTACCAACTGAAATCATGCTCTGTGTTACTTGTTTATTATCTGTCTGCCCACGCTGGAAATAAGCTCTGCCAGAGCAGCATACTCATCTGTCTTGATCCCAGCTGTATATCCCACCTCCTCTTGTTAAATGTTTTTTAAATGAGTCTTTGTAGCCAGAGAAATGTCATGTATGGGTTGGCCAGGCTCGAGTCACATTATTCCCTCTCCCCACTGGAATGACAGCGGTTGATAAGCTGGTACCCCAGAGGAAAATCAGTATCATTAGCAGAAGAAAGGTAACTAGGATGGATGTATAGAGAAGCAAAACCACAGAGGTCCACTATGTCAGGTAAGCTTACAGTAGATGTGGATTTCCCAAATGTGAGACGAAGTGCTATAGTTCTGGGTTTGAATATGGGGTTTGCCACTTATTAGCTGAACGATCTTTTGCAAGTCACTTTGCCTCTCTAAGGCTTGGCTTCCCTCATGAGGAAAATAAAAAACAAACCTAACTCTTCACGTGATGATTAGAAATAATATACATAAAGTGGCCAACAAACAGTAGATTTCAGTAGTCACTTTTACTATTTTTGTAGCCCTGGTTATTAATTTCTAGTGATCTTATCCTTTTGGTACTTTAAACAAAATCCAATGCAAACATATTTCAAAAGACCCAAATGTGAGAGAATTAGAGGTTGCTTAAATGACCACCCCACATTTTTAAAGCAAAGTTAGAAAATTTAATCCTAGTGCAGTGTCACTCTGACACTGGAGACTGCCGGCAAACAATGATTTGAAGGGGCTCCCTGGTCAGGGTGATTTTAGAAACATTTAACAACTGGCTCAGCTGGCGATTATCCAATCAGATTGATTAACTGGATTAATTAGAATGGACACTGGCCTTACATAACATATCCAGTTGTCCTAGGATGCACTAGTTGGAGGACAGTCTAGCCAGGAGTCACTTTTGGTCAAACCAATCATCAGCGTTTGGTTACAAAGCTGATGAGTGGTCAGAGTCTGTGCTTCATCACTGTTCAGCAAGATCTTTTTCATCCCAATTAACAACTGTGGTGTAACTTGGCATTTGTGACCCCACAGGCCTTAACCAATCTGACCATACAGTCATTCACGAAGAAGAGTGCACATGTTTGTCAGCTTCGGGGGCTGAGAACTGCCCAACAGCTGGGCAGTCCTTAAATGATGTGGGCAATGGCCACTGTCCCATGGGCTATTAGCAATCGGGTGGATTTTCCTGAAATCAGGTTTGTAAATGCAGTGTGCAAGTAATGAAAAGTCAGATTACTGGTAATGCCACTAATGACAGCTCTAACTTTTACTTTAAACATTTTTCTTGGTATTATTATAAAATCATTGAACTGGAAGAGTCAAGTCTCTGATATCCCAGGCAGACCTATTCCTGAACCTTCAAACACAGAAAGCAAACTCTTGATGACAGCCCAGAAACTCCATGTCAACTCTCCATCAGTAATCTCCTTTAAGCATTAGTAATCATGCAGCCTTAGGATTACTTTCAGTTAATTGAACTCTTTCCTGCTAAACTTGAACTCCATTTTAGCTTCTTTGCTCATAATATACCCTTATTATTACCAAATTTCATCCACTTCAAATTTGAGTCAGTTTTTAAAAATATACATGGCATAAAAATTGCCATTCAAACTATGTTTAAGTACACAGCTGTGTGGCATTAAGCACATTCACACTGTTGTGCAGCCATCACCACCTTCTCCAGGACATCTCTCATCTCCTCAAACTGGAACTCTGTCCCTATAAACACTCAGTCCCCATTGCCCCGTCTCTCTTCCTCCTGGCAACCACCATTCTGCTTCCTGTTTCTATGAACACGACTACGACTACGCTAGACACTTCATATAAGCAGAATCACCCAGTATTTGTCTTTTTGTAACCAGTTTATTTCACTTAACATAATGTCCTCAAGGCTCATCCACTTTATACCATGTATCAGAGTTTCCTTCCTTTTAAAGGCTAAATAATAGTCACATTTTGTTTATCCGTTTATCTGTCGGTGGACATTTGGGTGGCTTCTACCTTTTGGCTGCTGTGATTAATGCTGGTATAATCATGGGTTAAGTCACTTTGTAAAGTTATTTTTTCCCTCAAGGACTTGTTAACTGGATTCATACCTTGACTATCAGTTCTCGTATCTATTATATTAAGTGGTTACTACAATGCCCACCTACTAGGATTTATTATGCATGAGTTTAAAGATGCAAGGTGAGTACACTTTAAATCCAGTGAGATCCCAGGTGGCTTCTTTCAAATCTGTTACAGCCAATGTTTGCTTGCTGTTCATTCTTGCCATTATTCTTGGGCACCAGAAGACAATGTTCACTTGTACCTGAAACTGGAACATGTTTCATTTTGTCAACACTCAGTCGATAAGAGATAGGAGAGATGATTCTAGAAATGGGCACCCAGTCAGTGTGTTCATTTTCCATTTTACACTCTTTCGTATATTCTACATTGTCTATAATGGTCTTGGATTACTTTCCTAATTAAAAAAGAAACCAATATTATTTTTCTCTTTATTGGTTTTAAAAACAAAGTTAAGCATAAATAAATCCCCTTCGAAAAGAGGGACAGCAACTTTTTCTATAAAGGGCCGACAGTAAGTACTTTAGTTTTGTGGCCCACGTGGTTTCTGTCACAGGACTCAGCTCAGCCTTTGTAGTGTATAAGCCATTACAGATACGATATAGACAAATGGGTGTGGCTCTGGTCCAATAAAACTTTGTCAACACTAAAATTTGAATTGCATGCAATGTGCACTTTTTCAATCATTACGAAAAATTATTCATAGCTTACAAGCTGTACCAAAACATTTGCCAACCCCTGTTCTAAAATGAAAAGCATATATGAGATAAAAAGTTCCCTTTAAATTTGGCACCAATTCCAGTCTTTTCCAGACCTTCTTTTATTGTTATTTATTTATGTATGTAAATAAATTAAGTCCCTGAACTCATCCTAGAAAAAGTGCTACACACCTCATTGCTGAATATCACTACAGTCACCTTCAAAGTACTCCCCTTGGGAAGCTATGCACCGATGCCAGCGCCTAGTCCACCTTTCAAAACAATTTTGGAATTCTTTTTCTGGAATGGCCATCAGAGCTGTCGTCGTATTACCCTTGATGTCCTGAATGTCATCAAAATGTCTTCCTTTCAATATTTCCTTTCTCTTTGGGTAAAGAAAGAAGTCATTGGGGGCCAGGTCAGGTGAGTAGGGAGGAAGTTCCAATACAGTTATGTGTTTACTGACTAAAAACTCCCTCACAGACAGTGCTGTGAGAGCTGGTGCATGGTCATGATACAAGAGCCATGAATTGTTGGCAAAAAGTTCAGGTCATCTAACTTTTTCAGGCAGAATTTTCAGCACTTCCAAATAGTAAACTTGGTTCACTGTTTGTCCATTTGGTACAAATTTGTAATGAATAAACCCTCTGGTATCAAAAAAGGTTAGCAACGTCATTGCAACAAGTTTGTGAACTTAATTGTCAGACCTCATATGTAGACCCTTGTGAGCAGCAGCTTAATCATTCAAGGCAGGTGTCGTGCGGGAGACCCTGCTCGCTGCGCCATTGTTCAGGCGGGGTGGCCTGCGGGGTCTCTGCTCCCGCTCCCCACACAAGAACGCAGGATATGGTGAGGCCAAAAAGGAACACCCACGGAGCCATAGGTAGGGGAGTCATACCACTATATTCTCGCTGGCGACTGGGTTGGAGAAACAGGAAACAGGAGCCACATAATTGTCAACCCTCATTGCTCTGTTTGCAGGCTCAGCCACCATCTTCTTGCTAGCCCCCATTTTCTTCTCTCTCTCTTCTAGCATAGCCACAGCAGTTATATTAGTGGCCAATGGCTCACTGGTTACAGCTGACGGCCAACTAGCCACAGCTGATGGCCATGCAATCACAGTTGATGGCCATTTACTACCTGAGCCAGCACCTGTCTATGTGAGGCCGAGAGCCTGGAAACTGCTTTTTGGGGTTCTGTCCCCACAGCAGGTTGAGCTGAGCTGTACTAACAAACAATCCTGAAATTTCAGTGACTTGAAGCAATAGCAATTTATTTCTTGTCCCCACACATGGCTGGGGTCTCGCTCTCTCTGGTACCCAGGCTGCTGAAGCAGCCACTAGCAGAAACCATGACAGAGGGAACAAGTCTTTGGAGAGAAATCACAGTGGCTCTTAAAGCTTCTGCTTTAAACTTGTCCCTTCTGCTCATGTCACTGGCTAAAGCAAATCACATGGCTGTGTGTATCTTCAAGTGGGCCAGAGTGTGCTGTCTACCATACAGCCGGGGAAGAGAGAGCTGAACTGCTTGTGGGCACTCCCATGAGTATGCCACAGACACAATGGCATGCAGCTATCATCTCTGTGCTCTTTTTGCCAGTCCAATCACATATATGAAGGCATTCAGGGAGAGCTGTACCACTGCTGCTGCAAGAGTACATCATCACTTTCTCCCTGTACTGAAATACTCTACTTAAGAGTAGTAGAGTCTTGTCTTAAAGCAAAATCAGCCCTAACTCTATTAACTTTTTCACCATAGCTCCATTTTTCATTTCTTAAGTCACTGAGATTATTTTATTTGAGAACCTCTCCAAGTGCCTCCCATTTCTCTTAAGATAAACAAGTTGAAATTAGTCAGAATAGTTAAAACTTGACCACTGCAGGATGACAACTTGTGCACCTTTCTGAATTAGGCTGGTGTTTTCTTTGACAATTGTTGCACTGCTGACTTAAATTCTGTCGAAGCCCTCTGAGTCCAATTCTGTTTCCCCATGAGAGGTGTTCACTCAGATTTTCCACTTCTTTTGAATATTTTCTCCTAGAACTCATCCTGTTTTTGATGTACCACCTCTCAAATGTCTCTCTTCCAAGTTGTTAGTGTTTTAAATAGTAAGGAACAACTGGTCTACTACCTGAATAAGCCTAAAGCTAACCCGGTGTGCCATTTTTCTTATTAGAAAGCCACAGTAGCAGTGCCAAAATGTACACTCCTCAACTCAGATGTACAAAATGTATGATTTAAAGAAATCTTCGATTAACTGATCTCATTGAGATATGAAGTCCCCATTTCTACAGATGGTAGTGAAAACGTAAATTGGACAATTGGATGTCATTTTGCTTCTTCTGGTTTAAAATGGTCTCTTTAAGTTTCAAATTCCTTAAAGGGACAGTTTCTCTCATATTAAGAGTTTTCCACACTTTGTACTCTTTCTCAAGATGGCATCTGTGAACACCCCAAATGTTCATCATGGATGAATAAATTGTGGCACAATCATACAATAGACTACTACCCAGCAGCAGGGAAAAATTGACCTGCTACATGCAACAGCATGGCTGAATCTCAGAAGCATAATATTGAATGAAGAAAATCAGATGTGGGGACAGAGCCCCAGAGAGCAGTTTCCAGGCTCTCAGCCTGACGTGGGGGGGTGCTGGCTCGGGTAGTAGATGGCTGTCAGCTGTAGCTGGTTAGCCAATTGGCCACTGATATAACTGCCATGGCTGCGCTGGGGAGGGGAAGTCGGTAGGTTGACAGAAAAGTGGACAGCAGTTCGCCTATTGTGTGAATCCAGCCTCCAGTGAGACCATAGTGGTATGACTCCCCTACCTATGTCTCTGTGGGTCTTCCTTTTTGGCCTCACCATATCCTGCGTTCTTATGTGGAAAGGGGAGCTGAGACCTCGCAGCCCACCTCACATGACAAATGGCGCAGAGAGCAGGGTGTGGTGTCAGATGAAACTCTCCGGAATGTACTGTAGCAGTTTATACATATAAAAGCTCAGTTTCATAAGCAGGGTAGGGTGCCAGCCAAAACCTACCGAAGCATGGTGGAGTGGTTTGTGCGTGTGAGAGCCCTGCTTCGGGAGGCCCATGAGGAGCGACACCTGGAAAGGGAGGCGCGGTCTGCCTGGGAGACTCAAGCCTCCAGCTGGCACACCACCCTCTTGCCCATGGAAGGCGTTGACTTCATTTTGGTAATCTGCTGTGGCCTTAGGCTCCGAGGGTTGTGGACATCTTACACGGAGGCCTCCACCCACTCAGACACCTGGCACGGTGAGCAAGATTCCGACCAGGTAGGAATGGAGTCTGACTCTGGGCAGGAGGACGTGTGGGCCCCACACAGTGTGTGGTGTCCAGTGGCCACTGTTCTCAGGAGTTGGACCCCCAACGAGGGGTGGGAGGACATGGACGGCTCTCCAGCCAGTGTAGAGAGGGCCCTGCAGGCTTTGGCTAAGCGGTTGCCAGAGGAAGCGAAGGCTACAGTCGGCCGCGTGGGCTGGATGTTCCTCACGGCCTTGAGTTGTAATACGGAAAATGCGCCTAATGAAATGGCCCAGGTGCTGGACCAGGTGTCCCGGTTGGAAGTGCTGGAAGCTCGGGTCCTCCTGTTGGAAGAGGGGCCCCACAGTGGAGACTCTGAGGCAGAGGCGGAGGAAGCGAGTGGAGACAATGTAGCTCCCAACCCCGAAGCCCAGCCAATCTTGAAGCAAAGGGTAAAATGTGAGCAACCTTTGGGCCCCAGGGGCGTTGCTGCCGGCAACCCAGCTGTGACTGAGTTCACAACCTACCCCTCTTACACTCCCACTGAGTTGCAGGAGCTGGGGAGGCGGTACCGACAGCGCCCTGGAGAGCCAGTCTCGGCTTGGCTATTACGTTTATGGGATGAGGGAGTAGACAGCATTCTCTGCTCCCCAGGTGAGATGGAAAAGCTAGCCTTCATGACAGTGCATCCATCTCTGCGACAAAGGTTACAGAACTGCCATAGGTTGGCCCAAAACCAGGGCAACTGTTCTCTAATGGAGTGGCTCACTGCTGTGGTACACACAGTGTGGGGACAGAGCCAGGAGTGCAGTTTCCAGGCTCTTGGCCTCATGTATAAAGGTGCTCACTTGGGTAGTAACTCGGGTATGGCCATCAACTGTGATTGGATGGCCATCAGCTGTGTCTAGTTGGCTATCAGCTATAACCAGTGAGCCATTGGCCGATAATATAACTGCCATGGCTACGCTAGCAGAAAATGGGGGCTAGCAAGAAGATGGTGGCTGAGCTAGCAAGCGCGGATTGCAGTTAGCAAGTGAAGTTGGTTGGCAGAGAGAAGTGGACAGCAGGTTGCGGATCATGTGGCTCCTGCTTCCTGTGTCTCTAACTCAGCCACCAGCAACAATATAGTGGTATGACTCCCCTATCTGTGGCTCCATGGGTGTTCCTTTTTGGCCTCACTATGTCCTGCATTCTTATGTCCAGAGCGGAGCTGAGACCTCACCTGCTGCCCTGCATGACACATGGCGCTGTGAGCAGGATTCCCCACATGACACCAGACAACAAAAACTACACACTGTATGATTCTACTTATATGAAGTTCAACAACTAACCTATGTTAACTAACTTATGTTTTTAACTAATCAAGTTAAAAAGTGGTTCTAAAACTGTGGCAGGGGAGATTGCCTGGGAGGGAGCTGTGAGGGCCTTCTAGGGCACTGACATGATCTATATTCTACTTTGGGTGGTGAGTGCATATGTGTGCACATGGATAAACATCCATCAAGCTGTATACTTAGGATGTGGATACTGCTCGCTGGGTATATTACAGCTCAATAAAACAACAACAACAAAAATGGCATCTGGTTATGGGGAAAAGCTTAACTAGCTTGGGGTGGTGGGGAAAGAGTAGCTTATCTGTGGATGTTCGCTGGCCTCCTTCAGGGGTCTTTCCTGTTTGGTCTGGGCATCTTCTTTACAAGTTTCTGTTGAGGGGTGTTGGTTCCACCTATTTTAGAGGACTCACTGCTCAAGTCTCCTCTGCCTCAGCCTTCTGTTCTGAGTTCCTCATTTCAACTCCAGACCTCTGGCTCACTTTTCTCTGAACGTTTCAACTCCTTTCTCCCCTGCAGGTGAGCAACTCCCAGGCCCTAAGGAAAGGGATCTGATCGCAGACCGTTCTACTCCACTGACTTGGCACCCACTCCAACTGACACTTTCTAGAGGAGGGGTTGTGCCCCACTGTGCCAACAAGGGGTGTTTATCCTTCCCGTGTCTGAGAGCCACTACCTGTGACATTTCCTCTCTGGGCCAGCTCCGTCCTATTTTCTGGGACAACTATGGGACAAGAGCTACAGGTGAAAACACTGCATTGACGTTCATAAAAGTAAGGTGCATTGGAAGGTATTTAAACATTTATTATATCCATCACTTTTGATTTCCTTTACATAGTTGATTTCTTTTCATCATGTGCTTTGGATTCAAATCAGAGTGGCTAAAATAGAATCACAACATTTTCACGATGAAGCAGTTCTTAATTATCATTCCAGATTTTAAATGGGACATTGTGTGGTCTTGTTGTGTGGTCCTAAGCTTTGAATACATTTAGCATCCCTGCTCTGCCCCCACAACACACACAGAAATTTCACTCGTCAATCATTATGACCACCAAAAATACCCCCCAATACCCCCCATGGTTCTAAATGCCTGAAGGCAGGGTTTTAGTCCAAATTGTTTGTTTTAAATATAAGGAAACTAAAGCTCAAAGCAGAAAATGACTTATCCAAGTCAGTTGCAAAGCAGGCATTAGACCCTGATCTGGTTTCCCTGAGAAATTTATGATACCTCAGTGGCTTTCAGTTTAGGTTTGAGGAACTAAAACAAGGCATTGACAGGGAATTTCCGTTTCTTATTCAGTTTCTGCTTTCCTTTCTTGCAGTAGAAGCTGCCTAGTCATTTCCTCTTTCCCTCCCTTGAGAGTTAGCAGACGTTGGTGTTTCAGAGCCCTTGGTCCCCTCAACCAGAGCAGCAATGGGACCATGTCTGAGAACTTGCTGGTAGACACAGCTAGAGTGGACTCGCCCTGTTTATCCATACTCTCCTCTCTAACCAGTTTATATAATATGCAAACACGCAAGGGCTAGCCATTTCTTCACCATTCTCTGCTTCCCACCAGAAATCAACAAAAGGATATGAGAACACACCAAGGTCTCACTTATTCTACTTCAGAAGCGTGCAATGCTTGGCAAAAAATCGATTGCTTCAGAAGCACTCGATTTTAATGCATTGTGTCATTCAGGTAAAATAACATGTTGGCAGAGTGTAGAGCAAAGTGAGGAGTTTCAGCAGGTTGTTGAGTATACAGGAATTAGGGCTATTCATTCATTCATTCATTCATTCATTCATTCATTCATTTACTAGGTCAGTTCTTAGTGAACACTTACAATGACTGAGTCCATTCTGGTGACCGGGTAACACACTGGCAAACACAACTTTTCCAAACCTTGCAAACTTACAGTCTGTAGTCTCAGTCCCAAAGCTGGCCCTGCTGCCTACCAGCTGTCTGACGCATTGAGTGAGTTGCTTAATGTCTCTGGACCTCTATCTTTTCATCAACAAAACAAAAATGAAAGTAGAGCTCTGATGATTAAGTGTAAAAAAGTATAGAAACGGACTAGCCCCATTCCTGGAACATAGTAAGAGCTATGTAAGTGACACTTTTTATTATTTCTAAAAATTTAACATTTCATAGAAGAAATCCCTAAATCTCCATACCTACAATCTAGACATGAAGTTTTGACTAAGGGCTCTCCATTTCCCCTCAAATTATGTATAATAAACCTACTTTTCCCAGAGTTGTATAGTTTTATATTGTAAACCAAAATATATATAATATATATATATATATATATTTTATATGTACAAAATATATATATATATATATATATATATATATATATTTACTTGTGTGTGTGTATGTATGGAGGGGTTTAGCTGGTCTGGTACCATACTTTCTATATTCTAAGATGAGGACAGCAATAATTTCTATTTGTGGTACACAATTAAAAGCCACGGGTAAAAACTCTTGCCATCAGCCATGAGTTTTGAGATATTCTGTTCTCTCTCCTGAGCCTCTACTCTTGACACTTCATTTAGCCCCTGCTGCCTGATCTTGAAATTTATAAAACTTCTAAATAGAGTGCTTATTTCAGGCTGGCCAAACCCTCGAAATTATTTGCCAGCAGACTTTTGGAAACATGTACCCTTACTGTAAGCAACAGCAGCCAAAGAGAAGCCTGTGTGTTTGCTCCCAACCTTCTTCCCTCTGAGCCTCTGCGTCCACTTCTGGGCTGGCAGGGGGAACTACAGGCAGAGGAAGGAGCCCAGCTTTGGGGTCAGTGCCGAACGTGCAATGCTTGGCAAATTACAAAGTGTTGAGAGCCTCCAGTTTCTCCACTGGTAAAGTACGGAGCATTCCTTCAACTTTGGAGGGTTATTGAGATAATTTATTAAGTTAATGATTAAAAAAGTCACTCATAAATAGCAGTTTGTGAATAGATAAGACTTCTTATAAATCAGGAATTAGTCTTAAAAGCAAACTCCCTGGGAGGGATGGTGGGCATTTCAGTCATATTGTGTATGTGACATCCCTGGACATTTTCTACAGGCCCTTTCCATGGAGGGAGGGTGCAAAGAAGGCTTCTCTAAGCCTTCAGGTGCAGGAAGGGAGGGGAGTGTGTCATAGAAACTGAGTGGAGTATCCAGGACATACTTCCATCACGGTTGGCCTTGGCTCTTCTGGGGCTGGCAGGTCTCCTTAAAGCTCATCCCAAATTGACAACATTTTAAAAGATGCTTCTCTCAGCAAAGCTAAACATTTTAGGTGTGTCAACCTGTAGACTTTCCACATTCTTTCCCAGATGGCCCAGAAACTGCCTGCACACATTTATGGTTCTAGGGTTCTGTATACTTTGAAAAGACTTTCTTAACATGTGTTGATTTTTTCTTTTGACAATGTTTTTTGAGAGTCTACTATGTCTTAGCTGTCATCTTTGTAGCTGGGATCCCAACAGTGAACAGGCTAGATTTATATTTGCTTTTCTGAGTTTGAACTCTTGGGAAGGGGTAGGGGAGACAGCTATGGCACGTGGATGATAGATGTGAAGCTGTAATAAACCCTACAAAACAATTAGAGCCAGAGTGAGTGAGAGTGTTGAGGGAGGCTCTCTGAGGAAGCGGCCTGTGAGTAGTAAGAACGAGGTAAGGGAGTGAGTCGTGCAGATCTCTGCAGCAGGGGCATCCCGGCGGAAGGTAGGGCAGTGCAAAGGCTCAGAGGCGGCAGTAGGATATGATTCCCACTCCCCACATGAGGACGCTGAGACTCCAGAAAATTAAGTCACTTGCTCAAGGCCATGAGGTAAAAAGAAGACCTTGATCTTGAACCCTTTTGCTCATCAGTTATTGCAGAACTTTTAGCACTCATGTAACCCAATTGCATTAACTCAATTACAAAGTTATTTGTTCCAGTTTTCCCACAAACCAAGGGACATCTATCATTATTTGGGTAATCATTATTATTAATGGCTAATATTTATCAAGTGTGTACTACATGCTGGGTTCTGTGCTGAGTTTCTCAAGTGTAGTCTCATTTCAGTTTATCAGGAATTCTATGAACAAGTACTACTAAGCCTAGATGTATAGATGAGGAAACCAAGGCTTAGAAAGGAGAAACTATTTGTCCAGGGACACATAAAGCCTACCAATCTAACCTTGAACCACTAAATGACTTTTTTGAAATTTAATACCCAACAGAAAAGAATTTTAACAATAAATGAAATATGGTTTCTCTAAACTGGCTCCTTGGAGCAGCATGGGCCTGAGGCTTTCCACTGAGACTGGGCTCCAAGAAACCTTTGCAAGGTCCAGGTTGTACCCAAAGTTGGCAGAAAAGGAGATGGGAAAGGAGTTCTAGGAGGAGCACTGGGAAACCCAAGCAGACAGCATCACCAAAGCCAACTCACAGGGTTGGGCAGGGAAGTAGCAATTAGGTACAAGGCTTTGGAAAGGAACTTAGAGACCCCAGGACCAAGCAAGCCGTGGCCATGGAAAAACACAGAAGCTAGGACGGAAGTGCTGAAGGACTGCAGTGGGGCATTTAGAAGGGGTGCAGCCTCACCTGGGCTGCAGAGAGAGTCAGGGAGGCCTCTGAGTCACCAGTGTCTATGGGCTGTTCCATTTACAATATGCTTTCCCTATGTGTTCACCAAGGCTCTTTCCTTCCACTCTTGGAGGAAGGTCATTCTAAATGCCAGCTTCCTTTGGAAACAGGCTTTTCTTCGGGAGGAGTCCAAGAAACAAAAACAATGAGACACAAATTTTTAAAGTTTTTGGAAATCTTTGGGCTCTGAGAGCTTGATATAACAGTAAAGGGTAAGGGCTTTGGAATGCGACAAAGCCAGGTTTGAATTCCAGTTCTTTTGGGGAGCAATGGGGCCCTGAGCAATCATTACTCTCTTGAAGCTTCCAATTACTCATCTGTAAAGTGGATTGAAAACATCTACTTTATAGGGTTAACAAGAGTAAATTAGGTACATTATTATATGTGAACTTCTTCATCCAGAGAAAGTAGTCAATAAATGAAAGATATTATTATAATCATCATCATCATCATCATCATCATCATTATTATTATGTGAATTTAAAAAAGCATCTTCTGTGGTTTGGCATTTTCTTACAAAACTAAACATACTCTTGCCATACAATTTAGCAATCAAGCTCATTAGTATTTACTCGAATGAGTTGAAAACTTATATCCACACAAAATCCTGCACACATATGTTTATACCAACTTTATTCAGAGTTACTGAAAACTTGGAAGCAATCAAGATGTCCTTTAGTAGGTGAGTAGATAAATAAACTGTGATCCATCCAGACACGAATATTATTCAGCACTAAAAAGAAATGAGCTATCATGCCATGAAGACATGGAGGAGCTTTAAATGCATATGACTAAGTGAAAGGAGCCAATCTAAATATATATCATTCCAGAAAAGGCAAAACTATACAGATAGTGAAGAGATCTTTGGTTGTCAGTTGTTGGGGGTGGGAGCAGTGGGCAGAGATGAATAGGCAGAACACAGGATTTTTAGGGCAATGAAGCTATTCTGTGTGCTAATATAATGGTGGATACATGTAATTATGATTTGTCTAAACTCATAGAACACACAGCACCAAGAATGAACCCTAAACTATGGACTTTGAATGATTATGACATGTCGATGTAGGTTCATCAGTTGTAACACATGTACCATAAGGCTCAGGATTGTGACAGTGGGGGAGGCTGTGCATGTTGGGGGAGAGGGAGCAGGAAGGACATGGGAGCTCTTCTGGCTCAGTTTTTATGGGAACCTAAAACTGCTCTAAACAAGTCTAACATTTGAAGTTTTAAAAACTCCAAAAGAAAATTAACAAAACAAAATAACAAAGGTATGGCTTCCTTTTTTTTTTAAAAAAAAAAGCACTTTCTAATGTTATCTTCTCCATGAATCCACTTCTGACAACTCCAACCAGATTACTAAAATATATTTTCTTTCTTAAAATTCTCATTGCAACTTGTCTAGCAATTATTATTTTGGTCAAATTAAAATAATGAGGGGATTTATCTTATTTCCTTTACTACAATGCATTGGAAGTTTCTTGATGGAACAACAGTGTACTTACTACTAAGTTCTCCACCTTGCAGTGCCTTGCACATGGATGCTTCTCAAGAAAACACACTTGTGGTATTTGATCATTAGATTACAGATTTCCGGCATTGTCCCATAAAGGATTCACTAGACACATGTGACCATTTAAATTTAAAATTAAATGAATCCAAAATTAAATTAATTTAAATTAAAAAATTTTTTTCGGGAGTGACATCATCAAAATGGCAGCGTGACGTGAGCCTCTTGAAATCTCCCTTGGAATATACAACAAATTGAACAACTATAACTCCACAAAGGACTCCCTGCACAGCAGACAGACAAGATGAAGAGGCTCACTACTGAATTCACCTAAAGGTGGGTGAATCCTGCACGTGGGGGAGAAGGGAGAGGAGAAGTGCGGAGACAGAGCCCCGCGGGCGCAGGATGCAGACCTAGCTCAGTGCTCCGAGCTTGCTGCATCGGGCAACTACCGCAGCTGTGGGAGATGGAAGAACTCCGACTGCTAGGGCTCCCGCTTATGGCCCACAGGGCTGAGGGGACAGCATATAGCACGGCTGAACCCAACGCTCATGGCAGAGACCTCGGAGCAAAGACTGAGGGAAGAAGGCTAAAAACGGTGGTTTAAACCCTCACTGCCCAGCAAAGAACGGAAGCCTTTGGCAATGAGACTAGCCGCCCCCTCCCCACCCTCCAGAGCTCGCCCTGCCCCCACCTGCCCAGTGCTAGAAGCAGAACAATAGCAGTGTCAGATCAAAAGAACAGAATATTTGCAGTTCTGAGAACTGTGGTCAGCAGACATAGATTTGCAGCCCAACTAGTTCCGGCAAAGGGGAAGGAGTTGTGGAAGCAGGGCTGGCTGTGGTGGTGGTCGCCACCATTGCTCTGGGCCACCTCTCACAAACCACCCCGCCCCTGTCCCCACCTATCTGGGCAGATCCCTGTAGGAGTAAACAGAACTGTTGAAACACACGGGCTCTGAATCTGGTGCAGGAAGAGCTTTGGAACTTCAAAAGCTCTCTGCATCCCCACACAGATGTGGCAACCTATGACCCAGGTGAACTGTTAACAGAGGAGAAGCCTGCTTTCCAGGGAATCCCCCCATTATGTGAGAAGCTGGAATAGTACAGAGAAAACATAACACTACAGTGTGTGAGAGAAAAAAAGGCTGCAGTCGGAGAGAAAATAAAACATTCTACCAACACATACTGGAAAACAAAAGAAAGACATCTTCCTATCAACCTGTTGCAGAACCCACTCCTGTAGATGTCTAGGAAGAGAAATAATAAATCATTAATTGCCATGAATAACCAAGGCAACAAGATAGCTCAGAAAGAAAGTGAAAAGTCTCCAGAAAATGAGCTTAAAGATATGGAAATATGTCACTTAAATGACAGAGAATTCAAGATTGCAGTTCTGAAAAAACTCAACGAGGTGCAAGAAAACACAGAAAGGCTGTTGAATGAATTCAGAAACACAATCAAAGAACAACATGAACATTTTACCAAAGAGATTGAAATTTTAAAAAAGAACCAAATAGAATTTCTGGAGATTAAGAACTCAACAGAAGAAATGAAGAATAAAATAGCCAGCTTAGGTAGTAGAGTTGACTAGATGGAGGAAAGAATCAGTGACATCGAAGATAGAAACCTGGAAATGACATGGATGGAAGAAGAAAGAGACTTGAGACTTCAAAGAAATGAAAGAACTCTACAAGAACTTTCTGACTCCATCAGAAAGAGCAATATAAGAATAATGGGCATACCAGAAGGAGAAGAAAGAGAGAAGGGAACAGAGATTATAGTCAAACAAATAGTCGATGAGAATTTCACAAACTTGCAGAAAGAATTGGATCCTCAAATCCAAGAAGTAAATAGAACACCTAATTACCTCAACCCCAATAGGCCTTCCTCAAGGCACATTGTATTGAAGCTGTCAAAAATCAACGACAAAGAATCCTCAAGGCAGCCAGGGAAAAGAAGACGGTAACCTACAAAGGAAAGCCCATTAGAATATCATCAGATTTTTCAGCAGAAACTCTATAAGCCAGGAGGGAGTGGAACCAAATATTCAAACTATGGAAAGAGAGAAATTATGAGTCAAGAATAATATACCCAGCAAAGACATCGTTCAGTTATAGAGGAGGAATAAAGACCTTTCCAGACATACAGAAGCTGAGGGAATTTTCTAATACACAACCTGCACTACAAGAAATACTAAAGGAGGCTATCGACCACCATCAACAGGGACAATTTGTGACAACCAAAACATAAAAAGGGGAGAGTAAAGGCCTGAACCTGAATATGGGAACAGAGAAAGTAAGCATGTTGAAGAAAATGGAATACTCTAAATACCAAACTTTCTTTTACATAAACTTAATGGGAACTACTCCAAAAACTTCAGAACTGAAATATATAACATAATAAAAGAAGAAACAGAGGGAAAAATCATAGAATACCACCACACAGAAAAAATAGTCAACAACAAAAAGAAAGAAACAATGTAGACACACTCTTACCAGAAACCTCACCCCAGTCAGAATGGCTATCATCTACAAGACAAATAGTAACAAATGTTGGAGAGGCTGTGGAGAAAAAGGAACCCTCATACACTGTTGGTGGGAATGCAGACTGGTGCAGCCTCTATGGAAGGCAGTGTGGAGGTTCCTCAAAAAATTACCCATGGAATTATCATATGACCCAGCAATCCCTCTCCTGAGTATCTACCCAAAAAATCTGAGAACATTTATCCATAAAGACAAGTGTGCTCCAGTGTTCATTGCAGCTTTATTTACGGTGGCCAAGACATGGAAACAACCAAAATGTCCTTCGATAGATGAATGGATAAACAAGGTGTGGTATATATACACCATGGAATACTATTCGGCAGTATGAAAAGATGAAATAGGGCCATTTGTGACAACATGGATGGAACTTGAGATTATAATGCTAAGCGAAATAAGTCAGACAGAGAAAGCAGAGAACCCTATGATTTCACTGATATGTGGTATATGAACCAAAAACAACAAAAGTACAAGACAAACAAATGAGAAACAAAAACTCATAGACACAGACAATAATTTAGTGGTTACCAGATGGGCGGGTGGTGTTAGATGAGGGTAAACGGGATCAAATATATGGTGATGGAAGGAGAACTGACTCTGGGTGGTGAACACACAATTGGATTTATAGATGATGTAATACAGAATTGTACACCTGAAATCTATGTAACTTTACTAACAATTGTCACCCCAATAAACTTTAATTAAAAGTAAATTTCGATTACAGTTGACATTCAATATTATATTAGTTTCAGGTGTATAACATCATATATATATGTCTGATGAGGTGATTCCCCCCATAAGTCTAGTACCCACCTAACATACATTATTATTATAAGTGACTGTATTCCCTATGCTGTACTTTGCATCCCCATGGCTATTTTATTACTGCCAATTTGTACTTTTTAACCCCTTCACCCTTTTCATCCAGCCCAACAACACCCCTCCCATCTGGCGATAATCAATTTATTGTCTGTATCTGTGAGTTTGTTTCTGTTTTGTTTGTTCATTTATTTTGTGTTTCAGATTCCACATATATGAGGTGTGATACTATGAATGTTTAAATTAGACAAATTATTATAGTAAAAAACACATTGCCATTAATTCCCCTCAAAATACTCTCCCTTGCTTCGAACATACTTATCCCATCTTTCTGAAGCAGTTCTGGAAGTCCTCTTTCATTGAGTGTCTTTAATTGCACTTTCGTGGCTGCCTTTATGTCCTGAATGGATTCAAAATGTGTACCTTTCAAGGTCATTTTTACTTTGGGGAAAAGCCAGAAGTCGTACGGTGCCAGATCCAGTGAATAAGATAGATGAGGACACACTGTAATGTTTTTATTTGACAGAAATTGCCATACCAGAAGTGATGTGTGACACTGAGCCTTTCCATTGTGATCACAAAATATGGTGAATGCTGCTGCCGAGTGCCATCCAATGGAAAAGCAGGGATCTTCAATACAGGAAGCGGTACGTGGAACCTTAGTAACAGTGTGTGACAAGTTTCAACTTGTTCGGTGCAGTAAGTCGGGTATGAACTGTGGTTGTGAGGTGTATTTTAAAGTGATCTGTAAATCATCCTCCATCATGACAATGCTCCATGTCACACATCAATTCTGGTATGGCAATTTCTGTCAAATAAAAACATTACTGTGTGTCTTCATCCACCGTATTCACAAGATCTGAGGCCACTCGACTTCTGGCTCTTCTTCAACGTCAAAATGACCATGAAAAGTAAACATTTTGAATCAATTCAGGACATTGAGGCAGCCATTGACAGAGCAACTAGACACTCAAGAAAGAGGACTTCCAGAACTGCTTCAGAAAGTGGCAAGAACGATGGGATAAGTGTGTTTGAAGCGAGGGGGAGTATTTTGAGGGGAATTAATGGCAATGTGTCTTTTACTGTAATAAACTTTTTTTGTTTAAACATTTACTTTTAGTCTTTGATCACACCTCGCATATTTTAGATATTACCCCCCTACTGGATTTATCATTGGCAAATATCTTATTCCATTTGGTAGGTTGTCTTTTCATTTTGTTGAAAATTTCCTAAACTGTGCAAAGAACGTTTTAGTTCGATGTAGTCCCATCTGTTTATTTTTTCTTTTGTTTCCCTTGCTGAAGGAGACATATTAAAAAAGGCTTTGCTAAGACTGATCTCAAAGAATTTACTGCCTATGTTTTCTTCTAGTGATTTTACGGTTTCAGGTATTACATTTAATCCATTTTGAGTTTATTCTTGTATAAGGTGCAAGAAAGGAGTATAGTTTCTTTTTATTTTGCTTTGTTGGGTTTTTTTGCATGTATCTGTCAAATTTTCACCTCATTTATATAAAAGACAGTTTTTACCCCATTGTATATTCTTATCTCTTTTGTAATAGATGAATTGACCATGGGTTTATTCTGGGCTTTCAATTCTGTTCCATTGATCTCTATATCTGTTTTTATGCCAGTACCATGTTATTTTGATCACTATAGTCTTTTAGTATAGTTTGATATCTGGCAGTGTGATACCTCCAACTTTATTCTTCTTTCTCAAGATTGCTTTGGCTATTCAGGATCTTTTGTGGTTCCATATACATTTTAGGATTATTTGTTCTAGTTCTATGAAAAACACCATTGGTATTTGATAGGGGATGCACTGAGTCTATTGATCGCTTTGGGTAGTATGGACATTTTAATGACATTAATTCTTCCAAGCAATGAGCATGGTATTGCCTGACATTTATTTGTATCTTCTTCAGTTTTTTTCTTCAATGTCTTATAGTTTTCCAAGTACAGGTTTTTTAAGTACTTGGTTAAATTTATTCCTAAGTATTTTTTTTTTATGCAATTGTAAATGGGATTGTTTTCTTAAATTTTTCCTGATAGTTTGTTATTGGTGTGTAAAAATGCAACCAATTTCTGAATACTAATTTTTATCCTGCTACTTTACTGAATTCATTTATCAGTTACAGAGGTTTTTTGGTGGACTCCTTAGGGTTTTCTATATGTGTTGTCATGTCATCTTCAAATAATGACAGTTTTACTTCTTCATTTCTGATTTGGATGCCTTTTATTTCTTTTTCCTGTCTGACTGCTGTAGCTAAAACTTCCAGGACTATTTTGAATAACAGTGGTGAGAGCGGACATCCTTGTCTTGTTCCTGATATTAAGGTAAACTCTATTAGCTTTTCACCATTGAGTATGATGTTAGCTGGCAGTTTGTTACATATGGCCTTTATTATCTTGAAGTATGCTCTCCCTATTTCTACTTTACTGAGTGTTTTCATCATGAATGGATGTTGGATTTTGTCAAATGCTTTTTTTTGCATCTGTTTATATGATCATATGATTTTTATCCTTCATTTTGTTTACATGGTATACCACATTAATGATTTGTGGATATTAAATCAACCTTAAATCCTCGGAATAAATCTCATTGGATCATAGCATATGATCTTGTTAATGTATTGCTGAATTCATTTTGCCAGTATTTTGTTGAGCATTTTTGCATCTATGTTCATCAGGGATATTGGCCTATAATTTTTTACAGTGTTTTTGCCTGCTTTTGGTAGCCGGGTAATGCTGGCCTCATAAAATGAACTTGGGAACCTTACTGCCTCTTCAATTTTTGGAATGGTTTTAGAAGGATAGGCATTAATTCTTTGAATACTTGGTAAAATTCATCTGTGAAGCCACCTGATCCAGGACTATTGTTTGTTGGGAATGTTTTGATTACTGATTCAATTTCATTAATAGTGATTGGCCTGTTCAGATTTTCTCTTTCTTTTTGATTCAGTCTTAGAAGATTGTATGTGTCTAGAAATTTATTCATTTCTTCCAGGTTGTCCAATTTGTTGTCATATAATTGTTTGTAGTAGTTTCTTATAATCCTTTGTGTTTCTGTGGTGTCCATGTTTACTTCTCCTCTTTCATTTCTGATTTTACTTATTTGGGTCCTCTCTCATTTTTTCTTGATGAGTCTGGTTAAAGGTTTGTCATTTATTTTATCTTTTCAAGAAATCCTCTCTTTGTTTCATTGATCTTTTGTATTATTATTGTTTAGATTCTATTTCACTTATTTCTGTTCTGATCTTTATTATTTCCTTCCTTCTATTTACTTTGGGCTTTGGTTGTTCTAGTTCCTTTAGATGTAAGGTTAGACTGTTAATTTGAGATTTTTCTTGTTTTTTGAGAGAGGCCTGTATTGTTATGAATTTCCCTCTTAGAACTGCTTTGGCTGTGTCCCATAGATTTGGAGTCATTGTGTTTTTATTTTTCATTTGTCTCAAGGGTTATTTTGATATCCCTTGCTTTGAACTGATTGTTAACCATTTATTTTTTAGTAGCATGTTATTTACCCTCCCTGTGTCTGTGTGTTTCTCATTTTTCTTCTTGTAATTGATTTCTAGTTTCATACCATTATGATCAGAGACAATGCTATTGAGACCTGTCTTGTGGCCTAACATGTGATCTATCCTGAAAAATGTTCCATGTGCACTTGAAAAGAATGTATATTCTACATTCTTTGGGTGAAATGGTCTAAAAACATCAATTAAATTCATTTGGTATAACGTGCCATTTATGGTCACTGTTTCCTTATTGATGTTCTGTCTGATGATGTATCCATTGATGTCAACGGGGTGTCCAAGTCCCCTACTATTACTGTAATATTGTTGATCTCTCACTGTATGTATGCCAATATTTCCTTTGTATATTTAGGTGCTCCTACATTGGGTGTGTAAATGTTTACAAGGGCTATATCGTCTTGTTGGATTGATCCATTTATTATATCCTTTTTTGTCTCCTGTTATAGACTTTGTTTTAAAGTCTATTTTGTCTGATATGAGTATTGCTATCCAGCTTTTTTCTTTCTTTCTTTCATTCATTTGCATGAAATATCTTTTTTCATCCATTTACTTTCAGTCTGTGTGTCTTTTGAACTGAAGTGGGTCTCTTCTAGGCAGCATATGTACAGGTCTTGTTTTGTTTTCCATTCAGCTGTCCAATATCTTTTGATTGAACCATTTATTCCATTTATTTTAAAAGTAATTATTGATAGCTATGTAGTTATTGCCATTTTATTATTGTTTTATGATGTTCTTTTATGTCTTCTCCATTCCTTTCTTATTCACTTGCTTTCTTCTCTTGTATGTTGATGACTTTCTGTAGTATTGTGTTTGGATTCCTTTCTCTTTATATGTTCTATATTGCTTGTACATTTTTGGTTTATGGTTACCATGTGCTTCATATATATCAAGCTATGTTTATAGCAGTCTATTTTAAGTTGACGGTTGCTTAAGTTTGAACACATTCTAAAATCAGTACAGCTTTTACTCACCCCCTCCAATTTTATGTTTTTCATCATTCTTTTTTTACTTCTTTTGAGTTTTGTGCATATCTCTTGATTTACTTTGTAGTTATACATAATCTTCCTACTTTTGTCTTTTAACCTTTGTACTGGCTTTATAGTTGGTCGATCCACTGCTTTTATTATGTGTTTGCCATTGTCAGTGAGGATTTTTTGTTTGAGATATTTTCCTATTCATAGTTTTTATTTTTCTTGTTCTCCTTCATAAAGAAGTCACTTTAACGTTTCTTGTAATACTGGTTTGGTGTTGATGAATTCCTTTAGATTTTTTTTGTCTGGAAAACTCCTTATCTTTCCTTTGATTCTAAATGATAGCCTTGCTGGATAGAGTAACCTTGGTTGTAGGCCCTTGCTTTTCATTACTTTCAGTATTTTGTTCCAATCTCTTCTGTTATGCAAAGTTTTTGTTGAGAAATCAGCTGACAGTCTTATGGGAGCTCTCTTGTTTGTAACTAACTGCCTTTCTCTTGATGATTTTAAGATTTTCTCTTTGTCTTTAACTGTTGGCATTTTAATTGTGGTTTGTGTTGGTGTGGGCCTATTTGGGTTCATCTTGTTTCAGACTCTCAGTTCTTCCCAGATTGTATGTCTATTTCCTTCACCAGGTTCTGGAAGTTTTCAGTCATTATTTCTTCAGATAGGTTTTTTTCAATCCCTTGCTCTCCTTACGTACCCCTATGATGCAAATGTTATACTTGATGTTGTCCCAGAGATTCCTTGAACTATCTTCATTTGTTTATTATTATTTTTTTCTTTTTGCTGCTCTGATTGGATGTTTTTCACTACTTTGTCTTCCAAATCATTGATTTGATCCTCTGTTTCATCTAATCTACTACTGATTCCATCTAATATATTCTTCATTTCTGACTATTTTTTTTTTATGGTTTCTATATGTTTGTGTAAGTTCTTACTGAGTTCATCTACTAAGTTCATTGAGTATCCTTATAAGTTGTGTTTTGAACTTTGTATCTCATAGATTGCTTGTCTCTATTTCGTTTAGTTACTCTTCTGGAGTTTTGTCTAATTCTTTTATTTGAGATATATTTCTTTGTCTCCTCATTTTGGCTGCCTCCCTATGTTTGTTTCTATGTATTAGGTAGATCTATTGCATCTCCCAGTCTTGTAAGAGTAGCTTTATGTAGTAGGTGTCCCATGGGGCCCAATGTTGTAGTATTTCTGGTCACCTGCTCCTACTGTTCCAAGGATGTCACTTGGGTGGTTTGTGTGTGCCTTCCTGTTGTAGTAGAGCCTTGATTACTGTTGTCACATCAATGGGTGGGATTGACTCCCCAGGCTGACTATGAGGACTGGCCATGACTACAGTGTATGAGCTGTTGTTTGGGGGTTGATGCCACAGAGCATGTTTTGCTTTAGTGGGGCTCTGGTACCTGCTGTGTCCACCATTCAGGTGTGTAATTTCTGGAGCTAATTGAGTGGTGCTTTGATGTGGTCTGAAGCTAACCACCAGATGTGTTGATTCTGGGCCCTCTTGGGAGGGGCTCCAGTGTAGGTCAAGTTTAACCACTGCCTATGCTCAGCTGGGGGCCACATGGTAGGAGCTACAAAATGATCTGCATTTTGCAGCTGGTCTTGGATATGTGTGGGATAGGCTATGCTGCAAACCTAGGCCAGCTGCCACTAGTTGGCTTGGGGCTGCTTAGCAAGACGTACAAGGCATGCCAACGCCAAAGCCTGCTTGTTTGGGTTTTGAGGATCTTTGAGATTTTAGGAGAGTCTGTAGTATTGTCCAAGTCTTGCTGCTTGTGTGAAACAGCTTCTGAAAGAGCTTTGGCCAGGTGCATGAGTTGGGTGTGGTGAGGTCTCTAGGAATCACCAGGGTGGGGGCTAGCTGTGTTAGATTGAGGGAGACACAGATTTGGCACCTGCCTGTGCCTACTGGAGGTGTGGAGGGAGGGCTCAACAAGGGAACAATGGTGCCTGCCAGCACTTCTGTACTGGAGGGAGCTGCCTGTCCCAGTCTCTCCCTGAACCCAAACAATTCAGTTTTTCCTAATATGTATTCCAGCTACTACATAAAGAAAAAATAAAAGAAGTAGAGTATCACGTTTTACAAATCACTAGTGATACTAAGGCTCGAGCAGATGATCACTAATATCTGCTAACATCCAAAGAGACAATCAGGCATGATGGGCCTCCTGCTATAAGAATGTGTACCTATAAAGCCAAATCTAACTTGAATGAGATCAAGCCTCAGGATTAAGCAAACAGTCATCAGAAAATGCAAGAGATGAGGAACAGGTTAAATGACATCACTGGGATGCAGCCAGCAAATCCAGATCTTGGGACAGTTTATGGGGTAAGGTCACAAAACAGATGAAGTGGAAACATGCACATAAAAATTATAAGATCTATCTGACGTACCAACCAAATGCAACAAGTAGGTCTTGTTTGGATCCTGATGGAAACAAATCAATTGTAAGAGACAGAAGTGCAGGGGAGGGGAAAAGAACTGGAGAAAGTTAAACAATGACAGGATATTAAGAAATTAGTATAGTTTTTTTTTTGTTGTTTTTAAGGGGGCACAGCTCACTGTGGCTCATGTGGGGATAGAACTGGCAACCTTGGTGTTATTAGCTCCATGCTCTAACCAACTGAGCTAACCGGCCACCCCCTTATAGATATTTAAAGTGTGATTATGTGACATGGTTATGTCTTTTGTAAAGAATTCTTATATTTAGTGATGTTGAGCATTTTTTCATATGTCTATTTGCCATTTGTATGTCCTCTTTGGAGAAATGTCTCTTCAAGTCCTCTGCCCATTTTTCAATTGGGTTGTTTGGTTTTTTTGTTGTTGAGTTGCATGAGTTCCTTGTATATTCTGGATACTAGCCCCTTATCGGAGGCACTGTTTGCAAAAATCTCCCATTCAGTTGGTGGCCTCTTTATTTTGTCAATGGTTTCTTTTGCTGTGCAGAAGCTTTTATGTTTCATATAGTCCCATTCGTTTATTTTAGCTTTTATTTCCATTGCCTTTGGAGTCAAATCACTAACCATCAGAGAAATGCAAATCAAAACCACAAAGAGATATCACCTCACCCTAGTCAGAATGGCTATCATCAACAAGACAAATAGTAACAAATGTTGGAGAGGCTGTGGAGAAAAAGGAGCCCTCATACACTGTTGGTGGGAATGCAGACTGGTGCAGCCGTTATGGAAGGCAGTGTGGAGGTTCCTCAAAAAATTACGAATATAATTACCATATGACCCAGCAATCCCTCTCCTGGGTATCTACCCAAAAAATCTGAAAACATTTATACATAAAGACACGTGTGCTCCAATGTTCATTGCAGCTTTGTTTACGGTGGCCAAGACATGGAAACAACCAATATGTCCTTGAATAGATGAATGAATAAAGAAGTTCTGGTATATATACACAATGCAATAGTATTCGGTGGTAAGAAAAGATGATATAGGAACATTTGTGACAACATGGATGGATCTTGAGAGAGTAATGCTGAGCGAAACAAGTCAGACAGAAAAAGCAGAGAACCATGTGATTTCACTGATATGTGGTATATAAACCAAAAACAACAAAAGAACAAGACAAACAAATGAGAAACAGAAACTCATAGACACAGACAATAGTTTAGTGGTTGCCAGAGGGTAAGGGGGGCGGGGGGTGGGGGGTCGGAGATGAGGGTAAGGGGGATCGACTATATGGTGATGGAAGGAGAACTGACTCTGGGTGATGAACACACAATGGGATTTATAGATGATGTAATACAGAATTGTACACCTGAAATCTATGTAAGTTTACTAACAATTGTCACCCCAATAAATTTAATAAAATAAAATAAAAAAAACACAAAACAAAACAAAAAAAAATTAATGTGACAAAGAGCTGGTTCTTTGTAAAGATTTACAAAATTGACAAACACTTGGCTAGACTCAGTATGATAAAAAGAGAGAAGACACTAACAAAATCAGAAATGAAAAAGGGGAAGTTATTGATCATGGACACCACAGAAATACAAAGGATCATTCAAGAATGCTATGAAGGACTATATGCCACTAAATTCAATAACCTAGAAGAAATGGACAAGTTCTTAGAAACATATAGCCTTCCAAGGCTGAACCATGATGAACTGGAAAATCTAAACAGACCGATCACCAGGAATGAAATCGAATCAGTATCCAAAACCTTCCCAAAAGCGAAAGTCCGGGACCAGATGGCTTCACTGGTGAATTCTACCAAACCTTCAAAGAGGATCTAATACCAGTCCTGCTCAAACTCTTACAAAAAATTGAAAAACAGACAGCACTCCCTAACTCATTTTATGAGGCCAACATTACCCTGATACAAAAACCTGGTAAGGACAGCACAAAAAAAGAATACTACAGACCAATATCTCTGATGAATACAGATGGAACAATCCTAAACAAAATTCTGGCAAATTGAACACAACAATGCATTAAAAAGGTTATTCATCACGACCAAGTGGGGTTCATCCCTGGGGCACAAGGATGATTCAACATCTGCAAATCCATCAATGTGATACATCACATAAACAAAATAAAGGACAAAAATCATATGATTATATCAATTGATGCAGAAAAAGCATTTGACAAGATACAACATCCATTTTTATGATTAAAACACTTAATAAAATGGGTATAGAAGGAAAATACCTTAACATAATAAAGGCCATATATGACAAGCCCTCAGCTAATCTCATAATTAATGGTGAAAAACTGAAGCCCTTTGCTCTATGTTCAGGAACACGACAGGGCTGTCCCCTATCACCTCTGCTTTTCAACATAGTGTTGGAAGTCCTTGCCAGAGCAATCAGGCAAGAGAAAAAATAAAAAACATCCAATTTGGGAATGAAGAAGTTAAATTGTCACTCTTTGCAGATGACATGATGCTATATATAGAAAACCCTAAAGACTCCACCAAAAAGCTATTAGAAACAATCAACAAATACAGTAAAATTGCCAGCTACAAAATCAACGTACAAAAGTCTATTGCATTCCTATATACTAACAATGAAGTCTCAGAAGAAATACAAAAAACAATTCCTTTTGCAATTGCAGAAAAAGAATAAAAAACCTAGGAATAAACTTAACCAAGGATGTGAAAGACCTATATGCTTAAAACTATAAGACATTTTTGAAAGAAATTGAAGAAGACACAAAGAAATGGAAAGACATTCCGTGCTCATGGATTGGAAGAATCAACATAGTTAAAATGGCCATATTACCCAAAGCAATATACAGATTCAATGCAATCCCCATCAAAATCCCAATGGCATATTTTAAAGAAATAGAACCAAAAATCATCAGATTTGTTTGGAACCTCGAAAGACCCCGAATGGCCAAAGCAATCTTAAGAAAAAAGAACAGTACTGGGGGTATCACACTCCCTGACTTTAGCTTGTACTACAGGGCTACAATAATCAAAACAGCATGGTATAGGCAGAAAAACAGACACATAGACCAATGGAATAGAATTGAGAACCCAGAAATAAAACCACATAAATATTGACAGACAGTTTTTGACAAAGAAGCTAAAAACATACAATGGAGGAAAGACAGCCTCTTCAATAAATGGTGCTGGGAGAATTTTATTGCCATGTGCAAAAGAATGGAACTGGACTCCTATCTGTCACCATGTACCAAAATTAATTCAAAATGGGTCAAAGACTTAAGCATAAGACCTGACACAATAAACTGCATAGAACAAAACATAGGTACTAAACTTATGGACCTTGGGTTTAAAGAGCATTTTATGAATTTGACTCCAAAGGCAATGGAAGTAAAAGCTAAAATAAACGAATGGGACTATATGAAACTTAAAAGCTTCTGCACAGCAAAAGAAAACATCGACAAAATAAAGAGGCCACCAACTGAATGGGAGAAGATTTTTGCAAACAGTGTCTCTGATAACGGGCTAATATACAAGGAACTCATGAAACTCAGCACCAAAAAAACAAACAACCCAATTGAAAACTGGGCAGAGGACCTGAAGAGACATTTCTCCAAAGAGGACATACAAATGGCAAATAGAATTATGAAAAAATGCTCAACATCACTAATCATCAGAGAAATGCAAATCAAAACCACAATGAGATATCACCTCACCCCAGTCAGAATGGTAATCATCAACAAGACAAACAGTAACTAGTGTTGGAGAGACTGTGGAGAAAAAGGAACCCTCATACACTGTTGGTGGGAATGCAGACTGGTGCAGCCTCTATGGAAGGCAGTGTGGAGGTTCCTCAAAAAATTATGAATAGAATTACCATATGTCCCAGCAATCCCTCTCCTGGGTATCTACCCAAAAAATCTGAAAACATTTATACATAAAAACACGTGTGCTCCAATGTTCATTGCAGCTTTGTTTACGGTGGCCAAGACATGGAAACAACCAAAATGTCCTTCGATAGATGAATGGATAAAGAAGTTGTGGTATATATACACAATGGAATACTATTCGGCGGTAAGAAAAGATGACATAGGAACATTTGTGACAACATGGATGCATCTTGAGAGAATAATGCTAAGCGAAATAAGTCAGACAGAAAAAGCAGAGAACCATGTGATTTCACTGATATGTGGTATATAAACCAAAAACAACAAAAGAACAAGACAAAGAAATGAGAAACAAAATCTCATAGACACAGACAATAGTTCAGTGGCTACCAGAAGGTAAGGGGTGTGGGGGGGTGGGAGATGAGTGTAAGGGGGATCAAATATATGGTGATGGAAGGAGAACTGTCTCTGGGTGGTGAACACACAATGGGATTTATAGATGATGTTATACAGAATTGTACACCTGAAATCTATGTAATTTCACTAACAATTGTCACCCCAATAAATTTAAAAAAGAAGTGATCCTCAAAAAAAAAAAAAAGAAAAAAACCCAAACTGGTGCAGAATTCCTTTTCCAGGAGACAAGTGTTTTTGTTTAGCAAAACCCCTTTATAAGACATTTGAGTTATAGAAAGGTACCCCCCCACACCCCATGGCTAGGCAGGGATGGGATACAAAGGAAAGAGATAGCTAAAGAACACTGGCAGTGGGGGGAGGAAAAGGAACAAGAGAGACTGGGGCCTGGAAGGTGGGGAATGAGGGGAGAGTTAGCAGGAGTGGTTGGAGTCCTAACAGAAAATAGGAACAGCAACTGGGCCCTGGAATGTGGAAATGCTGTAAATAAAGAATCTTACTAGCTGTTTAAAGGTGTTTGCACTGCAGTGCTGTAAGCCTTTGATGTGGTTCTGATCTTTGAGTAGAGTCTGTCATACAGACACTTTGAGCTTGTGTTGGTGCAAGTTTGGGGAGAGGAGGACTGAGTGGGGTAGAGCGCGTGCTTAGACACAGACCGGAAATCTCAAGGGAAAGTCAGAGCCCGGGCGGTAGGCAAGGGAAGCTCCCACCCCAATTTCCTGACAGAAATGCTGAGTTTCCCAGTAGACTCTAGTTGGGCATTCAAGCTCATCTTTTTACAATTTTAAGGGCAGTTACAAGAAGACTTCACATATTTTATTTTATTTACTTCACATAGCAGTCTTGGAGCATAGGAGGGTAGGAATCACCCCTTCCTTTGGAATTTTGCCAAACTTGCACAGCTACAAGGTGTCAGGGAGAGGGCTACAGGTGTGTTTCTCAACCCTCCCTGTGACTCAGGGTCACCAGAAAGTGTTTAAAGAGGGCCACTGTTGGATCTCCACTGGGCCATCTGGTTTTGTTTACATGAAGTTGTGCCCAAGCATCAGTATTTTTCAAAAGATCCTCATTGACTCTGTTATTCCTCAAGGTGAGAATCCCTACACTAGAGGATGCACGTGAAGTGCTCAGCTCAGAGCCAGGCACACAGCGCAGTAATGTCAGCTTCTGGGAACACTTTTGCTATGCAAACTCAAGCCCTATGATACCATGCTGTCAGTGACTGGTTCTCAGAGCCTACCAAGCATCAGAATCACCTGGAAGGCTTTTGAAAGAGGTCATAGGCCTCCCTCCAGAGCTTTAGACCTTGTAGATCTGAGGTGGGAACTGAATGTGCCTTCTGACAAGTCGCCTTCCTGATACTGCTGGTCTGAGGTTCACACTTTGAGAAACAGCTCTGCAAACAGCCAGGCAAGGCCACTCAAAAAGGCAAATTCTTTTCCATCTTTCCAACTTGGGGTGAAATGGTGAGGCTGGGGCTATTCCGGGAGCATACTGTGACATGTGGGAAGGCCTGGTGTCAAGGTTACCTTCTGCCAGGTGCATCATGTGACTAAAATGCCTGGCTAGTGGCCAGCCTTCCAAGGATGGGGCTCCTACATTTGATGGCTGCAAGGCAGCTGAGAATAATAGAAAACACCTGCAGCCCAGGTAACAATCTGTTTCACATGATTACACACTATTGTGTACTTGAAAAAGAGAGCGGTGGGGTGGGTGGGAATGAAAATGTGTGAGAGAATGTTCTGAACGTTTGTATGCTCATACAGGCTCTTACAGACACACATAGACATAATAATAAATACATATTCCTTTAACCTGGCTTAGGAGACATGAACCAAGGGAAGGCTTCTGGAAACTTCTTGGGGTTTTCTGAGGAAAACAGCCAGACACTGTCCCAGTTGAAACCATAAGTTGCATCACATGAGCACGTCCATCCACCAGCACCCTGACCACTGTGTGATCAGACCTGTTAGTACCCCCAAACCACCGCCTGTGGGCATAAAGAAACCCACCAGCCAATGCTCACTCTTTGGGGACACACAGGCAGGGGTAAAGAAGCAGCCATGCTTAGGAGGTGAGACAAAGAGCACAGAGGGCTGAGAAACTGAATTACAGGTAGGGCAATCTTCAGAGTAGGTAGCCCCTTGTGCGGGGATGACAAGATGGCCAAGTCACGAGGACTGATGTCCTGAGTCACACTCTTACTGGCCTCTTGCCCATAAATTTGTTGGCTAAGTGGAGCTAATGACCCCCTCTCCTCTCCCCTACCCCTCAGAGCAGGGATGGAGGTTTGGGTCTAATCCAAAGACCCTGATGGGCCACAATCCCCAGAGGTATAACAGAGCACTCACCGAGTCCCAAGAGTCACGTGCTCATGGGTGTGGGCTGTCCTCATCTCCCCCTTCCGTGTGGCTGAGCAAGAACAGCTGGGCAACCCCAGCCAGTTCTACCTCTTCACGTGTTTGTTCTTCTCTCACCCTCATTTCCTTTGGATGAGTGTTCTTTCCCTCCCTCTCTCTTCTCACTGATAAGTGGGAAATTCACATATGGGTGGTTTTGGTTCTAGGTCATGGGCATCACATGAATTTGGGTGAAAGATTCTATAGCATAGCTCACCAGAGCTCTGCATTGAGGTGCATAGGGAGCCCCAGATACAGATAAAGATATTTTATTCCCTTTTGGTTGCCAGTGAAAAAGAAATCCAATTCGAATTGGCTTAAAAAACAAAGGGCTGTGGTGGTGGAGGGGAGGAGAGTGCACTTGTTTCTGCAACTTCCAGCATGATGACATCCAGGAGCCCCAATAATTTCATCAAGATTCACTGTATCTTCATTTCTCACCTCTGCTTCCCTTTATTCTTGGGTGGTGAGCACCACCATTGGCAACTGCAGGCTTGCATTCTACCAGTGAAAATAAATGGAGCCATTCATTTCTCTTAGATCAGGTGGGAGTCCTGGCAGGCCTCCATTGGCCAGTCCTGGTCACAAGCCTATTGCTACACCAGCTGATGGACTAGCCAGGCTTGGGTTTTGTGTCCACACCCTGGGCAGAGATTGGGCAAGGGTTGGTCCCCAAAGGGGTGGGGGTGTTCTGTTACCCAAAGAATGGAAAACAAATGCTGGGGAGACAAGATCAACAAATGTCCACTACAATGCTTTCCTTAGTTTCATTCTCTCCATCTTTATCTTTCCCAAGGAAGGATGGTCTAAAGCAGGATTTGAGTGAGCTGATGTCTTGGCCCAAAAAACCATCTCCTTAACACCACTCAATATCACCAGTTTCTGTAAGCCCAGCCATGTGTTTGCTAGCATGGTTTCTCTTCTGTTCTCACTTCTTCTATAATCTAGAACACGAGTGAAGGGCTTAACATACCCTTGCCAGCTCCTTCTCTAACTTGTAACCTGGTCTTCATAACTCAACCTCCATAACATGGCCCCAGAGGGGCTGAAGAGTGACCCCCACACACAGCTTCAGGGCACACAGCCTGTGCACGCCAAGAGCCTTTCTGGAAGCTCTTCCTAATGCAGGACCTCCAGGCTAACTCCTTGGTTCTATAAGAACACTGTTTCCCTGAGATCTGAGGTTTCTAAAGCTGCAGGGGAAATGCAAGATCTAAATTCCAAATAATATCTGCCTTTCTGTTCTCTGCTGTAACATAGCTTAGAACAAAGGCAAAGATATAGGAGCTCCTTTTTGATAATTTCTTCAAGGTAATGCCTTCCACCTATCATGAAAGAATTAATCATGCAAATATACAAAGCATATTAAACTACAAGCATATTAATTCCTATGCCATTTATAATGGAAAAGAGTTGAAAACCATCTAAATATCCATACTAGATTTCTTGAGTGGTTACCCATAAAGTTTATGTAAAAGAAAGTTTGATATTTAGAGTATTCCATTTTCTTCAGCATGCTTACTTTCTCCATTCCCGTATTCCGGTTCAGGCCTTTACTCTCCCCTTTTTTATGTTTTGGTTGCCAAAAATTGTCCCTGTTGATGGTGGGCGAATAGCTTCCTTTAGTATTTCTTATAGTGCAGGTCGTGTATTAGAAAATTCCCTCAGCTTCTGTATGTCTGGAAAGGTCTTTATTCCTCCTTCATATCTAAAGGATATCTTTGCTGGATATATTATTCTTGGCTCATATTTCTCTCTCTCAATAGTTTGAATATTTGTTTCCATTCCCTCCTGGCTTGTAGAGTTTCTGCTGAAAAATCTGATGATAATCTAAAGGGCTTTCCTTTGTCAGTTACCGTCTTCTTTTTCTTGGCTGCTTTGAGGATTCTTTCTTTGTCATTGGTCTTAGACAGTTTCAATACAATGTGCCTTGGAGAAGGCCTGTTGGGATTGAGGTAATTAGGTGTTCCATTTGCTTCTTGGATTCGAGGGTCCAGTTCTGTCCACAAGCTTGGGAAGTTCTCATCGACGATTTGTTTGAATATAATCTCTGTTCCCTTCTCTCTTTCTTCTCCTTCTGGTATGCCCATTATTCTTATATTGCTCTTTCTGATGGAGTCAGAAGGTTCTTGTAGAGTTCTTTCATTTCTTTTAAGTCTCAAGTCTCTTTCTTCTTCCATCTGTGTCATTTCCGTGTTTCTATCTTCGATGTCACTGATTCTTTCCTCCATCTGGTCAACTCTACTACCTAAGCTGGTTATTTCGTTCTTAATTTCTTCTATTGAGTTCTTAATCTCCAGAAATTCTATTTGGCTCTTTTTTAAAATTTCATTCTCTTTCGTAAAATGCTCATGCTGTTCTTTGATTGTGTTTCTGAGTTCATTTAACTGCCTATCTGTGTTTTCTTGCATCTCGTTGAGTTTTGTCAGAACTGCAATCTTGAATTCTCTGTCACTGAAGTCACATATTTCTGTATGTTTAAGTGCCTTTTCTGGAGATTTTTCACTTTCTTTCTGAGCTATCTTGTTGCCTTGGTTATTCATTGCAATTACTGATTTACTATTTCTCTTCCTAGACATCTACAGGAGTGGCTTCTGCAACAGGCTGATAGGAAGCGGTCTTTCTTTTGTTTTCCAGTACTTGTTGGTAGATGTTTTATTTTTTCTCCAACTGCAGCTTATTTTTCTTCTCCCACACGGTAGTGCTATGTTTTCTCTGCACTATTCCAGCTTCTCACACAATGGGGGGAATCCCTGAGAGACGGGCTTCTCCTCTGTTAATAGTTCGTCTAGGTCACAGGGCGCAGTGTCCCGGTGGGTATGCGGAGAGCTTTTGATGTTCCAAAGGTCTTCCAGCTCCAGATTCAGAGCCCGTATGTTTCAGCAGTTCTGTTTACTCCTGCAGGGATCTGCCCAGATAGGTGGGGTCAGGGGCGGGGTGACTTGTGAGAGGTAGCCCAGAGCAATGGCGGAGACCACCACCACAGCCGGTCCTGCTTCCACAGCTCCCTCCCCTTTGCTGGAACTAGTTGGGCTGTGAATTTGTGTCTGCGGTCCACAGTTCTCAGAACAGCAAATATTCTATTCTTTTGATCTGACACTGCTACTGTTCTGTTTCTAGCACGGGGCAGGTGGGGGCGGGGCGAGCTCTGGGAGGGTAGGGAGGGGGCGGCCAGTCTCAGTGCCTAAGGCTCCATTCTTTGCTCGGCACTGAGGGCTTAAACCACCTTTTTCAGCTTTCTTCCCTCAGTCTTTTCTCCGAGGTCTCTGCCGTGAGCGTTGGGTTCAGCTGTGTTATATGCTGCCCCTTCAGCCCTGTGGGCCATAAGCAGAGCCCTAGCAGTCCGAGTTCTTCCCTCTCCCGCAGCTGCGGTAGTTCCGGGAAGCAGCGATCTGGGAGCACTGAGCTAGGTCTGCGCCCCCGCGGCTCCGTCTCCGCACTTCTCCCTTCCCTCCTCCCCCCACTCGTGCGATTCTCCCACCTGTAGGTGACTTTGGTAGTCGGCCTCTTCGTCTTGCCTGTCTGCTGTGCAGGGAGTCCTTTGTGGAGTTTTTGTTGTTCGATTCGTTGTAAATTCCAGGGGAGCTTTACAGAGGCTCACCTCACGCCACCATTTTTCCTCCTCCAATTCCATACTAAATTTCTTAAACAACTAATAGTATGTTCATATAGTCATTATTCAGTTATTATGCAGGAATACTATACAACCAATAAAAATAATGTAGGAGAATAGCAAATGATGTGAGAAAATAGAATGTGTTGCTAAGTGAAAACAGAGTAAAATCCTACTTTTAATTAAAAACAAATTTGTACACACACTGCTATGGACTGAATCGTCTTCTCAAAAAATCATATGTTGAAGCCCTAACCCCTGTGTGACTATATTTGGAGATAAAGCCTTCAAGGGATAATTAAGTTTAAGTGAGGTCGTAAGAGTGGGGCCCTGAGACAATAGGATTAGTTCCTCATAAGAAGAGTTACTAGGCAGCGCTCCCCTACCCTGTCTCCCATGTGAGGACACAGCTAGAAGGTGACCTTCTATAAGCCAGGAAGAGGGCCCTCACCAGAACCCAACCACCGTGATCTCAGACTTCCAGACTCCAGAATTATGAAAGAATATATTTCTGTTGTGGAAGCCACCCAGTGTATGGGATTTTGTTATGGCATCCCTAGCAGACTAATACACGTGTCACAGATGACATATCTCAATGCTAACAGGGATTATATCTGTGAGTAGGATTACTGATGGTTTTGCGTGTTTTTTTTCATTTTATTTTTCCGTTTTCCCAACTTTGTTAAAATGAGCAAGTATTATTTTTATAAATGCATAAAATCAAATCTTTATGCATGTCAATAATGGCTACTTACAGGTATTCTAAAATTAATACATGTTCAATGAAGAAATTGGTGATTTTATGTGTTGTTGTTTTGTTTTTGTTTTTGTTTTTTGCTTATCTGTACCTTTCAAAATTTCTACAATAAATATATTTTAATTTCATTAAAAAATTATTTTCAGAAAGATTTCCCCTTTACCTATTAAATCATCCATAAGTGATGTCTGAGGCTCATCCCTGTGTGTGTGTGTGTGAGAGAGAGAGAGAGAGAGAGAGAGAGAGAGAGGTTGAGACCTTGAAAACCCATATTTTAGGGTTCTTTCATTCAGTAAAATTCAACTGACAGCCCACTGCACACTGTATTAATTTTCTACTATTATGTAACAAATGTAGCCACTTAAAACAACACACATTTATTTTCTACCAGTTCCCACGTGTCAGGAGTCCCAGCATGGCTTAGCTGGGTCTCACAAGGGTGTGTTCAGAATGTCAGCAGGGGCTGTGGTCTCATCAGAAGCTCCGCTGGGAAAGGACCTGCTTTCAAGCTCCTTCAGGTTGTTGGCAGAAATCAGTCTGCTTGTTTAGGACTGAAGGTTTCAGCTGCTTCCTGACTGTTGCACAGAGGCCACCTCAGGTCCTGGAGGACACCACAGGGTGGATCCTTCTCATGTGGAGTTCCCCAACATGGACGACTGCTTCCTCCAGGCTATCAGGGAGGCAGAGACTGCAGCAGGACCTCGTGCACTGTAATCATGTACATGGAATCATATACATGGTCACCTACTGAGTTCTGTTGGTTAGAAGCAAGTCTCAAGTTCCACCCATGTTCAAGGGGAGGAGACCCACAAGGAAATCACCACAGGTGGATCACAGGGGCCATTCAAAGCATCTGTCACAAATGTTGTATTTTATTTTATTTATCATATTTGACACATTTAAAAAAAATGAATAATGGAAGTTTTCTTCACATTCTGTCCTAGAGATTTTTTGTCACAGGGATTTAATTCTCTCTCCTTATTGTATTTATTTTTAATTGGGGGATGTTGGGGAACAGCGTGTTTCTCCAGGGCCCATCAGCTCCAAGTCAAGTTGTTGTCCTTCAATCTAGTTGTGGGGGGGTGCAGCTCAGCTCCCAGTCCAGTTGCCGTTTTTCCAATCTTTAGTTGCAGGGGGCGCAGCCCACCATCCCATGCGGGAATTGGACCAGCAACCTTGTTGTTAAGAGCTCGCGCTCTAACCAGCTCAGCCATCCGGCTGCCCCTCTGGAAGCTCAGCAGCAGCTTATTGTCTTCAATCTAGTCATGGAGGGCGCAGCTCACTGGCTCATGTGGGAATCAAATTGGCAGCCCTGTTGTTAAGAGCTCGCACTCTAACCAGCTGAGCCATCCGCCTGCCCCTCCTTATAGTATTTTTTGAGACTCTCACTCATATTCTATTTTTCTTACTATGTAATGTTTTAAACTAAGTATAAACATACCTACAGAAAAGAGAACACATCGTAAATATATAGTTTGATGCCTTTTCATAAAGTGATGGCACCAACTAACAAGCACCCAGATCAAGACCCAGCATGTTCCTGGCCCTGGAAACTGCCGCGCTGCCTGGCTGTCCCTGCAGGACCCACCAGCAAGGTGCTTGCTCTCTTGGTAGGGCTGCACTCTCCTCGGCCTCCAGCTTTTGCATGCCTGCTGACCTCACTTAGGAAGTCATCCCAGCAGGGGGTTTTTTGGGCTTAGGAACAAGACCTACTCAGCCAAACAGGACCAGAAAGAACCTCTGCTACAGGCTCAGTGCTGATAGAAATGATGCTTTGGATCGAGCAGGACTGAGCTGCTGGAATTCGCAAGTTGATGGCTCCTCCCCACCAGAGAAATTGGAAGGAAAAAAAAAACCCGTGTTTAAGGGAATCGCAGGCTGAGAGAGTAAAAGCTACTGTCAGGTGCCCCTTTGCTCCTTGAAATAAATCTCAGCTTCCAGATTCAAGTGAATTACTCTCTAGGGAAGTGCAGAAAACTTGCAGATGTGACTGGGAAACTAAGAATTCTCTAAGGCAGCAGTGTCCAATAGAAATATAACGCAAGCCATATTATGCAATTTAAGGTAGGGTAAGTTTGCATACCCCAGAAGCCTCCTGTCCTATCTAGGCCACAACTTTCTCCCTCACTTTCTTGCTTTGTTGAAGGCACCGAAACATGCGTTCCTAAACACTACAGTATTGTGCTTTTGAAAATCTCTTAATTAAGGGCTAATTGACATGCAACAAACAGCACATATTTAAAGTGTTGTTTTTGGATATTACTGTTGTCTTGATGAGTGAGGCAGTGAGGCCCAGAGAGGTGAGCCTGGCTCTTCTTGTGTCCCTCAGCCACACAGAGCAGGCCTGCCTCCAGGTTTCCAGCCCAGTTCCCCCGACTCCAAAACCCACGTGGTAAACCATAGGTGACATCATGGTGACCCCAGCAAGGCTGGGATAGGGAAGTTAATCTGCTGGAAGGAAGAATCAGGGCAACTAGGGTGAGCTCTAATCCGAACCCCAGGAAGTCTGGAGGAAGAGCATAAGGGAAGTGAAGAAATAAGCTTATATTTGGGCTTTGTTTTTCAGACTTTCACATCAGAGTGAAGTGAATTTAAGCCTCCTTCTTCTCACTCCTATTTTTCTTTGACCCTTCCAGCCCTCCAAGGGTGAATAGCCAGATGTAAATGCCAGGAACAGAGGGGAGGCACCAGGGCTGAGAAGCCCAGAGAAGAACTGCTCAGGTCTTCATTCTCCCAAGTAAAATGCTAGAAAATCTATCATGTTTTCACTAACAAATGAGTGTGTGAGAATGTTGTGACAATGAAGGGCTACCCTTGTTCAAGGTGCACCCACAGAGAGAGCTCAGCGTTGAAAGGGCAGCCTGTGGGCTCAGACCCTGAGCATGTCCGTCTCCTGCTGGGGACCTTAGGCTGGGTCTTTACTTCCTGACCTGCCTCAGTTTGTCTCTCTAATGTGGGATTGCAGCACCACCTATAGCTGGAGTTATTGGGAGAATCTGAGATGATGCCTGTCAAGCATTTAGCATGGCGACCGGCACACAGGAAGGGTTTTAAAAGTGTTAGCGATTATCACTAATAAATAACACTACATGAGAGAGAAAGTGCCTATAAAACCCCCAAGTGTGTGCCCAACTGCTTTTGTTCTGGAGCATTCCAGTGGGTGTGGTGGAATTGATCCCCACTGACCACCCTACCGAGGGCTGACCCTGATGGCACCAGCTGCAGAGAAGGCCATCAAGCCCTTGGCGAAACTGAGGAGCAGAAGACAGGTGGCTCATCAACATTTGGCATGGTCCCAGGAAGCCAGCTTGCCAGGGAGACCTCTGGAGTGAGGTGGAGGGATTCAAGGCCTTCAGGAACTGCATCACCCACCAAAGAGCAGCTGGTCACCAACTGCACCTGCTCCCCATACATCCCACGTGCACAGCTCCATTCTGGGATGCCTGGCCTCTGTCAGCCTCCTTGCTCGTAGTACCAGTGCCAGCCTATGCTGCCCAGGTGATGGGGGCTCAATGGCAGCTCTGCACTCTTCACTGTGGCCAGGGCATGAGGAACAGACACCTCTTAAGAAATTGGGTTAGGGAAGGGGGCGTCATGTGAGGATGCAGAGATTCTCAGGAACCTAAGTCAGAATCCTCAGACAAACCAGGATGTCAAGGGGCAAGAATACCGGGGAGGGGGCTGAGCGGGGCTGGACACCTCCCACTTCCTGCTATCTTGCTCCCTTCACACTTTCACTTTTGCTTCTTTCCTTTGCCTTTCTCTCCCTCTCCCTCCCAGTCCTTTCTTCCTCTCCTAGGGTTGGTGTTTTACATCTCCTAGGAAGAATTCGTTTCCTAGGTCTTCCATAAAACAACATAAAGTTAATCTCTCAGTTCTGGAGGTTAGAAGTCTAAATCAAGAGTTGGTTCCTTCTGGAGGTTCTGAAGAATTTGTTCCTGGCCTTTCTCCTAGGGTTTGCTGGCCACTGGCAATCCTTGGTGCCTTTGGCTTGTAGACACCTCACTCCAGCCTCTTCTACCACCTCACACGGCCTTCCTGTGTCTCTGTGCAAAACCCCAGATGTTTTTACTTATAAGAACATCAGTCATTGGATTTAGGACCCACCCTATACCCAGCATTCAGATCCTGAACTTAATGACATCTGCAAAGACTGTTTTTCCAAGTAAGGTCCTATCCTGAGGTTCTGGTGAATATGTTTTCTGGGGGGCCACTATTTAACCCACTAAATTCTATCTCCCTTTTCTCTCCACCTTCCCCTGCCATTTCTATATTTTCTCCCCTCTCCATTTCTCTCACCCTGACCCTCTCCTTTTCCCTTTTCTTCTCTCTCTCTCTCTCTCTCTCTCTCTCTCCCTCTCTCTCTCTCTCTCTCCCTCTCTCCCTGTCACCCCCTCCCACTCCCCCACTGCTTTCTTTTGTAAGATCTCTGTTTTCTGCTTTCCCACCACTTCTCTTATACTGACCATGATCTCACATGAACTTACAGATGTGATGGCCAGCCACAGCTAGTCTAGAATTTTCACTCTAATTTAAAATTCCTGGCTGGACCCGCCTCTGAATGGACCCACTGTGTGTGTAATCAGAACTTGGCTGCTGGTAATGGGGCACCAGCAGGGCTGTGGGTCCCTCTCTCTGCTTAGGTTTAATACAGTAGTACCTCGGTTTTCAAACATCTCTGTTGACGAACATTTTGGTTTATGAATGCCGTAAACCTGGACGTAAATGCTTCGGTTTTCGAACACGGCTCAGAAATCGAATATGTCACACAGCTTCCTCTGAGTGCAAGATCCTGAGGCCTAGTTGTCGGCTGTTTTCAAATGTTTCAGAGCTCATGGATTACATTAGAAAACCAAGGTACCACTGTAAATCCACTCTATCTGGGCCTGTAGTCAGTGCTGTAATGCAGTTTCACTAATTTGCTTAATTATGAGAATCACATGGAGGGAAAAGGTGTTTTGTTAAAAATTTACATTATCAGGCCCCTTCTCCAGAATCTGCATTTTAACAAATACTCTAGGAGATTATTATAGTCAGAAAAATGTGAAAAATATCACCATAGGGTGTAGTGATATTTTTGATATATAATCTATATTTGATATATAATAACAATATTATCTCATTGTTCCTAAAAAGTCTGCCTCCAATTACAAATTTTTGTGAAGTACAACCAACCTAGAGAGAAAACCCAGTGAAAATGCATCATATCAGACCTGAAAGTGTAGCCTAGTGTGGTTAAAATGTGGGCTTTGGAGCTGCTGCACAGGTCTAAGCCTTTGGCCTGCAGCCCGGGGCCATGAGACGTCTGTGAGCCTCACATTCATCTGTAAAGTGGGGACATATTCTCATGGTTTGCTGTGAAGACTAAAGGCAGTGATGAACACAAGAGATGTCTTTTGATATTTGTGGAGGCAGAGCCCCAGAAAGAAGTTTCCAGGCTCTCGGCCTCACATAGACAGGTGCTGGCTCAGGTAGTAAATGGCCATCAATGTGATTGGATGGCCATCAGCTGTGGCTAATTGGCCGTCAGCTGTAACCAGTGAGCCATTGGCCACTAATATAACTGCTGTGGCTACGCTAGCAGAGAGAGAGAGAAGAGAGAAAGAATGGGGGCTAGCAAGAAGATGGTGGCTGGGCTGGCAAGTGTGGATGGCGGTTTGCGGACAGTGTGGATCCAGCCTCCATTGAGAGTATAGTGCCGCCAGAGAGAATATAGTGGTATGACTCCCCTACCTATGGCTCCGTGGGTGTTCCTTTTTGGCCTCACCATATCCTGCGTTCTTGTATGGGGAGCGGGACCAGAGACCCCGCAGGCCTCCCTGCATGACAAATGGCGCAGCGAGCAGGGTCTCCCGCATGACAAATGGCGCAGCGAGCAGGGTATGCTGCCAGCCAAAGCTCTCAGAAGAGTGGCGGAGCAGTTTGTGCATATGAACACTCAGTCTCAGGAAGACCAGGAGGAGCAGCTTCTGGAGAGCTGGACCCCCGTGGAGGGGTGGGAGGACGTGGACGGTTCTCCCACCAGCACAGGAAAAGCCATGCAGCTGCTGCAGAGATGGAGCCCCATGGAGAAGTGGAAAGATGTGGACGGTTCCCCAACCAGCACAGGCCGGAGAAAGCGAAGGTCGTTGCAGCCCTGTGGGCCGGGGAAGTTCCTACTCAGGCAGCCCGGATGCAGGACTTATAGTCCCAGGAGGTAACGCTTGCTGAGTCCTCCATGGGAGATGAGGGTGAGGTCACGGTCGTCCCTCACTCCCAGGACAGCCCTGGCGAATGACTATGGACTATGGGGAATTGCTTTCAATCCCTAATTTAATGGACAGCTTGACTGTTTGCTTGGGAACATACCACCATGTAGTGGAACTGGGGGATATTTGCTTTTGTGTCTTGACTGGCCACCATTGAGAATATGTAAGCACCTTGATTGTGAGTCGCTGTTGTTCCAGCAGGGTACCCTGAGAGGCCCAGAGAGAGTGGCAGTGCCCTGAGAGCCCTGGCTGAGCCCAGGAAGTCTGGCTGAGCCCTGAGAGAGTGGCAGTGCCCTGAGAGCCCTGGCTGTGTCCAGGAAGTGTGGCTGTGCCCACAGAGAGTGGCAGTGCCCTGAGAGCCCTGGTTGAGTCCAGGAAGTCTGGCTGAGCCCTGAAGATACCCTGGCTGTGCCCAGGAAGTCGGGCTGTTCCCAGAGAGAGTGGCAGTGCCCTGAGAGACCTGGCTGAGTCCAGGAAGTCTGGCTGAGCCCTGAGATACCCTGGCTGTGCCCAGGAAGTCGGGCTGTTCCCAGAGAGAGTGGCAGTGCCCTGAGAAATCGTAGCTGTGCCCAGGGAAACTAGTGGTACCCTAAGAAGTCCAGGAAATCTGGCTGTGCCCAGAAGTACTGGTGGTGCCCTGAGAAACCCTGGCTGTGTCCGGGAAGACAGGTGGTACCCTAAGAAGTCCAGGAAGTCTGGCCATGCCCAGAAGTACTGGTGGTGCCTTGAGAAACCCTGGCTGTGTCCGGGAAGATAGGTGGTACCCTAAGAAGTCCAGGAAGTCTGGCCGTGCCCAGAAGTACTGGTGGTGCCCTGAGAAACCCTGGCTGTGCCCAGAGAGCCTGGCTGTGTCCAGGATATTGCATTCACCTTCAGGCTCCTCGCACAGGGCCCCTCGCGGAAGACCCTTGTCGCGTAGATTGTGAGGCGAGAGCCTGTGGGGTGGAGTGTGGGGGCAGAGCCCCAGAAAGAAGTTTCCAGGCTCTCGGCCTCACATAGACAGGTGCTGGCTCAGGTAGTAAATGGCCATCAATGTGATTGGATGGCCATCAGCTGTGGCTAATTGGCCGTCAGCTGTAACCAGTGAGCCATTGGCCACTAATATAACTGCTGTGGCTACGCTAGCAAAGAGAGAGAGAAGAGAGAAAGAATGGGGGCTAGCAAGAAGATGGTGGCTGGGCTGGCAAGTGTGGATGGCGGTTTGCGGACAGTGTGGATCCAGCCTCCAGTGAGAGTATAGTGCCGCCAGAGAGAATATAGTGGTATGACTCCCCTACCTATGGCTCCGTGGGTGTTCCTTTTTGGCCTCACCATATCCTGCGTTCTCTCGTGGGGAGCGGGAGCAGAGACCCCATCGGAATCCCCGCACGACAACATGTGTTACAAGTGAAGACCCTGCACTGACACGTCATCATCACCCAGAGTCCACAGTTCATATTAGGGTGATGTTGGACATCTATGGGTATGCACAAATGTACCGCGGTTAATCTGTTCTGGGGTACATTCTACAGGACAGACAACTCAGGTTTTCTTTTTTCAACTAATAAATAGCATTTAAAAAGGGAGGGAAAACTGTTATAGATGAAAACAGACTTAAGAGACCTATCAACCAACGCCATGTGGAATTTGAGCAAGAAGTACAGTTTTGATTTGAACAAACCAACCATAAAGATATTTTTTGAGATGATTGGGGAAAATTGAATATTTTCTGGGACTGAGTATTAGAGGATAATAGAGGACTGCTGTTCGTTTTGGGGCTGTTATAATCGTTCTGTGGTAGTTGTTATTGTTTAAGTCCTAACTGGCATTTCTTTTGACATCAGCACACAAGGCACACAGACTTTGGAGTGATTGTTCCAAGACCTGGAGCCGAATCTGGGCTCCACCAGTTAGTTGCTGATTGTTGAGTAGAACTCACTCCGCATTGCTGGGCCTCAGTATTTTCATCTGCAAAATGTGTTGGTTGGAAGGGATTTTATCTGCAACCCCCCAGCTCCCTTCACTGCCACCATGATAATTTCGATTCCAATGTCACCTCTGCCCTTCATCACATGGACACCATCCTCAAATCTGAGAGGTCTACAAGAAACTCATGGCTTAGACACACCATGCTTCTATTTAAGTATCACACTAATTTCATTATTTTTAGAGACTACTGAGCCCCATTAGGTTGTGGGCCACTCTGAGATTCCTATCTTACCCTCAGCCTAAGCAACTGGATCTAGGGAATGACACTCCTCTCTATTAAATGATTAAATGCGTTTCTGATCCCCATCTCCCCACTTTTCCTCTTTGTCAGCTTATTTTAGCTAATAAAGCCCATTTATTATTTGTTATTCAAATAGCTGTGGTCACTCTAACTCAAGACCGGTAGATCTCAGACTGGCTCTGGTAACTACAGACTTACACTAATCAAAACGCCTTCTGATTCCATCAAGTGGTTCAGCCTTTTAAAGCATATTTTCATGGATGATGGCTTCCATTTATATTCATAATCACCCTAGATTAGAGTTAACAAGACAGGCCTTCTTGTTCCCATTTCACAGACTGAGTAATTAAGGTTATGAGGAAGTGAAATGAGAACTCAATTAAGAGTCAGGCGCCTGGGTTGCAAGTCCAGGTTCTATCACTAATCTTTTCTGTGCCCTGGGCAGGCCTGAGTCCCTACCAGGTTACTGGTAAATTGACTACACATCCAGGTTTGCCCAGCAGGACTCTAATTTACACTTGCTGAACCTGTGGATTATCACATGGGAACCGTTTCACTCCAAAATGTGTTCCCACTTGGATGAGAAATTATATAGTTTCCTACCTAAAGTCCTAGACGGTGAGGACCATAGACCAAACCAGTGGTTTTCAATCCTGGTTGCACAGTAGAATCACTGTGGTAGATTATTTAACCCTCCAGGTCTCAGACCCCTCCCTAACCCAAAGAAATCAGAATAATTGTGGGGGTGAAGCTAGACACTGTATGTGCTTCGATCTTCCCGGGTGATTATGGTGGGCAGCCAGAGATGCAACCACATCATTACATACTACTGTCACTCAGCAGCACCAGAATCACCTGGGAGCTTGTTTCAAGAGGAAGCTCCTGTCCCATCTCAGACCTACTAACCATATCAGGACCTGCATTGGCAAAGATCCCCTGGAAATTCACACATACATTCAAGTTAGAGAAAAAGTGTTCTAAGGGTCCTTGAAGCAAACAGCTTGAAGCAAACAGCTTCTAAATGGCTTGGCCAGTATCATTCAGTTAGTGCAAGTCAGAGCTTCCTGAGAGTCAGAGCTCACTGCCAGGCAGAATTCATGGCCTGGCAGAGCTCACTGGGACTCAGAGCTTACTGAGAGTCAGGGTTCTGCGAGTAAGAACGCACTGCCAATCAGAGCTCACTGCTATTCTGAGTTCCCTGCAAGTCAGAGCTCCCTGTGAATCAGAAGTCCGTGAGAGTCATAGCTCCCTGCATGTCAGAGCTCCCTGCCAGTCAGACTTCACTGCCAGTCACAGCTCACTGGGAGTAACTGTCTCCTAGCTTTGTGCCACCTCAGTAGGTTGCCATGGTCCATGTCCTGGCTAACAGTGAGGGTTCAAGTCTGTAGACACCTTGACCGAGGTTGGAAGGGGGGCCTAGGTGTAACGAAGTGATAGCACAGCTGACTCACACACTCTCCAGAAGGCACATAGTAGTAAGAGCAACAATGGTCAATTAGCTGGTTTGACCATCTCCAGTAGCTTAGGATACAAATAAAGACATGTCACTTCTTAATATTCATATTACTGGTTCCAAGCTTCCTCTTGTCTAATTAGTAGCACTCCCATTGCCTCTCTCTTTCTCTCTCTTTTTCCTTAACACTGCCCCCCTACTTCCCAGAACCCCAGGTCCTCACCACTCCAAAGGGGTCACACCTATGCCCAAGCACCCGGCCAGGGAGGATGGAGAAACTGACTGGTGTACAGAGCCCAGCTGGGGGCTACTTCTCTCACGGGGTTGATTTAGAAAACTGGCCCTGCTCATTGTGTTGCTCCTTTGCTGCTACTGGTATCAGCTAGAGCCCTTGATAACCCAACTGCCCACAACAGCTCCCTGATTCTTAAGAGGGAATGTCACAGTCCTTATGCAGTCACTCATGGCCAGAGTGCCCCAAGCTGGAATTCTGGGTTACAGAGTTTAACCATAAACTCACAGAATGGCTGACATATCCTCTTGCCCCCAGGTGAGTTTTTCCCTGGGGCTCCCTTTATCTTTCTTGGTGGTTGACCTCAGGTGACACTGTTTCCATCAACAGAAAGCCTCTAGAGCAGGCTCTAGTTCTTTCATGCAAATTTGCTTACCTGGCTCAGAGCTATGTGTAGAAGTAGGAGAATAGTGATACAGGAGAGTTAGCATGTCCCTAGGTAGACAGGGAGGTCCCTGGTGGAATAAACAAAGACAGTCATATCCTAAAACTTCAGGTTTTGAAATCACCCCTTTGCTCCAGGACATAACGTAACAAGGCCTTGAGGTTAATCATAAAATTCATTTTGGCCTGACAAACAGAGCAGATCTGATAGATAAAGAGTGGGTCACTTAGCTAATTCCTTTAGGATGGGCAAGCAGAACAAACCTGGTAGACAAATTTCATTAGAAGCCACCAGTTCCCTTCTTCAAACAGTTTCCTTCTCCAAAGAGCTCCCCTTCCCCAAACAGGCAAAGGGAAGGTATAAAAGTAAGAGCTTTTGCCTCAATCACGGGGCACCCCCATTCGAGACACCCTCCTGCTCGGGAGCTGCAACTTCTTTTCCTGCCTCTAATAAAGTATCTTCTTTTAAAAACTTTTTGCCTCTCCTTGGTCCGTGTTTCCATTCTTCGCCTTCACGAGACACGATCCCAGCCCGCACTCAGAAACTGAAGGCAGATCCAACATCACCTACATCAATAGGACCGACAGACTACGAGCTACAGGAAATTCTTGGTGGCCCCTGGCAGGGCCATGGGGCATACCTGCCATTCCTCAAAGGGCCCTGTTGTCTCCTAGACTGAAGCATTTCCAGCAACTTTGTGCTGCCTGTCTCAAAACTGAGTATGGAGCACTCACTCCTTGTCCAGATGCGATGGCCGAGCTGCAAGCCCCATTTCCCAGCTCAGAGCCCTCCCCTAGCTGCCCATGTCACTCAGAGTAAAACCTAAGGCCCCCTTTTCTGTCTGTTCCTGCTGCTCTTCCCTGCACTCAATTCCAGACTCAGAGGCTCCTCAGAAACACCCGGCACATTCCCATACCAGGGCCTACGCCTGGCTGTTTTCCTGCCTGCACGCTCTGCTTCCACTCACCTGCAAGATGAACTCCCACTTCCCTCAAGCCTCGCCTCAAATATCATCTTCTCAGTAAGACCTACCCTGACTTCTGTGGGAAATTGCAACCAGGACCCACACTGCCAAGCTTGTCTCTCCCCTCTTGTCTCTCCCCTGATCCTTACCCTCTTCTCTGTGCACCTGTGCTTACCTCCAGTCGCGCCACATCATTTCTCCTGTACTCTGTTCATTACTTGCTACCGTCTCCCTCTGGAAGAGTGTAAGCTTCATAGGACAGGCTATTCCTCCATTTGCTCACTAGCAATTCCCCAGTGCCTAGAACAAAAGGAGGCCCTCAGTAAATACTCGAGGAATGAGTGAATGAATGAATGAATTTCCAAACCCCTTGGAGGGAGGTAGAATTATAGCACCCATTTTAAGGACAATAAAATTAAAACTCAGAGAAGTTAAGTTACTTGCTGGAGGTCATGGAGGTGCTTTACAAGCACCAGCCCACACAGACTTCAAAGCCAGTCACTGGTTTAGTTCAAAGGATCCCAGTGCGAGGAAAATGTGAATACGTTAGGTAGAGTCCAGGGAAAAGGAATTAATTTTTTTGAGAGAGTGGAGGGGAGGTAGAAGAAGTAGAGTGGAGACCAAAAGGATGTCACCTAAAACTTTGGGTGCACTTTATAATTCTTTCCTTAAAAATAGATTTGGGGTCTGTACGTTAACCCGCTGGAGACTTCAAAGTATGAACCTGATGGAGATGGTGTCACCTGAGGTCAGCTACCAGGAAGAATAACCAAGATAGAACAAGCCACCTTAACACAAAGGGGTTTTGAACAATGAGGCTTTGTTATTGCTGTTTGTCAAACCAGGCGTGTGCACCGAGCTGAGCCAAGCTCCGCTGACCCCACAGGGCTTAGGTGTCTGCAGGCTGTAGTGCTGACTAGTTAATGATGGTCTCACTCACGTGTCTGGCTGCCCCCAGGCTGTTCTGTCGCATGGAGCGCTGGAGGGGCTTTCATATTGTCTCTCATCATCTAGTAGGCTAGCTCAGGCTTGTTCTCATGACAGCAGCACAGTTCCAAAAGGGAGCAGAAGCATGCAGAACTGCCTGAGCTAATGCAAAGCCAGCCACATTCAAGCAGCTGCATGTTATTAGTTAGGGGCCAGCACAGACTCAAGGGGTGAGGAAATAGATCCCAACCCTTGATAGGATTTGCACTAAGGGTATGCTGCAATGAACTGGAGATTGTGGCCATTTTTTAAAAAAGAGATCTTGTACAGGTGGCTTAAGGTTACAGAAATGCACAATACAAAGCAACAGATAAATAATGAGGGTTAGGGAGAGGAGGTGGGTGGAAGAAAGAGATTTCTATGCCAGAAAATTAGTTTATTCATTCTTCTAATAAATATTCAGTGAGCATTTCCTACGTGTAGGCCAGGCACTGTCTGGCCCTAGGGATGCAATGAAAGACAGACCTGGGACCAGCCCCCGGGGCTTGTATTTTAGAGCTAGAGACAGATAAGGACACCCACCCTTCAATTCACCGTGGTCATTGTTGTTTCAGGGGAACTGTGGACAACTGTGGGGACTCACAGGAGGGGCACCAGACAGTCTGGGGTGGGAGAAGGAACCAGGAATGTCTTCAGGGGAAAAAACTATGAAGCAAGATACATGACACTTTTGGTGCTGAGCAGGGGTGGGGCAAAGAGAAGGGCATTCAAGGCAGGCGAATAGCAAAACAGAAGAGGGTGTGATGTGGTGATTCAGTTTGGCTGGAGTGAAGGAAGATGGGAGTTAAGAGAGGCCAATGGAGACACATGCAAGAGAAACTAAGGAGCTGAGACTTCATATGGAAAGATTTTTAACTAGTAGGTAACAAGATCAGACTAGCATGTTACAAAGATCACTTGCCCTGCTGTTGTGGCTTTTTGTTGTTGTTAGGGTTGTGTATTGAGGAATAGGGTAAGATGAGATTCAGGAAGTCCATTTAGAGTATTTGACCAATTTAAGCAGGAAACGAGACAGATGAGCTACATGGTGGTACTGTTCAAGACAGAGAAGCTCACCTGAAGGGAGTTCCCTTAATTGAACACCAAATTTGATTTTAAGCTCCCCAGCAGCAAAGGCAAAGAGAAATCAAGATGAATGATGAATGACCTTATCTCACTGTCGCCTAACAGGAAGCACAGCTGTGCATCATAGAAACCCAACTTCCTCATAATGTTTGCAAAGGGAATCTAATGAGGAGACTCCATGGAAAGGACCATGAACCAAAGAGAGAGAAGGTCTTTGGCAGTACTTTTATAAAAGATGTAGAAATGTTCTTTGCATGCCTGTTCTGTATATTGACTCCTGATAAAAGCAAAGAGTAATGTGAGGTAGAAGTTAGAAAATGAAGAAGGAGGAGTTGGGAAGGGGTCCATAATGCCTACAGAGTAAGTTCATAACTAGCTTTGATTAACTTCCTCCAGCCACATGTCTGTTTTTACAACAAAAAAATGACAAGAGGTGGTCTGGAGCAAGGTAAGAATCTGAGTCAATAAACCTCCACCCGTCTTAGGAGGTCACGCCCTCCTATGGAAGAGCATGCACCACTCTTCCCGCCAAATCAATATGTAACTCCCTCACCCCACCCAGCAAACTATAAGTTCTCGGGACAAGGGCACTCTCTCTCTCTGGCCCTCGAACGCTCTTGCTCTCTCCCCCTTTCTTTCACCCCTTTTCTCTCTCTCTCTTTCTCTCTCTCCCTCTCCCCCACCTCAGCCAGACCAGTTCTTTTCCCTGAGAATGTATCACTAATACACCCTGCTTGCATATTAATCAGCTTGCTGACCTTTGATTCTTCACTGCGTCAGCAAGAAGAACTAAAACTCCCATAACAAGTAGGATATAAAATCACAGCTGTGTAGAGTTATTTGCACGAAGAAGTCAGTGTAATGGTATCTGGGTATCTCACTTGCTCAAGAGCTTTTGGTGGGGAAAATGACCTTAAAATGGTTCCCTGCCACGTGGAACTGAGCTAAAATGGTGGCCCCAGCAGAGAGAGAAGTCCCCAGCCTAAGCCCCAGCCCACTTCCACATAACCCCCTCCAAGCCACACCTTGAGCCAATCACCAGACGACACCTACCCCTTCCCCGACTCAAGGAAGTCCCCAACCCATAAAAACCTGCTCAAAACCTTGCTGGGGGCTCAGTCTTTTGGGAAGGATCCCGCTGAGCCCACCGGCGTAATAAAGCTGTGTTCTCCCTGATCTCTGCGTGCCGCTTGGGTTTCTCAGTCCTTGCCGTTTTTCTGCAACACTTTGAGCTCCTGGCATCTAGAGAAGTGAGGGATGGGATACAGATAGAAGAAAATTGCACTAGTTAAAACATTTTACTTTATAAATTTGAAATTAAGAGTTCATGACCTTAGTGTACAAATTAGTGCCCCAGGATAATTTTAAAGGAAAAAATACAGAAGCCCCAGTTCTGATACAGGTTAGCTAGCATGTCCCTACGTAGACAGGGAGGTCCTTGGTGGAATAAACAAAGAGCCATATCCAAAAACTCCAGGTTTTGAAATCACTCCTTCACTCCAGGACAAAATGTAACAAGGCCTTGAGGTTAATCATAAAATTCCTTTTGGCCTGACAAACGGAGCTGATCTGATAGATAAGAGAGGGTTACTTTGCTAATTCCTTTAGGATGGGCAAGCAGAACAAACCTGGTAGATGAATTTCATTAGAAGGCGCCAGTTCCCTTCTTCAAACAAGTTCCCTTCTTCAAACAGCTCCCTTTCCCCAAGCAGGCAGGGTAAGGTATTAAAGTAAGAGCTTTTGCCTCAGTCATGGGGCACCCCCCATACAGGACTCCCTCCCACTTGGGAGCTCTGACTCTTTCCTTTCAATAAACTATCCTCTTTTTAAAACTCTTTGCCTCTCCTGAGTCCGTGTTTCCATTCTTCGGTCTCAGGAGACACGATCCCGGCCTACACTCAGAAACTGCTGGCAGAATCAACGTCATCTACATCATTTGGGGACTCACAGGGAAAATATTCCTCCGTCAGTTCCAGCAAATACCATTAGTAATATAATCAAATAACTTAGAGCTTTTCTTTTAAAATGTTGAAGCAATTAGAATGCATTGTAAGTTTTTTTAATTACATTTTTTGTCTGATTACTAAAGTAATTCAGGTTTATTATAGAAAATTGGGAAATTTCAGAGAAGTAGACACAATAAAAACTCTTTTATCCCAGCAGAGATAACTGACCACTGTTAGCATTGTGCTGTATATATCTCTTTAGTCATTTTTCTAGGCTTACATATAAGTAAATATTTTTCTGTTTAGAAAGTTGGAATACAGCTGAGTCAACTGTTTTATAATCATACTTTTTTCACTCACATTTGCCAATGACAAACAGATGCCTTTGTCCTGAAAGAACTTAGTGTTCCAATGACCTCTCTTAATTTCTCAAAATTTATGTTTTTGTCACTTTCGTATAGTTGCTCTTCTTGCTCTCATTAGCTTCCTGAAAAAGAGAAGAGAGGTTGGTGAACTTGACTTTTCTTGCCAAGGACTTCTGTGTCATTTATAGTAGAGATCTTGGGACCTGGAATTTTAGCACAGAAGGACACACACTAACATGCCACGCTTCTCTGAGAACACAAGAACAATTTGCCACCCCAGGGCCCCTCCTGGACAGGCTGTGTCCTTGCTGCTTCCTCTCCTGGGGGACTTTCCAGGGGCAAACTCTCCTCTGATTCCACAGGGCGCAACCTCTCTTCTTCCTTTCTTTTCAGCATCATTGGGGAAGATGGAAAAATGACCACAATACTTTACTACTTCTCCCAGCAAGAGATGAAGTCTGTTTCTTATTCTTGAATCAGGGCTTTTGATTTGCTTTGATCAATGGAAGTGAGATGTGAGAGTGTGTCACCTCAGAGCCTATGACTTAACAGGCCTTGCAACTTCTGCTCTTGTCGCTCTATTCCCAACCCACAGGTGATCCTGGGCTAACTTGTTGGATGCTGAAACACTACATGGAAAGAGGCCCCATGAATTCCAGCCAAATCCTTATAAACCAGCAGCTCCAGCTGATCGTGTGTGAGCCCAGTTGATATCAGCCAAGTCCAGCCCAGACCAGAACTGAAATTGATGACTTAAGAAAATTGAGAGCTAAATAAATACTTGCTTGAGCTAGTAAGCTTTGGGGTCGTTTGTTACAAAGAAAAAGCCAACCGATATTCACCAAACATATTTGAAATAGATTTAAACACATCTGAGGGTTCAAATGTTACACTGATAAGACTGGATAAGCCCACAAAGGCAGGTGCCACATCTGTTTTGAACACTATGGTAGCTCTTTGTCCAGCATAGTGCTGGGCACATAGTACATGGTGCCTAAATGATAATTTATTGAGTGCTTACTATGTACCTGGCACTATGCTACATGCTTTTATGTTGACTATATTATTTTGTGATAAACAGAATCTACCCAACCCCACTGTACACACCCCCAAAAGATGTCCATATCCTAATCCCCAGAACCTGTGGATATGTTATCCTACATGGCAAAAAGGGGCTTTGAAGGTGTGATTGAGTTAAGGATTTTGAGATAGTTTATCCTGGATTATCTGGATGAGTCCCAAGTAATTTCAAGGGCCTTAAAATAGGGAAGCAAGAGGGCCAAAGTCAGAGGAAGATGATGTGAGTATGGAATTAGAGGTTGGAGTGAAGCACTTTAAAGATGGAGGAGGGGGCCCCAAGCCAAGGAATCCAGGCAGCCTGTGGAAGCTGGAAATAGCAGCGAGACGGATCCTTCCCTGAAGCCTCCAGAAGGAATGATCTCAGCCTTAGTGCCTTGATCTCAGCCTTCAGACCTCCACAAATCTAAGAGAATAAATGTGTTGTTTTAAGCCACTAAATGTGTGGTAATTTGTTACAGCAGCAATAGGAAACTCATACCTTTATAAAACAAGCACTATTGTCACCATTTCCGTTTGACTTATGAGGAAACTGAGGTTCAGAGAGGTTAATTTGCCTGGTGGCAGAACTGGACCAAGGCTGGTCTCCTAAACATTACCCTCTGGAACTGAAGGAGCTTACTGGTTCTGCCTGCTTAAGGGGGCAGATTATCACAACTCTTGAGTTGTTATATAGTGATGACACCTCATCCTCAAGATGATCATAGAACCAAGAATCTTCAGTCTATGTCACTCAAGTAACAGAAGTGTGGCCACCAGAGCTCTTTATAAAGCAAGAGCTCCGTCAGTATGGAAGGTCCAGTGCCTAGACCATGTAGGGACAAATACAGAACTGATCAATCCAACCCCACCAGGTTGGAACCCCTCTGTGCTCTATGGTGCCTGTGGCTCTCTACCATAACTGACCTATCAGCACTACCCCATCTGCTCTGTTGTACCTAACCCTTACAACTTGTCCACACTCCAGATCAGGAAGACAGATTTGAGCAGTGCTCCTGATTCCTGTAGCAATAAAAGCTTTTTCTTTTCTCGAAAGCCAACATCATAGTTTTGGCTCCTATGCATGTCAGCCCGGGGTCTTGGCTTGGTAAGAGAGCCTCCCAGTGGGACAGGGAAAGGGCACTGGATATAGAGCCCAGACAGGAAGCACCTATATAAAAAATGAGGATGAGGAGTTGGATCAGATGACTTCAAACCACTCCCCTTCCTATTCTGATTTTCTGTGACTTTTAAACATTGAATTGGCATATTTTAGTGCCAGGTTCACAGCTCACAAGAGGGTCAAGCAGGACACTGAGAGGCTCAATCATGCCTGCAGAAGGGGTCAGAAGAGAGCTCTAGAAGCACAGAGTGGACCATATCAGACTAGGACTTTTGAGAAACATAAGGTTGTCAAAATTCTACTAGATAGTGCCACAGACCCCTGAAATACAGAGTGAGCGCTGCAGCTGCTCCCCCTGCCCCGTCATCCCCTCACCTAGCCCTATGGGTGGCAGCTTATGGCTTGTGTGGAATGGAGCCAGCCCCAGCCCCAGTCCCAGAATGGGCTGTGATTGGCCCAGCTCTTCAGTGTAACCTCATCTCCCCTCCCACAATGATGGATTCAGGTACTGATCAGAGTGAGAATCAGGACGTTTGTTCAGTGACTGGAGAAAGAAGAGCTCTTTCACGAGAGCACGGATACACAGGTGTGAGGCCTGTGACTGCTGTAGCCACTTTGCTGTACTGAAGAAGCCAGTTTAAGGACACAGCTAGCACCCAAAGAATGGCAGAGCTGAGAAAATGACAGAGAAACTGAGCCAGATCTTGATCAAACTGTTCCTGAAGTCTACATACCTCTGGACTTTTTAAGTTATAAAATTTGATAAATTCCCCTTATGGGTTCAGATAGTTTTGGGTGTTTTGTTTTGTTTATTATTTTTGTGTGTCTTAAAGCAAAACTCCTAACAGACACCAACCAGTCACTTCTAAGTTACCTACGTAAAATGGCAGGAACAGCCATCTTTCATATAATTTACCTTCCTGGGAGAATCATTTGGCTCTTGGTCATGTCTTTCCTCATGCCTGTCACTTTCCCTGTAATCAACCACAGCTTCCTGTGCCCTTAACACCTGGTTTGAGCCTGACCAGCTCATTTAGAGACAATTTTCCTGCTTTATATCAGCACATACTGCTCTACCACTAAGGTCCACTTATGTCCTGAATTTTCTTTTATCATGAATCCTGGCCGATCTAGCATGCCAGTCTCAGCTCAGCTTGAAGTCTCTGCCTTAGATCCCACATATTGGTGGTCGGAAACTCTGGGCCTGACCCATCCTTCAGAGGAGGACAGGGAAGCCCTGACATTCCCACTGTGTGAACCTTCTGAGTGATGAAAAGGACCCAGGACAGAGAATTCTGCTTAGCTGTCTACCCTGGGTGAAATGTCAAGCGGGCCGGAGTTGTGAAGGGAGGAATCGGGCTCCCTGGACATCACCAAGCAGGGGCTAGACTGTGCCAGACTCTGGATGCTGTGAGAGGCAGCGCTTCCTAGGGAGCGGACCAGGGATGGAAGAGCAGAGCGATCTGGGTTCTCGTCACAGCTCTTTCACTAAAGGGCTGTGAGATCTCGGCCAGTTTGCTTACCTTCTCTGAGTCTTATTTTAGGGATTTTGAGCTGGCATTCATGTAAGAATTTCAGGGGGCCAAAGTTTTCTAATGAGAGTGGCCATAGTTTTTCATTATGTTATCAAAGAAGTATATAACATCAAAATTTAAGAACTACCAGCCTGGATAATTCAGAGGTTCTTTCCAGCATTGGCAGTCTCTGATTCTAGATGAGTTACTACAGTGGAATCCCTCTGAGGATCACATTCAAATGCAAGTGCGTAAGGGGCAAATCAATGAAGTCAAAATTACCCCACCATGTTCAATTGCATATAAAATTCAGAATTGTACATAAATTCAGACTGTATGTATTGCCCTGAACAGGAATTCTTAGGCACACTAACATTGAGAACCAGTGAATTAGACTTGAAGAAACAACGAGAAATTCTACATGCAGGTATTGGGCATTCAAACTACTCTCCTTTAAAGAGACCTATCCTCTAGACCCCCAAATCAAAACTTACACTGTAGAATAAGGTTTCTGTAATTTCTGGGTGTAGAAAGTGCTGTTTGAGCCACCAGTACAACACAGAAAGGATACAGGGAAGCTGAGAGACGCTCTGGAGAAGGTGACACAAGAGTGTGGAAGGGCGTCCTAGGCAGAGGGGAATGTGTGAGTGGAGGCATGGATACTGGGGTGTGGGGAGGACTGGGAAGCATTCTGCGTGTGCAGAGAGGCAAAGTGTTGGGAGAGAGAGTGGAGAGGAGAGTGGAGTTGAATGTTCAAGGTTTTGTGAGCCTTGTTAAGGGCTTCGAGCCCACGCTGGGAGAAGGACAAAGGGTGTGTACACACAGGCAGGACACCTCATAAAGCTCCTCTGAGCAAACCCAGCTGTGGGCCTCCTGGAGGGACTGCAGCACGCCTGGGTCTCAGATGGCTTGGGGACAGCAGGCCTGCACAGTCCCTTTAGCTCTGCCCAGAGGATTGGCTGCAGAAACATAAGGCTTTCTTCTTTCAGAATTTAAGCTTGCTCATCCAGGAGTGCTGAACAGTGAAGCCCTATGAGAAAACAAAGAAAACTCTTTTTACTCATGCATTACTTCTCATTGTGCGTAACAAATAATCCCCAAATGGAGAGGCTTCCAACAGCAAACACCATCTCGAAGTGTCTCTGGGTCAGCAACTTGGCCGCTGCTTAGCCGAGTGATTCTGGCTCAAGGTCTTTTGTGAGCTTGCACTAAAGGCAGCTGGGGCTGCATCTTCTGAAGGCGTGACTCAGCCTGGAAAGGGCCCACTCACATAGTTGTTGGCAGGAGGCCTCAGTGTCTCAGCACACAGGCCTCTCTGAAGGGCTGCTGAAATGATCTCATGACATGGTAGCTGGCTTCCCTCAGAGCAGGAGATCCTAGAGAGTAAGGAGAGGCACGATGCCTTTATGCCCTAATCTTGTATGTCACACCTTCCACATCCTATGCTTTATAAGTGAGTCTCTAAGTCCATCTCACTCAGCAGAGGGGAGTTAGGTGCCACCATTTAAAGGGATGGATATTAAAGAATACTGGACATATTTTAAAACCACCATAACCCAATCTAAGACAGTGATTTTAAGAATGTTCTTAGGTGTGACAGTCCAGGTAGGAACAATATTTCTAGGTGAAAGCTTCTCAGATTCTGGTGTGCATGTGAACCATGTGGGGGCACTTGTTACGTGTAAAGATTCCTGTACCCATCTTCATGACGGTTTATATTAGGAGCTCGGGAGTGCAACCCAGAAACTGGCCTTTTGGGATAAGTCCCTCAGGAGATCCTAGTGCAGGTTATTGCGGTCCAGGAATCTGCACTTGACAAGTCCTCGAAGTTATTCTGATGCTAATAATCTGTAAAATCACTGCCATTGGAATCGCCTATAATTACCAAGTGAAATGGCAGTGTTAGAAACCCCAGTACAATTGGGAATAACTGCATGGATGGTGTGGCCAAGGGCTAGACAGGAGTGGAGCAGCACGTGGGCACAACTCCCCATGTGCGTGCCCGGAACACACAGAGTACGGCAATCCAGCATGTGTCCCTCTCCTGGACAGAGGCCCAGAAACTTCTCACCCCAGCACTGCACACAGCCATGTCATCACTCTGAGCTGCCACGGACTTAAAGCTCCTTGCCATCCTGATCTAAGGCCACAGGTCCAGGAATCTGCTTAATTTAGACACAGGACACTGGTTAGGGAAATCCTGGCAAGAAAGCTTTCTCCAGTATGTCTTGAGAGTCTCTCCACATAGCTATCATCTATTTGGTAATTGAATGGGGATGATGGGATGGGTGGGGTGGCCATCAGTGGGAGGTACGGGGTTTGTCCAGCACTTAGCCTGGGAACCTGTGGTCAGATTCAAACACTACAACCCTTTAGGAAGGGGCTTGGCACAGAGACACATGCCTCCCCCTCAATGAGAACCAGGGTTTATGAAGTGGCCCAGGAGGTGGCCCTTTGTTTAGCGCATCTTGTTCTTTAACCAAGTTATGTCAGGAAACTTGCCAGGATACCCTCTGAGTTTCCAGCCATGGTCTGGGCACTTCTTGCCCTCTCTTTATGGGATGGTTTATGTCTGCTTCTCAGCCCTGGGAGGGAACCCACACAAGAGTTGCTAAGCAGCTTCTGGAGCCGTTCTGTTTTAAGCTGAGTCACTATTCCCTCTCTTTATTTCCCACAAGGATCCGTGACCTAGGTGGTTATAGAGCGGCCGCTCAGCCTCAGACCTTATTGGTCTATAAAAGGGCAAGGAGCAGATAGAGTCTTCACACAGCAGGAGGAGCAGGTGAGGTTGTCAGAGGCCCATCGTTAACCACTGCAGCCAAGCTGTTGTACCACACGATGCCTCCCACAAGTTCACCTCCATTGCTCCTGGATCTGACCTCCCTCAGGGAGGTTGCTGCTACACGTGCAGACTCTAGGCCTATATGCATTTTCCCTTGGGTTTTGTGGTTTTCGTGTGCTTTACCCAAGCTTCAGGATCAAGGAATGATTCTGAAGAGGCCCAGCTTGACATGGCATTGGCTTCAACCCCTGGAAAACCTTCCCCCCAAAACCTTCTTCCCCTCTGCTACTCATCTACTACTGAGCTGTTCCTAAGGCAATTGTAACCATATAATTTTCTTTTCTTCCCTCCATACTTAATCATACTCCTTAAAAAAAAAAAAAGTTAGAAACTAGATATACGGGAAAAATTCAACCTGCACCTAAAGATAATTGTTAGCATCCTGAAATACTCCTTCTAGGCTCCCCCCTCCCCCCATATAACTACTAACATTTTGGATGGGATAATTCTTTGTTGTGGGCTGTCCTACACATTGGAAGATGTTTAGCAGCATCCCTGGCTTTTATATTTGTGACAACCAGAGTATCTCTAGACATTTCCAAATGTCCTCTGAGGGGCAAAATCACCCTTAGTTTAAAATCACTGATTTTACACACACACACAGACACACACACACACACACACACACACACACACTCTTTATAAAATGGAACAATTTACAAAATGGAATCATATTGCAAATACTACCTTACCTGTTTTTAAAATTTAATATATCATGAACTCTTCCCATGTCAATTAGAAATCTACAGCATGATTTGCTTGGCCACAGAGCTGTCCATCAGTTGGCCTCATATGTGAAGTAATTAATATCCCCAGTTCCCCCATTACTGGACCTTGTGTATAAGACTGAAATTGGACTACACATCTGCTTATAAGCTGCTTTCAAAATTTAATACTTCATGAATGTCTTTCCATGTCAAAGCTACAGGATTTTGAACAAATGACTCTGCCTCTCTAAACCTCCATTTCCTCATCTGTAGAATGGGAATGTACTGGTAGAACAAGTTACCAGAACGAGTGTCTGTGCCCCACAGAGATTGCCGTCAACAGAAAGCCACAGCTATAATTAAAGTCCTTGTTATGGTCACTATGGCTTGGTTTTCAAATGGCTGTTAGTGGCCACCCCTCTATGGAGACACTGAACAGTAGATTAGTCCCATGGTTGGACTTCTAGGTGGTTTCCAAGTTTCCACATTCGTAAATGACCCTGCCGTTAATATAATCATAGTGTTGACCAATGTCTTGGGAAACCAGTGAAAGAGAATAAGTAACTCACCTGATCTAACCTGTGTCTTGGGAAACAGAAGACAAATCATTTTCTTCATGGCCTAGTTTTAGAAACATTCCTAGGTGTTAGGCGCCACCCTTCCTGGCCCCTCAGGCCCTGCCAGGGACTAGCTTTCTGGTCCTGAGTCAAGGGCTAGCTGTAGGATTCCTAGGTTAAACACTGGGGGTGTTTTCCTGCTTTTATGTCAAGCCCAAGCCCCCTTCTTCCTGCTTTGTGACAACCCCAGGGTTATATTCAAACACCTGCGAGATTCCCCTTTTATTATTTTCTATTTGTTTTTAAGTTATGGGTATGCAATATTTGATGTATAAAATGTGTGTGTGTGTATAGTTTAAAGAGCAATAATAAAAGGAATACCCCTCTATCTACCACCCAGGTCAAGAAACAAGATTCGATTCCCAGAAGCACCCTCACATGTGCCTGTCTCTCCTGCAGGGAGATTTCCTGGGGGCTATGGAGCGAAAGGAGAGGGTCCACTGGCAACCCTGGTGTCAGGACACCAGATTCCATCCTGAGTGCCGCTCCTGCCTGCCCCTCAAGGCTCTGAGGCCTTGGGCACGTGAGCAAACTCTGAGGGCTGAGCTCCTCAGCTGTGAAGTGGAAGATGGTTGTACACATTGAATGAGATACTTCTTTTGATAAACCCCTGAGTCTGGTGTCTGGCACCAAGTAGGTGCCAAAGCACAGAAGCTGTTGTTTTTATGTGGGAGTGCCTGGATAGGGAATTCAGAAATGTGGTCCTCATCTGACTCTCCTAGCCCTCAGCAACACGATTCCAGGCAGGGCAAGTCCTGGGCCTCGGTTTCCTCAAATGAAAAGTAAAGCACATAGGTTCCCTAATAACTCCCAGACTTTCTTTCTTCCTCTAGTCCTTTGTAATTCTACTAATTATTAAGCCAAGGAAAATAGGTTATGATGAAGCAAGAACTTAATGTGAGGGCTCAGTAAACAGTGCCCTTAGCTGGACCTTAGCTGGAAAAGACACTGTGACTGTCCCAAGGTCACATGGCCAGAAGGTAATAATCTGGTTAGGAGTGATGATATTTTAAGCACTTATTCTGGGGACCCTGTGTTACACGCTGCATGTGGATTGTTTATTTCACCCCGAAGATAAGCCTATTTATTGGGTAGATTCTATTCTTTGATGCCTATTTTATAGATGTGGAGACTGAGGCTCAGAGAGGCTGTATAACTTGTCTATAGGCATACAGCACTGTTCTTTTCTATTAGTAAGCCTGTGCGCTACACCGCATTCTTAAACTTTAACGTGCACACCAATCATATAAGAATCTTGTTAAAATGCAATTCTGATTCAGCAAGTCTGACATGGGACCTGAGATTCTGCGTTTCTAACACATTCTCAGGCGATGATCATGCTATTGGTCTTCTAATAACTCCCTTTTAAAAATTAATTTAATTAGTTTTTAAATTTATTATTCAAATTCATTTTACATACAGTATTATATTAGTTTCAGGTGTACAACATAGTGATTAGACATTTATATAATTTACAAATTGATCACCCCAATATGTCTCGTACCCATCTGACACCACACATAGTTATGACCATATTACTGACTATATTCCCTATGCTGTACTTTACATCCCCATTATTATTTTATAACTACCAATTCATACTTTTTAATTCCTTCACCTTTTTCTCCCAGGCCCCCATCTGGCAACCATCAATTTATTTTCTGTGTCTATGAGTTTGTTTCTGTTGTGTGTTCATTTATTGTGTTTTTTAGATTCCACATATAAGTACAATTATATGGTATTTGTCTTTCTCAGTCTGACTTATTTCACTTAGCATAACACCCTCTAGGTCCATCCATGTTGTCACAAATAACAAGATTCCATTCTTTTTTACGGCCAAGTAATATTCCATTGTATATATGTACCCCCTTCTTTTTACATTTGTCTACTGATGGACACTTAGGCTGCTTCCATACCTTGGCTCTTATAAATAATGCTGCAATGAACATAGGGGTGTATATGTCTTTTAGAATTAGTGTTTTGGGTTTCTTTGGATATATTCTCAGAAGTGTAATTGCTGGGTCATGTGGTAGTTCTATTTTTAATTTTTGAGGAACCTCCATACTGTTTTACATAGTGGCTGGACCAATTTGCAATCCCACCAACAGTACATGAGCGCTCCCTTTTTCCACACCCTCACCACCCTCTGTTTGTTGATTTGTTGATGATGCCATTCTGATAGGAATGAGGTGCTATCTCGTTGTCATCACCCTTTGAGTAGTGAGGCTAAGCTGAGAAGGGGTGGGGTCTTCAGGCTCCTTGGTTTCAGTGAGGATAAACCTCTTATTTTGGGATCTGCATCTACTTGGTTACTTGCAAAGACCAGGTGAAAAAGTATCCCCACATACTTGGGGATACCTAGATGGGTGGTAAAAACTAAAACGCAGACCCAAACCATGACTAATCAGAAGCAGAGTCCTCACCCTCCATCCCTCCTGGCTCGGCACTTGCCATCCCCAGCATTCAAGCACAGAGCACGTTGTTGCCATCCCCGGGGAGTGAAGGAAAGTCTTCCCAGGCCATAGGCTACTGCACAAATCTTTGCTCCAAATGAGCCCTGCTTCCATTTCCAGACTGCTCTTGGGGCCCATCTTCTCCCAGAACATGATAACCCGGTATGGCCTATCTATGCAAGTGAGATTGGGATACAGTAACCTTTTTTAAATTTTAAATACTTATTGTTTTAAAATATTTACCTGTTCCCACACCCTCTACAACTACCGTGTTCAGGGCAGACATAGTAGGTAGAGGTCAGTACATTTTCAATAACTGGCAGATTTTCTGTTGGGCTTCATCTTTCACTTGGCTTAGGTTGGCCTCCCTGTGTGCTTTCAGAGCATAAGAACCTCAAGGGCGGTGAGTCTGCCTTGCTTCTCTGAGTGTATCCTAGAGCACCTGCATGGCCCTCTTAGGTGTTTGGGAAACACACTGGCTCTGTAGTTACACAGGTGGAAATTCTCCAGCTAATGACTGGGCATATGATCTTCTGGTAACACCCCTTCCTCCCGCCCCGTCCCCCACCGTACCCCACTTCCTCTCAGCTTGCACCCTGGTCCTTGGTACTCTCTGGGTCTTCTGAGGGCTGTTTGGTTTCTCAGTGTTGGTAAGCATACCTCCCCTTTTGTAGGATGAAATTGTCTTTCTGCTATAGCTCTCTGAGCTTGGCTATCACTCACTGATCAGCTATCAAACTTGTCTGTTCTCTCACTCTTCTGGGCTTAATTGCCCACCTTTCCTAAGGTCAACTGGCTTTCAAAGGTAGTAGAGGTATGTCAGTGGCCAGAAAACAACACTGGTAGACAGAGGCTCTAAAAGAAGCATCTGCAGGCCTGATAAGATCTTGCTGTGGCTCCAGTAATAACGTCTGTTTGTCCCCAGGCCTCTTGCTTCACTCCAGATCCCTGGAGCCCACCTCTTCTCGTTCCACACACCAGTTGCAGTCCCAGGGAGACAGACAATACAGTGGAGATCTCCCTGCTGCAGGAAACAAGTGCAACATGCCTGCAGAGCTCAGTTCCTGGAGGAACTAGGCCTGAGCACTGCTAAGTAGCGCTGATAATGCAGGGCCACCAGGAATGTGTTTACATCCAAAGAAGGGCTATTATTATTACATCCCAAGAAAAGAAAAATTAGGGCTCTAATCATGGCTTCTGACTGCTTCTGGGTTCTACATCCAAAAAGGAGCCATTTCCTGTTGACAAGAATTAATCTAGAGTTTCTCCCTCTGGCAATGTTTACTTTTTCCAGACTTCTTTTGAAACCTCTGCTTTGTTTCTCTCCCTGCTGAGGGACAGGGACTTGGGACACAGCTCACAGTTATTTTTAAAAATATATTATTCTTCATTCATATGTGCAACTTTACTTTTTTATTTAAGTGTGTTTTTCCTGGACGCATCAGTTCCAAATCAAGAAGTTATTTCAATCTAGTTGTGGAGGACGCAGCTCACGGTGGCCCATGTGGGGATCAAACCGGCAACCTTGTTGTTAAGAGCACCGCGCTCTAACCAACTGAGCTAACCGGCCACACCATTCAATTACTTTTTAACCACATACTGCATGTGGGTGCTAGGCGTCCAAATCTTCACAGGTGTGCTGTCAAATTCCAGTCAATGCACAGCAGTTATTTGGTTGCCACCAAGCGTCTCTGCCTTACCCTCTTGCTGTGCCCATCAAGTCTCTGGAGAATTTACATATAGACTATTACAAGAAAGAAAGTCATAATTAGATGTGTATGTGTACAGTCCAGCAGAAGAACAAAACACTTATTTTTTCTCGCAAGTCATCCTCTGGTGCGTGAAAATGGGCATTTGGAACCCCCTCATGGCTCTGGTCTCCCCAGATCCCTTCCTCCCACTACTCTCTGCTCCCAGTCCTGCCAAGGTCCCTGCATCATTCTTCCCCTTTCTGCTCTCCCCTCCCAGGGTCCTGGCTACAAGATGAAATAGTTGCAACAGTTCTGTCCTTTAGAGCCTCAGAGGGAAACAGCTAAACAAGAGAAATGTGCCTTCCTTTTACAGAACTGTGGTGTGTCATTATGCAAATGTAGTCTGTAGCTTCATTTTCTGGGAATTTCATCAGTGTAGAAAACGAAGGAGGAGGGACAGAAAATCTCGTCTTCCCCTGACACTGCCAGTGTTGCCTCTGCAGTGTCCCATGCAGTGTGGAGCTGAAGAGGGAGACATCAGGGAACGGAGCAGGAGGAACGGGATGGAATGGCCTAACAAAATGTCAGGAGCCCTGTGTTATACTTGAGCCTTTGTGCGATGAGTGTATACATGAGCAGGGTTATGGCAGGAAATGCCTCTCAGACCTGGCATGTGCCATAAGGTGACAGAGTAAGTCTGTGATAAGTGCATGTGCATCTGTGAGAACTGTGGCTACTGGCACCCGGAGGAGATTGTGGGTATCGTCACTGTTGACAGTTTGGCATTGGGTTAAGTCTTTTAGTTTTAATTCCTTCAGCTGTGCCACAAGACCTTCAAGCCTTTGGTCAACATCCACTGCTTTCAGTGTAAACCTTCAAACTCCAAAAGGCTTTCAGTGAACCCAGGCCATACCCAAATGCCAACAGAGGCGTCTTCACAGGTGTGTGACCTGAGCAGTCACATACAGCCTGCTCTTAGAAGGCCCCTGTTCTTGAGTAAATGCTCCGCTGTCACCATTTGAAATTCATAATAATCAACAAGGCACCTATATTTCTATTTTGTACTGGGCCTCACCAGTTATGTAGCCACTCCTAAACAACAAGCATATCATAGGATTTCCCAGACCCACTTTTGGGTTATGCTTTCTTTTCCTTCCAATTAAAACAAAACTCTGGTAATGGGTAGAAGCATTAGAAAATTAGGAACTGGACCGACAGCTGCATGATTGGTCAGCCCAGAAGGAGGAATTGCCCCTCCTGGGCTCTGTGGGAAAGGGGTTTGAAGGATAAAGGTGAGAGGATATGGGAGGACCCAGTGTTGTGCCCTCAGCTCTTTCCCCTGGGAGTCAGGGAGCCCTGCAATGCTCCCACTCTGGTGGCATTATCTGTCCCTCTGCCAGAAGCACACAACTAAAACTTTTCTACCTCCTGGTCTTAGGGAAACCACCCCATTCTGTTCTTTCGGCCTGAACTTAATGGCTATTTGCTGTGTCCAGAGGGCACTGTGCTTGGCAGGGAGCGGAGGGACTAGTGGCATGGTGTCGGGATACACTGTTACACAGCGATGACGGACATTATTAGGACAAGCAGGGGAATCTGAATGCGGCCTGTATAATACACAGTATTATTGTATCAGTGTTAAATTTCTTGGGTGTGATCGTGGAATTTTTGGTTACGTAGGAGAATGCCCCTTGTTCTGGTAGACACATACTAAAGATGAAATTTTATGAAGTGTACAACTTACTTTCATATGATTCAGGAATGTATCAGAGTTTTGTAGGAGAAACGTATGTTTATCTTACAAATGTTTCCCACTGAAGAGTCTATATATATATTAGTCCTGAATGTAATACATTATAAAATTAAAATATAATGCAATTGTATAATTATAATATAATATTTATAAAAATAGAGATAGAGAGAAGAAGAGAACGAGGGAGAAGAAGAGATAAGGCAATTGTGGGAAAGTTCTATCGATTGGTGAAACTGGCTGAAAGTGCATGTATTCTTTCAATTTTCCTTTGGTTTGAAATATTTCTAAATAAAACATGGAAGGGGAAGTACACTCTCTTTTGGTGAGGCTGTCATGCCTGGGAGGCAAGATGTCAATCTTAGTTTGGGTTTCCCAGAAGCAGATCCTGAGATAAAGATTCAAGTGCAAGTTGTTTATTTGAGGGGTGATCCTAGGAAACACCAGTGGGGTGTGAGATGAGGGGAGACTGCCAGTAAAGAGAACATGAGCCAGCCCCTGCCTCTGAGAGTAAAGGGGGCTTTGTCCCACTGGGGAACTCTGGAGTGATACAGAACAACCGAGAAGCGACCTGAGCTAGCTCTCCATGTGCAGTCACAGGGTATGGGCTGCTCCCATGGTTGTGTGCCGGGGAGACTGTGGCAGCCAAGAAAAGGCGCCTGCGTAGCTGGCAGTGGGGCTGGCCACCACCATCGCAAGGCCTGTTATCTGCTTCTCAACATGTATTCATTCAGTCATTGAACTGATTTCTACCTGGTGTCCACATGGGGCCAGATCCTGTGCTGGGTGCTGGGGAAATGATTCTCATCCAGACAGATACAAACCCTGCTCCCACAGGGGAATGAAAACAAGAGGGGCGACAAACAAACAAACAAAAGGAAGACAGGTACCCAAGAATTTCCAACAGTGGGGGAATTACAATTACATTCAAACTTTTACTGAACTCAGGCTTCTACTAAATACCTACTATGTGTTGGTCATCATTTTAGACATGGAGATACATAGATGAAACAAGAACTGCAGGTCCTCAAGCAACTCGTGGATTTTTTTTTAAAGGAAAAATATGTAATTGAAGTCCTGCTGCACCAGATGGATGATAAGATATTGAAACCCAGCTGCAGAGGCACTTAATGAATAGGCCCACCATTTATATTTAGTTAGAGAAGCCACTACTCCCTCTCCCATTACCCTACTGTCCCCAGGGTACTAACTCTACCTGTGGACTGACCTTGACAAATATCCATTAATGAACTGAGTTCGCTTCTGAAGCAGCTGCAGCAGAGAACACAACTGTCTGGCTCTATTCTCGTGACCCTGGCTCTTCTCGGTGGTGTGGTACCTGCAATACCTCTGATGGGAGGAAGGGGCCCCAGAGGGAGGAAGAGGACTCCCCCCCAAAGCATCCACCTATAGGAATCACAATGCCTCCATTTCTGCCCAGTGACCTCTGGCACTCCCAAATGTTGCCGCCTTACCATGTAAAAATGGAGGCATCAACAGACTCGGGTTCGTTTCCCTTCTGAACACCAAGTGAATTATTTGTATGAGATTCGTCATTTGACTGACACCGGCAGAATGCTGTGTGAGTTCAACATTGAGCACAGTGCTCTCCAGCCACAGAACCCATGAGGAGCCGAGACAGAGATGGGCATGTGGCAGGCACCACAGACATCAGGCTCTGGGCGTGAGCTGCCTGTGGCTGCTCAGGAAAGCCAAAGGCAGAGTTCCTGCATTGAGGCTGAGACCATTGCTCCGAGATGGGGTTTTCCAGTGTGGTGTGGAGTGACTCCTTTTGCTTTTGGTCAAGTATTTATTGCCTTCCTGTACTTTGGATGAGGGGTGGGGAACTAGCAGCTTTGAATCAGAAGCCCAGGAAAGTCATCCGTCTGGGCCATGTGGTTTCTGCATGGTACCAGCCTGGTGATGGGAGAAGCCACGGCAGGAGTTGGCTCAGCCCATGCTTCATTGGGCCCGCTCTGGGCAGCCCACACCCAGCATGTTCTGGGCTCCAGGCCTCCTCAAGCTTCTTTTCCCTCTCTTCTATAAAGAATGTGCGTCCCAGTCCTGTGGGCCCTGCACCCATCTGTCCAGGCTCGCATCTCCTCTCCGGGGTCACACCATGAAGCTGGCCCAAGACCCATCACCTCAAGCTAAGTCAGCATCGCCTTTAGCTGTCCTTTGGCCTCAGGCCCGGCCTCCATGCAGCCTGTCCACACAGCAGTCTCGGGGAGCCTCCTAAAATGCACATCTGCTCCTTGGCGCTTCCCTGCCTGAGGCCTCCAGTGCTCCTGTGCCAGTCAGGATGAAGCCTCTACTCCTTGGCACACCCTGGAAGATCCCCAGTGTTTCAGCTCTCAGCCTTGCCGCCCCCTTCTTCCACCTCCACACCCAGGAACCCAGCTGCCTGTTCTGCCTTGCACACACTGAGTCATCTGCAAATGCCTTTCTCTCTACCTGTCCAGTCCTTCTCACCTTCCCAGACCTCTCTTTTCAGTGAGCCAATTTTTCCTCCTCTTTCTAGACTTGGCTTTGATGCCACCTCCTCTCGCTAGCCATTCGTGAGCCTTTACGCTTGGGTGAGCCGTCCCTCCCACCAACCTCCCCTCCCCGTCACAGCCTGCCTTGGCAGTAGGGCACGCTTGCCTCAGGGTCCAGCCTGCTCCACCTGGCTCCTTGTCTCCTCCTTAACTGACACTGTCTCCTTGTATGGAACACAGGCTCAGTGAACGAGTGCAGGATAAATGATGAACAAATGAATGAACGTCTGTTAGACCATGAAATGGGGTCTATGTTAGCCTGCACAGAGACATCCCACCCCTGCTTACCAGTTTGCAACAAATCAAATACAGACCTGAAAGTGTTTAGAAACCTTTCTAAAAATTTAACTGAGTACTTGATGCCTGCTCTAATACTAAAAATGTTGGGCTTATTTCTTGTATTCCTTTGTTTTATATAGTTATATATATTTTTTTCTATTAATTTATTTTTATTATATTTCATGAAAGTGTTGGTCTTCAATAGATTAGAAATCTAAAAACACTGGATAATTTGAGAAGCACTGTTATACACCCTTCCTGGTGTGACATGGGGTGGGAGTGATGGCGCGTGCGTGTGTGTGTGTGTGTGTGTGTGTGTGTTGCTGTGGGACGAGGCAACAGGAAAGGGAGGATTAGAGGGTAAACTTGGTCAAATCTGCATTTGCAGGAATGCTTTTCCATGTGATGCCATCAGAAAACCTTCTCAGAATCAAACGATCCAGATGATAAACAGCTCATAGAATAGTCTCATGAACCCTAAGTCCCCCAAAGGAGAACAAATTGCTGTGATTGAGAGCATCCCATTTGCCTAAGTGACCCAGCCCCATGTCACAGAGCCACACCATCAATGTGTCCCCCCACCCATACCGGAGACATGATTTTTAAATTTGTTTCCTCACTTTCCCAAAATCTGGCTTCCATTAGAGAACTATTTCCCAAATTAACCTCTGTGCCCTCTCAAGTAAAGAATGTGAGAGATTTCTACCAACTCTTCTGTTTCAAACATGACATGTGTGTTTAAAAAGAGGCAGTAATTTCCAGGCTGGAAGTGGTAGTGAAGGGATCATTTTGGCAACTGTTCTTTGAAAAGCTGCGCAAAGTTTTTTTTTAATGAGATGTACCCCTTTGCTCCCCAAGTGGTTTCTCACATCGCCATCCTGAGGTTAATGTTTAATTAATGCTAAGGAATTTCATATTAAATCAACTTCCAAGTGCTGAGCAAGTGGAAAAATGATGTCTACAGAGCCAAGAGGCTATGTGATGGGGCACCAAGGTAACTTTATCTGAACTTTATCTGTCCTCGTGAGGAAAAATTAAATAAGTCACTCGTGGCCCCAGCAACGCTGGGTACTATTCTCCAACTTGTTAAGAGAAAGGTCAGAACACAGGTGGCGGTCATGCATCCAATGTTCGCATTCAGTTCCCCAGAAGCGGCTTTCTTAGCTGTGACCTCCGGAATCAGACACACCGGGTTATTTATTTGTGGGTAGAACTAAACACTTGTTGGTGAAAAGGTTCAGTGTAATTTCAGAAACTATGAACCAAGTTTCCGATTCGGCATTTCTATAAACGAACACAGACCGCCAGCTCAGAATCCGAGCCCTGCTTTTCTGCACAGACCCAGACGGCCACCATATTCCCTTCCCTGTGTCCACATCCACCTATACTGGGCTTGGCCATGAAACTTGATTTGATGAGCAGGACATTAGCAAATATGACCCAAGTAGAGATTCAAAAAGTGCTTGTGCCTTGGCACTTGTCCTTTTGTGGCTCTTTGGAACCGTGAGTCCCCATGTGAACAAGCACGGGCTTGCTGACTGGAGCATGAGAAGCCACAGAGGACAGAGGTGAGCCATAAGGCCAGAAAGCCTATCATCGTCAGACATGTGAGTTAGGCCAGGCTCCATCATGTTGCCTTAGCTCAGTCTCCAGCTGACCACAGAGACCTGTCAGGCCAACCCAGACAAGAACCACTCAACCGACCCACAGAACCAGGAGAAATAATGACTATTGGTTGTTTTAGGCCAGTAAGGCAGTTTGCTACATAGCCAAAGCCAACTCATTCATTGACTACCTTGTTCGTTTAATAAATACTTTTTGAATGCCTCCTGTTGGGTCACTGTGTAAGTATAACAGCCACGAACCCCGGCCATAAGCCCCTAGAAGCCAAGGATGCAGCTTGTCTGTCTCTGTATCCCAGGCCTAATATAGCTGGCACATAGGTGGCACTAACCACTTTGTTTTACAAACACATGATTTGGAATAAATCCCAAAGGAGACTTACAGATTTCAAGTTGAAAGTCTATATTGCTTGAGTCAGCAATTCCACTTTTGAGAATTTAAGGCAATACTTTCAGGATGTATGCAAAAATTTAATTACAAGAATGTCCTTTCATAGTCTTCTTTACAGTGATTTTATTTGCTTTGGTTGAAAACACATTGGTTGTAACAGCAATCTGGTCTCTATCACAAATTGGTTAAAAATGACATTATCGGGCCGGCCCGGTGGCTCAGGTGGTTAGAGCTCCATGCTCCTAACTCCAAAGGCTGCCGGTTCGATTCCCACATGGGCCAGTGGGCTCTCAACCAAAAGGTTGCCGGTTCAACTCCCTCCTCGAGTCCCGCAAGGGATGGTGGGCTCCGCCCCCTGCAACTAAGATTGAACACGTCACCTTGAGCTGAGCTGCCTCCCGGATGGCTCGGTTGGTTGGAGCGTGTCCTCTCAACCACAAGGTTACCAGTTCGATTCCTTGACTCTCGCAAGGTTGCCAGTTCGATTCCTTGACTCTCGCAAGGGATGGTGGGCAGTGCCCCCTGCAACTAAATTGAACATGACACCCAGATGGCTCAGTTGGTTAGAGCGAGTCCTCTCAACCACAAGATTGCCCGTTCAACTCCCGCAAGGGATGGTGGGCTGCGCCCCCTGCAACTGGAAAACGGCAACTGGACCTGGAGCTGAGCTGCGCCCTCCATAACTAAGACTGAAAGGACAAAAACTTGACTTGGAAAAAAGGCCTGGAAGTACACACTGTTCCCCAGTTAAGTTCTGCTCTCCTTCCCCAATAAAATCTTTAAAAAAAAATGACATTATCAATCATTGATATGAGTAATTTTGATCCATGTTGGGGCAGCTTTATGACCTTTCTATTATTTTTTTTTAATTTATTTTTTTAATTTATTGGGGTGACAATTGTTAGTAAAATTACATAGATTTCAGGTGTACAATTCTGTATTACATCATCTATAAATCCCATTATGTGTTCACCACCCAGAGTCAGTTCTCCTTCCATCACCATATATTTGATCCCGTTTACCCTCATCTAACACCCCCCACCCCCCTTACCCTCTGGCAACCACTAAACTATTGTCTGTGTCTATGAGTTTCTGTTTCTCATTTGTTTGTCTTGTTCTTTTGTTGTTTTTGGTTTATATACCACACATATCAGTGAAATCACATGGTTCTCTGCTTTTTCTGTCTGACTTATTTTGCTCAGCATTACTCTCGCAAGATCCATCCATGTTGTCACAAATGTTCCTATGTCATCTTTTCTTACCGCCAAATAGTATTCCATTGTGTATATATACCACAACTTCTTTATCCATTCATCTATCGAAGGACATTTTGGTTGTTTCCATGTCTTGGCCACCGTAAACAAAGCTGCAATGAACATTGGAGCACACGTGTCTTTATGTATAAATGTTTTCAGATTTTTTGGGTAGATACCCAGGAGAGGGATTGCTGGGTCATATGGTAATTCTATTCGTAATTCTTTGAGGAACCTCCACACTGCCTTCCATAACGGCTGCACTAGTCTGCATTCCCACCAACAGTGTATGAGGGTTCCTTTTTCTCCACAGCCTCTCCAACACTTGTTACCATTTGTCTTGTTGATGATAGCCATTCTGACTGGGATGAGGTGATATCTCATTGTGGTTTTGATTTGCATTTCTCTGATGATTAGTGATGTTGAGCATTTTTTCATATGTCTATTTGCCATTTGTATGTCCTCTTTGGAGAAATGTCTCTTCAGGTCCTCTGCCCAGTTTTCAATTGGGTTGTTTGTTTTTTTGCTGTTGAGTTGCATGAGTCCCTTGTGTATTCTGGATATTAGCCCCTTATCGGAGGCACTGTTTGCAAAAATCTTCTCCCATTCAGTTGGTGGCCTCTTTATTTTGTCGATGGTTTCTTTTGTTGTGCAGAAGCTTTTAAGTTTCATATAGTCCCATTCATTTATTTTAGCTTTTACTTCCATTGCCTTTGGAGTCAAATTCATAAAATGGTCTTTGAACCCAAGGTCCATAAGTTTAGTACCTATGTTTTCTTCTATGCAGTTTATTGTGTCAGGTCTTATGCTTAAGTCTTTGATCCATTTTGAATTAACTTTGGTACATGGTGACAAATAGCAGTCCAGTTTCATTCTTTTGCACGTGGTTATCCAATTCACCCAGCACCATTTATTGAAGAGGCTATCTTTCTTCCATTATATATTTTTTGCTTCTTTGTCAAACATTATCTGTCCATATTTATGTGGTTTTATTTCTGGGTTCTCAATTCTATTCCATTGGTCTATGTGTCTGTTTTTCTGCCAATACCATGCTGTTTTAATTATTGTAGCCCTGTAGTACAAGCCAAAGTCCGGAAGTGTGATATCTCCATTATTGTTCTTTTTTTAAGATTGCTTTGGCTATTCGGGGTCTTTTGTGGTTCCAAACAAATCTGATGATTTTTTGACCTATTTCTTTAAGCTATTCCATTGGGATTTTGATGGGGATTGCATTGAATCTGTATATTGCTATGGGTAATATGGCATTTTAACTATGTTGATTCTTCCAATCCATGAGCGCGGAATGTCTTTCCATTTCTTTGTGTCTCCTTCAATTTCTTTCAAAAATGTCTTATCGTTTTCAGCATATAGGTCTTTCACGTCCTTGGTTAAGTTTATTCCTAGGTATTTTATTCTTTTTGCTGCAATTGCAAAAGGAATTGTTTTTTGTATTTCTTTTTCTGAGATTTCATTGTTAGTATATAGGAAGGCAATGGACTTTTGTACGTTGATTTTATAGCCAGCAACTTTACTGTATTCGTTGATTGTTTCTAATAGCTTTTTGGTGGAGTCTTTAGGGGTTTTCTACATATAGTATCATGTCATCTGCAAAGACTGAAAATTTCACTTCTTAATTCCCAATTTGGATGCCTTTTATTTCTTTCTCTTGCCTGATTGCTCTGGCAAGGACTTTAACACTATGTTGAAAAGCAGAGGTGATAAGGGACAGCCCTGTCGTGTTCCTGAACGTAGAGAAAAGGGCTGCAGTTTTTCACCATTAATTATGAGATTAGCAGAGGGCTTGTCATATGTGGCCTTTATTATGTTAAGGTATTTTCCTTCTACACATATTTTATTAAGTGTTTTAATCATAAATGGATGTTATTTATTTGGGAGTTTTCTTGTTTCTTGAGATAGGCCTGTAATGAGATAAATTTCCCTCTTAAAACTGCTTTAGCTGCATCCCAAAAATTTTGGTAGGATGTATTTTCATTGTCATTTGTTTCTATGTATCTTTTGATCTCTCCTCTAATTTCTTCTTTGACCCAGTCCTTCTTTAAAAGTATGTTGTTTAATCTCCATGTATTTGTGTTTTTTGTTGTTGTCTATTATTTCTGTGTGGTGGTAGTCTATGATGTTTCCCTCTGTTTCTTCTTTTATTTCAGTATATAATTCAATTCTGGATTTATTTTGAGTGATTCCCCTTAAGTTTATGTAAAAGAAAGTTTGATATTTAGAGTATTCCGTTTTCTTCAGCATGCTTACTTTCTCCATTCCCGTATTCCGGTTCAGGCCTTTACTCTCCCCTTTTTTATGTTTTGGTTGCCACAAATTGTCCCTGTTGATGGTGGGCGAATAGCCTCCTTAAGTATTTCTTGTAGTGCAGGTCGTGTATTAGAAAATTCCCTCAGCTTCTGTATGTCTGGAAAGGTCTTTGTTCCTCCATATCTAAAGGATATCTTTGCTGGTTATATTATTCTTGGCTCATAATTTCTCTCTCTCAATAGTTTGAATACTTGGTTCCACTCCCTCCTGGCATGTAGAGTTTCTGCTGAAAAATCTGGTGATAATCTAATGGGCTTTCCTTTGTAAGTTACCATCTTCTTTTCCCTGGCTGCTTTGAGGATTCTTTCTTTGTCATTGGTTTTAGACAGCTTCAATACAATGTGCCTTGGAGAAGGCCTGCTGGGATTGAGGTAATTAGGTGTTCTATTTGCTTCTTGGATTCGAGGATCCAGTTCGGTCCACAATTTGGGAAGTTCTCATCAACAATTTGTTTGAATATATTCTCTGTTCCCTTCTCTCTTTCTTCTCCTTCTGGTATGCCCATTATTCTTATATTGTTCTTTCTGATGGAGTCAGAAAGTTCTTGTAGAGTTCTTTCATTTCTTTTAAGTCTCTTCCATCTGTGTCATTTCCAGGTTTCTATCTTCGATGTCACTGATTCTTTCCTCCATCTGGTCAACTCTACTACCTAAGCTGGTTATTTCGTTCTTAATTTCTTCTATTGAGTTCTTAATCTCCAGAAATTCTATTTGGCTCTTTTTTAAAATTTCATTCTCTTTCGTAAAATGCTCATGCTGTTCTTTGATTGTGTTTCTGAGTTCATTTAACTGCCTATCTGTGTTTTCTTGCATCTCGTTGAGTTTTGTCAGAACTGCAATCTTGAATTCTCTGTCACTGAAGTCACATATTTCTGTATGTTTAAGTGCCTTTTCTGGAGATTTTTCACTTTCTTTCTGAGCTATCTTGTTGCCTTGGTTATTCATTGCAATTACTGATTTACTATTTCTCTTCCTAGACATCTACAGGAGTGGCTTCTGCAACAGGCTGATAGGAAGCGGTCTTTCTTTTGTTTTCCAGTACTTGTTGGTAGATGTTTTATTTTTTCTCCAACTGCAGCTTATTTTTCTTCTCCCACACGGTAGTGCTATGTTTTCTCTGCACTATTCCAGCTTCTCACACAATGGGGGGAATCCCTGGGAGACGGGCTTCTCCTCTGTTAATATTTCGTCTAGGTCACAGGGCGCAGTGTCCCGGTGGGTATGCGGAGAGCTTTTGATGTTCCAAAGGTCTTCAAGCTCCAGATTCAGAGCCCGTATGTTTCAGCAGTTCTGTTTACTCCTGCAGGGATCTGCCCAGATAGGTGGGGTCAGGGGCGGGGTGAGTTGTGAGAGGTGGCCCAGAGCAATGGCGTCGACCACCACCACAGTCAGTCCTGCTTCCACAGCTCCCTCCCCTTTGCCGGAACTAGTTGGGCTGTGAATTTTTGTCTGCAGTCCACAGTTCTCAAAACAGCAAATTTTCTGTTCTTTTGATCTGACACTGCTACTGTTTCGCTTCTAGCACTGGGCAGGTGGGGGCGGGTCGAGCTCTGGGAGGGTTGGGAGGGGGCGGCTAGTCTCAGTGCCTAAGGCTCCGTTCTCTGCTCGGCAGTGAGGGCTTAAACCACCGTTTTCAGCCTTTTTCCCTCAGTCTTTTCTCCGAGGTCTCTGCCGTGAGCGTTGGGTTCAGCCGTGTTATATGCTTCCCCCTCAGCCCTGTGGGCCATAAGCGCAGCCCTAGCAGTCCAAGTTCTTCCCTCTCCTCCAGCTGCGGTAGTTCTGGGAAGCAGCGAGCTCGGAGCATGAGCGAGTTCTGCGTCCTGCCGTCTCCGCACTTTTCCTTTCCCTCCTCCCCCACTCGCGCGATTCGCCCATCTGGAGGTGAATTCAGTAGTGGTCCTCTTCGTCTTGCCTGTCTGCTGTGCAGGGAGTCCTTTGTGGAGTTTTTATTGTTCGATTCTTTGTAAATTCCAGGGGAGCTTTACAGAGGCTCACCTCACACCGCTAATTTTCCTCCTCCCTTTCCATTTCTATATCTTTAGGGCACAAAATCTGTGAATGTTTTTCAGAAAAGTGGGGGTTGTATATTTTTTTTTACTTTTAAAATTTGTAATTCCCTTTCAGCCAATTAAGTATGATTTTGGGCTGCTAATAATAAGAAGAAACAGAAAGCAAGTTTTATATCTATCAGTAGGGAGTTGGTTAAATAGTAGCACAAGCATAAAATGGATGCTTATCACTCTATATAATACAGTATATATGCCTCTCTATGTATCAAAGATGGTCAGGGTTCCCCAGAGAAATATATATATATATATATATATATATATATATATATATATATATATATCTGTATATATATATATATATATATATATATATATATATATATGTATATATATCATATGTATTTATACAGAGAGAGAGAGAGAGAGAGAAGGCGAAGGGAACATTGGCTCACATGATTTGTAGGGGCTGCCAAGTCTGAAATTTCTAGGCATGCTGGCAGGCTAGAAATTGAGGTAAGATTTCTAAGTTACAGTCTCAAGGCAGAATTCCTTCTTCTCCAGAAAATCTCAGGTTTTGTTCTTAAGGCCTTCAACTGATTGGATAAGGCCCACCACAATTATCAAGAGTGATCTTCTTAGTCAACTACTTACAGATGTGAATCACAGCTACAAAATACCTTCTGTCATGCAGGGTCTCTGGTTCCACTCCCCTCAGAAGAACGCAGGACAAGATGAGGCCAAAAAGGAACACCAACAGAGCCATACATAGGGGGTTCATACCACTGTAGTCTCGCTGGCGGCTGGGTTGGAGCTACAGGAAGCAGGAACCACACAATCCTCAATCCGCCGTCCGCTTCTCTGCCCACCAACCAACTTGGCATAGCCACAGCAGTTATATTAGTAGCTAATGGCTAACTGGTTACAGCTGATGGCCAACTAGCCACAGCTGATGGCCATCTACTACCCGAGCCAGCACCTTTCCATGTGAGGCCGAGAGCCTGGAAACTGCTCTCTGGGACTCTGTCCCCACACCTTTCCAGAAGCACCTAGACTAGTGTTTGACCAAACACCTGGGCACCGTTACTTAGCTAAGTTACATAAAATGTAACCATCATTGTCATGACATAAGATGAAAAAAATTAGATTACAAAATATAATTTAGTCCTGTTTCAAAAGATAAAAATAAAAACCTATGTGTCCATAAAAGAAATCGGGAGTGGTACACACTAATATGTTACCAATGGCTGTCTCTGGGAGGATAGGATCATTGTTGGTCTTTTTGGCACTTGTTTGGTTTATCTGTTTTGCCTGCAAAGAGAAGGATTTTGCTATTGAATGAAAACAAATAAACAAAAGAAAACAGAATTAAAGAACAGAATCTTGCCAATGCTTTTCAGCCAAAGACCAGCAGGAACACACCTGTCTTTGAAGAAGATGGGTTTATTGTTGCAAAGAGGAAGAATGCATACCATGGGTGTTAGAAAGAACCTGCTACAAGATTTGGGCTTCAGCTGGGCCATTCTGGGGCAGGTGCAAGTAAGCAGGTTCACTCCAGACTGGGCTGTCAGAAAGTGTGGGTAACTCCGTGACTGAGAATCACAATAAATCTTAGCTCTTTGGAAGGCACAGTAATTGATAAAGCAGCAGCAGTCACTAGCATTAGGTGAAAGAGGGAGAAGTTTGGGATTTTGTGGGTTGCAGAGTGGCCATGTTTTCTTGTTTACTTTCTCATGGTTGCAGAGCGACCTTGTCTGGTGTTGATGTTCTGTGAGATGGTGTCTATCCCACAGGAGAGCGTGTAGCCTAGAAATGAATGTCAGAGCAATTACTGGGTGTCAGAGGTTGCTTTTCACTTTCTCAACCTACATAAGGATAAGACTAAGAACTTCACTTGCATTTTAAAAAACCAATTTGATTTTTAGTAACTAATTCTTTTTCTATTTCTTTAAGCATGTTTTCCTGGAAGTTTTTATTTAGAAAATTGAACTAAGATTAATTTTACACATGTCATAAGTTTCCAGTACTCTATACAAGGCATGAAATGATCAACATTCAGGCTGTTTCCATCATGTAGATGATGGTTGCTTAGGTTGCTTCCTTCTTAATCAATCCCAAATAGGGCATCATTGTTTGGAAATATGGAAACATTTAAAAGTAGAAAAATAGAAAATAAATAAAATATTTAATTTAAAAAAATAGATGATATTGCTGAAAGATGCATAAAAAGTTGCAAAGTTATTCTAAGCAAAATTTTCCCTTGGTACACAAAAATCTCCTCTTTGCATAAATATAGTGGCTAAAAATTTTCATTGTCAACAAATTCAACATCCCAACCACACTAACAGCTAAATCAATTTGGTTTTGGCCAAATTGCTCTTGACCAAATTGTCTGCTCTGATGAGTAACAGTAAAACATTAAGAATAACCTAAACATCTGACAAGAAGTTTATGAAAGAAAGCTAAATAAATCATGGTTCGTCACTACAACAACTGCTATGCACTCATTTAAAGCAACATAAATACACATTTACTTCTAAAGGAGTAAATGAATTCTAAACATTTAAGAAAAAAGTAACAGGTACAAATAAGGCAAATTTAGTTGACCATGTAGCAAACTCTAGGAATTTAACCAACAGGGATGGACACTCTTTTCTCTTAAAAATCACCCACATTCCCCTCTTTATTTAGCTCATCAAACCTAATATCTCCCAAATAGTCTTAGCTGGATATTTCAGAACATAAACATCAAATGGAAAGCAAGTCCACTCAGTTACAAAATGGTAAGGGCAATTCCAAGGGTATACCACCTTGTCAAATCTCCAGGAAGAAGAGGCTGGAACATCAGCTCATGTGAACCCAGCAGCAAAGTGCTTTCTTCCTGAGAAAGATTTTACTCTAAGCCATGATGCCCTCCTGCTCCTGCACTTTGCTTGAAAAATTATTTTTTTGAACAGCTTTGTTGAGGTATAATTGACATATAATCAATGCCCATTTGTGACTTTTGATATGTTCATAATCCCAGGTAACTAAAACCATAGTCCAGGTAATGAGCTGACCCATCCCCTCCTACTCTTTCTTCTCTCATTTCCATCCCATGTCACCTCCCCTTCAAACAAGCACTGATCTATGTCTGTAATTATAGATTAGTTGGCATTTTCTAGACTTTTATATTGTTGCCAGTTGTGAGTGCCTGGAAGGGCAGTCGCTACATTTCAGTCTCTTCCTGAAAGCCAAGGGGACATTAACCCCTCCACAGGGCCCTACGTCACTGCATGATACTCATGACACTAGTGGGGAACAAAGTCCCAACACCCAGGTTCAGATAGAGTGAGTAACACAGCTTTATTTGGGAGCCAATGTCCCTCCAGAGACCAATACTCTGGTAAGCACAGAAGGTTATACAGAATAGGACAGAATTTAATAACGAACCAAGTCCCAGAGTCAATGGAGGTGGAGGAGGTTCCCGGTCTGGGAGAGGCGACTGGGCCCACGACAGGTCTGAGGAGCTTTCCTCAGACCTGTCTTGCAAGAAAGAATTTCAGAGAGTCCCGGTATCGTGGCTTGCCCCTTCCAGAGGGTCTTAGCCTGAGCGCCCAGTCGGACCACTCACAGCATTGCTCTGGAGTTCTGCTTTTATCCTCTTTTCCTTGGACTTGTTTACCTCGGAGGTGATAACCAGAAGTGGTTTTGGTGAAGGTGTTTGTCACTCAATTTTGTTATGCTCCGTTTCACACAAAAACATGTTTTTTACTTCACTCTTATCAGTCTCACACATGTGCAGCCATATTCCTAGCTCTCGTCCCTACTAGTAAACAACTTGTTTTGCAAACCTCAATCCAACATATATAATACATTTTATATGCTCTACATACCAGTGTTAGCAGTTCATCCCTTTTGGCTGAGTAGTAATTCCTTGTATTTACATGTTTTGTTTATGTATTCATCAGTTGAAGGACACTTAGATTGTCTCCAGTTTGGGGCTATTGGAAGTAAAGCGTCTATGAACATTTGTGCATAGATGTTTGTATAGACATACTCTTTCATTCCTCATGGGAGAATAGCTAGGAGTGGAATGTCTGGATCATATGGTAGGTATAGGTTTAGATTTTTAAGAAACTGCCAAACTGCTTTTCAAAGTGGTTGTACCATTCTACATTCCCATCAGCAGTGTGTGACAGTCTGGACTTTGTTTGAAACTCAGATAGAAGAACGTTAGGAAGGGCCACCTTTACATGAGCATCTTTGAGAGGAGACCTGGGTGGGACTAAGGGACACAATAACTGTTTAGGGACTGTCATCAGTCCACCCAGAAGTGGGGAGGACTTGTCCAGACAGCTGGTGGGCTCTGTCTCTACTTAATGCTTTCTTTGTCCCAGCCTGGGAGTGGGTGTGAAAGTGAGGGGAAAGAATTCCAAGGGGCTGCTTTGACTTGATGCAATTTTCTTGGTGTCAATAAATATTTGTTGAACTAATAAATGAGTATCAAGGGAGGCTGAAAGGGAAGAAGGATAGGGCTCGAATTCTGAAGGGGCAGATTTAAGAGCTGGTGGAGGAGAAGGGAGAGTGGGACAGGTTTGGCCAGACTGACATAAGATCCTCATTTTATAGAAGGCCTAGAAATAGGATTGCCCAGCATTTTCAGTACTGGGGAAAAGATGAGCCTGCGGCTTACATTCTGAATCCTACAAAAACAAGTCTCTGTTTTTAAATCTCACAGTTGAAGAGATATTTGGTGTCTCTTAAGCATGTGGGCAGAGGGTTTTCTGACGGGAATCCTTGAGTGGGTGTAACACAGAATAAGCCTGATGAGAAGGCTACCTGACAGGCTATCCGCTCATTGTCCACTTTTCCTGGCCTAACTTCTAGACCCTCTGTACCTGTGGTCTTCTTTCACTCCTTTGTTAGTCTCTCGGTCTCTCCCATGAATTGGAATCATTAACTCTGGGATCCTCGCTGGCTTTCTAGTTGCTAAATCCAATAGCCTGTCTCAGATCTTGCTGCCCTGGCCATGGCAGCATTTGGTCTTGCCTCCCCTCATCTTCCTGGGCTCTCTCTTTCCTAGGCCTGCAGGACATGTTCTCCTACTGCCACAAGCTGAACTCCCTGTGAAGCCAACTCTGAGGAGGAGATGATCAGGGAGTGCTCAAGACGCCAACAGCCATGGAAGTCGGGGCAGGACACAGGTTGGGTCAAGGGAGAAGCTGAGCTGTGATTTAGTCTTAGGAAAGTCCTCAGCTACCCCCACGGGAGCTGGGACAGCGATTCAGAGCCTCAAGCTAGAGCAGAATGTTCATGGTCCTCACACATAGGCCATGGGATGGGACAAGGGCTGCTCCTGGAAGGAGGGGAGGGCTTGGGTGAAGCAGAGTTCTTCAGCCAGAAGCCATTCCAACAGCACTCCCAGCAGCTGGGGAAAATTGATCCTTCCCCAAAGGGGCATCTGGGCAGCACATGCTACCGACCTTTTCTCCAACTGTTCCTTCCTGGTCACGGTTGACCTCTTAACCATGGCCTCAGGCTATGGCCTTCTGCTCTACTCTACTTACAATCTTCTTTTTGTAAAATGCTGATAAGATGTAGAACTGAGAACAGTAGCTAGCATTTACCAGGTGCTTTACTAAGACTACATGGTAGGCACTGTGCTAGACACCCTAGTACATTATCTGATTTGAGTCCACGGAAACCCAATGGTATGAGTAGTATTAAAACTCCATTTTACAGCCCAGGAGAGTACCAGATTATCTTCCTAAACAATTGTTGCTGCTGTATCACTTCCTAGCTTAAAGATCTTTGATGGCTCCCATTTGTAGTCAGAATAAAAGTGCAGGTCCCTAGGCCCTTCACAATCTGCCCTAAGCCTCCTCTTTTGCAATACTTACTTTTCATTCTTGCCACACTGCTCCCATTGATAGGACCATAACCTAGCCTACTCTAACTAGCTCCCAGCTAGGGAGGCTGAGCTGCCTAACTATGCCTAATCCTTCATTCTCTATTTATTTCATTTGCTCATTTATTTTAGATGTAATATATGAGGTTGTGTGCCAGGTGCAGAGGATACAGTGCTGAATGGACACAGTCCCTGTGGAGCTTTATACTCTAACAAGAAACATGAACACTATTCAAATATTTGCCAGAACTTTGACTAGTGCTAAGAGGCGGCCTGAAGGTTTGTTGACCACTTAAAAGACATCCAATAAAGAAGTTTTGAATATTGCTTGAGGTCCGGAAAAATGGCGGCGTGAGGTGAGGCTCTGTAAAGCTCCCCTGGAATTTACAAAGAATCGAACAACAAAAACTCCACAAAGGACTCCCTGCACAGCAGACAGGCAAGATGAAGAGGCCGACTACCGACTGAAATCACCTACAGGTGGGCGAATCGCGTGAGTGGGGGAGGAGGGAAGGGAGAAGTGCGGAGACGGAGCCACGCGGGCGCAGGACGCAGACCACGCGCATGCTCCGAGCTCGCTGCTTCCCGGAACTACTGCAGCTGTGGGAGAGGGAAGAACTCGGACTGCTAGGGCTCCGCTTATGGCCCACAGGGCTGAGGGGGCAGCATATAACACGGCTGAACCCAACGCTCACGGCAGAGACCTCAGAGTAAAGACTGAAGGAAGAAGGTTGAAAACGGTGGTTTAAGCCCTCACTGCCGAGCAGAGAATGGAAGCCTTAGGCACTGAGACTACTGCTTCCTCCCAACCCTCCCAGAGCTCGACCCACCACCACCAACCCGGTGCTAGAAATGGAACAGTAGCAGTGTCAGATCAAAAGAACAGAATATTTGCTGTTCTGAGAACTGTGGACCGCAGACAAAAATTCACAGCCCAACTAGTTCCAGCAAAGGGGAGGGAGCTGTGGAAGCAGGACCGGCTGTGGTGGTGGTCGCTGCCATTGCTCTGGGCCACCTCTCACAATTTACCCCGCCCCTGACCCCACCTATCTGGGCAGATCCCTGCAGGAGTAAACAGAACTGCTGAAACATACGGGCTCTGAATCTGGAGCTTGAAGACCTTTGGAACATCAAAAGCTCTCCACATACCCACCGGGACACTGCGCCCTGTGACCTAGACGAACTATTAACAGAGGAGAACCCCGTCTCCCGGGGAATCCCCCCATTGTGTGAGAAGCTGGAATAGTGCAGAGAAAACATAGCACTACCGTGTGGGAGAAGAAAAATAAATTGCAGTTGGAGAAATAATAAAACATTCTACAAACAAGTACTGGAAAACAAAAGAAAGACCTCTTCCTATCAACCTGTTGCAGAAGTCACTCCTGTAGATGCCTAGGAAGAGAAATAGTAAACCAGTAAACTCCATGAATAACCAAGGCAACAAGATAGCTCAGAAAGAAAGTGAAAAATCTCCAGAGAAGGCACTTAAACATACAGAAATATGTGACTTCAGTGACAGAGAATTCAAGATTGCAGTTCTGAAAAAACTCAACGAGATACAAGAAAACACAGATAGGCAGTTAAATGAACTCAGAAACTCAATCAAAGAACAGCATGAGCATTTTACGAAAGAGATTGAATTTTTTAAAAAGAACCAAATACAATTTCTGGAGATTAAGAACTCAATAGAAGAAATTAAGAATGAAATAACCAGCTTAGGTAGTAGAGTTGACCAGATGGAGGAAAGAATCAGTGACATCGAAGATAGAAACCTGGAAATGACACAGATGGAAGAGACTTAAAAGAAATGAAAGAACTCTACAAGAACTTTCTGACTCCATCAGAAAGAACAATATAAGAATAATGGGCATACCAGAAGGAGAAGAAAGAGAGAAGGGAACAGAGAATATATTCAAACAAATTGTTGATGAGAACTTCGCAAACTTGTGGACAGAACTGGATCCTCGAATCCAAGAAGCAAATAGAACACCTAATTACCTCAATCCCAACAGGCCTTCTCCAAGGCACATTTTATCGAAACTGTCTAAAATCAACGATAAAGAAAGAATCCTTTATCAGGGAAAAGAAGACGGTAACCTACAAAGGAAAGCACATTAGATTATCATCAGATTTTCCAGCAGAAACTCTACAAGCCAGGAGGGAGTGGAACCAAATATTCAAACTATTGAAGGAGAGAAATTATGAGCCAAGAATAATATATCCAGCAAAGATATCCCTTAGATATTATGGAGGAATAAAGACCCTTCCAGACATACAGAAGCTGAGGGAATTTTCTAATACACAACCTGAACTACAAGAAATACTAAAGGAGGCTATTTGACCACCATCAACAGGGACAATTTGTGGCAACCAAAACATAAAAAGGGGGAGAGTAAAGGCCTGAACCGGAATATGGGAATGGAGAAAGTAAGCCTGCTGAAGAAAATGGAATACTCCAAATATCAAACTTTCTTTACATAAACTTAAGGGTAACCACTCAAAAAAAATCCAGAACTGAAATATATACTGAAATAAAAGAAGAAACAGAGAGAAACATCATAGACTACCACCACACAGAAATAATAGACAACAACAAAAAGCAAAGAAACAATGGAGACACAGTCTAACCAGAAAACTCAAGATAGAATGACAGGAAATCCTCACATATCAATAATCACCCTAAATGTAAATGGACTGAACTCACCAATGAAAAGGCACAGAGTAGCAGATTGGATCAAAAAACTAAACCCAACCATATGCTGTCTCTAAGAGACACATCTCAGCTACAAAGACAAGCATAGACTCAAAGTGAAAGGGTGGAAATTGACACTCCAAGCAAATGCTACCCAGAGAAAATCAGGTGTAGCCATAATCATATCAGATGAAACAGACTTCAGGGTGAAAAAGATAACAAGAGACACAGATGGACATTTCATAATGGTAAAGGGGACTATACAACAAGAAGACATAACAGTCATCAATATTTATGCCCCCAATCAGGGAGTACCAAAATATACCCAGCAACTACTAACAGAACTAAAGGGAGAAATTGACCAAAACACAATTATACTAGGGGACTTAAATACATCATTGACAGCTATGGATAGATCATCCAAACAGAAAATAAATAACGAAATAGCAGCCCTAAATGACACATTAGATGAAATGGACATAATTGACATTTATAGAGCACTTCATCCTAAAACATCAGACTATACATTCTTTTCTAGTGTACATGGAACATTCTCAAGGATAGACCATATATTGGGACATAAAATCAGTCTCAACAAATTTAAGAAGATTGAAATCATACCATGCATATTCTCTGATCACAAGGCTTTGAAATAGGATATCAACCGCAAAAAGAAAGCAGGAAAAAACACAAATACATGGAGATTAGACAACATACTTTTAAAGAAGGACTGGGTCAAAGAAGAAATTAGAGGAGAGATCAAAAGATACATAGAAACAAATGACAATGAAAATACATCCTACCAAAATTTTTGGGATGCAGCGAAAGCAGTTTTAAGAGGGAAATTTATCTCATTACAGGCCTATCTCAAGAAACAAGAAAACTCCCAAATAAATAACATCCATTTATGATTAAAACACTTAATAAAATAGGTGTAGAAGGAAAATACCTTAACATAATAAAGGCCACATATGACAAGCCCTCTGCTAATCTCATAATTAATGGTGAAAAACTGCAGCCCTTTTCTCTACGTTCAGGAACACGACAGGGCTGTCCCTTATCACCTCTGCTTTTCAACATAGTGTTGGAAGTCCTTGCCAGAGCAATCAGGCAAGAGAAAGAAATAAAAGGCATCCAAATTGGGAATTAAGAAGTGAAATTTTCAGTCTTTGCAGATGACATGATGCTATATGTAGAAAACCCCTAAAGACTCCACCAAAAAGCTATTAGAAACAATCAACGAATACAGTAAAGTTGCTGGCTATAAAATCAACGTACAAAAGTCCATTGCCTTCCTATATACTAACAATGAAATCTCAGAAAAAGAAATACAAAAAACAATTCCTTTTGCAATTGCAGCAAAAAGAATAAAATACCTAGGAATAAACTTAACCAAGGACGTGAAAGACCTATATGCTGAAAACGATAAGACATTTTTGAAAGAAATTGAAGGAGACACAAAGAAATGGAAAGACATTCCGCGCTCATGGATTGGAAGAATCAACATAGTTAAAATGCCATATTACCCATAGCAATATACAGATTCAATGCAATCCCCATCAAAATCCCAATGGAATAGCTTAAAGAAATAGGTCAAAAAATCATCAGATTTGTTTGGAACCACAAAAGACCCCAAATAGCCAAAGCAATCTTAAGAAAAAAGAACAATAATGGAGGTATCATACTTCCTGACTTTGGCTTGTACTACAGGGCTACAATAATCAAAACAGCATGGTATTGGCAGAAAAACAGACACATAGACCAATGGAATAGAATTGAGAACCCAGAAATAAAACCACATAAATATGGACAGATAATTTTTGACAAAGAAGCTAAAAACATACAATGGAGCAAAGACAGCCTCTTCAATAAATGGTGCTGGGAGAATTGGATAACCACGTGCAAAAGAATGAAACTGGACTGCTATTTGTCACCATGTACCAAAGTTAATTCAAAATGGATCAAAGACTTAAGCATAAGACCTGACACAATAAACTGCATAGAAGAAAACATAGGTACTAAACTTATGGACCTTGGGTTCAAAGAGCATTTTATGAACTTGACTCCAAAGGCAATGGAAGTAAAAGCTAAAATAAACGAATGGGACTATATGAAACTTAAAAGCTTCTGCACAGCAAAAGAAACCATCGACAAAATAAAGAGGCCACCAACTGAATGGGAGAAGATTTTTGCAAACAGTGCCTCCGATAAGGGGCTAGTATCCAGAATATACAAGGAACTCATGCAACTCAACAACGAAAAAACAAACAACCCAATTGAAAAATGGGCAGAGGACTTGAAGAGACATTTCTCCAAAGAGGACATACAAATGGCAAATAGACATATGAAAAAATGCTCAACATCACTAATCATCAGAGAAATGCAAATCAAAACCACGATGAGACATGACCTCACCCCAGTCAGAATGGCTATCATCAACAAGACAAATAGTAACAAATGTTGGAGAGGCTGTGGAGAAAAAGGAACCCTCATACACTGTTGGTGGGAATGCAGACTGGTGCAGCCGTTATGGAAGGCAGTGTGGAGGTTCCTCAAAGAATTACGAATAGAATTGCCATATGACCCAGCAATCCCTCTCCTGGGTATCTACCCAAAAAAATCTGAAAACATTTATACATAAAGACATGTGTGCTCCAATGTTCATTGCAGCTTTGTTTACGGTGGCCAAGACATGGAAACAACCAAAATGTCCTTCGATAGATGAATGGATAAAGAAGTTGTGGTATATATACACAATGGAATACTATTCGGCGGTAAGGAAAGATGATATAGGAACATTTGTGACAACATGGATGGATCTTGAGAGAGTAATGCTGAGCGAAACAAGTCAGACAGAAAAAGCAGAGAGCCATGTGATTTCACTGATATGTGATATATAAACCAAAAACAACAAAAGAACAAGACAAACAAATGAGAAACAGAAACTCATAGACACAGCCAATAGTTTAGTGGTTGCCAGAGGGTAAGGGGGGTGGGGGGTGGGGGGTGGGAGATGAGGGTAAGGGGGATCGAATATATGGTGATGCAAGGAGAACTGACTCTGGGTGGTGAACACACAATGGGATTTATAGATGATGTAATACAGAATTGTACACATGAAATCTATGTAATTTTACTAACAATTGTCACCCCAATAAATTTAATAAAATTAAATTTAAAAAAAAAAAGAAGAAGAAGTTTTGAGGACCCTCCAGGAGCCAGCCTCTCTCTGAAGGCCATGGATATGGCTGCTTATCCAGTTGCTACCCCGTCTTCATCTCCCACTGTCTTCACGGGGCCCTAGCTAAGCAGTCCTGCATTGTGGGCCCTGCACCACCTGCTCCGTGCATCGAAACCACACAGTCATATGCAGCCTTGCTTTCTTATTGTAAAGCACCATCTCTCTCAGGTAACATTAAGAGTGTTAATAATAGTCATCATATATTTGAGGGCTCACTTTGCCGGGCACTACTAAGTAATGACAACACCCCCACAATAACCTTGTTTCTTCTGTCGTCGCCCCCATGGTCTTCATTTCCCAGGACACAAACTTAAGTGTAAGTAGTTTATTCAGGAATTGAAAGACATATGGACAGGGTAGTGAGGGGAGGTGATCCATAAAAGACATGGTGTTGAGCAAGTCAGACTGTAGGAAACTGGAGCTTAATCCTGCTGGGAAAATTCTGAGAAATGGCGTAGAGTCATGATGACCTCAGAGTCATCATACCCAAGTGGGGAAAGAATTGAGTTTCTTATTCACCAACTCCCAGCAAACGCTGATTAGGAACTGCATGTGTGTGGTAGGGGGAGTAACTCCTGGGCACTTCTGGCCCCTGCAAGGGTAGATGAAATGGGTGTGAGCAGCCAGAGAACGTCCCCAGTTGAAGAAACACAGGCATTGGAGCACACTAAAGCGGTAAGGACACAAGGCCTATTGCTCCCCTGTGGCAGATAAGGAAACTGAGCCTTGGAGAAGCTGGCCTGAGGTCACATGGCGAGGAACTACCAAGGCCACGAGGAACTGGAGTCTTTCTGGCTTTCACTTGACATAAATGCCCCTTGAGAGGCATTAGCTCATCTCACCCTTCAGTAACCCTTACATCTCTCTGCACAAGGCTAATGGCACAGGGGATTCCTGACTGATGAGCCTTAATGAAGAGGAGCTTGTTAGAACCACAGAATAACAAGCTCTTAAATGTGCCTCCTTCCTTCATAATAGCAGGTTTTATCTCCCGGTTTCTGAATAAGATCATGAGCTTCTCAAATCCCTTTTCACTGTATCACCTCTTGGACTTTACAATCTGAAAACAGGGGAACTGAGCCACACAATTATGGATGTTGTGCATGCCTGAAACACAGCCCAGAATGCGAGTCGTTACTCCTGGGCCTCCAACAAAATCCAAATGCCAGACTGTGGGGACAGAGCCCCAGAGTAGTTTACAGGCTCTCTGCCTCACGTGAAGGGGTACTGGCTCAGGTGGTGAATGGCCGTTGGCTGTGGCTGATTGGCCGTCGGCTGTGGCCGGTTAGCCAATTGGCCGCTGGTATAACTGCTACGGCTACGAAGGATTGCCAAGGATTGCCGAGGAGCCGAGCAGAGCCAAAGAGAGCGGAAGAGGAGAGCCGAGAGAGAGAGAGGAACACAGTCGAGAGAGTGGAGGAGAGTCGTCGGTCGGTCGGTTGGCGGAAAAGCAGACGGCAGGTCACGCGTCCAGTGAACCCAGCCTCCAGTGAGACCATAGTAGTATGACTCCCCTACCTATGGCTCCGTGGGTGTTCCTTTTCGGCCTCACCATATCCTGCGTTCTTGTGTGGGGAGCGGGAGCAGAGACCCCGCAGGCCGCCCCGCCTGAAAGATGGCGTGGCGAGAAGGCCTCCGCGCACGACAAATGGCACAGCGAGCAGGGTATGGTACTGGCCGAAACTCACCGAAGGATGGTCAAGCAGTTTATGCGTACAAAAGTTCAGCTTCGGGAGGCCCGCGAGGAGCTACGCCGGGAGCGGGAGGCATGATCTGCCTGGGAGACTCAAGCCTCCAGATGGCACACCTCTCACTTGGCCATGGACGGCATTGCCTTCATTTTGGTGATATGCTGCGGCCTTAAGCTCCGAGGGTGGTGGACATCTTACACCGAGGCCTCCACCCACTCAGACACCTGGCACGGTGAGCAAGATTCCGACCAGGTAGGAATGGAGTCTGACTCTGGGCAGGAGGACGTGTGGCCCCCACACAATATATGGTGTTCGGTGGCCACTGTTCTCAGGAGTTGGACCCCCAAGGAGGGGTGGGAGGACATGGACGGCTCTCCGGCCAGTGTGGAGAGGGCCCTGCAGGCTCTGGCTGAGCGGTTGCCGGAGGAGGAGAAGGCTACATCCAGCCGCGTGGGCTGGATGTTCCTCAAGGCCTTGAGTCTCAACACGGAAAATGGGCTTAATGAAATGGCCCAGGTGCCGAACCAGGTGTCTCGGTTGGAAGCGCTGGAAGCCCGGGTCCGCCTGTTAGAACAGGGGCCCCAAGGTGGAGACTCTGAGGCAGAGGCGGAGGAAGCAAGTGGAGACAATGTAGCTCCCAACCCCCAAGCCCTGCCAATCTTTAAGCAAAGGGTAAAACGTGAGCAACCTTTGGGCCCTGGGGGCGTTGCTGCCGGCAACCCAGCTGTGACTGAGTTCACAACCTACACCCCATACACTCCCACTGAGTTGCAGGAGCTAGGGAGGCAGTACAGACAGCGCCCTGGAGAGCCAGTCTCAGCTTGGCTATTACGTTTATGGGATGAGGGAGCAGACAGCATTCTCTGCTCCCCAGGCGAGATGGAAAAGCTAGCCTTCGTGACAGTGCATCCGTCCCTGCGACAAAGGTTACAAAACTGCCATAGGTTGGCCAACAACCAGGGCAACCATTCTCTAATGTAGTGGCTCACTGCTGCGGTACGCACAGTATGGGGACAGGCTGGAGAGCTGCCAGACACTGTGAGTCAATGGCAGTCATATACAGAACTTACACAAATAATCCGTGAAATGGGTATGAGACATGCTATTTTTAACCTCAACATGCAGGGCCCAGATGACGAGCTTTTTACAGCCAGCATGAGAGATCTGGTTTTGGATACTGCACCTGCGAGTGCTTTTGGATCCTTGGTTGCTATTCTTACACCGTATGTAGGGTGACGGATCCATGAAGTTACAACTGCCATGGCCACCCTAGGGGATGTTGAAAGCCGGAGGTGAAGGAAGTTAAGACAGGAGGTCCGCACAGTTGAAACCTGGAAGCCCAAACCAAAGGTAAAGGGGCGAGGTCGTGGGCCTCAGAAAGTAACACGCACACAGATGTGGTGTGATCTCGTGGCAGCAGGGGTCGATAGGAAGAAAATAGACCGACAACCCAATGCACTCCTGCTTGAACTTTGTAACAGTTGCGTCCGGAACAACAATTCCGGAGAAGCATAAAGGAGGAGTCTGGGAAAGCGCGACCCGTGTCCCTCCAGGACTTCATGCAGCCGCTTGAGGCTGACCCCTTGCAGCTTGATTAGGGGTGGGGCCAAGGTACCCGGTCAGAGGGGACAAGCAGGGACCGGAGGCCCCACGTGGAACTGTCCATACATTGGTCCCCTTTGAATGTACAGAGGGTTTTGACTCTAGTTGACACTGGCACCGACTGCAGTCTTGTTTATGGGAACCCAGAACTGTTCCCTGGACCAGCAGTCTGCATTGATGGCTACGGGGGAAAAACTGTGACTGTGAAAGCCATTTCCTTACCACTGGGTATAGGAAGGCTTCCTCCTCATACCTACAAGGTTTATGTCTCCCCCGTTCCGGAATATATTCTAGGGGTGGACGTGCTACATGGCCTCAGCTTACAGACGTCGGTAGGAGAGTTCCGTCTCCGGATCCAGGTGGTGAAAGCGGTGACACGCGGGCATGCTCACCACCCTCCTCAAGTGTTGCCACAGCCCTGGCGCGTGGTTACAGTGCGACAGTACCGCCTGCCAGGAGGACAGGAGGAGGTTGGTCGTACAATATTGGAATTGGAGAAGGCACGTATTGTGAGGCCAACGCACAGTCCCTTTAACTCCCCAGTATGGCCTGTCAAGAAGCCAGATGGGACCTGGCGAATGACTGTGGACTATAGGGAGTTAAATAAGGTGACGCCACCCTTGCATGCTGCAGTGCCTTCAATTCATGATTTAATGGATCATCTGACTGTCCACCTGGGGACATATCACTATGTAGTGGACTTGGCCCTGGCAGGTCAAAAGCCCCCCCTGTCGGTGGTTGGGTCTGATAGCCCCATGGGGGGCCGGTTTGACTCATGATTTGCAAGTGACGCCAGGGGTGGTGGCTGAGTGGCCACCGCAAGTTACTGTAGTATACAGAGGTCCCGATACCAGGATGATTTTGCGAGGAAACTATGTGCTCTCACTATGGCCTATTATGGGGTCCCCTGTTCTGTTACATGTTGAAACTATGCAAGGGACCCCAAGTACTGCCATAAAGGTCTGGTACCACAAACCGGGAAAGGTGCCAGTGGCAGCGACCCTCCTTTCCCAGGACAAAAAGCTAGCATGTATCCTCCCAGATGGAAGGGATTTGCCATTGTTGGTTCCTAAGACTACCGTTTCTTTTCGTCCGTAGGTGTCAGTAGGCTAATACGGCACAGGGACCCTCGCGGAAGACGCTTGTCGCGTAGATTGTGAGGTGAGACCCTGTAGGGGTGGAGTGTGGGGACAGAGCCCCAGAGAGTAGTTTACAGGCTCTCGGCCTCACGTGGAGGAGTGCTGGCTCGGGTAGTGAATGGCCGTCGGCTGTGGCTGATTGGCCGTTGGCTGTGGCCGGTTAGCCGATTGGCCGCTGGTATAACTGCTGCGGCTACGGAGGACTGCCGAGGATTGCCGAGGAGCCGAGCAGAGCCAAAGAGAGCGGAAGAGGAGGGCCGAGGAGAGCGGAAGAGGAGAGCCGAGAGAGAGGAACAGAGGAGAGAGTGGAGGAGAGTCGTCGGTCGGTCGGTTGGCGGAAAAGCGGACGGCAGGTCGGCGTCCGGTGGGCCCAGCTTCCAGTGAGACCATAGTGGTATGACTCCCCTACCTATGGCTCTGTGGGTGTTCCTTTTCGGCCTCACCATATCCTGCGTTCTTGTGTGGGGAGCGGGAGCAGAGACCCCGCAGGCCACCCCGCCTGAAAGATGGCGCGGCGAGAAGGCCTCCGCGCACGACAAATGGCGCAGTGAGCAGGGTCCCCCGCAAGACACAGACTAAGCCTTTTTCTCCCTCCATGAAATTCCTCTAACTCGATTAAAGAAAAAAGAAAAATCAATCAATTTACATGGTAACAGAGAATGACAGGATCGAGGATAAAATACTCCCCCATCTCTACTGGGGGTTAGATGGTAACAGAGGACAGGGTCGAGCACAGAATGCTCCCCTTTCTGTAGTGGAGGGCACAGCCTACAAGCGTCAAGAGCACAGCCAGATATCCTGGGGGTTTATTTTTCTTTTCCTAACCTGAGGCCTCTGATCTCTCACTTAACCTCTGACCTCTTCAATTCAGATAACCAGGGAACTGACATCTGGGGTTTGGGGCTGCTCAGAATGCCACCCTGCTTGCCTGGGCTCCTTCTGGCCTAGGAGACAAAACAAAGGGCCGCAGGGGCCCCTAAGGAAGTAGCTCCGAGCCTGAGGCCATTCCTGTAGGGCCCTGCTCTGTTATCACTTCCCCACCAGGCCCCCACTGGCCGCATAGGGTGCTGCCTCATTACAGCTAACGCCATTTACAGCCTACTCTGTGCAGGAAAAAAAATAATAGAACATCAAGACACTGCTTTGACACTGCATTTTAAAACTCAGACTGAAACAGGCTTCAACAAAGACCCATGAACCCCCCCACAAATAGGTCTTTCTTTTGCTATTTCCAGCCTCATTTTAAAACAGGGCCAGAGCCTGGATTTTTAACAGCAGCTATTTAGAAGTGGGTATGAGCCACTTGTTTGAAATTGAGTCAGCTGTTTTTATTAAACCGTGTATTTTCATTCTTGCCAGCAAAGCTGAGAGAAGATTTTCAAGCCTCTCTGGTGTACTTTTCAGAGCATTTTTATTGAAAGGAATGCTGAAACCCCAGGTCTGCATCCCTAAATTACCCCACTCCTATTGCACAGTGCAAAGGCTGGACCCAACTCTTTGTTTCAAACCCAGAAACAATACATGGAAAAGACCCCTTCCTGTAAATATAATTTCTAAATGAAGGGAACTTGGCTCTCTTCTGCCCCACTACTGCCCCAGGTTTCCAGCTCTGTGGCTGCTCCTGGAGGCCACTTGCTGGTGACCTGGCAGCTCAGCTCAGCAGTGACCATCATGGTGGTACCCAGGACTAGATGACTACTTAACCTGTGCTTTGGCAAGAGGCCATTTGCTGCTTCCTGAACAATTGCATGTCTCAGGGACAGATATTTCTGTGGAGTCTCCAGTTCCCAGACACATGTGAGTGGGCCTTTCATTCCTTCATTCATGTACCCACTCGCACATACATTCACTCATTTATTCATTCATACTCTTAGAACAGTGCCTGGCACATGAGGACGGCATGCCTGTAATTGTCATTCATATTCACAGCCAACATTTACTAGGGACCTCCTACTATGTGCCAGGGACTGGACACGAAACAAGTAAGACCCAGCCCCTCCCTTCACGGAGAGTTCATACTATTAGCATGTGGTTTTCTGCCCACCCAGCCTGCACATTGGAATCACTGGGAACTTTTACAAGAAGCAGATGCTGGGCCCCACGCCCGAGATTCTGATTTAATTAGCTGTGGTGGGGTTCAGGTCTGCATTTTGTGAAGGCCCCAGTCATTTCCAATGCACAATCACTGCTCTTGAGGGAAAGGCAGACAGCAAACAGTGATGGCCCAGGGTAGAGAGGGTAGAAGCAGTGCCCTGGGCCCACAAGGAGGAGTGGGGTCTGCGGGGACAGAGCCATGAGTGCAGTTTCCAGGGTCTCGGCCTCATGTGGAAAGGTGCTGGCTCAGGTAGTAAGTGGCCATCAACTGTGATCGGATGGCCATCAGCTGTGGCTAGTTGGCCATCAGCTGTAACCATTGAGCCACTGGCCACTAATATAACTGCTGTGGCTACGCTAGCAAAAAATGGGGGCTAGCAAGAAGATGGTGGCTGAGCTAGCAAGAGCGGATTGCAGAGAGGTAGATGCCGCCAGCAAGAATATAGTGGTATGACTCCCTATCTATGGCTCCATGGGTGTTCTTGTTTGGCCTCACCATGTCCTGCTTCTTATGTGGGGAGCAGGAGCTGAGACCCACGTGACACCATGTATGACAGGGTCCATCTCTGACTGGAGTCAGGAAGGCTTTCTAGAAGAGCTGAAACCTAAAATAAAAAAAAGGGGCAGCATGGGCTGGGCCAAGGTATTGGGAGAAGAGGGGCAGAGAGAAGATTCTAGGAGGCAGGGAAAGCACAGGCATAGAGCTGGACTGAAGACAGGGACAGGCAGAATCTTGTCATCCACAGAAGGGGTTTGAACTTTGCCCGAGGGCAGTGGGGAGCAGAGGAGGGGAATGATCCAGTTTGCATTGTAGAAAGCTCCACCTGTTATAGATCAGATTAGAAGGCAACCAGATAGGAATCCAGCTGAGAAATGATAGTGGCTAGAACGAGGGATGTATCAGTGTGAATTAGGTTGGGCTCCCCTAGGAGCAGACCATGAGAGGTAGTGTAGGACAGGTGTCAGAGTTGTCCCACCCAAGGAATGAAAAAGATGGCATTGGTCCAGGGCTGCTCCTGGGATGGGGGGTTAACTTCCCAGCATTCTGTCCTACCCCCACCTCACCACCAAGAGAGCTCCATGGTGGGGAGTCCCAGGCACTTGCAACAGGAAGCCAGCTGGGCATGTGGGAATGGTGGGTGCCAAGCAGACTTGTGTGGGACTGCAACAGCAGCTGTGACTAGGTCTGCACCCAGGAGTTTAGGGAATAAAAGATTGAGGTCAATTGATTATTCCTGAAAGAGGCTGGTGAGTGTGGTGTGAGTGATGGGTGGGGATGGGAATAAGGAGAGCCCCCCAAGGGTAGGAGAGTGACCTCATCAATGCTGACTAAGGGCATGAGCATTAGAAGTGAAGCTTGGACCCCAGCGTAAAATCAACACAAATGTAGGCAGGTGCCAATCAACAACACTCTAAGTGTCCACGCAGGGCAGGATTGTGGGATTCTGGTCGTTTGAGTTTCCTGGACTTTTGGTCTCCAGGAGAGAGGTTACAGCAGGCCAGACTGTGGCTCACAAAGAAGCTTAAGCGTCTATTCAGAACCTGGCTTTAATTCTGTTTCACCCCACAGCCCCAACATGTGCCTTCTTCCCTCTCCTCTCCCTATGATAGAATCGCTGACATCCTCTGGTTAATTTCTCTCTCCTATCCAATCAGCTGCACTGTTGGTTGTGAATTAGCTGGGGGCAAAGAGAAGAAATCTACTCAAACTAACTCAAGTCCAGGAGGCCAATTTATTAGATGGATACAAGAGCTGGGGGAGCAACTGAGGACAGGAAATGTAGTCAGGCTCCCTGTGGGTTCAGAAGTAGGCACCATAAAGACACCAGGAGTAGAAAGAAGGCCTTTCTCATTTTTGTCTGTGACCACATGGTCTCTCATCTTTTCCTCTCTCTGTTCGTTTGTTCTATCTGTCACTCATGTTCCTTTCTGCTCCCCCTCCCTCTGGTATTTCTGCTTAGGTGAGCATACGGCCACTCCAGCCTGTGCACATTATGTGGCCTCTTAGTTTAAGCCAATGTAAGTGGACATCACTCTTTGTGTCTCATTTCCTAATACTCAGGGGAAAATAATCTGATTGGTAAGTAATAGAAGACCAAACTCAAACTGGCTTCAAACATATTGGCTTAAGTAACGTAACGGTCAAAGGTAAACTGAAGGCCAGCTGGATCCAGGGGCTCAGGCTTGCTCCTTGGGAATTCTAACTCTCAGCCCCATTTTGCTCTGTGTTGGTTTCATTCTCAGGCACCTTCCCTTTAGGTTAGATCCTCCAGTTTAGCAGTCACATTAGAAAGAATTCCAATTAAATTCCTAGGGTTGATTCATTGAGCCAACGAAGATCACGGCCTCATTGCTGAATAAGATGTGGGGACAGAGTCCCAGAGAGCAGTTTCCAGGCTCTCATCCTCACATGGAAAGGTCCTGGGTTAGGAAGTAGATGGACATCACCTGTGGCTAGTTGGCTGTCAGCTATAACCAGTGAGCCATTGACCACTAGTAGCAGATGGTGGCTGAGCTAGCAAGCGCGGATTGCAGTTAGCAGGGCAGATTGCAGCTAGCAAGTGGGGTTGGTTGGTTGGCAGAGGAGCGGACAGCATGTTTCAGATCATGTGGATTCTCTTTCCTGTGTCTCCAACCCAGCCGCCAGCAAGAATATAGTGGTATGACTCCCCTACCTACGGCTCCGTGGGTGTTCCTTTTTGGCCTCACCATATCCTGTGTTCTTATGCGGGAAGCAGGAGCAGAGACCCCACCTGACACCCTGCATGACACCAGGGGTTCTGTCCCGGGGATGGAAATGCTGATTGACCAGATCTCACTAACATGGACACCCTGAGACCAAAGGGTCTATGAGTGGGAGGAGGATGTTTCCCCCAAAGGGAAAGGAGGTGCTGGTATCAGAAGAAGTAGATGTCAGCAGGCAAAGTAACAACCAACATGGCCGTGGAGGTGATACCACTCCTTCTGCCTGTCTCCAAGAGCTCTGAACATGGCTGTTTCCTTATGATGATATGGAGCTGGGGGACAGAGACCCAGAGAGCAGTTTCCAGGCTCTTGGCTTCATGTAGAAAGGTGCTGGCTCAGTTATTAGATGGCCATCCGCTGTGGCTGGGTGACCATCAGTTGTTATTGGTTAGCCATTAGCCACTAATATAATTATTGTGGCTACGCTGGCAAGGGGGTTGGTTGGTTGGATGGTTGGTTGGCAGAGAAGCAGACAATGGATAGCACATTGTGTAGAGCCTGCTTTCTGTGTCTCCAAAGCAGCCGCCAGCAAGACTATAGTGGTATGAACTCCCATCCATGGCTTCATTGCTGTTCCTTTTTGGCCTCACCATATCCTGTATTCTTATGTGGGGAGCGGGACCAGAGACCCTGCATGACACATGATGCAGCAAGCAGGGTACGGCACCAGCCAGAATCCCCAAAGGGGTAATGGAGCAGTTTATATGTGTCAAAGCTCAGCTTCGGGAGGCCCAGGAGGAGTGGTGCTGGGAATGGGAGGCGCGGTCAGCCTGGGAGACTCGAGCCTCCGGATGGCACACCACCCTCTTGTCCATAAAAGGTGTCGCCTTCCTTTTGGTAGTCTGCTGCTGCCGTAGGCTCCAAGGGTTGTGGACATCTTACACCAAGGCCTCCACCCAATATGATGCCTGATGCAGCGAGCAGGATTCCAGTGAAGTAGGAATGGAGTCTGACTATGGCCAAGATAGGTGGCCCCCACACGGTATGTGGTACCCGGTAACCACTGTTCTCAGAATTTGGACCCCCGTAGAGGGGTGGAATGACATGGATGGCTCTGCAGCCAGCATGGAGAGGGCCCTGCAGGTTCTAGCTGAGCAGCTGCCAGAGGAGGTGAAGGGTACAGCCAGCCGTGTGGGCTGGATGTTCCTCACTGCATTGCGTAATAACATGGAGCACAGACTTAATGAAATAGCCCAGGTGCGGGACCAGCAGTCCCGGTGGGAGACACTGGAAGCTCGGTGGGAGAGGCGCTGGAAGCTCGAGACAGTCAGTTGGAGGTTCTCACCGCAGTGCATCATAACTCAGAGGAAGCGCTTCCTGGAATAGCCCAGGTGCAGGACCAAGTGTCCCGGTTGGAAGCACTGGAAGCTCGGGTCCGCCTGTGAGAACAGAGGCCCCACAGTGGAGACACTGAGGCAGAGGCAGAGGAAGCGAGTGGAGACAATATAGCTCCCAACCCCCAAGCCCGGCCAATCTTGAAGCAAAAGGTAAAATGTGAGCAACCTTTGGGCCCTGGGGGCATTGCTGCCGGCAACCCAGCTGTGACTGAATTCACAACTTACACCCCTTACACTCTCACTGAGCTGCAGGAGCTAGGGAGGCAGTACAGACAGCGCCCTGGAGAGCCAGTCTCAGCTTGGCTACTACGTTTATGGGATGAGGGAGCAGACAACATTCTCTGCTCCCCAGGCGAGATGGAAAAGCTAGCCTTTGTGACAGTGCATCCGTCCCTGCGACAAAGGTTACAGAACTGCCATAGGTTGTCCCAAGACCAGGGCAACCATTCTCTAATGGAGTGGCTCACTGCTGCGGTACACACAGTATGGGGACAGGCTGGCGAGCTGCCAGACACTGTGAGTCAATGGCAGTCATATACAGAACTTACGCAAATAATCCGTGAAATGGGTATGAGACATGCTATTTTCAACCCTAATATGCAGGGGCCGGATGACGAGCTTTTTACAGCCAGCATGAGAGATCTGGTTTTGGATACTGCACCTGCGAGTGCTTTAGGGTCCTTGGATGCCATTCTTACTCCCTACGTGGGGCAGCTGATCCATGAAGTTACCACCGCCATGGCCACCCTAGGGGATATTGAAAACCGGAGGTGAAGGAAGTTAAGACAGGAGGTCCGAGAAGTCAAGACCTGGAAGCCCAAACCAAAAGTAAAGGGGCAAGGTCGCGGGCCTCAGAGAGTAGCACGCACACAGATGTGGTGTGATCTCTTGGCAGCAGGGTTCGATCAGGAGAGAATAGACCAAAAATCCAATGCACTCTTGTTGGAACTTTGGAAATAGTTGCATCCGGAACAGCAATTCCGGCGAAGCCTAAAGGAGAAGTCTGGGAAAGTGCGACCCGTGTCCCTCCAGGACTTCATGCGGCCGCTTGAGGCCGACTCCTTTCAGCTTGACTGGGGCGGGGTGGGGATAAGTACCCGGTTAGAGGTGACGAGCAGGGACCGGAGGCCCCACGTGGAACTGTCCATACATTGGTCTCCTTCTAATGTGCAGAGGGTTTTGGCCCTAGTTGACACTGGCGCCGACTGCAGTATCGTTTATGGGAACCCAGAACTGTTCCCCGGACCAGCAATCTGCATTGATGGCTCCGGGGGAAAGACTGTGACTGTGAAACCATTTCCTTACCACTGGGTATACCTACAAAGTTTATGTCTCCCCCGTTCCAGAGTACATTCTAAGGGTGGACGTGCTACACAGCCTCAGTTTACAGACGTCGGTTGGAGAGTTCCATCTCCGGATCCAGGTAGTGAAAGCGGTGACACGCGGGCATGCTCATCAACCTCGTAAGGTGTTGCCGCAGCCCTGGCCGGTGGTTACAGTGCAGCAGTACTGCCTACTGGGAGGACAGGAGGAGATTGGTTGTACATTTGAAATTCGAGAAGTCACATATTGTGAGACTGACACACTCTCTTTAACTCCCCAGTATTGCCTGTCAAGAAGCCAGATGGAACCTGGAGAATGACTGTGGACTATGGGGAATTGCCTTCCATCCCTGATTTGATGGACCGCTTGACTGTTTGCTTGATATCGAACCACCCAAGATACAGTGGAACTGGCGGATTTTCGCTTCCTGTGTCTCGCCTGGCTGCCAGCAAATCTGTGGTGCTGGAAGACCCCTTGTTGGGGTACTGGCGGATGTTTGCTTTTTTTTTTTTTTTAAAGATTTTATTGGGGAAGGGGAACAGGACTTTATTGGGGAACAGTGCATACTTTCAGGTCTTTTTTCCAAGTCAAGTTTTTGTCCTTTCAATCTTAGTTGTGGAGGGTGCCGTTCAGCTTCAAGTTGTTGTCCTTTCAGTTTAGTTGTGCACAGCTCAGCTCCAGGTCCAGTTGCCATTTCTAGTTGCAGGGGGCGCAGCCCACCATCCCTTGTGGGAGTCAAACCAGCAACCATGAGGTTGAGAGGACGCGCTCCAACCAACTGAGCCATCTAGGAGCTCAGTAGCAGCTCGGCTCAAGGTGCCATGTTCAATCTTAGTTGCAGGGGGCGGAGCCCACCCTCCCTTGCAGGACTCGAGGAGTTGAACCGGCAACCTTGTGGTTGAGAGCCTACTGGCCCATGTGGGAATCGAACCGGCAGCCTTCGGAGTTAGGAGCACGGAGCTCCAACTGCCTGAGCCACTGGGCCGGCCCCCAGATGTTTGCTTTTGTGTCTCGACTGGCCGCCGTAGAGAATATGTAAGCACCTTGACTGTGAGCCACTATTGTTACAGCACAGTACCCTGAGAAACCCTGGCTGTGCTCAGGAAGTTTGGCTGTGCCCAGAAAGACTAGCGGTACCCTGAAAACCCTGGCTGTGCCCAGGAAGCCTGGCTGTGCCCAGAAAGACTGGCGGTACCCTGGGAAACCCTGGCTGTGAACAGAAAGTAGGTGGACATTGAGGGATATCCCTTGGGACATTGCTTGAACTGGACTGAAACTTTTTCTCGTGAGCTGGGTTCCTGACACAGGGTCCCTCACGGAAGATTCTTGTCGTGCAGATTGTGAGGCGAGATCCTGTAGGGGTGGAGTGTGGGGACAGAGCCAGGAGTGCAGTTTCCAGGCTCTCAGCCTCATGTGAAAAGCTGTAACTGGTTGGCCGTCAGCTGTAACCAGTGAGCCATTGGCCACTAATTAACTGCCGTGGCTGCACTGGCAAGGGGATTGGTTGGTTGGTTGGTTGGTTGGTTGGTTGGTTGGCAAGAAGTGGATGGCAGATTGTGCATCGTGTGGCTCCTGCCTCCTGTGTCTCCAACCCAGCCTCCAGTGAGACCATAGTGGTATGACTCCCCTATCCATGGCTCCATGGGTGTTCCTTTTTGGCCTCACCATGTCCTGCGTTCTTGTGTGGGGACTGGGACCAGAGTCCCCGCATGACTGGAGCCAAAGCTGTCACCAAATCCTCCTGTTGAAGTAGGAATATTTTTCTGGGCATCCCCAAATGATGTAAATGATGTTGGATCTGCCGACAGTTTCTGGTTGTGGGCGGGGATCATGTCTCATGAAGCGGAAGAATGGACACACAGACCAGGGAGAGGGAAAAAGTTGTAAAGGAAGACAGTTTATTGGAGGAAGGAGAAGAGGTTGCAGCTCCCAAGTGGGAGGGGGTCCTGAATGGGGGTGCCCAGTGACTGAGGCAAAAGTTCTTACTTTTATACCTTCCCTTGCCTGTTTGGGGAAGGGGGCTGGAGTCTCCTGATAGAATTCATATATCAGATTTTTCCTGTTTGTCCATCCTGAAGGGATTAACAAACCAACCCATTCCTATCTATCAGATCTGCTCCTTTGTCCGGCCAGAAGGGATTTGAGATTATTAACCTCAAGGCATATTCTCATGTCTCTGTCCTGGAGTGAAGGAGATGTTCCAGGACCTGGAGTTTCAGGATATGGCTCTTATTTTGTTTATTCCACCAGGGACCATTCCCCCCCAACCTCGTTTTACCTAGCAGTCGTGCTAACTAACCTGTCTCACTGTCAGTTTTATCTGAACAATCTCTCTGAAATCTGTCTGTGCTTCTCCATGCTCCAAGAACCAAGTAGGGCTGACCATCAGTATGTAGGCACTGATTGAACCCTGAACCTTGTACTGAGAATCTGTTGGTAAGTATTTATGAGCCTGAGTACTCAGGCCCCCCACCCAGGCCACCTAGGTCCCTGTGGGGACAGAGCCCCAGAGAGTAGTTTACAGGCTCTCGGCCTCACGTGGAAGGGTGCTGGCTCGGGTGGTGGATGGCCATGGGCTGTGGCTGATTGGCCGTCGGCTGTGGCTGATTGGCCAACGGCTGTGGCCGGTTAGCTGATTGGCCGCTGGTATAACTGCTGCGGCTACGGAGGAGAGCCGAGGACTACGGAGGAGAGCCAAGGACTGCCGAGGATTGCCGAGGAGCCAAGCAGAGCCAAGGAGAGCGGAAGAGGAGAGCCGAGGAGAGTGCAAGAGAGGAGAGGAGAGTCGAGGAGAGTGGAAGAGAGTAGAGGAACAGAGCCGAGGAGAGTGGAGGAGGAGTCGTAGGTCAGTTGGTTGGCGGAAAGGCAACGGCAGGTCGCACGTCCAGTGGGCCCAGCCTCCAGTGAGACCATAGTGGTATGACTCCCCTACCTATGACTCCGTGGGTGTTCCTTTTTGGCCTCACCATATCCTGCGTTCTTGTGTGGGGAGCAGGAGCAGAGACCCTGCAGGCCGCCCCGCCTGAAAAATGGCCTGGCGAGCAGGCCTCCGCGCACGACAAATGGCGCAGCGAGCAGGGTCTCCCGCACGACAGTCCCGCTCCTGGAACCCCCAATTGTCACAGTCTAGCAACTAAAGGGCTAATGCTGAGCATGGCAGGGCTGTCTAGGCTTGTGCGGCCCCTTCTGATTGGTTGATCGAATGACCAGTAGTCCTATTGCTCTGGTGCCAGTAGTCACACATTTCAAGTATCACCCTGACTCAAGCAACAGCTTATCTGTCCTTTCACTCCACTCTGTCCTTCATACCCAATCTACCCTTCACACAGCCTCCAAAGAGTCAGTTTCCTAAACCCTGATCTAAGCTACTCACTGGCCTCCTTACCATTGTCCCGCATCAAGTCCTAACTCCTCCATGGGTCTCAGGCTGCCTGCTCTTTGTGATCTGGTCCCAAATGCCTTTTCAACCTCCTCTTCCTGTCCACCCCCACCCAAACTGGTGGCCCTTCCATATGTGCATGCGTGTTCATGCCTCCCTGCCCTCTCCTAGACTGCTACCTGCATCTGATACTCTAAACCCAAATATTTATAGAGGGCCATGATGCTGAGAAATGTAGATAGAGACTCTCAGCCTTGGTGGTGGTGTGGGGGGGAGTACTTGACCCCAGTGCAAGCAGCTCCCAGGAGGAAGATTCTTGGAGCCTGAGTAGGAAGCAGGAGGTCTGGGGCATGGGAATGAGCTCAAGGAAACGGCCCTGCCACTGTGATTCCAGGGCTCTGAAAATCAGCCTCCAGCTCAGCTCCCATTCACTGGGCTCTGTCCACATGCTGGCCCACACACAGCTTGTGAAGAGCAAAGCTGAGATCCCAGCGCAGGCTCCCTCATTACTGCTCACCAGCACATTCCCTTGTCACCTGCCTGTTTCAGTAAGAGAGCCTACTCCACTGCCATCATTAGAAAATGATGGTTCTAGGAGGGCCAGAAGGAATGATCTGATTTCTCCACAAACCTACAGGAGCAGCAGGTTGGTTTACCTCATGGAGCCAGTAGCCACCGGAAGGCTGCACCTTATACACAGGTAAGTACAGTAATTCTTCTTCTCTACCTCCCAGCAGCAGCAGCAGCAAGGATGTGAATTGATTGTCAGAAGCTGTTTAAGACCCTTTGATTGAGGAGATGATCTGAGCTAAGCTGCTCCATGAAATAAAGGCCAACAGCTGCCTGCGTGCACTTCAGCTGTGGTGCTTTTTAACAGGCAGCGTTGCGCATCGGCACCCACCCCCACTTCACCAGCCCCAAGGAGGCAGACATCTCTCCACACTTTGGGCGGAGGGTGACCTGATTAAGTGACAGATGAGATGTTGAGGACTAAGCTCCTGAGTGTCAGAAAGTGCAATAGATGGCACTAAATAAGTCAGTTTCCTGTTCTTTGTGGGAGGGTCTCGATTATGAATAAGAATTTCATGGAAATCTCAGGATTGGAAGGCAGGAGGAATGGGGGAGACTCGGCCCCGCCCTAAGCTAAAGGATGGGAATTTCTTAGCTTTATTTGGAGTATTTTATACAGAATCAGTTCTTTCATCTGAAGTGCCCTTTCATTTATTCATCCATCCAACCACCCATTCATCCGTTTATCCACTCATTCAACAAATACAAAATACATGAGAGCTTGGGTTTTGACAGATGTGTTCCATGAGTTTGGCCACTTATTAGCTATGACCTCAGGCAATTCACCTCACTTTTCCGAGCCTCTGGATACTAATACGTCACCTGACTATTTGAGGATTATTGAGATAATGCTCATTAGGGACTGAGCCCAGTGCTGGGCCGGTACAGATGAGCAATTACTCCAGTGCTCCAGGGAGTGGAAGAGTGGGTTTCAAAATGAAATCACAGTTTAGGACACACATAACTATGCTCTGAGAGAGAGGGCATTCATGTGTAAGAGGCACAGAAAAGCTGACATGGCCAGAGATTTCTTCCCATTGAAAGAAGGACAACTCAAGGGGACAGGAGTGACATTTGAACTGAACCTTAAAGGATAGGTAAGGAGAAAAGGTCTTCTTGGGTGGAGGGGATGGTGCAAACAAAGGCATATTCTTAGAACCTTACTATGCAAAGTATGACTCATGGAGAAGGAGCATCTGGGAGCTTGTTTGAGATGCAGACTTTCTGGGTCCCCAAGCCCAATGGAGCACAATCTGCATTTGAACAACCAGGAAGTTCTGGTGCAGATCAAAGCTTGAGGAGCTCAGGACAGACTGTTTCTGATCTCTCTGTGAGACACTCTTCTGAAAAGAGAAAGAACCTCCCTGCATGTTTGGGCAGATGGCAGGGGTGTATGGCTGTGATGTGTGTCCCAGAACCAGGAGTCCCCAGGTATGTGGGAAGCAGAGCCCCACAGGCACATGGAGGGGATGTGCTTCAGGGCAGAATGTTCTCTGAAGCTGCATTTGAGCCTCAGGTGACAGGGTAGAGTCCTGTCCACTCACCCCCTCACTCATTTATTTATTCCACAAGCATTTGTGGGGCAGTTTTATGGGCCAAATGCCTTGCCAAGTTCTGCCCTAGTGATGTTGTCAGCCTCGGGCAAGTTTCTTTTCCTCTTCGCCCTCAGTTTCTCCATTCGTCACGTCCAGATCACCTTACACCCAAAGTTCCTTCCACTGCAAACATTTCTGTACCCTGCTCCCTTTCCCAGTGCTTCCTCCCTTCCTCTATGCTCCTCCTCTATTCTCCACACTGATTTCTATCCTTACAGCAGGGAAAATCCTCAGACCTCTCTGTCTTAGATTGGGTTTCCAGAAGTGGACCAGTGAAATGAGGATGCATGTGAGAGTGACTTACTAGAAAGTGGGGGGCGTGGGAAATGGGACTGGGAACAAAGAGGTCCCATCTGTAGGGGAGGGTAGAGAGAGTGTGGATGGCACCTCAGGACCCCCATGGTGAGGGGTGGCCCATACATTTCCAATCACTTCTGGCTCCCCTTTGGCACAGACTAAACTGGTTCCAGCAACCTGAGGACAGACAGCTCATGGTCCTGAGGGCTCAGGTGCAGGCTGTAGGGAGTGAGCACTTGGGGAGCTGGTGAGCAAGAGAACTGCAAAGAGACCCAGGGATAGGGTGGAGCATTGCCAGTGTCCACTGCACTCTCTAAATAGTTATGGGCCGAGCTGAACTGAGGTTCTTAGGACAAAATAACACTAATAATGTTAAACTAAAGCCTCTCCTTCATTGAACATTTACTTTATGTCAAGTGCTGCCCTACACACTGACTATACAGTACCCCATTTAATCTGTGGGACAATGTTTTAGATTAGAGGGCTTTTCAACTTTCCTCACTCCCACCCCATGAAACACCACTATTTCTTTGAAGTTTCCCATTATAAAACAAAATGATTGACAACAAATCTCCCATTATTGAAGATTGTAGACTTTTACCAGGAAACTGGAATGGAGAAAAGTCTTCAGGCAACTCAGAGCATTTGGGAAATCTTTACTCCTCCCCTCCCTGCAGAACTCCATGCACTCCTAGAGGTTTGAGAATTATCTGGAAGAAAGAATAATTTGACTTCCCGAACACTTGCACTCAGAGATTCCATTGGTCCTTTAGTAGGTCTGGAAAACTCTATGTAGTACTGTAGATGCACAAAATCACATAGACTGAATTTTATGGTGATATAAGGCATTTTTCAAGGGTACTTTGGACTATGCATTGTTTCCAGCTGACTTTAGGACCTAACCCTGTGTTAAAATTTAAGTTATCAGCACAGTCAGTATTGTATCACAGATAAGAAAACAGAGGCACAGACCAGGGAACTGACCTGCTTAGGGTCACACAGCTGATCAGGGAGGTGATTGTGCAGGTACTGAGCAAAGCTGAGCGAAGGTCTACACTGTGCCTGAGGCAGAGAGGGGCATTCAGTGTTTTTTGGAAACCTTAAAGGGCCTCGTCACTTGGGACAGTGCTCTGCCCCTTCTTGGCTCCGTGGAGAGGAAATAATCCTTCATCCATCTTTTACCCAACCTCCTGTGCTCTGTATTGGCAGCAGCTGTTTGAGCTGGCCTCTGAAAGATGCTTAAGACTCTGCCAACCCAGTGTTTAATGCATGCAAAGCTTTTTCCAAAGAAATCACTTAAAAAGATTACAGAGGACAGAATCGCCCCTCCTGCCTCCAGCTTAGGGAGTCTGCAGCTGGTAGGCAGCTAAACTAAGGAAGCAGAGTCTTTAGTGATCTGGAAACAAATCATTTGAGAAATCACTCAGAACACCAGCTGCAAGGGCTCATTCATTCACTCATTCATTCACTCATTCGCCTACTATTATATTTGCTGCGCATCTACCATCTATCTATTCTATCGAGTGCGGGGCCCTGGGCTGGGCCCTGGGATGGCCCGGGGACATGGTTCCTGCCCTCCTGGAGCTTACCTTCTAGGAGGAGGTGCCCACTATGTCAGGAATCCCCACTTTCCCACATCTTAACCCTGGTGTGGGGTCCTTTTCCCTACTCTTCCCTGGAGAATAGCTCAGGTGCCTCCTCACTCCCGCAGCACTTTGGAGAAGCCTGCAAGGTTTGTCAGGCCCCAGAGAAGGACCCATCCTGATTTCATTTATTTTCCTCATTAGTTTCTTCTCCCTACTCTTTCTGTGCCTTTTGATGTAAGAAATGTCCAAATCTGTAGAGAATTTTTATAAGAGTTTATTTGAGCCAAACTGATGACATGCTGCGTAGCAAGATCTCAATTACTCCCAAGAATAACAGTTTTGCAGCTTCTTTTATGCATTTGAAATTAAGGAGGGAATTTAAGGAAGACTACGTGAGTGAAGGTGGGAGAAAGCAAGGCAGGGATGGATTACGGGATAGTTAACATGATTATGTGCTCTCCTGAGGGTAATTATGGCTTATTTCAAAGGTGTGTAACCTAGATGCACAGAAACAATGGACAGGGTGCACAGGACATTACTTGCTTGAGATAAAGATAAATCTTTTACTAACATGTTATATGCCTATGGGGTGACTACCATGAGCTGCCCAGTTAGGAACTTATGATCAGATCACCCTGTGAGATTACTTTCCCTAGAGGCCCTTTTTTTTCTATCCATACCCCCTTTTCTTATCTGAATGGAAGAAGGAGGAGAAGGGAAATAATAAATTGTCAGTGAGTGCAGAGAAGATGAAAAGAAGAAAAACAGTTGAAGGTGAGAAGAAGGGAAGGGAATAGAGAACAGCTCAGTATGATGCACTGCGGTCACTTAGTGATGGAGGGTGGGATGAAAGGTGGAGTCTCAAAGTACCTGGCTGCCCTCTTCCTCTGGTAAAGCTCCTCAGGTACTGAAAGGCCCAGGAAGGGAAGAGGATTGATGGACAGGAAGAGAGTGAGCAGAAACGTAACCTAACTTTGCAGCTACATCTCCCAAGGTCACCAGTCTGCTCAGATTTCTTTTCTTTTTAAAAAAAATGTGAAACAATTAACAGTCCTTTCCCCATTCTCCAGTTCCCTAACGCAAAGGTAAGCAAACTACAGCTTGTGGGATGAATCTCACTAGCTGCATGATTTTGTAAGTAAAGTTTTATTGGAACTTAGCCAAGCTTATCTATGGGGCCTCACAATTAAGCTTGCGAACTCATCCTAGAAAAAGTGCTACATACCTCTGTCATGCAGGGTCTCAGCTCCCGCTCCCCGCACCAGAATGCAGGACATGGTGAGGCCAAAAAGGAACACCAATAGAGCCATGGATAGGGGAGTCATACCACTAAAATCTCGCTGTCGGCTGGGTTGGAGACACAGGAAGCAAGAGCAGCACAATCCGCAATCCAGAGTCTGCTTCTCTGCCAACCAACCAACCCACCCCTTAGCTTTGCCACGGCAGTTATATTAGTTGCTAATACCTAACTGGTAACAGCCGATGGCCAACCAGCCACAGCTGATGGCCATCTAATAACCGAGTCTGCCCCTTTTCACGTGAGGCTGAGAGCCTGGAAACTGCTCTCTGGGACTGTGTCCCCACAACCTCATTGCTGAATATCACTATGGTCACCTTCGAAGTACCCTTGGGAAGCTATGCAGTGATGCCAGTGCCTAGTCCACCCTTCAAAGCAATTTTGGAACTCTTTTTCTGGAATGGCCATCAGAGCTGTTGTCATATTACCCTTGATGTACTGAATGTCATCAAATGTCTTCCTTTCAATAATTTATTTATCTTCAGGTAAAGAAAGAAGTCATTGGGGGGCAGATCAGGTGAGCAGGGAGAGTGTTCCAATACAGTTATTTGTTTACTGGCTAAAAACTCCCTCACAGACAGTGCCGTGTGAGCTGGTGCATTGTTGTGATGCAAGAGCCATGAATTGTTGGTGAAAAGTTCAGGTCGTCTCACTTTTTCATGCAGCCTTTTCAGCACTTCCAAATAGTAAACTTGGTTAACTGTTTGCCAGTTGGTACAAATTCCTAATGAATAATCCCTCTGATATCAAAAAATGTTAGCAACATCGTTGCAACAAGTTTGCGAACTTAATTGTCTGACCTTATATATATCATCTATGGCAGCTTTCATACTGCAATTTCAGGGTTGATTAATTGTAATAAAGACTGTGTGGTCTGCAAAGCCTAAAAATGTTACTAGCTAGCTGTTTACAGAAAAACTTTACCAACCCGTGGGTGTTATTTCTAGGATTTCCAGCCTTCAGAGTTCTAACATTGCTTATCAATTCTTCAGCACTTCCGTTAAGTTCATTTATTAAATACCGGGGGTGTCAAAAAAAATGTATACACATTTTTGAAAGATGTTATCTTAGAATATTCTCTTTGGGTTGCAAAGGGATGGAAAATTGAGCTCTGGTGGCCTTAAGCTAAAAGGGGGGAAGGGATTATTTTCTTCTGTCACTGAAAAGTTCAGGGGTTGCAGCAGCCAAGCATAGCTGAGCCCAGAAGCTCAAACGTTGGCATCATGCCATGGTGGTCAGAAGCAACTTGCTTCTGAACAACAGAACATGGCAAAGGTAATAGGATAGCATGTCCATGATTAGGTTTACAATACATTGCACCCTCGGTCTGGCTAGCAGACTCTCTATCTCATTCTCCCCTTGCACACTTTAACGATGCAAGCTGCCACGTTGGAGAGAATATTTTTCTTTACATGGCAAGAAACTGGGGGCAACCTCTGGCCAACAGTCAGCAATGAATTGAGACCCTCAATCAAATAGCCCTCCAAGGAACTGAATTCTGCTAATAACTATGTGAGCTTGGAAGTAGATCCTTGCCCAGTCAAACCTTCAATTGAGACCTAGCGTCAATAGACACCTTGATTGCAGCCTGGAGACAGCCCCTGAAACCAAGGACCCAGGTAAATTGTTCCCAGATTCCTAACCCTTTGAAACTCTGAGATATAACTGTGTTGTTTTAAGCCATCAAGTTTGTGGTAATTTGTTACACAGCAATAAATAACCAGTACATTCTCCAAGGGAGGCTGGGAAGGTAGCTTTTAGCGTGGCGTGTTGCCATCACCAACTGAACTGGGGTTCTCTATGAAAGAAGAGGAGAATGCATATTGTTGGGAAAGCAGCAGTTGTCTCACAGAAGCCACTGAGGTATTCCAGGGAGGAGAAGCTGGCATTAGAATCTGGAATTAGGGCAGTGGCAGCAGGAATTAAAGGTAGTGATTGGATTCCTGGTTCCCATTTTTTTTTTTTTTTTAGAACTGGCTTCCTTTCGCTCAGTAATAATCGCTTATTTGCAGTTTGCAAGGTCCCCTTAGCTCCTCTCATACATGATCTTGTTCCCACACAGAGTTCCTGAATAGGAGCTCAAATCTGAAATACAGGTGTAACAGGAAAACAGACTGGACACGAAAGCCATTGGCTAGTTCAAGCTCACATATGTCCTCTCGTTGCACCCTATTGATCTTGTTTCTTATAAGATTTGGTGGTAAAGAGAAATTTATTTTCTGGGAAGTGTAGAATGTCTGTGATTCCAGATGCAAAAATAAAACTTACCCTTTAAAATATCTTCAGAAATGAAAAGAAACCCAGGGGACTTCCGGAAAAATGGCGGCGTGAGGTGAGCCTCTGTAAAACTCCCCTGGAATTTACAACGAATCGAACAACAAAAACTCCACAAAGGACTCCCTGCACAGCAGACAGGCAAGACGAAGAGGCCCACTACCGACTGAAATCACCTACAGGTGGGAGATTCGCGCGAGTGGAGGGAGGAGGAAAGGGAGAAGCGCGCGGAGACGGAGCCGCACGGGCGCAGGACGCAGACCTAGCTCAGTGCTCTGAGCTCGCTGCTTCCCGAAACTACCGCATCCAAAACCTGCCCAAAAGCAAAAGTCCGGGACCAGATGGCTTCACTAGTGAATTCTACCAAACCTTCAAAGAGGATATAATACCAATTCTGCACAAACTCTGCCAAAAAATTGAAGAAGAGACAGTACTCCCTAACTCATTTTATGAGGCCAACATTACCCTGTACCAAAACCTGGTAAGGACAGCACAAAAAAAGAAAACTACAGACCAATATCTCTAATGAATACCGATGCAAAAATCCTAAATAAAATTCTAGCAAATCGAATACAACAATGCATTAAAAAGATTATTCATCACGACCAAGTGGGGTTCATCCCCGGGGCACAAGGATGGTTCAACATCAGCAAATCCATAAATGTGATACATCACATAAACAAAATAAAGGACAAAAATCATATGATTATATCAATTGATGCAGAAAAAGCATTTGACAAGATACAACATCCATTTATGATTAAAACACTTAATAAAATAGGTATAGAAGGAAAATACCTTAACATAATAAAGGCCATATATGACAAGCCCTCTGCTAATCTCATAATTAATGGAGAAAAACTGAAGCCCTTTGCTCTACGTTCAGGAACACGACAGGGATGTCCCCTATCACCTCTGCTTTTCAACATAGTGTTGGAAGTCCTTGCCAGAGCAATCAGGCAAGAGAAAGAAATAAAAGGCATCCAAATTGGGAATGAAGAAGTTAAATTATCACTCTTTGCAGATGACATGATGCTATATATAGAAAACCCTAAAGACTCCACCAAAAAGCTATTAGAAACAATCAACGAATACAGTAAAGTTGCGGCTACAAAATCAACGCACAAAAGTCCATTGCCTTCCTATATACTAACAATGAAATCTCAGAAAAGAAATACAAAAACAATTCCTTTTGCAATTGCAGCAAAAGAATAAAATACCTAGGAATAAACTTAACCAAGGATGTGAAAGACCTATATGCTGAAAACTATAAGACATTTTTGAAAGAAATTGAAGAAGACACAAAGAAATGGAAAGACATTCCGTGCTCATGGATTGGAAGAATCAACATAGTTAAAATGGCCATATTACCCAAAGCAATATACAGATTCAATGCAATCCCCATCAAAATCCCAATGGCATATTTTAAAGAAATAGAACAAAAATCATCAGATTTGTTTGGAACCACAAAAGACCCGAATAGCCAAAGCAATCTTAAGCAAAAAGAACAATAATGGAGGTATCACACTTCCTGACTTTGGCTTGTACTACAGGGCTACAATAATCAAAACAGCATGGTATTGGCAGAAAAACAGACACATAGACCAATGGAATAGAATTGAGAACCCAGAAATAAAACCACATAAATATGGACAGATAATTTTTGACAAAGAAGCTAAAAGCATACAATGGAGCAAAGACAGCCTCTTCAATAAATGGTGCTGGGAGAATTGGATAGCCACGTGCAAAAGAATGAAACTGGACTGCTATTTGTCACCATGTACCAAAGTTAATTCAAAATGGATCAAAGACTTAAGCATAAGACCTGACACAATAAACTGCATAGAAGAAAACATAGGTACTAAACTTATGGACCTTGGGTTCAAAGAGCATTTTATGAACTTGACTCCAAAGGCAATGGAAGTAAAAGCTAAAATAAACGAATGGGACTATATGAAACTTAAAAGCTTCTGCACAGCAAAAGAAACCATTGACAAAATAAAGAGGCCACCAACTGAATGGGAGAAGATTTTTGCAAACAGTGCCTCCGATAAGGGGCTAGTATCCAGAATATACAAGGAACTCATGCAACTCAACAACAAAAAAACAAACAACCCAATTGAAAAATGGGCAGAGGACTTGAAGAGACATTTCTCCAAAGAGGACATACAAATGGCAAATAGACATATGAAAAAATGCTCAACATCACTAATCATCAGAGAAATGCAAATCAAAACCACAATGAGATATCACCTCACCCCAGTCAGAATGGCTATCATCAACAAGACAAATAATAACAAATGTTGGAGAGGCTGTGGAGAAAAAGGAACCCTCATACACTGTTGGTGGGAATGCAGACTGGTGCAGCCGTTATGGAAGGCAGTGTGGAGGTTCCTCAAAGAATTACGAATAGAATTGCCATATGACCCAGCAATCCCTCTCCTGGGTATCTACCCAAAAATCTGAAAACATTTAGAGATAAAGACACGTGTGCTCCAATGTTCATTGCAGCTTTGTTTACGGTGGCCAAGACATGGAAACAACCAAAATGTCCTTCGATAGATGAATGGATAAAGAAGTTGTGGTATATATACACAATGGAATACTATTCGGCAGTAAGAAAAGATGATATAGGAACATTTGTGACAACATGGATGGATCTTGAGAGAGTAATGCTGAGCGAAACAAGTCAGACAGAAAAAGCAGAAAACCATGTGATTTCACTGATATGTGGTATATAAACCAAAAACAACAAAAGAACAAGACAAACAAATGAGAAACAGAAACTCATAGACACAGACAATAGCTTAGTGGTTGCCAGAGGGTAATGGGGGCGGGGGGTGGGGGGTGGGAGATGAGGGTAAGGGGGATCAAATATATGGTGATGGAAGGAGAACTGACTCTGGGTGATGAACACACAATGGGATTTATAGATGATGTAATACGGAATTGTACACCTGAAATCTATGTAATTTTACTAACAATTGTCACCCCAATAAATTTAATAAAATAAAATTAAAAAAAGAAAAGAAAAGAAAAGAAACCCACGTCCCTTTGTAAATGTTTTAAATATTAGTAATGCAGATTTAGGGATCTGGACATTAACTTTAAGATTAAAACTCCAACTAGCCCAACCCTTCTGAGTCTTCACTTGGGGACTTTGGAAAATGCATAATTTTAAGTAAGGCTGAATTTATGAGCATTGTAGTTATAGCAATAGACACTTCAGCCTCTAAGAGGCAGGTCCAGGAGACTGTTACATAACAGTCAACTTCGCAGTAAAAAATACAGGAATACCAAGGCTGCTAAATATATATATATATATATATATATATATATATATATATAATAGGACCCTATATAATAGGACCCAAAGAAAGGGAGATGGCAGCAAAAGAAGAAAAATGAAGGCTGGAAAGACTTTTTCAAAGACAAACATGATGAATCTTTTTGTGAAGGGATAGGAGCTTCATTTCACAGGCTCGCTGCTGCCAGCTCAAGCATGTAGAAAGAAACTCATCAAACAGAAGAGCAGACAAAAATATGGATGCAGTTCTCAGGGGCTTACCAAGCTGAGGAGTAGGAAACACATCGATTATGGAGGGAAGAGCTGCCTTTCGAGGGATTTTTGGATCCAGAGAAGGCCAACATGAAGACATTGGCCACTTGGTTCTTTCAACTCGGCAGCAAGTTTCCTCTTCTGATTTCCCTGATTCTAAGGCAGTCTTACTATCCTGCTGAGCCTCTTCCGTGGGAGGAAGGGAAGTCCCCAAAACTTCAGAAATCATGCTCCCTGCCATATGAGCTGGTCTCCAAACTGGCATGAGATTGGAATTTCAGTGTTATTAGCACAGCCAGACAACCTTTTGATTCAAGCAAGAAGGTCTTGGCCCCACCCCCTGCTTTAAAGGCCCAGTGGCCCCTCTTTGGCCTGGTGCCTTCCCACAGAGACCATGGGACAAAGGAGATATGCTGGTCTGGGCCCTATGTCGTCTCCTTCTAGACCTCACTCTGGGTACTTGGGATTCCACAGTCTCCTGCCTGAGTGGCCCTGGTCCTATTTCCATGAGTGAGTCCTTTCCCTTCATGCTTCCTTGGGAGATTAAATTGCCCCACCAACATGCACATCCCAAGCCTGAGAGCTGAGGGTAGCTGTTTGGAGGGAGGTGGGAGTGGAGCAGGGCGGAGTCTCTGTCAGCAAGCATGAGAGCCAGTGAAGTTCACGATGCAGAACGGGGCAGGGGGGAAATAGGAGACAAGTGGGCAGGGGGCCAGCATCTGGCTCTCCCCAGATTGCACATTTTGACGTGGAATGCCAAAGATTCTGAGAAATCTAAATTTAGTCCTGGTACTATAGGGCATTAAGAAGGTACATTTGTCAAGGTTAGAGTGTAGGATGCATTTCACATAACATTTTGTTGGTGAGATTTATCATTTAAAAACACTTAACATAGTGTATGTGAGCCCCATTGCACTCTTGCTCCAGGTTCTACAATATTAGGGGCCCATCCCGAACATGGAGTTTGTGGTTCTGCTCCACTCGGCTCCCCTCATCCTGGCAGGAAAAGGAAGGACAGCTGGAGATTTCAAACCCTTTCCATTTGTGAGGCCAGACACTAAAGAATATTTTTACAAACTATAAGAAAACAAAACCCACCGGGCTCTTAGCTGGAGTGCAACAGGGCCTGTTCTTCACAGCCATCCTCCAGTACACAAGACACATAACGTCTGCAAAGAATCATTATCTTGCTTCTGTCATGTGTCCTCTCCTCCACTGCTTTCTGTCAGGGGCCCAGGCTCTTGCAAAGGAGCGCTCCCACCCATCTCCTGCCCCTGGCCTTCCCCTAAGCTGGCTCACACATTGGAAACAAAAAGCAGTCTCTTGTCTTAGCCTCAGCCCTAGCAGGAAAAATCAATAGCAATTTGGCTCCTGGCCAGCCTTATTTGCCATCCACTAGATGAAGCTGGGATGCTGGGGCCTTCAGACAGAAGGAAACCCAAATCCACTTCCTGGGTGATCCCTGCCTGGCCTGATTTATAGCCTCCTGGATCTGCTCCAGCCTTGGGTGCCTCAGCCAAGACTTGTCCCCTGCCTGAGGGACAACTGAATTTGAGCTAGTGTTTAGCTGTTAGTGGGTGTGGCCATGACTAAGCTTGAGCCCTAGCCCTGTCTGCTGTGCTTGTAAATTGATGCGATGGGCCTCTGGAAGTCTACTTGCAGATGGGCTCAGAGAGCCTCTGGGAGAGGATCCACCCTAAAGGGCAACGGAGCTGGGAGCCTTGAGCTTGGCACTGTAACAAAGCTTTGGTTGTTACAAACGGTGCATAGACTATGAGGTCTGATCTTAGGTTCTATATTCCAGCCTCGCACCGCATGGACTTATGTGAGTACTCGGGTCGGAAGAAGGAGGGAGTAAAGACTGTAGGGGAAAAACAAAAGATTTTAGTAAAATTCTGTAAGGTCTTTCTGAGGAGGAATTGTTTATAAGCCTCCTGTTTCATACCCACCCCCTCGGGAAGACACAAATTACTGTGTTTCCCTGAAAATACGACCTAACCGGACAATCAGCTCTAATGTGCCTTTTGGAGCAAAAATTAATATAAGACCTGGTGTTATTTTACTATAAGACCGGGTATAATATAATATAATATAATATAATATAATATAATATAATATAATATAATGTAATATAATACCTGGTCTTATGTTAATTTTTGCTCCAAAAAACGCATTAGAGCTGATTGTCTGGCCAGGTCTTATTTTTGGGGAAACAACGGTAGTACGTAATAACATTTAGTGAGTATTTATGTTGTCTCAGGCACTGAGCTAAGAATTTAGTTCCACTTTCTCATTTAACTTTTACTACTATTAGGTTGGTGCAAAAGTAATAAAGGTTTAAAAGGTTAAAAATAATTGCGAAAACTGCAATTACTTTTGCACCAGTTTAATACAACCTTATGAAATAGTACTTTTTTCATCAATTACATTTTATATAAGAGAAAAATCAAGGCACAAAGTGTGTTACCCAGATAGTAAAAAGGTCAAACCAGGTTTTTTGAACCTGGGCAGTCTGACTATAGCCTCTGGCTCTTAACCACTGAGCCATACCCATCGTACTGGTTTTGATAGGTCGTCTGATAAAGGAAAACCCACAGTCAGGCAAGTTAAGAACGTTTATTAAGAGAAAGTCTATTTTATTAAGAGAAAGTCTATTGGGGTGAGCAAAAGATGGCTACACCCCAGATTGCACATCTAAATGACACTTGCAGCCCCGAGGGAGGGGGTGAGGAGGGTTTTATAGGGGTTGTGCTGACAGGGTAGCATTGTTTGAATAGAAAATGCTCACTGCCTGTAAGCCAATAGCTGTTTTGTGGCATTTTCTGTTATTGGCTCTGTCTGCAGGTGCAGGCCAACAGACATTTTGTTGTTTTCTTGTAGACATGGCTCTGTCTTTAAGTCAAGGACTCTGAGACCTAACATTCAAAGACCTAACAGGTTTGTTCTCAGATCTGATTGGATCAGGTTTGCAGTACAGTGGGTTTATAATGCATTAAAAGATCAGGATGTGATTGTTGTAATTTCTATCTTCCCTTTCTTCCATGTAGCCAGAATGCAAAATATATCAGACTTAGGTACCAGCAAGCACTGGGGGTGATTAAAGGGAGCAGAGCCTACAAGTTGCTCTAATTTAAAATCAGTTATAGTGGGTTGACTAGTGTTCCCCCCAATCCGTGTCTATGAAGGTCAGACAATTAAGTTTGTGAACGCATCCTAGAAAAAGTGCTACATCCCTCATTGTTGAATATCACTATGGTCACCTTCAAAGTGCTCCCCTTGGGAAGATATGCACTGATGCTAGTGCCTAGTCCACCCTTCAAAGCAATTTTGGAACTCTTTTTCTGGAATGGCCATCAGAGCTGTCGTCGTATTACCCTCTATGTCCTGAATGTCATCAAAATGTCTTCCTTTCAATATTTCCTTTATCTTTAGGTAAAGAAAGAAGTCATTGAGGGCCAGATCAGGTGAGTTGGGAGGGTGTTCCAAAACAGGTATTTGTTTACTGGCTGAAAACTCCCTCACACACAGTGCCGTGTGAGCTGTCACATTGTCGTGATGCAAGAGCCATGAATTGTTGGTGAACAGTTCAGGTCATCTAACTTTTTCACGCTGCCTTTTCAGCACTTCAAGTAGTAAACTTGGTTAGCTGTTTGTCCAATTGGTACTAATTCATAATGAATAATCCCTCTGGTATCAAAAAAGGTTAGCAACATCTTCGCAATAAGTTCATGAACTTAATTGTCATACCTCATATTTGAGAATAGGGTATTTGCAGATGTAATTAGGTAACATGAGGTCATAGTGGATTAGGGTGGGTCCTAAATACAATGACTCACATCCTTATAAGTAGAGGAGAGGACAGTCAGAGGTACGCTCATGAATAGAAGGGAGGATACTCAGAGAAGCCCACATGAAGACAGATGCAGAGATGGGAGTGATAAGTCTATAAGCCAAGGAATGTCAAGGATTGCCAGCCACCCCAGAAGCTAGAAGGAGGCAAGGAAAGATTCTTCCCTAGAGCCCTCAGAGGGAGTGTGGCCCTGCTGACACATTGATTTGAGACTTCCACTTCTAGAACCATGAGAGAACAAATTTCTGTCATTTTAAGCCATCCAATTTGTGACAATTTTTTAATGACAGCCCTAGAAAACTAATACACTAGTTTAGAAAAAAGGTGTTCCATGTGGAACACCTTAAGCTACTAGAGTTGTTTGTGTTGCAGTTTGGGGCCCAAGCCCCAGTGACCAAAAAGTGTGACTTTGCTTTCTCTTGGCCATTATTCCTTGTGCACATATCTCTCTTAGATTTATGGATAACCATCTTTTTTTTTTTTTGGCTGCCCAGTATCCATTTTCCATTCCAGCCACACCCAGATACCTTTTGAGGGAATTTTCTTGATGCAGAGAAATTTCTGGTGACCACCTCCCCCATCAGAATTTAAAGGGACAGGCTCCCCCCTTACCCTGATGTGGCCATATAACAGGCCCACCACTAAAGCTCAGTGCATTGGATTTTCTTTCTTGGACCACTGCATAATGAAGGATCAAGAGTGAGGACATTCCATATACAATAGAATGCTAACACAACTCCTGCTTAGAGACTGCTGCTGTCATTCAAGCTGCCAGCCTCCCAAGTTGACTGGTTACTGCCTATATCCAAGTCTTATCCTTTGGCTGGAATCCATTTTCCATTCCAACAACATCCAGATTTCCTTTTGGAGAATGCCCTTCCATCATTCTATATTTCCTATATGTTAGCCAGAGTTGGTTTCTGTTGTTTGCAACCACAAACTTTAACTCATACACTCAGAAACTGATGGAAAGAGGCATCTGAGTTGGTACAGGAGTTTGGTATTTTGGGGACCCTTGGACAAAAACAAAACCCAAAATCCCTAATATGATACAAATTCTTCCAAATTCCTATACTACTGAGGGGAGTGTAAATTTGTACAATCACTTTGGAAGTCTGTTTGGCAGTAACCACTGAAGCTAAATATATGCATAGCCTATGACCCAGCAATTTCACTTCAACAGAAATGCATACACTTGCATTAATATGTTCACCAACAACTGAACATCAGAGCAGCACCATTCATAATCATCCAAGATTGGAAACTATCCAAATCCATCTATGCTAGAATAAATTACTAAATTGTGTTATATGCATACAATGGCATACTACACAGAAGTGAGAATGATAAACTACAGCTATACTCATTAATATAAATATATCTCACAAATATAACATTGAGCAAAAGAAACCAGACTTTTAAAAGTCTATACTCTATGTTAGAATTCAGGATAATGGTTACCTTTGGGGGTAGAGGTACCCTTACTAACTGGAAGGGGGCACAGGGAGATTCTATGGTGCTGGGAGTATTCTGTTTCTTGGTCTCAGTTCTAGTTACTTGGCATATTCATTTTATAAAAAAATTCATAGAGCTGAACACTTATAATTTGTACACTTTCTGTATGCATGCTACACTTTAAAGCTTACCCAGAAAATCTTACCCAGATTTTTCAAACTGTTTCATGGATTATTATACTATATGGGGATGAGAGATTTCCCACTTCCATTTGGTCCATTGAGAACTCCCCCAAACACAGCAGCTTCAGTTCCTTAGAGGATCTAGTAAACCACAGATGAAGAATTAGAGCGCCCTCTCTCAGATACAACTTACTAGAAGGAACCTTATACATAGAGGATGCCTAGGAAAAGTGGATTCGAGCAGGAAAAGGGAAATAAAATGGTTTCTGCCACAAGGTGCTGACTGGTCATACTTGTGAGCAAAAGCACAACAGCCTGGTGACTTCTATGAATACTTGTTAAGAAGATTCTGTAAGAATTCAGGGTCCTGAGGGGCCCAGAGTTGGCAAAACCCTGGTACATGTCACTAGTGTGGCCGGGCAGTTCAAGGCAGGCATTAGCATCCAGAGGTCTTTGGCCATGTCATTCCACATATAAGTTAAAAGGAATGATCATAAAGAAAAAGAGTTTAGTCCAAATAAAACACACAACTTCCAATGGGCCAATTCCTGCAAGTAAGGAAATATCTAATATTTAATACGTATATTAATGAGTTTGATTCTCCCAGCATCCCTATGAGACAGGTATGCTAGGTGGAGACAAGCAGGGTAACACATTAATTTTAAGAACATACATGAGGTGTAATCAGAAGCTACAGTGAATGTTTAAACAAAAAAAATATTACAGTAATAGACACATTGCCATTAATCCCCCTCAAAATACTCCCCCTTGCTTAGAACACACTTAACCCATCATTCTTGCCACTTTCTGAAGCAGTTCTGGAAGTCCTCTTTCGTGAGTCTTTACTTCATCCTCCATTGTGACAACGCTCTGTCGCACATTGCTTCTGGTATACAGCAATTTCTGTCAAATAAAAACAGCACGGTGTGTCCTCATCCACCTTACTCACCAGACCTGGCACCCTGCAACTTCTGGCTCTTCTCCAAAGTCAAAATGACCCTGAAAGATAAACGTTTTGAATTGATTCGGGACTTCGAGGTAGCCACAACAGTGCAACTAAAGACACTCACGAAAGAGGACTTCCAGAACTGCTTCCGAAAGTGGCAAGAATTATGGGATAAATGTGTTCAAATCAAGGGGGAAGTATTTTGAGGGGGATTAATAACAATGTGTCTTTTACTGTAATAATTTTTTTAAATTTAAACACTTACCATATTTTCTCATCATACCTTGTATATTGAAGTCAGATAAACCTGAGTTCAAATTCTGACTCTATTACTTTTAAGTTATGTGGTCTTGAACTTGCCCCTTAATTTACTGAGACTTAATTTCCTCATCTTTAACATGGGAATGATAATATTATTTACACTGTTATATGGTTGTGAAGATTAAACAAGATGATGCATATAGAGTACTTAGCAGAGTGCCAGACACATAGAAAAATACTCAGTAAATGATAGCTGTTGCTGTTATTCTTTTTCTTCTTATTATTGATAATCTTATTGCTTCTAAGGAGTAATTATACAATATTAAGAATGGTATTTATGATTTGTGTTTTGTAAACTAAGGGCAATTCTCTGTGATAAATTTTTTGTTTTTTGGACATGATTTTATTCTGTTATTCTCATGTAACTCTTCAGAATCGTTGAAGATGAAAAAGCTTTGTACGTACCTGGAACATAATATTTTAAAACACAGGCTACTTAGCCCCATTGGCTCACAACTGCTGGATCCAAGTTGCTTATTTCTGTTGGGACCTCATCTGGTCATTAATCCCCAGAACAAGGTGGAAGGGGAAGAGTATGGCCCTTTTTCTCCATAGGTGTCATCTGTGATAAGAGGAGAATGAAGATCCCTAATCAATTCCCACCAGGTAGTTTAAAGGGGCACTCAGGAGGCAAGGGAAAGATGATTAGAGACACTGAGGGGAAATGTATGGGGTCTCATTATCTTTTCTCTTAAAAATCTGGCAAATTCTCCTTTCTTTTGTAATAAAATCTCTAAGACAATAGAATATATCGAGAAAGAACTGGGTGTTTCAATCAACTTTGTGACCCCCACTTAATTTGGAGATTTTTTTTGCTGTAGACTAACATCCCTAACTCTAATGACCAATTTTCAAAGAATAACCAGAAGGTATAATTATGCACATATAGATTCTTATATTTCTAAGATGCAGCATTTTTCAATATGTGCCCTGCAGAAGTAACTTAACAAAATGCTTTCTGAAAACAGCATTACAGAAATAAGTGTAAGGATACTGAATACTATTATTGAGGACATTTTGTTATTGTCTCCCCAGTATCATTTCCCCCCTCTTCCATTTTTAACTGAATATCCACCTTCCCCTACTCTCTGACCATGGAGTCTGGGTAGAGCATCATTCCTCCCTCTGGAGTGGAGCTTGTGGTCTAGGCCTCAGCCAATCAGCAAGCCATATTTTCCTAGTCATGGAGATTGGGGCAGAGGTGGGCATGTGAAACAGTTAGAACCAATGAGACACAATGAGGCTTTTGCTAGGGCTGCTGGGAAAAAGGCAAATGCTCTTTCTTATTGGTTTATGCAATGAGATGTGACACTGGAACTGTAGCAGCCATTTTCCCATCAATAGGGGAGAACCCCCCTGAGCAGGGAACCAGAACCGAAGAAGCAAAATGTGTAAAAATGGAGGGAAAGCATGTGGCAGCTATGAAAATGCACCACTTAGATCTCCTGCTATGAGGAGGGCAATTGACTGATGGCCCAGCTGCTGCCCTCTGAATCAACCACTACACTGTGACCAGGACACTCTTCCCATGGGCACTCCCAGCCACTGACCAGCATGGTGGGGATACTAGTGCAGGCCCAGATCTGAGAAAAAGGCCCATCACCATGCTGAACTACAAGGGAGGCTGGAGAGTATAATGTTTATTCCCGACAGCCATGTGCCCAGCTTAAAATTTTGAGCTGTTTGTATTAAAGAAGTAGGGGCAAAAGGATGCTGTAGACAACTAGGAATCTCTGCCACTGTTATCTGGTGCTTCCCAGCTTTCAGAGCACTTTTCTGGGCATTATCCTAGAAGGCTCTTCCAATATTTCACACTCTGTCTACATCTAATTATTACTTCTGGGCTCTTTCTTTTCAACATCCCTTATGCCCCATCCAGCATGCTACTTAAACACCCAAGTTCAAACTGGGTTATCTTTCTACTACTGCTGTTAAAATAGCCTCTTTCCTCATCCCTATCTGTGACAAATTCGTCCTTTCAAGTTACCAGATGAAGCTTCTTAAACATCATCACTTCGTACACATTTTTTCCTATTTAAGTCCATTTTTTATAGGCAAAAGAACAACCTCTTCAGTCTTGCTCTGCAGGGTCTCCTTGATCTGGCCTTTCCCCAACCATCTGAAGCTCATTCACAACCTGGCGAACTGGGCCTACTTCTCTTTACCAATACAGAGCTCCTCACCAGCTTCTCTTTTCATGACTACTCCCTCATGTCCTTTCTCTTTCTTGAGGTTCTTCTGGACTGTTGGTCTTTTGAAGGCAAAGAACATATACTCAGACTATGTCAAATCATGGGGGAGGTGTAGTAGTGGATGATAACGGTACATATAGCACGTTGGGAGACAACGATCTTAAGAGAACCCTAGAAAGGTGAATTATTGAGCTTCATGGAAACTGGAATGGAATTAGGGATTTGGCAAAGCAAGATGGTTTTTTGGTAGACTTTGGAATCTAACAGGCTGGGTTTGAGACCTGGTTCTTCCACTTACTAGCTCTGAACTGGGCAAATGAATTAAGCTTCCTTCCCAAATTTGAGAAATAGGAAAAGGTAAAACAACTTCTTTAGAATTGTTGGGAAGCTAAATGAATTATATGCGAGGTGCAATAAAAAAAATACAGTAAATGCTGCCACCGAGTGCCATCCAACTGGAAGGCAGGGATCTTCAATATGGGAAGCGGCACGTTGAAGCTTAGTAACAGTGTGTGTCAAGTTTCACCTTGTTCGGTGCAGTCAGTCGGGTGTGAGCTACAGTTGAGAGAAGATGTATTTTAAAGTGTGCCATAAATCCTCCTCCATCATGACAACACTCCATGTCACAAATCACTTTTGGTATACAGCAATTTCTGTCAAATAAAAACAATATGAAGTGTCCTCATCCACCTTATTCACTGGTCTGGCATCCTGTGACTTCTGGCTCTTCCCCAAAGTCAAAGTGATTTAGGACACCAAGGCAGCCATGACAATGCAAATAAAGACACTCACGAAAGAGGACTTCCAGAACTGCTTCAGAAAGTGGAAAGAACAATGAGATAAGTGTGTTTGAAATGAGAGGGAGTATTTTGAGGGGGATTAATGGCAATGTGTCTTTTACTGTAGTAATTTTTTTATTTATTTAAACATTCACTGTATGTTTTGATCACACCTCGTATATAAGCCCCTTACCTCCATGCTGGAAAATAGAAGGCTCTGGGTAAATGCAGGTGAGACTTGTGTTTAAAGTGCATCTAGGAACCAGACCACCTAGCCCCAACACAGAGCTGATGGATCTTGTTCCATTCCACCATTCCCACAACTCAGTTTAGTTGTCTTCATTTCTCTGTGTCTCCTCTAGTTTCTCCTCTCACTGTCTATGGATTCTTTCCTCATATTTCTGCTTCAGATTTTTTTGGATTGGCCACTGCTAATGTATCACCTCTTGACAGCATTTCTGGCCCTTGAGTAGCTCCTATTGGCTGTTTCTAGTCAAGTGTGCACTCCTGTCCAATCAGCCGTGGCACACAGGAGAGGTCTGTGGTTCGTGGCATTGCAATGCCTATTAGCAAGGTGGGAACAGCAGAGGATTGAAAGGACACAGTCATTTGGTATGTACAGTGTCACAAATGCCTGCTCTGTCCTTCTACTTCCTAAGGCACAGATGCAAGAAAATGAACCTTGCCTAAGTCCCACCCTGTACAACACTCTGGGCATTTACACACAATTCCCACCCATTCAGGGCTTCAGGGCTGCATTACAACTCTTGTGGGCCATTCCTCCATTAAAAAAAAAAAAAAAAAGAAACTAAAAATTATACTTTTTGACTGCATTGGTATAAGAACAAACATAATTTAGGCTGGATTTATTGTTACATATTTACTATTATTATACTTAATTTTCTGTTTAAAAAATATTAAAATTATAACATTATCATGGACCCCTAAACAGTATTTGGGCCCTAAGTACTGTGTCTGTTGGGCCTGATAGAGAATTCATCCCTTCCCCCATTCCATAAGTATTTATTGAGCATCTACTATGGGCCAGACATTCTCTCTAAGTACAGAGAATACAGTAGTGAGGAAAACAGAGTCCCCATCCTCATTGGACTTATTTTCTGGTGGGCACTCAAGTTCATTCTTCAAAACCTCAGAACAAGGTACGGAGCTTTCTAAGGATTTTTCCCACTAGTAACTACGGGGTACTTGGATTAGAAGGCTTCTTCTTTCATTGCTTTTACATTTAGATTTGGGAGGAAAAGACAAAGTCCCAGACGTGCTAATTGAAGGGGCTATGACTAAACAAAGACAAGGTGCAGTTCATCTCAGTTCCTGAGAACAGTGTACATTTTCACCGTGCAGGGTCCCTTCTAGGAGGGACTCCTTTGGGACGCAGTGTGAGGCAGTATTTAGGCAGCGGACTCTGGAGTGTTCAGATTGCAGCTGGGGACCTTCTTGGCTACATAGCTTTGAGCAAGTTTTCCTTGCCGCATCTCAATTTCTGCAAATGTGAAATGTTCCCAGTGTGGATTTTTATAAGGATTAAAGAGAAAAACTCATCTGTAGCATATTGAGTTCTCAAGAAATGTTAGCTATTAATGAATATTAGTGGCTACCAGAGACTGAGAGGCCATCTGCAGATGGAGCAAAGGGTGACCTGGCCTATTAGCGATGTTGGCTACAGACAACTCATTCCTCCTGTATCTGTTATTCCAAGAGCAGGCTTGGGTAAGATCTGTGCACAAGACAAGGATGATTTTAACGATAGCCTGCATTTGCTACATGTGCCCTATGGATGGGTTCCATGCTGCTTATGTGACCCATGGTATTTCATTTAATGCTGTCAAATCAATGGCAAGGTAGGCATTATTTTTCCTATGTTACAGTAGAAAAAATGGAGGTATGGTAGAAGGGAAGCAACAACTGTGGGGAATCATCTCCTTCCCTCTGGCTCTTCCCTTTTTAGCTGGAGTTGGAGGTAGAAATGGACATAAGTGAGAGACACCCAGACTTCAAGGAAAAATTGGCTTGGTGTTAGTATAAATTAAGTCATACATTTCCCAACTCTGGTGGGCAATATTCTGTGGATACATCACCAATTCAAGGACAGTGGTTTCTGGCTGCTGCTAAAATGGAATCTAGGACTTCTTGGGCACATAACATTTCCCAGACTTGGGAAGAGCAGTTGAAGAGCTGTGAATAGTGCTTAACCCTTTTCCTCTTTCTTTGAGCCAATGAGGCCATTGAGTGCTTGCTTTTATCAAGCCTTTGAAGTGGTTTTGTTGCAGCTGCCAAGGACAATAAAAGCAGCAGCCATGGAGAGATTTCTAGAGGATGTTCACATCTCTACCTCTTAAAATTGTAAATAAATTCAAAGCTCCCACAAACCACATGGTGTCTCATTAAGAATCCCTTGCACTGAATCTTCAATTCCAGACCCTGCCCACCACTACTAGTTCATCCCTCTTTTCTTTCTGCCTAGTTCTATTAATATTTAACAACTAATAATTCTTTAATAGCCCATTGTTTTTCCTTTCTATGTGGTTTTTCAAGATGCACCTCTCCATGCAATGTCCCTCTTCATCTAGGAATCTGCTTCTCAATTGCCTGCTCAGTTGTCCTTTTTACCAGATACTCTTCTCTTCTAGTAATCTATTGTTGTGTAACAAACCACCCCAAACTTAGCTGCTCAAAGCAATAATTATTTTTTATTATTGTTCATGTTTACTCAAAGTGCTGTGGGTTGCCTGAACTCAGCTGAGTGATTCTTGCTTGGGGTCTCTTATGTGGTCACAGTCAGAAGAATGGGGATGGGTTGTCAAAAGGCTCAACTGAGCTGAGTAGCCAGATGACTCCTTCACAGCACTATTTGACTGAGATGAATGGAACCACTGGCTGCTGAGTGAGTATCTCTCTGTCTTCTTGTGATGCCTTCTCGTGGCTCAGTTGGGCTTTTTCACAGCATGGTGGTCTCAGCATAGTCAGACTTGTTACCTGACAGCTTGTTTCTCCTAGAGCATGTGTTCTAAGAGACCAAGGCAGAAGCTGCAAGATTTTTTACAACCCAGTTTTTTTCTTTTTCAATATTTTTTTTTTAAAGATCTTATTGGGGAAGGGGAACAGGATTTTATTGGGGAACAGTGTGTACTTCCAGGCCTTTTTTCCAAGTCAAGTTGTTGTCCTTTCAATCTTAGTTGTGGAGGGCGCCATTCAGCTTCAAGTTGTTGTCCTTTCAGTCTTAGTTGTGGAGGGTGCAGCTCAGCTCCAGGTCCAGTTGTCGTTTTCTAGTTGCAGGGGCACAGCCCACCATCCCTTGCAGGAGTCGAACCGGCAACCTTGTGGTTGAGAGGACGCATTCCAACCAACTGAGCCATCCAGGAGCTCAGCGGCAGCTCAGCTCAAGGTGCCGTGTTCAATTTTTAGGTGCAGGGGGAGGAGCCCACCATCCCTTGTGGGACTTGAGGAGTTGAACCAGCAACCTTATGGTTGAGAGCCCACTGGCCCATGTGGGAATTGAACCGGCAGCTTTCGGAGTTAGGACCATGGAGCTCTAATCACCTGAGCCACTGGGCCGGCCCCACAACCCAGGTTTTGAAGTCACACAGGGCCACTTCCACTGACTTCAATTGGTTATACAGGCCAGCCTAGATTCAGTATGGGAGGGCCTACACAGAGGCCTGAATGCTGAGAAGTGCAGTTCATGGGGAGGTGCTTTTCAGACTGATTACTATACCTTACGTGCCTTTCCCTTGTCTGTGCTCTCTTGGGATCCATGTACACCCCGAACTCAGCATTTATCTCAGGACATTATACTTGTTTCTTTGTTGTCTCCCTGCTCCACTGTGAGTGCCTTTGGTTGGTTGGTTCTTTTTGAAACTTCTGTGCTTGGTCTACTCCTGGTCCTCATGAAAACAACTTTATTTTATGGAATTGAACTAAAGTGTGACTTAACACTTCCCCCCAGACTCAGATCTACTCAAGACTTTCGTCAAATATCTCCCTCACCTCCAAACTAAAGAGGGACACCCTGAAACCCAGACCCAGACCAGGCCAGTTACTCTACAGACAACACAGAACAAAGCATTTTTCTTTTTTCCCTTCTTTGACAACAAATTAATCTGGTTCTTGAAAAAGACACCAACTGACAGCCCCACAGATTGAGAAATGTATGTCTTCCTCCAGAGGTCAATTTGTGCACAGAGAAGCATGGATGAATTCTGAAGAGGGCAGCTGAGCATGGGCATGAATGGAGACCCAGCCACCAACCCTCTAAAAAGAGCCAAGTAGGGAGGATGTTTCTTTAACAAAGACATCACCTCTGGGAACAACCTGATAACCTGCCTGGCTTCATGCTTCAGTTCTGCCTGAGTTCTTCTGTCTTTACTAGATTTAGGATGGTTGGAGTGGGAAGAAGAATGAAGAGAAAATCCATCTTGATAGTGGAGATCAAGAAAATTATTATGGGGGGTGGCCGGATGGCTCAGTTGTTTAGAGCGCGAGCTCTTAACAACAGGGTTGCCAGTTCGATTCCCGCATGGACCAGTGAGCTGCGCCCTCCACAACTAGATTGAAGATGAGCTGCCGCTGAGCTGCCGGAGGGGCAGCTGGATGGCTCAGTTGGTTAGAGCGTGAGTTCTTAACAACAAGTTTGCTGGTTCAATTCCCACATGGGATGGTAGGTTGAGACCCTTGCAACTAAAATTGAAAAAAACGGCGACTGGACTTGGAGCTGAGCTGCACCTTCCACAACCAGATTGAAAGACAACGACTTGACCTGGAGCTGATGGGTCCTGGAGAAAAACACTGTTCCCCAATATTTCCCAATAAAAATTTTTTTAGAAAAGGATTATGGGATGAAATGTGAGAAAAGAGAAGTTGGGAAAAGTGTCCTCCTTCAACAGGTTACAAGGAAAATAAATGCTCACTAGCTCCTGCTCTTGCAAACAATACTCACTTACCTTTCTTCAAATCATAACCCAAACCTTCTTCTTTATTAAAAACTATAAATACAGATTCTGGTCATGATGGCAGAAGAGGTAAACACTCTGCTTGCCTCTTTTCATGACCACATCAAAATTACAACTAAACTACAGAACAACCATCATTGAGAATCACCTGAAATCTAGCTGAACCAAAGTCCTACAACTAAGGACATGCAGAAAAAGCTACCTTGAGACTGGTAAAGGGGGTCGGATGGAGATGTGAAACAGGCTGGTCTCTTACCCACATGTGATCGTTAAAAATTGGGAGGGATATCTTGGCTGCAAAGGTACCCTTCCCTGGAGGAGTGAGGGATACCAGCTCCACTCCAGGCTCCCCAGCCCAGGGTTCTAAGGCCGGGCAGAGAAGTCTCCATAACTTCCGGCTGTGAAAACCAGCGGAGATTGTGGCTGAGTGAGACAAAGCATTCTTGGAGTCCCAGGTGTTCCTCTTAAAGGGCCTAAGCATGGACTTACTTGTTGACCAACTCACTTGCTCTGAGCTCAAGCGCTAGGGCAGCAGCTCAAAAGGCATCAGGGACATTAGGGAGGAACTGAGCTGTTTGGCTTCAGGGTGAGAGCTGGAGAGGCAGCTTTCTCCCAAAGAGAAGTGCTGGCAGAATCCATTGTTTCTTTGTTGAGCCCTCCCCATTCCTGGCATGCAGACACAGGCAGCTGCCATATCTGAGTCTCCATCAACCTGGTTAACACCATTTGTTGGCCCAGCCCTGGATATTCCCTGAAACCCCACCCAAGTTTCAGTCATACCCAACCCACTTCCAGTGGTTTTTCCATACAAACAGCCTGCCTTGGCTCATGCTGCCAACTTTCCTAAAAACCTCTCAAGTGTTCACAAAACCCAAACAAGCAGCATCTGGCTTTGGCTTGTACTGTACCTCTTGCTGAGCAGCCCTAAGCCTGGCACTACTGGCAGCCAGCCTTGATTCGTGGCTTGGCCTCTCGAGGCAACTCCAAGCCCAGTGTCATTGGTGACCATCTGTCAATTACTTTGTGGCTTATGCCAGGTGGCCCCAGGCAGTGCACAAGCTGCGACAGAACTTGCCTGTGGTGGGGCCCCACTCAGAAGTCCCCGGGGCTGGAATGCCCATGGGCCAGCTTCAGACTGAGCCAGACCATCACCTTCAAGGATAACACACCCAAAGGGGAGACTGGGCAGGCACCAGAGCCCTACTAAAGCAAATCCTGCTCCTTAGGGTCAGACACTGCAAAACATCTCCACCACTGTAGTCACAGCCAGACCTTACAACCAATCAGCCCAAGGGTCAGTCTTTCCCATTGACATGCAAACAGCAATGAAGGCTCAACTATAACAGAAGGGAACCCCCACAAGGACACATCTGGAGCACCCAGCTTGGGTAACAAGAAAAACTGTGTCTCTGGGCCCCACATAACACTTACTACATAAGGCCACTGTACTAAGACTGGGAGACATAGCAGCCCTACAGCAGCCCTACCAAATACATAGAAATAAACACAGGGAGGCAGCCACAATGGGGAGACAAAGAAACATGTCCCAAATAAAAGAACAGAAAAAAGCACCAGAAAAAGAACTGAACAAAATGGAGACAAGCAATCTACTAGATGCAGAGTTCAAAACACTGGTTTATAAGGATGCTCAATGATCTCAGTGAAAACTTCAACAAATATATGGAAAACATGAAAATGGAGCTAGAAAAAAAAGAACAAGTTAGAAATAAAGAATACAATAACTGAAATGAGGAATACACTAGAGGGAATCAAGAGTGGATCAGATAAAGCAGAGAATTGATTCAGCAATTTAGAAGCAGAAAAATAAAAACAATTAGAACAGAAAAAAAATCCAAAAAGATGAGGATAGTTTAAGGGGCCTCTGGAACAACATTGAGCATTCCAACATTAGCATCGTAGGGGTACCAGACGGAGAAGAGAGAGAACAATGAATTGAAAATCTATTTGAAGAAATAATGACAGAAAACTTCCCTAACCTGGTGAAGGAAATAGACATACAAGCCTAGGAAGCACAGAGAGTACAAAACAAGATGAATACAAAGAGGCTTACACCAAGATACATCATAATTAAAATGCCAAAGGTTAAAGACAAAGAGAGAATCTTAAAAGCAGCAAGAGAAAAGCAGTTAGTTACCTAAAAGGGAGCTCCCATAAGACTGTCAGCTGATTTCTTCACAGAAACTTTGCAGGCCAGAAGGGATAGGCATGAAATATTCAAAGTGATGAAAAGCAAGGACCTACAACCAAGATTACTGTACCCAGCAAGGGTATCATTTAGAATCAAAGGACAGATAAAGAGCTCCCCAGACAAGAAAAAGCTAAAGGATTTCATCACCACCAACCCAGTATCACAAGGAATCTTAGAGGGACTTCTTTAAGATAAAAAATAATAATGATGATAATAATAATAATATGAATAATAAAATGGCAATAACTACATATCTATAAAAAATTATTTTAAATGTAAATAGATTAAATGCTCCAATCAAAAGACAGGGTGGGGGGGTGGGAGATGAGGGTAAGGGAGATCAAATATATGGTGATGGAAGGAGAACTGATTCTGGGTGATGAACACACAATGGGATTTATAGATGATGTAATACAGAATTGTACACCTGAAATCTATGTAATTCTACTAACAATTGTCACCCCAATAAATTTAATAAAATAAAATTAAAAAAAAAAAAAGACAGGGTGTCTGAATGGATAAGAAAACAAGAGCTTTACATATGCTGCCTACAAGAGACTCACTTCAAATTGAAAGACACACACAGACTTGAAGGTGGGAAAAGATTACTTATGAAAATAGAGACAGGAAAAAAAAAAAGGAAAGCTAGGGTAGCAATACTTATACCAGGCGAAATAGTCTTTAAAACAAAGGCTATAACAAGAGACAAAGAAGGACCCAGTGATCCTACTTCTGGGTATTTATCTGAAGAAACCCAAAACACTACTGTGAGGGGACATGTACATCTACTGCAGCCTTGTTTACAATAGCCAGATATGGAAGCAACCTTTTTATCCATCAACAGATGAATGGATAAAGAAGATATGTTACATATATACAATGGAATATTACTCAACCATATAAAAAATGATATCTTGCCATCTGCAACAACATGGATGAACCTAGAAAGTATTGTGCTGAGTGGAGTAAGTCATACAGAAAAAGAGAAAAGCCATGTGATTTCACTTATATATGGAATCTAAAGAACAAAATAAACAAAGAAACAAAATAGAAACAAACTCATAGATACAGAGAATATTTTGATTGTTATCAGAATGGGAGGGGGGTTGGGTGAGTGAAAAAGGAGGAAGAGATTAAGAACTACAAATTAGTTGTTACAAAGTTGTCATGGGGATGTGGTATAGCTAAGGAATATAGTCAATAATAATATAATAACTATGTATGTTCTCATCTGGGTACTAGATTTGTTGGGTTGATAGATGGGAGGGGGTGAGGGGAAAGGTGAAAAATGTGAAGGGTTTAAGAAGTACAAGTTGGTAGTTACAAAATAGTCATGAGGATGTAAAGCATAGGAAATATAGTCAATTATATGCTCATAACTATATATAGTGCCACATACATAGACTAGTCAGTGGGATCATTTCTTAAATAACATAAATGTCTAACCACTATCTGTACACCTGTAATTAATATAAAATAATATTGAATATCAATTGTAACTGAAAAATTACAAAGGTGGGGGAAAGGAAAGTGAATAAGAGGTCCAAATTTCCAGGTATAAAACAAATAAGTCACGGGGATGTAATATACAACATTGGGAATATAGTCAATAATATTGTGATAACGTGGTATGGTGTCAGATGGTTGCTGAACTCATCATGGTGATCACTTCTTTAGGTATATAAATGTTGAGTAACTATGGTGTACCCCTGAAACCAATAAAATATTGTATGTTAGCTATATTTTAATAAAAATCTTTTTAAAAAATAAATAATAATAATAAATATAACAAGAGCTATCAATTAATGAGTGCTTGCTATAGGCCAGACACTGTACTGAGCACTTCATGTATATTACCTCACTGAATCCACACCATTCTGGGAGATTGTTGTCTCGCCTAACCTTTCCTTATCCCACCCCCAAATCTGCCCATTTTACAGAAGAAACTGAGCTTCAGAGAGATCACGCAATTTGTCAAAGGTCACAGAGCAGAACCAAGATTCTCAGCCTGGCTGGTCTGCCTCTAGAGCTTTGATGCTCCAAATTGGTCTAACAGCATCAGCATTACCTGGGAACTTAGCAGAAATGCAGATTCTCAGGACCTGCATAAGATCTATTGACTCAGAATCTGCATTTGAACATGGCCAGATGATTCTTTCACACATTGGAGTTCAAATGGTCTTGGCCTCTGTTGTCAAGGTGGAAGCAGTCCTTAGGCCATGGGCTTGGCACACCAGCATTGACTAAACCTTAGGTGACTGGTGACTTACCCAGCACATGTCAGCAAGAATACATGTGATTGGCTATCTCTGAATGTGGCCTGAGAACACAAAGAACCCTGGGTTGCTAATATCACGCATGGTCTTTGGGCTGGTTCATGCTGCTGCAGCCACTCAGGACAACTCTACCAGTGGAAATGAACACCCTTTTTTCTTTTTAACTTTTTATTCTATTAATGTATAATTTACTGCAGCTAAGTGATTAATTCTTACTGGTATAACTACCACCCAAATGAAGATATCAAACATTCCCAGATGGCCCCCTCATATCCTCTCCCAATCAACACCCTCAGTATTCACTGTTCTGACCTCTATTGTCAGTCACTTTTCCCATTCTTAAACTTCAAATAAATAGAATGACACAGAATGTTTTCTGTGTCCATGTGCCAATGAGATTCAGCCATGTTGTTGTATATTTCAGTATTTTGTTCTTTTCATTGCTCAGTAGTACTCAATCTCTGACTATATCACAGTTTATTTATTCTAATGTCAATGGACACTTGGGTTATTTTTATTGTTTGGCTATCATTACTATTATTATTAAAGCTGCTATAAATATTTTTGTACATGTGTGTAGGTGGAGATGTGCACTCATTTCTCTTAGATAAGTGCAAAAGCATTTTATTAAACTTTTATTAAGCATATATTAAGCTTTATTAGCTACTGTTAAACAGTTTCTCAGAGTGGTTGTACCAATTTATACTTCTGCCAAGTGTGTGAGAGTGAGGACTCCTTTCTAATTCTAGTCCTATAGCTAGCCAGGATTCCTTACTCTGTACTGCGGTGTTCTCCTTTGAAAAGGGAAAAGAAAGGTTTGATCCTAATTTCCTAAGAGATAATAGCACTACATGTCAACTGAAATCAATAGATTGTGCATGTTTGTTGATTGTGCATATCAGATATTGATGCAGAACCCTTTTATGGAGCACTAGAAGACACTTGATCCCAATGAGCTGCAACAATAGAAACTTTATAGCTTTTGCTCACATCAGGAAAAGGTCCTAAAGATGTAATCAGTCTTTACACACATATGGGGCAAATTTCAGGGCAGTGCAGGAATAATTCAGTATACAACTCACATTAATGATAACCTGAATAATAGGAGCAATGTGGAAGCAGAAATTATACCCCTGAGGTCTTCTCCACATCAGAGGCCATATATTAGCGCACGCACTTCCCTCCTGGGACTCTGCACTTTACCAGAAAGAGCCAAGACTTGGGTCTCAAGTAAGGGTTAGGAGCACAAGGCCCATGCTAATTGCTCAATGACCCTCAATCAGCCTTGTAGCTTTTCCATGTCTCAATGCCTCTCCCAATAAAATGAACAGCCGAAGTTTCAGACTTCTCTTTCTCCTCCCTGATTCTTCCTTTTTCTCCACTCATTTAAAAAATCTTTTTATTTCAAAATCATTTTAATCTTACAGAAGAATTGCAAGAATAGAAGGAACTCCCTTAACCTTTTCACCCAGGTTCCATTGCTAACATTTTGCTGTATCTGTCTAAATAAATAGAATTTTTCCCTGAAACGTTTGAGAGTTCACTGTAGACAACTTCCCCCTATATCCCTAATAGTATTTAAGCATGAATTTCCTAAAAACAAGAACATTCCCTTATATAAGAGAAAATGGGATTTTATTGACTATCAACACAACACTATTATCTAATATGCAGCCCATATTTAAATTTCACCAGTTGTCTCAATAATGTCTTTTGCAGTGCTTCTGCTCTCCCCCTTCAAAACCAGTTCATGATCATGCATTGCATTTAGTTGTCACGTTTGTATAGTTTCTTTTAATCAGAAACAGTGTTTCAGCCTTTCTTCTCTTTCATAATATTGATGTTTTGAAGAGTATAGATCAGGGGTTCTATAGAATGCCTCCGAACTTGTCACTCTACATTCTTAGCACATTCAGATTTGCCAGTCCCCAGAAATGAAAAGTTTTCTCTTCACCAGGCTTTTGTTCAAGCTAGCAGCTCCCCTGGAATTCCCTCCCCTTTTTCTTTAACCTGGGCAATTACCGTTCCACCTTCTTTGAGATCCTTTCCAAGGCTTGGATGACAGCCCCTCCTGTGGGCTCCTGCAGCGCCTAAAGCTTACCCACCTGAGCATCTACCAAACTGTACTGTGTCCTTTATGTGATGAAGAATCACTGACCACTACTCAGGGCTCTTCCATCTGCTTGCTTCAGGCTCCCCTAACAAGTATAGCTGTGAAAAGTTTACACATCAGTCTTCAACCCCCACATTTCCTATATGCCCAGAGCCCCTTTTTGACTCCTGGGTAGAACTCCCCTGGTTCTGTCAATGGTGGCATGGCCAGGGTGGACAGCCAATACTGGGGAAGACCTTTGTAGATGGAGCAATTCTGCAGGCATCTACAGATCAACCCACCAATAACAATAACAATACAACAATAGCAGGAATCCTAATAGCAAACACAGCACTTACTCTGTACTATGTCTAAATTATTTATAGATATTAAATCATTTACTGATATGAGGTAGATATTTTGGTAGTGTGTTGGAGGTGTCTTGTAGTGGTTCCTGAGAGCCAATTGTTAAATATTTAGGAATTTCACCATCTGGTTTTTAAACCATTGATTGCTGGAAATGGACCATAGTGGGAGTATTTACATCACAGAAATCAGCAAATACTAAAAATCATGCCTTTTTTTGATAGCTAATTTACCAGCACTGGATATTGTTATTAACATCATTTCATAAATGAGGAAACTAGAGAAGTTATGTAACTTGCTTGAGGTCACATAGCTAGTATGTTAGTTAGCTACAGCTGCATAACAAATTGCCCCCAAACTTAGTGCCTTACAACAACAATAATTATTTATATCTCTCACAGTTTCTGTGGGTCAGGAGTTCAGACAGGGTCTAGGGCCTAGTATGGATACCTTGTTTCTGCTCCATGATATCTGGGGCCTCAGGTGGAAGCCTAGAATTCTGGGACCTGGAATAATCTGAAGGCTCTTTAACTCATACCTGGCGATTGATCTTGGCTGTTGCCTGAAGGCCAAGCTAGGACTGTCAGATGGAATGACCAGATGCTGACTGCCCAAGTGGCCTCAGCACCCTTACAACATGGTGACTGGGTTCCAAGGGCAAGTATTCCTAGAGAGGGAGATTGCCAGGTGAAACCTAGATCCGTTTTATGACTTAAACTTAAGAGTCACATAGCATGCCTTCTGCCTATTCCTTTTGTTAGGGCAGTCACAATTTCCTGTTTGTATTCAAGGAGAGAGAGCATAGGCACCCTTCTCAGCAGGAAGAGTACCATCACATTGTGAAAAGAACCTGTAGCGTGAGTATGCCCATCTTTGGAAGATACAGTCCAACACAGCCAGTAAGAGGTAAAGTAGAGGTTTGAACCCACAGTCAGGCTCCAGATTTCATGCTCTTAGTCAGCCAGCTTTGGTTGCTCTGGAGAAAGCGGACCATTGCCTGGCAAGGCCTGCGGACTTATACAGGATACTGAGCCCCGGACCAGTGCCCCTCTCAGGGCTCCTTCTCTTTCCCACCCAGCACTGCCTGAACCCCTTTCATGGACATCCATCCTAGGGCTCTGAGCCCCACTCCAGTCCATTCCAGCATCTCTCTTTTATCCATATCCTCATCCTTTTCCTTTCCTTCCCAATAGACCATGGGAGCCTTTAAAACCAGCACCCAAATCATTCATTACTTATCAGCAATCTGCCTCTGCTTTCCTTCCTTCAACCTCACTTGCATTGGAACTACATAGTTGGCAGCAATCGTGAGCAGCTTCCTGTAGGGGCACTCACCTTCCTATCTAAAATAGTCCGAATTCTTCTAATGTAGTGAAGGAAAAGAACATAAAACTGTGGTTTTCTGAAGACAGGTTGAATAACCATATCCTAAATTATCTTCCTCACTAAACAATTGAGGCTTCCTTAGTCACCCTGTTGCTTCAGGTCCTGCCATGAAGTAGGAACTTTATTTTATGAATAAATTGATAAGAATGAATATGTTTTGAAGGGTTATTCTGTGCCAGGTACTGTCCTAAATGCTTTACAGGTACAAAGCTACATGAGGCAGGATAATAATAATTCTATTATTATCTCCATTTTTCAGGTGGGAAAATAAACACAAAGAATAGAATAAATAATTTATTCAAGATCACAAAGCGAGTAACTGGTAGAGTCAACTGCACTGTCTCTCTTGACAGAAGGGACAGAAGAAAGGATGGAGAGAGGGAAATGAGGAGAGGGGAGGAAGAAAGGGAGGGAAAGCACTATAATTTTTATGCCAGGCCAAGGCATCCCCCTGCTGAAATATGAATGTTGCTATTTGGTGGGTCACTAAAAACTTTTCCTACCATAGTGCTTGAAATTCCCACTTTTACATCCATAGTCTTTGGACTAAAGTCCCAGATTACAAATGTCCTTCAACAGGATAGCTTCAAGACCTTAGCAAGTACTCACATATTAGCTTAAATAAACATAGATGTTACAGCACCTTCTGGCAGTAGATGTGATCAAAATATATGGTGAATATTTACATTTAAAAAATTGTTACAGTAAAAGATACATTGCCATTAATCCCCTCAACATACCCCCCCATCCCCGCTTTGAACACACTTATCCCATCATTCTGGCCACTTTCTAAAGCAGTTCTGGAAGTCCTCTTTCGTGAGTGACTTTACTTCATCCTCCAATGCTCCATGCCACACATCGATTCTGGTATATGGCAATTTCTGTCAAATAAAAACATTACAGTGTGTCCTCATCTATCTTATTCACCAGATCTGGCACCGTGCGACTTCTGGCTCTTCCCAAAAGTCAAAATGACCATGAAAGGTAAACATTTGAATCAATTCAGGACATCGAGGCAGCCATTACAATGCAAGTAAAGACACTCACGAAAAAGGACTTCCAGAACTGCTTCAAAAAGTGGCAAGAATGATGGGATAAGTGTGTTCAAAGCGAGGTATAGTATTTTAAGGGGGATTAATGGCAATGTGACTTTTAATATAATATTTTTTTTAAGTTAAACATTGCCTGTATTGTTTGATCACACCTCATAATTTGGGTCCTAAAAGAATGAGAAATTTGGAGGCTAAAGGTTGAGAGGCCAAACCCAGAAGGTGACCCCAAATTGGCCTCAGTGAGTCAGCAGAACCCTGACCTCTGGGTATCCCATGTTAGGCAAGAGATTTGTACCTGGAAAGTGGTATGGCAGTCAAACATTGGAAAAGGGAGGCATATTATAAACCCAAAGCTAGTGAATCACTGTGTTGTTGTGGGTTCCCTGAGAAGCAGCCCCTTAAACAAAGATTCAAGAGCAAGCAGTTTTATTTGGAAGGTGAAAGAGAAATGAGTAGGAAGTGGAGAAATGAGACAGGTCAGAGTAGGCTGTTAAAAAATGTTTTCAGTCAACTACTACTATAGGCAACTAAAGCTTAATCCCATAGGGATCTCTGCAGGTGCTGGAAGCCTGTAAAATCGACATCCCTAAATGCTCAACAATAGGGAATTGGGATTATACATAATAAATGATAGGATATGCTCTCAACAAAAAGCCATGGAGAGAGAGAGAGAGAGAGAGAGAGAGAGAGAGAGAGAGAGAGAGAGGAGAGAAATTTAATAGCAATTATTTACAAGTAAAATTTCAAAGCAAACAAAACTTTTACTTATCTGTTCTTTCTTAGATTTTTGTTTGTTTGTTTTCCAATTACAGTTGACATAAAATATTATATTAGTTTCAGGTGTATAACATAGTGATTAGAAATTCATATACCTTATGAAGTGATTACCCCAATAAGTGTAGTACCCATCTGACACCATACATAGTTATTACAATATTATTGATTATATTCCCTATGCTGCACTTTACATCCCTGTGACTGTTTTTATAACTGGCAATTTGTACTTTTTAATCCCTTTCACCTTTTTCCCCATCCCCTCAGCCCCCTTCCCATCTGGCGATCACCCATTTATTCTGTGTCTATGAGTTTGTTTCTGTTTTATTTGTTTATTAGATTGCTATGGCATTTGTGAAATCATGTGGCACTTGTCTTTCTCTGTCTTATTGTACTTAGCATAACACCCTTTAGGTCCATCCATGTTGTCACAGATGGCAAGATTTCATTTTTGTTTGTGGCTCAGTAATATTCCATTGTATATATGTACCACCTCTTCTTTATTCATCTGTCTGCTGAAGACCACAGGTTGCTTTTATATCTTGGCTATTATGGTAATGCTACAATCAACATAGGGGTGTATATATCTTTTTGAATTAGTGTTTTTGATTTCTTTGGATAAATATAAAGAAATGGAATTGCTGGGTCATAAAGTAGTTCTATTTTTAATTTTTTGAGGAACCTCCAAACTGTTTTCCATAATGGCTGCACCAATTCGTAATCCCACCAACAATTCAGGAGAGTTTTGTTTTTTTATGTCCTCACCAACATTTGTTGCTTGTTGATGATAGCCATTCTTACAGGTGAGGTGATATCTCATTGTAATTTTTATTTGCATTTCCCTCATGATTAGTGATCTTGAGCATCTTTTCATATGCCTGTTGGCCATCTGTGTGTCCTCTTTGGAAAAATGTCTATCCAAGTCTTCTGTCCCTTTTTAAATCAGATTGTTTGGTTTTTTTGGTGTTAAGTTGTATGAGTTCCTTGTATATATTTGATATTAACCCCTTATCAGATATATCGTTGGCAAATATCTTCTCCCATTCAGTAGGATGTCTTTTTGTTTTGTTGATGGTTTCCTTTGCTGTGCAAAAACTTTTTAGTTGATGTAGTCTCATTTGTTTATTTATTTTTTTATTTCCCTTGCCTGGAGAGATGTATCCAAAAACATATTGCTAAGAGTGATGTCAAAGAGATTACTGCCTATATTTTCTGCTAGGAGTTTTATGGTTTCAGGTCTTACATTTAAATCTTTAATCAATTTTGAATTTATTCTTGTATATGGGATAAGAAAATGATTCAGTTTCTTTCTTTTGCATGTATCTGTCCAGTTTTCCCAACTGGAATACACTGTCTTTACCCTATTGTATATTCTTTTCTCCTTTGTCGTAGGTTAATTGACCATATAGGCGTGGATTTATTTTTAGGCCCTCTCTTCTGTTCCATTGACCTGTGTGTCTATTTTTATGCCAGTACCTTGCTGTTTTGATTACCATAGCCTTGGAGTACAGTTTGAGATGAGGTAGGCTGATACCTTCCACTTTGTTCTTCCTCTCAAGATGACTTTGGCTATTCGGGATCTTTTGTGGTTCCATATAAATTTTAGGATGATTTATTCTAGTTCTGTGGGAAATGCCATCAGTATTTTGATAGGGATTGCATTGAATTTGTCGATTGCTTTTGGGAGCATGGACATTTTAATGATGTCAATCCTTCCTGTTCATGAGCATGGTATTGCCTGCCATTTATTGTATCTTCTTCAATTTCTTTCTTCAATGTCTTATAGTTTTACCTCCTTGTTAAATTTGTTCCTAGGTTTTTTTTGTTTTTTTTTTTGATGCAATTGTAAATGGGGTTATTTTTTCTTTCTGACAGCTCAGTATTGGTGTATAAAAATACAACCAATTTATGAATATTAATTTTGTATTCTGCTACTTTACTGAATTCATTTATTAGTTCCAATAGCTTTTTGGTGGAATCTTTAGGGTTCTTTCTATATATTATCATGTCATCTGCAAATAATGACAGTTTTACTTCTACCTTTCCTATTTGGATGACTTTTATTTTTTTTCTTGCCTGATTGTTGTGGCTAGGACTTCCAAATCTATGTTAAATAGAAGAGGAGAGAGTGGACATTCTTCTCTTGTTCCTCATCTTAAAGAAAAGTTTTCAACTTTTCACCAAAGAGTATGATGTTAGCTGTGGGTTTGTCATGTATTGCCTTTATTATGTTGAAGTTTGTTCCCTCTATCCCCACTAAGATAAGAATTTTTTATCATAAATGTATACTGAATTTTGTCAAATGCTTTTTCTGCATCTTTTGATATGATCACATGATTTTTATTCTTCATTTTGTTTGCATAATATATCATGTTAATTGATTTGTGAATATTGAACCAACCTTGCATCTGAGGAATAAATCTTATTTCATCATAGTATACGATTTTTTAAATGTATTGCTGAATTCAGTTTGTTAATATTTTGTTGAAAATTTTTGCATTTATATTAATCAGGGATATTGACCTATAATTTTTTTTGGTAGGGTCTTTACCTGGTTTGGTATCCGGGTAATGTTGGCACCCTAAAATGATTTGGGGATTTTCCCCACCTCTTCATGTTTTGGGTGGGGGAGAATAGTTTGAGAAAAATAGGTATTAATTCTTCTTTGAATGTGTTGTAAAATTCACCCATGAAGCCACCTGGTCTATGACTTTTGTTTGCTGGGAGTTTTTTGATTATTCATACCAGTTTGTTAGTAGTTATTTGTTTAGATTTTCTGTTTCTTCTTGATTCAGTCTTAGAAGATTGTATGTGTCTAGGAATTTATCCATTTCTTCCAGGTTGTCCAATTTGTTGGCATATAATTGTACATAGTATTTCCTTGTAGTCCTTTGTGTTTCTCTGGTGTCAGTTGTCACTTCTCTTACCTTTCTGATTTTATTTATTTGGACCCTCTGTCTTTTTTTATTGATAAGTCTAGCTAAAGGTTTATCAACTTTGCTTATCTTTTCAAAGAACCGACTCTTGGTTTTTGTATTGTTGTTTTAGAATCTATTTTGCTTATTTCTCCTCTGATATTTATTATTTCCTTCCTTCTACTAACTTTGGGCTTTGTTTGCTATTCTTTTTCTAGTTCCTTTAGGTGTAATATTATATTGTTTATTAGAGATGTTTCTTGTTTTCTGAGGTAGGTAGGCTTGTATTGCTATGAATTTCCCTCTTAGAATTGATTTCACTCTGTCCCATAGATTTTGGGTTGTTTTATTTTATTTTCATTTGTCTCAAGATATCTTTTGATTTCTTCCTTGATCTCATTGTTAATCTTTTGTTTAGTAGCATGTTATTTAGCCTCCATGTGTTTTTCAGTTTGTTTCTTATAATTGATTTGTGATTTCATACCATCATGGTCAGAGAAGATGCTTGTTATGATTTCAATCTTCTTAAATTTATTGAGACTTGTTTTGTGGCCTAATATGTGGTTTATCCTGGCAAATGTTCCATGTACATTTGAAAATAATGTACAGTCTGCACTTTTTGGTGAAATGTTCTAAGTATATAAATTAAATCATCTGCTCCAATGTGTCATTTAAGGCCACTGTTTCCTTGCTGATTTTCTGTCTGGATGATCTAACCATTGGTGTCAATGAGGCTTTAAAGCCCTCTATTATTACTCTTACTGTTGATCTCTCCCTTTATGTCCCTCAATATTTGCTTTATATATTTAGGTGCTCTTATGTTGGGTGCATAAATGTTTATGAGAGTTATAGCCTCTTGTTTGATCCCTTTATCTTTATGAAATGCCCTTCTTTGTCTCTTGCTATACTCTTTGTTTTAAAGTCTGTTTTGTTTATTATATGTATTGCTACCCAAGCTATTTTTGGTTCCCATTTGCATGAAATATCTTTTTTCGACCTTTTTAGTTTCAGTCTATGCATCTTTCTATCTAAAGTGGGTCTCTTGTAGGCAGCATATGTATGAGTCTTGTTTTTTATCCATTTATCCATCCTACATCTTATAATAGGAATGTTTAGTCCATTTATATTGAAAGGAATTATTGATAGGTATGTAGTTATTGCCATTTTAGTAACTGTTTTGTTATTCTTCTTGTAGTTCTTCTCTGTTCCTTTCCTGTCCTCTTGCTCTCTTCTCTTGTATGTTGATGACTTTTTGTAGTGTTGTGTTTAGATTCCTCTCCCTTTATTTTTTGTACTTCTCTTGTAGATTTTTAATTTGAGATTACCACAGGCTTCATATATACAAGGCTATGTTTATAGTAATCTATTTTATGTTGTTGGTCGCTTATGTTTGAACACATTCTAAAATCACTACTCACCCCATGATATTTATGTTTTTGTTATTGTTTTTTACTTTTTTTGCATATATTTTTGTGTATCCCTTGATTTATTGTTGTAATTACACATGATCTTCCTACTTTTGTCTTTTAACCTTTGTGCTAGTTTTATAGTTGGTTGATCCACTGCTTTTTAAGTGTTTGCCTTTGTCAATTAGTACTTTTTTCTTTCCCATATTTTCTTATTCATATTTTTGCTGTTTTCTTTTCTACTTAAAGAAGTTCCTTTAACATTTCTTGTAATAGTGGTTTGGTGGTAATGAACTCCTTTATCTTTTCCTTGTTTGGGAAACTCTTAATTGTTCCTTTTTTTTCTAAATGATAGACTTGATGGGTAGAGAAATCTTCATTCATCACTTTGAATGTTTCATGACAATCCCTTCTGGCCTGCAAAGTTTCTTTGGTAAATTAGGTGACAGTCTTATGGGAGCTCCTTTGTAGGTAACTAGCTGCTTTTCTCTTGTTGCTTTTGAGATTCTCTCTTTGTCTTCAGCCTTTGGCATTTTAATTATAATGTATCTTGGTGTAGGCTTCTTTGGGTTCATCTCGTTTGGGACTCTCTGCACTTCCTAGACTTATGCTACTTGTATGTCTATTTCCTTTGCCAGGTTATGGAAGATTTCAAATAGATTTCTTCAAATAGATTTTCAATCCCTTGTTCTCTCTCTTTTCCTTCTGATATCACTATGATGTGAATGTTGGTACACTGGATGCTGTCCCAGAGGTACCTCAAATTATCTTCATTTTTTGGATTTCATTTTCCTTTTGCTGTTCTCATTGGGTGTTTTTTGATATATTGTCGTTCAAATCACTTATTCAAGCCTCTGTTCCTTTTCTTTTTTAAAAAATTAAACTTTATTGGGGTGACAATTGTTAGTAAAGTTACATCGATTTCAGGTGTACAATTCTGTATTACATCATCTATAAATCCCATTCTGTGTTCACCACCCAGAGTCAGTTCTCCATCCATCACCATATATTTGATCCCATTTACCCTCATCTCCCACCCCCCACCCCTCTTACGCTCTGGTAACCACTAAACTATTGTCTATGTCTATGAGTTTTTGTTTCTCATTTGTTTGTCTTGTTCTTTTGTTGTTTTTGGTTTATATACCACATATCAGTGAAATAATAGGGTTCTCTGCTTTTTCTGTCTGACTTATTTCGCTTAGCATTATAATCTCAAGATCCATCCAAGTTGTCACAAATGGTCCTATTTCATCTTTCCTTACCGTCGAATAGTATTCTGTTGTTCCATTGTGTATATATATCACACCTTCTTTATCCATTCATCTATCGAAGGGCATTTTGGTTGTTTCCATGTCTTGGCCACCGTAAATAAAGCTGCAATGAACACTGGAGCACACTTGTCTTTATGGATAAATGTTTTCAGATTTTTTGGGAAGATACCCAGGAGAGGGATTGCTTGGTCATATGGTAATTTTTTGTAATTATTTGTAATTTTTTTGAGGAAACTCCACACTGCCTTCCATATTGAATGCACCAGTCTGCATTCCCACCCACAGTGTATGAGTGTTCCTTTTTCTCCACAGCCTCTCCAACACTTGTTACTATTTGTCTTGTTGATGACAGCCATTCTTTTTTTTTTTTTTTTTTTGATGATAGCCATTCTAACTGGGGTGAGGTGATATCTCATTGTGGTTGTTATTTGTATTTCTCTGATAATTAGTGATGTTGAGCATTTTTCCATATGTCTATTTGCCATTTGTATGTCCTCTTTGGAGAAATGTCTCTTCAGGTCCTCTGCCCGTTTTTCAATTGGGTTGTTTGTTTTTTTGTTGTTGAGTTGCATGAGTTCCTTGTATATTTTGGATATTAGCCCCTTCTTGGAGGCACTGTTTGCAAAAGTCTTCTCCCATTCAGTTGGTTGTCTCTTTATTTTGTTGATGGTTTATTTTGGTGTAGAGAGGCTCTTTAGTAACATTTTTTTTTTCTTTTTTTTTTTTACTTTTATTTCCCTTACCTTTGAGGTCAAATTAATAAAATCCTCTTTGTGCCCAAGATCCATAAGTTTAGTACTTATGTTTTCTTCTATGCAGTTTACTGTTTCAGGTCTTATGCTTAAGTCTTTGATCCATTGTGAGTTAATTTTGGTACATGGTGACAGATAGCATTCCAGTTTCATTCTTTTGCATGTGGCTTTCCAATTCTGTCAGCACCATTTATTGAAGAGGCTGTGTTTTCTCCATTATATGTTTTTTGCTTCTTTGTCAAAAATTATCTGTCCTATTTATGTGGTTTTATCTCTGGGTTCTCAATTCTATTCCATTGGTCTATGTGTCTGTTTTACTGCCAATACCATGCTGTTTGGATTGTTGTTGCCCTGTAGTACAAGCTAAAGTCAGGGAGTGTGATACCCCCAGTATTGTTCTTTTTTCTTAAGATTGCTTTGGCCATTCGGGATCTTTTGTGGTTCCAAACAAATCTGACAATTTTTTGTTCTATTTCTTTTTTAAAATGCCATTGGGATTTTGATGGGGATTGCATTAAATCTGTATATTGGTTTGGGTAATATGACTATTTTAACTATGTTGATTCTTCCAATCCATGAGCACAGAATGTCTTTCCATTTCTTTGTGTCTTCTTCAATTTCTTTCAAAAATGTCTTATCGTTTTCAGCATATAGGTCTTTCACATCCTTGGTTAAGTTTATTCCTAGTTATTTTATTCTTTTTGCTGCAATTGCATAAGGAATTGTTTTTTTATTTCTTTTTCTGAGAGTTCATTGTTAGTATATAGCAAAGCAATGGACTTTTGTATGTTGATTTTGTAGCCTGCAACTTTACTGTATTCGTTGAATGTTTCTAATAGCTTTTTGGTGGAGTCTTTAGGGTTTTCTATATATAGCATCATGTCACCTGCAAAGAGTGACAGTTTAACTTCTTCATTCCTAATTTGGATGCCTTTTATTTCTTTCTCTTGCCTGATTCCTCTGGCAAGGACTTCCAACACTACATTGAAAATCAGAGGTGATAGGGAAGAGCCCTGTCGTGTTCCTGAACGTAGAGCAAAGGGCTTCAGTTTTTCTCCATTAATTATGAGATTAGCTGAGGGTTTGTCATATATGGCCTTTATTATGTTCAGGTATTTTCCTTCTATACCTATTTTATTAAGGGTTTTAATTATAAATGTATGTTGAATCTTTTCAAATGCTTTTTCTGCATCAATTGATATAATCCTGTCTTTTTTCCTTTATTTTGTTTATGTGATGTATCACACTGATGGATTTGAGTAAGTTGAGCCATCCTCGTGCCCCTGGGATGAACCCCACTTGGTCATGATAAATAATCTTATTAATGCATTGTTGCATTGGATTTGCTAGAATTTTGTTTATGACTTCTGCATCTGTATTCAGCAGAGATATTGGTTTGCAGTTTTCTTTTTGGGGGGATTGTCCTTCCCAGGTTTTGGTAACAGGGTAATTTTTACCTCATAAAATGAGTTAGGGAGTACTGTCTCTTCTTCAATTTTTTGGAAGAGTTTTTCCCATTTTTCTATTGTCTTATTGTTCTCTATTTCATTCAGTTCTGCTCTGATTTTTATTATTTTCTTTCTCCTGCTGACTGTGGGTTTCATTTGTTCTTCTTTTTCTAGTTTTTAAAGGTGTAACGTGAGGTTATCTATTTGGGATTTTTCTTGTTTCTTGAGATAGGCCTGTAATGATATAAATTTCCCTCTTAAAACTGCTTTTGCTGCATTCAAAAATTTCAGTAGGATGTATGTTCATTCTCATTTGTTACTATGTATCTTTTGACCTATCCTCTGATTTCTTCTTTGACCCGGTCATTCTTTAAAAGTATGTTGTTTAATCTCTATGTAGTTGTGGTTTTTCCCGCTTTCATTTTGCAGTTGATATCCAATTTCAAAACCTTGATATCAGAGAATATGCTTGGTATGATTTCAGTCTTCTTAAATCTGCTGAGGCTAGTTTTATGTCCCAATATATGGTCTATCCTTGAGAATGTTCCATGTACACTAGGAAAGAATGTATAGTCTGATATTTTAGGATGAAGTGCTCTATATATGTCAATTATGTCCATTTCATCTAATGTGTCATTTAGGGCTGCTATTTTGTTACTTATTTTCTGTTTGGATGATCTATCCATAGCTGTCAATGATGTATTTAGGTCCCCTAGTATAATTTTGTTTTGGTCAATTTCTCCCCTTATTTCTCTTAGTAGTTGCTTGGTGTATTTTGGTGCTCCCTGATTGGGGGCATAAATATTGATGACTGTCATGTCTTCTTGTTGTATAGTCCCCTTAACCATTATGAAAAGTCCATCTTTGTCTCGTTATCTTTTTCACCCTGAAGTCTGTTTCATCTGATATCAGTATGGTTACACCTGGTTTTCTCTGGGTACCATTTGCTTGGAGTATCAATTTCCACCCTTTCACTTTGAGTCTATGCTTGTTCTTGTAGCTGAGATGTGTCTCTTGGAGACAGCATATGGTAGGATTTAGTTTTTCATCCAATCTGCTACTCTGTGTCTTTTTATTGGTGAGTTCAGTCCATTTACATTTAGGGTGATGATTGATATGTGAGGATTTCGTATTATTCTATCTTTAGTTTTCTGGTAAGCGTGTGTCTCCATTGTTTCTTTCCCTTTTTGTTGTTGTCTATTATTTCTGTGTGGTGGTATTCTATGATGTTTACCTCTGTTTCTTCTTTTATTATGTTATGTATTTCAGCTCTGGAGTATTTTAAGTGGTTACCATTAAGTTTATGTAAAAGAAAGTTTGATATTTAGAGTATTCCATTTTCTTCAGCATGCTTACTTTCTCCGTTCCCATATTCCGGTTCAGGCCTTTACTCTCCCCTTTTTTATGTTTTGGTTGCCAGAAATTGTCCCTGTTTATGGTGGTCGAATAGCCTCCTTTAGTATTTCTTGTAGTGCAGGTCATGTATTAGAAAATTCCCTCAGCTTCTCTATGTCTGGAAAAGTCTTTATTCCTCCTTCATATCTAAAGGATATCTTTGCTGGATATATTATTCTTGGCTCATAATTTTTCTCTTTCAATAGTTTGAATATTTGTTTCCATTCCCTCCTGGCTTGCAGAGTTTCTGCTGAAAAATCTGATGATATTCTAATGGGTGTTCCTTTGTAGGTTACCGTCTTCTTTTCCCTGGCTGCCTTGATGTTTCTTTCTTTGTCGCTGATTTTAGACAGCTTCAATACAATGTGCTTTGGAGAAGGCCTGTTGGGGGTGAGGTAATTAGGTGTTTTATCTGCTTCTTGGATTTGAGGATCCAGTTCTTTCAAAAAGTTTGGGAAGTTCTTATCGACTATTTGTTTGAATATACTCTCAGTTCCGTTCTCTCTTTCTTCTCCTTCTAGTATGCCTATTATTCTTATACTGCTCTTTCTGATGGAGTCAGAAAGTTCTTGTAGAGTTCTTTCATTTCTTTTAAGTTCAAGTCTCTTTCTTCTTCCATCTGTGTGATTTCCAGGTTTCTATCTTCAATATCTCTAATTCTTTTCTCCATCTGGTCAACTCTACTACCTAAGCTGGTTATTTCATTCTTCATTTCTTCTATTGAGTTCTTAATCTCCAGAAATTCTATTTGGTTTCTTGTAAACTTTCTATCTCTTTGGTATAATATTCATGTTGTTCTTTGATTGTGTTTCTGAGTTCATTAAACTATTTTTCTGTGTGTTTTTTTGCATCTCATTGAGTTTTATCAGAACTGCAATCTTGAGTTCTCTGTCATTTAAGTCACATATTTCCATATCTTTAAGTTCATTTCCTGGAGACTTTTCACTTTTTTTTCTGAGTTGTTTTGTTGCCTTGGTTATTCATGGCAATTAATGATTTATTGTTTCTCTTCCTAGACATCTAAAGGAGTGGGTTCTGCAACAGGTTGATAGGAAGAGGTCTTTCTTTTGTTTTCCAGTATGTGTTGGTAGAATGTTTTATTTTCTCTCCGACTGCAGCCTTTTTATTCTCTCTCACACTGTAGTGTTATGTTTTCTCTGCATTATTCCAGCTTCTCACATAATGGGGGGATTCCCTGGAAGGCAGGCTTCTCCTCTGTTAACAGTTCACCTGGGTCATAGGGTGCCGCATCTGTGTGGGCATACAGAGTTCTTTTGAAGTTCCAAAGCTGTTCCTGCACCAGATTGAGAGCCCGTATGTTTCAGCAGTTCTGTTTACTCCTGCAGCTATCTGCCCAGATAGGTGGGGACAGGGGCCGGGTGGTTTGTGAGAGGTGGCCCAGAGCAATGGTAGCGACCACCACCACAGCCAGTCCTGCTTCCAAAGCTCCCTCCCCTTGCTGGAACTAGTTGGGCCACAAATCTGTTTCTGCTGACCACAGTTCTCAGAAGTGCAAATATTATGTTCTTTTGATTTCACAGTGCTACTGTTACACTTCTAGCACTGGGCTGGTGGGCGCGGCTTGAGCTCTGGGAGGGTAGGGAGGGGGCGGCTAGTCTCCATGCCTAAGGCTTCTGTTCTTTTCTGGGCAGTAAGGGCTTAAACCTCCATTTCCAGCCTTCTTCCCTCAGTCCTTTCTCCAAGGTCTCTGCCATGAGCGTTGGGTTCAGCCATGTTATATGCTGTCCCCTCCACCCTGTGGGCCATAAATGAGCCTTAGCAGTCTGAGTTCTTCCCTCTCCCACAGCTGCGGTAATTCCGGGATGCAGTGAGGTCCAAGCACTGAGCTAGGTCTGCGTTCTGCACCTGCGCAGACCTTTCTCCACACTTCTCTCTTCCTTTCTTCCCTTGCTTGCACAATTTGCCCGTGTTTAGGTGAATTCAGTAGTGAGCCTTTTCATCTTGCCTGTCTGCTGTGCAGGGAGTCCTTTGTGGAGTTATTGTTGTTCAATTTGTTGTAAATTCCAGGGGAGATTTCCAGAGGCTCACCTCACGCTGCCATTTTGATGACGTCACTCTATCCTCTGCTTTTTTTAATCTGTTTTTTCCCTCTAACATATTGTTCATTTCAGTTATTGTATTCTTCATTTCTGACTTTTTTTTTATGGTTTCTATCTTTTTGTTGAGGTTCTCACTGAGTTTATGTATTCTATCCCTAAGTTCATCAAGCATTCTTATACTCAGTTCTTTGAACTCTATATCTAGTAGATTGCTTTTCTCCATGTTGTTTAGTTCTTTTTCTGGACTTTTGTACTGTTCTTCCATTTGGAAATGTTTCTTTGACTCCTCATTTTGGCTGTGTCCCTATGTTTGTTTCTATGTAGTAGGGAGATCTGCTGTGTCTCCCAGTCTTGGCATAGTGGGCTTATGTAGTAGGTGTCCTGTGAGGCCCAGTGGCACAGTCTCCCTGTTCACCTGAGCTGGGTGTCTCAGAGGTATCTTTGTGTGGGTTTTATGTGTGCTTCAGTTCTCATTCTGTCTTGGTTGCTGTTGGCATGTCAGTGTGTGGGACTGACTATCTGGAGAGCACTGTCCTGAGTCCTGCCCCTCCAGCCCTAGCCCTCAGGCTGATTGTGAGGGCTGGCCATGACTACAGTGGAGAATCTGTTTTATGGGGACTGATTCCACAGAGTGGGAGTCTTTTCAGTGGGACTCTGATGCCGCTGAATCCACCCTTCAGGTGTGTCATTTGTCAAGCTGCTTTAGTGGGGGCTGGTGTGATCTGAAGCTGGCCACCAAATGTGTTTGTTCTGGAGCCTCTTAGAAGGGGCTCTGGTGCAGACCAAGCTCAGTCACCATTTGTGCCCAGCCTGGGGCACGTGGTAGGAGATACAAAGTGATCTGTAGTTGATTACTGCCTGTGCTAGGCTTGGAGGTGCTTGGAATAGGCTGAGTTGTGAACAGAGGCTGACTGACACTAGTGTCAGACTTGGGACCCTTTGGTGATCATCACAATATGAGCTGAAGCCAGCCACCACTTGTACCAGGCTTATGGCCACTTAGTTGAAGCCACGTTCCAAGTCAACAGTAGCTGAAGCTTATGCCAGGCTTTGGCCCATCTGATGGGTGTTGCAATGCAAGTTGAGACTGGTTGTCACTTATGCCATGGTTGGGTATGCTTAGCTAGAGGTACAGAGCATGCCAAGGCTTGCCACTGCTCATTTTGGGTTTGTGGATCTTTGAGAGATTTTGGGAAAATGCAGAGCTCAAGTCAAGGCAAGCCAGTTTTGCTGAGGAGCTGCTGGAAGCAGCTAAAGGTGGTGCATGTGTTGGGTGGGGCAGGGTCTCAGGGAATCACTAGGGTGGGCTGAACAATACTAGCCAGGTTAATGCTCAGCTCAGTTTTGGTGTCTGCCTTTGCCTGATAGCTGGTTATGGTGTAGGGCTCAACAAACATGCAATGGGGCCTGCTAGCACTTCTGTGCCTAGTGAAAGCTGCCCTGACCCCTACCTCTCCAGCTTTCACCCGAAAGCTTGTCAATTCAGTTTGTCCCCTTATGTCCCTGGCACTTTTAAGCTGTTGCCCCTGCAAGCTTAGAGCAAGTGAGTCTGTGAGCAAATGAGTCCATGTGTGGGCCACTCAAGAGGATGTTTCAGTCTCCATCAGCCCGCCATCTCACCCAGATGGAATCCCTACTGGTTTTCACAGCTAGATGTTGTGGAGACTACTCTTCCTGGCACTGGAACCTTGAGCTGAAAAGCACAGTGTGGGGATGGGACTCCTCACTCCTCAGGGGGGACCTACATAGCAGAAATATCACTCCTGATTCTTAATTGCCAAACCATGGTTGTAGGACCTGCCTTTTCTGTGTCTCTGTCACTCCTACCAGTCTCAACATGGCTTCTTTTTTATATCCTTAATTATAGGACTTCTGTTCAGCTAGTCTTCAGGTGGTTCTTAAGGATGGTTCTTCTATAACTTCATTGTAATTTTGATGCAGTTGTGGGAGGAGGTGAGCACAGTGTTTACCTATTCCACCATCTTGATCAGAAAGTGTCCTTGCTCATATTTTTCCATAATGCACACAGATTGCTTGTTTAATGAAAAATGATAGATATTCAAACAAAAAAAAAAGAAAGAAAAAATTGAAACTCTTAAGCATCGTTAGAGAATTTGTCAAGTAAAGGAATTCTAAGGCAAATCTTTCTGAAAAACAAAGGCTCCTTCCAATAAGGTCAACCTGACTCCATGGTTTATGTTTGGTAAAAAAAAAAAAAAAAAATATATATATATATATATATATATATATATACACACATATATGTATATATGTATATATATATATACACATATATGTATATATGTATATATATATATACACACACACACAATTTTAAAGAGGGGTGGGATATTTCTATATAGACAGTTGCCTTGAAGTCAGACACACCTCTCTACCTGTTACGTGAGAAAGTCAGATATTTGTTGGCTTCCACAGACACACAGCCCTGGTGCAAGCTGCTCTCCTGGCCACCTCTTTTCAACCCAAGATGAAGCACCACCCCTCACTGTACTCCAGTACACTCTGTGTGGCATCTGAAGAGTCAGTTTGGGGCTATATTGCCCTATCTTTCCCATCAGGCCCACAGCGCAGGGCAAAACATGGGAAGCTGAAGCCTGGTTGCCAACACCTAGTCAAGTGAAAGACTTGCTGTCTGAGTGAGTGTGGCAGATCCTGTTGATCAGGACCAACTTGATGGGCAACCGACTCAGTGCTGATATGGGTGGAGACAGACTCTCCCCCCTGAGAAACTGAAGCTACATGCCCCTGGGGAATTTGAGAAAAATCCAAGCTCCTCCATCATCCAGGGACAAAGAATTCCTTCCTGTTGAATGAAAGCTATGGTGGCTTTGAATATTCCTGCACATCCTGTGGGTGGGGGTGGAGCTTGAATCATTTGAGGATTATGATGGTTGAAACTGGAGGATGCATTATTCTTCCATGGGCACCAGATACAGACCCTCAGCTCCAGGTACAGCAGGAAAGTAGGCCCAGTGTCTTTTTGCTCTTCTCCCACCAGCCTAAGGGGCCTCCTCCTTTGTCCAGGTACCAACCTCCTTGCATCCTGGCTCCCTTCTTCTCCCCTCATGGCCAGTCCAATTTATCCCCTCTCCTCTTCACACATATGTATCATCTCTCCCTCTTTAAATCTTTCCTACAAAGTTCACATTTTTTCAGTGCCTAGGGTTCAGCTTGATTTTCATGGAAGAAAATGATCTAATCAACCAATGCATACTGATTATTAATGAATAAAAACACCTAATGTATTCAGCCAAAGGAATGAATTTTTAACAGCTGAATTTTACCATTTGGTGGCAGGCCAGTTGGCAGAGATTTGTTTTCTTTTTTTTAATGTATTCTTAGGGGGGAAAAAAATCCCAAACCAGATCACCTAATAACTGGAAACTGGGTTCTCAATTAGACTATAAAAGCAGCACTGACAACCAGAATCTCATAGTTGCATAATCCATTAGAACTTGAATGGAAATTGGAGACTACAGAATAATAATAGTAAGCATTTGTTAAGTAATATTTATGCTTTACAAATTATGTTATCTTATTCAATTCTTGCAACAACCTTTATGAAGTAGGCACTGTTATGTTCATTCCTGTTTTATAGGTGAAAAAATTGTGTTTGGAGAAGTTATTCTAAAGCTACATTGTAACTAAGGAAGCTAGAGTTTGAACCCTGAAAGTCTGGCTTCAGGGTATGGACTGTTCTACTAAGCATTCCTATCTTCCACCTACTTTTTAGAGACTAGGAAACTGGGATTGCATGGGGATCGGCAGTGAGGAAAACAATGAGTGAATGGCCAAGACAGAGTCTTCCTCCTTCTTGGCACTAATTCTCTTTCACCAGAAATCAGGAAGTGCAATTCTATGAGTCACAGAGGGCAGAAAGAGGCAATAGATATCTGACAATTACTTCTAATTAGCTGGTATTCAAATGTCTTTTAAACATGACAATTTTTGTTCAAATGAGATGTTACTTGGAAGTCCAGTATATCCTGAAGGTAAAAGTAAGTTCCTCTGGTTGAAGGTAAGAGAGAGCAGCCCAAACTCAAATCTTGACACTGTCATGGCCCCTGAAATTCTTCCACTGAAGCCCTAGGCCTTGAGAAGCACATTTAGAGAATTACTCTGTTGTACATGGCAAAAATGGCCAAAAATATGTGTAACCTTTCCCAGTAAGAGGTGGAATCCATTTCTCCATTCCTAGGATTGGAGCTAGATTTCTGACTTACTTTGGCCGATAGATACCGTGGAAGTAATGTGCCAATTCTAAGTCTAGGCCTCAAGAGACTTTCCATTCTTTTGCACATCTCTTGGAATCCTTCCACCACTCTGTGAGCAAGTTCAGGCTAGTCTCCTGGATGATAAGAGCCCAGTCATTCCAGCTGAGACAAACATAAGCTAACCCACCAGCTGACCATGCCCATCTGAGATCAGCTAAGCCCAGCCCAGACCAGAAGGACCAAGTAGCTGAGGCCAGCCCAAATTGCTGACCTACAAAATTGTGAGCTAGGTAAGTGGTCTTGTTTTAAGCTACTAAGTTTTGGAATGGTTTGTTATGCAGCAACAACTAACTGATACAGCTCCCTAATGGAAGAATCTCAAACTGATACTGTGGCCTTTTTCTTAGCTCTCAAAATGTAGGGAAAGAGCAAGGTGTGCCTCCCCAGGGCATGCCCTGCCTCTCTGTCCTAACCATAGCCTGTGCCTTAGGATGTGGTGGGCAGAGGAGACACATGTCCCCATCTGTCCTAACTTCAATCAGAATTATAATCATGGGGGTGGGGGGTAGGGAGGACTCCATTACTTGGTTCCAAGAGCGCCACTTTCATTTAGAGAATTCTGTTCAGAAACCACTTGTATGGAGAAAGGACACATCTCCATTCCCCACAGGTACCTCCAGGCTCGTGGCATTCTTGAAGACTGGGATGGTGAAGATGTGGCAGAAAGAAGGACAGAAGATCTTAAAGGTTAAACCTAATACATTAAAGCTGTTCAGAAAATGCCAAAACATGTAAATGAAAATTTTCAGTTCTGTTGATAGAAATCCAGGCCCGTCGCCCTGGTTGATCTTTCAGACTGTTGGGCACACTGCAAAGCTGTCTCCATTTATTGACTTCTAATCGAAAATTGCATGCTGAGGGTTACTCCACACAGGCGTGAAATGTAGCCATCCATGAAAGATTTCCCAAGACTTCTCCTTTCACAGAAGCATCCTTCATGTGCTTGCAAAAGAAAATGTCATGTGGACACTAAATTAAAACTCAGTTTTGTCTGAAAAATGGATTCAGTCCTCAGTAGGATGTGGTTGAATTACCAGCGTTAACATAATTCCTCAGTGTACTTTATATAGGCCAATCAGAAAAAAAAAGATATTCAGAAATCTAGCAGAAAAAAGATCTCATGGAGGATACAAATGCTAATTCTCACAGATAGAGACTTTTAGACTCACAATTGGCAATGGGTGGTTTTCTCAGAATGATTTTACATCTTATATGGGCTGTTTTAACACAATTGATCAGCTGGTAGTTAACGATCATCTAGGAAAACTAAGTTCACTTGCTTTCAAAATTGTTAGCTATACACAAGATCATCAGTTCACTCACTCACTCCCTTTGGTTATTAACAAATGCTTATTTGGGCCCCTGTGGTGTGCAAGGTACTGTGTTGGCTACCAGGCATACAACTGTGAATAAGCCAGGCCACCTCAAAGCCTACGCTCTATCAGGAAAGAGAGACAGGCAAGCAAGTTAAGACAGCCCTCCATTAATGTAAGGGCTCCTTCTGGAATACCTTCTGTGAGTCAGTTTTGGACATAAGCCAGAATTGTTGAAAATTCTGGATTCATTCAGCAGGTGTCCATACAGCAGCACTGGAGACATCTGAGCATGCACGGGGCTGCCTACTTGCAGTCTGCCTTTCCTCTTATGCAAACTTTACCATTAGTGTGTAGAGGTAAAAGAAAAAAAAGAAGAAGAAGAAGAAGACATGAGCTGGAGTCAGGCACTCCAAGTGCTGGGTCTGTGTTAACATCAGTGTAGTCTTGGGTAAGATGCCTGACTCTCAGACCTGTTTCTTCATTGGTAAAATGAGGACAACCTCAGCACTATAGCAGAGATGGCCTACCTCATATTCATTCTTCCCTTCTTTCTTAGTAACAGAGTCTTGGCATTGCTGAGGGCTGCAGTGAGGCCGAAAGACTACCTTGAACAGTGTCCCTCGTAGCCAGGTATGGCCACGGGAGCAATCTCTGGCCCATGAGATGTAAGTGAAAGTTGCTGGGTGGGATTTCTGGGAAAGTGCTGTGAGCAAGCCCATAGAGTGAGCTGACACTTAAATCTTTTGGCTTTTCTCCTTTCCTTCATTTTCAGGAATGTAGACATAATGGTGAGAGCTCCAGCAGCCATACTGAACCATGAGGTAACCTTGAAAATGGAACTCCTGAACTAAGAAAGCCAGAAGGAGCCTGAGACTCTGATGATTATGGAGCTACACGGCTTCCAATTTTCAGGTTTATTTTATATGTTAGAAAAATTAGTATCTTTTTAAATCACTGTTATTGCTGGTCTTTATCAAGAAACTGAAGGCAATTCCTAATAAAAGTAGCCATAATTGTTATTGTGGGAACTGAATGAGGCCATTTGTGGGGACAGAGCCCCAGAAAGCAGTTTCCAGGCTCTCGGCCTCACATAGAAAGGTGCTGGCTCAGGTAGTAAATGTGTGAACTGTGATTGGATGGCCATTAGCTGTGGCTAGTTGGCCGTCAGCTGTAACCAGTGAGCCATTGGCCACTAATATAAGTGCTGTGGCTACGCTAGCAGAAAATGGGGGCTAGCAAGAAGATGGTGGCTGAGCCTGCAAGTGGCGCAGTGAGGGTTGCGAACAGTGTGGCTCCTGCTTCCTGTTTCTCCAACCCAGCCGCCAGCAAGAGTATAGTGGTATGACTCCCCTATCTATGGCTCCGTGGGTGTTCCTTTTTGGCCTAGCCATATCCTGCGTTCTTGTGCGGGGAGCGGGAGCTGAGACGCGCAGGCCGCCCCGCACAACACCATTCGTATAGAGCACTTAGCTCAGTGCCTGCTCCACACTGAGCTCTCTGGACAGAAGGGTTCACACTGTCATTGCACATATAAAATATTTACATTGTCTTAGCTCAGGCTGCTATAGCAATGTACCATAGATTACGTGGCTTAAAGAACAGACGTTAATTTACCACAGTGCTGAAGGCTGGGAGGTCCAACATCAAGGTGCTGGCCAATTTGATTCCTGGCGAGTATCTTCTTTCTGGCTTGCAGATGGCCACTTTCTCACTGCGTCCTCACATAGTAGAGAGAGGGAAAGAGCTCTGGTCTCTCTTCTTTTTCTTATAAGGACACCAATCCCATCATGGAGGCCAGGCCCTCATGACCTCATCTAAAACTAATTATCTCCCAAAAGCCTCACATTCAAATACCATCACATTGGGGGCTAAGGCTTCAACAAACAAATTTGTTGAACATTAGTCCATAACATACATGGACCCTGTCAGAAGCTTTAATTACTATTGGTTTGCTTAAATTAGATTAGCATAAGTGGGAAACCCTCTGGATTTGAGTTAAGAGTCCTGAGGTTTATAATAAAGGGAAGTCAGGATACTGGAGAACTGAATGTCCAATGTGATGATTGGGGATTGGAGATAATGTCCAAGAAGAACCACTCCTGGCTCTGTCCCCACAACTTCCATTTTACAGATGAGGAAACTGAGGCAGAGAGAGAGAGAGAGGGAGAGAGAGAGAGAGATTAAACAATTTACACATTTAAATCACGTAACTTTGTGAAGATGTTGTGGGGACAGAGCCAGGAGTGCAATTTCCAGGCTCTCGGCCTCACGTGGAAAGGTGCTGGCTCAGGTAGTAAATGGCCATCACCTGTGATTGGATGGCCATCAGCTGTGGCTAGTTGGCCGTCAACTGTAACCAGTGAGCCATTGGCCACTAATATAACTGCTGCGACTACGCTAGCAGCAAATGGGAATAGCAAGAAGATGGTGGCTGGGCTAGCAAGTGCAGATTGCAGTTAGCAAGGGTTTGGTTGGTTGCCAGAGAAAAGAGGACCGCAGGTTGCAGATCGTGTGGATCCTGTTTTCTGTGTCTCCAACCCAGCCGCCAGCAAGACTATAGTGTTATGACTCCCCTATCTATGGCTCCGTGGGTGCTCCTTTTTGGCCTCGCCATGTCCTGCGTTCTTGTGTGGGGAGCAGGACCAGAGACCCCACCTGACACCCTGCATGACAGATGTACAAAATACTTGGATTCTCTAGAATGAGATAGTGAGCTCCTATTGAAGTAGGAATAATTTTTCTGTGAGTTCCCAAATGACGTAAATGATGTGGGATCTGTTGACAGTTTCTGGGTGTGGGCCGGGATCCTGTCTCGTGAAGCTGAACAATGGACACACTAACCCGCGAGAGGCAAGGAGTTGTAAAGGAAGACAGTTTATTGGAGGCAGAAGAGGTTGCAGCTCCCAAGCGGGAAGGGGTCCCGAATGGGGGTGCCCAGCGACTGAGGCAAAAGTTCTTACTTTTATACCTTCCCTTGCCTGTTTGGGGAAGGGGACTGGAGACTTCTAATAGAATTCATCTATCAGGTTTGTCCTGTTTGCCCATCCTGAAGGGCAGATCTGCTCCTTTGTCCGGCCAGAAGGGATTTGAGATTATTTATTAACCTCAAGGTGTATTCTCATGTCTCTGTCCTGGAGTGAAGGAGACGTTCCAGGGCCTAGAGTTTCAGGATATGGCTGCTTTTTTGTTTATTCCACCAGGGATCCCCCTGTCTACCTAGCAACATGCTAAATATCCTGTCTCAGTCCCCCCTCTGAAGACATAACCGTAACTGCTGTTAGTGAACAGGGGCGACGACCGCTCTGCCTTCTTCAGGCTGAGGAGGAGCATAGTAGGGAGAGACCAGCAGCTAGGGCTTGTCCAGAGGTCTATCTAAGGGTCCCCGGGTAGATGAACAGGTCCAGATGAGCATGTTGTTGTCTTGTAGGCCATTGTAGCCAACCAGTGGGTAGTCTGTAAACTGAGACGCATTGTAGGCAACAGCATGAGGTAATACCTATAATAATGAATAAAAGAGAAATGAGAAAAGTTTCCTTAAGTCCTGCTAAACTGGGAAGCTAGGAAGTAAGGAAGGCAAAGACTCTTGTTTTTAGTTTAATATTAGAAACTATATCATTGAACTTAATTAAAGATAAACTGTGAATTATCAGAGAGATTGAAACAGTATAATCCTTTAAACTTTTTACATCCTTGATTCTGTTTGAGAAGTAGATAATCTATGGCAGCTCTGTTTGAGAACTGTTTCTCTGACCTGTCCTAACTCTTGTCTATGGCATGGATAGCCTGTGAGGTGGATGAAAGCACTGGTTGGAGCAGCCAGTGAAACTAACACATTGATTAGCCGAGTTATGGCTGTTTTCCTTTATTCAGGTCTAGTGAGAGCTATTAGCTCAGAGAGTTGTGTGCTGGCCCCAGAGGGAAGGCTTGTATTTTCTAAGATATTATGTAGAGTGACTACAGCATATCCAGCCTTTTGTACGTTATTTTCTATAAAAGAGCTCTCATCAGTGAAGAGCATCCAATCTAGTTTGTCTAGGGGTGTTTTTTGTAAATCTGCTCTAGCAGTATAGGTTTGTACTAAAACTTATTGGCAGTTAATTCTTCCTCCATGTCTGGGAGGAATGCGGCAGGATTAAGGGTGGAGCAGGTCTGTATGTATTTGGATTACAGGACTTTCTAATAAGAGGGCCTGATACTGCAGGGGGAGGCTATCAGTGAGCCAGTGACGCTTATTAGCATTTAAAAGCCCTTGAATGTGGTATGGGGCAAAGAAACACACACAAAAAAAACCAAAAAAAACAAAAACAAAAAACGGTTAAGTCTTGTCCCATTGTGAGCTTGGTGGCTTTAGGAACTAGGATGGCAGCTGCAGCTATAGCCTGGAGGCAAGCTGGCCAGCTGGGTGCTTTGAGGTCTAGTTCCTTACTTAAATAGTTTCAGAGTCCCTTTTAAGTTTAATTTGTTTATTTTACATTTTCTTTAAGGTATGGACCAATGATAAGAAACAGGCAGAGTAAAATGAGCCCAAATCTGGGGGCTGTCTTTATCTTTAAAACCAAGCAGTTTTCAGAGGAAAAAGGTCCAGAGTGAGCAGTTGAGACAGAATAAATGGTCTCTATATCAATTAGGAAATTAATAGGCTTACCACGTCAGTGTCACCCACCGTTTTACCCGCTGTGATGAGAACAGCTTGGGAGCCACTTGGAACTTCAGGCCCAACAGTGATGACAGCCATTTTGGGGGAGGGAGCCAGTCCTTGCTCCCTTCAGAACAAGGGGTACTCCCTCCTGTCGCCCTTTAGTCTGTACAGGGGGCACGGCTGTTTTGGAGGATTAGGAATCTAGTGATCTGGGCTTGTATATCCGGAGTAGGCTCTTTTATCTGGTGCTTTCCCTCTGGGGCATTTGGGGTGTCCTGAGGTGGCTTCAGCCCTGGGTTGTCTATAACTGTGGCCAAAGTCTGGCCTGTCTCTGGTCTCATCCTCTGGTCTCACTGTTCCTCTATTCCTCGTTCTTCTGTCTTGGTTGTTAAAGACATTTGAACAAATTCCTGGCCTTTTCTAGGATCTGAGCCTCTTAATCAGGGATTAATGAGACAGGTTAGATAGTATGATTGCTAGGTAGATAGGTAGGTCCCTGGTAAAATAAAGAAAACACAGCCATATCCTAAAACTTCAGGTTTTGAAATCACTCCTTTGCTCCAAGACATAATGTGACAGGCCTTGAGGTTAATCATAAAATTCCTTTTGTCCTGACAAACGGAGCAGATCTGATAGATAAGAGTGGGTTACTTTGCTAATTCCTTTAGGATGGGCAAGCAGAACAAACCTGGTAGACAAATTTCATTAGAAGCCGCCAGTTCCCTTCTTCAAACAGTTCCCTTCTCCAAAGAGCTCCCCTTCCCCAAGCAGGCAAGGGAAGGTATAAAAGTAAGAGCTTTTGCCTCAGCCATGGGGCACCCCCCATTCGGGACCCCCTCCTGCTTGGTAGCTGCAACCTCTTCTCCTGCCTCTAATAAACTATCCTTTTTAAAAACTCTTTGCCTCTCCTGGTCCGTGTTTCCATTCTTTGGCTCCCGAGACAGGATCCTGGCCCGCACTCAGAAACTGCCGGCAGATCCTACATCACCTACATCATTAACAGTGGGTCAGAACCATTAGAATTCCCTGCCAGTTAGGGGAAAACATCAGGCTAAGCTTCCTTATATTGGCTTATAGCTGATACCGAGGAAAGCACATGAACTCTAGCAGTTAAAACAATTTTTATTTTGTACCAGCTTACTTTTGAGATTTAAATTTACTTAGTTAATTGTATTTAGCTTAACCATATATAAAACTCTCAAAACTTCTCACAAACCTTCTACAACTTTCCCAGTCCCTCTTAGTTTGTCTCTTTTCATTCATGCAGAAATAACCATCTTTAGGACAAACTGTTTTCTTTCAGTACCTTCAAAAATGCATTTCCATACCTTATACCTTCCGTGAAAACACACACCATTTTCTTCCAAGTTAGAATCCATAACCTTTAGAATTTTAATTTTTACTGACAACCAAAAGCAAGCAATTAGCACTTCCACTGGCAAATCTAGCACTTCCATTTGGCAAACTTTAAAAGCATAGGCTTTTGTAATAAAATATAAGATATATTTATTAATAGATCTTAATTTCTCTCTTAACATTCCTGTGACAAAAAGCTAGAACTAGATGAACTTAGACCTACCTAATAATTAACACCTCAGCATTTTGTTATTTTGAAATACCTAGATATTTAATCTAAGCTATTTTCTTGATAAATTCTGTAATAGAGATAACATGACTTTAAAATAGGCTTATTTAGAATGTTAGTACTCTGGGACTCCAATCTAAAGGCAATTTCCCTTATAATGAATCCCACTATGAGTGGTCCCTGCAGGACTTAGAATTAGAGCAGCGGAGTAAGGGGAGGGGAGGGTGAGCATGGCTTGAGGATTAGCTGCTTGGTTTTCAAAAGTGCCACTTTTTTTCCTTCAGTTATCTCAGCCTCAGGCATTCCTGTTTACAGGTAGATTAGGAGATGGGTGTTTGTTGAAGGGTCCTCCTCTCCTGGAGGTTCCTTCGGAGGAGTCTCTTTAGGAGGGGTCTCCTTAGGGAGAGTATCCTTAGAAGCCGTCTCCCTAGAAAGAGTCCCCTTAGGAGGAGTTCCCCCAGAAGGGGTCTCTTTAGGATGAGGGAGGCAAGAGATCACAGCCAAAAGAGCCAGGTCAACTCTGCATTTCTCACAGAGATCTGGGTTGTCCCTCAGGACGGAAAAAGCCTGAACTTATGGAACTTCTGACCATTTGCCTTTCTTTCTGCAAAACAGGTTTAGCTGCATGATAGTATTATAATCAATAATACTTCCCTCAGAAGGCCAAGTCTCCCCATCTTCTGATGTGTATTTAGGTCAAACCTCTCAGCAAAATAAAATCAGGCGCCACTTCTTTAAAGTCTGAGGGTCAAATTTGTCCCAATGTTTTAAGATGAAATTTAGGCGGTTGTAGGTGCGTGAGGGCTGTTTGCCCATCTGAAATGGAGGAACAGAAAGGCATCCCTTCGCATCTCCCACAATCTGCTCTGGGGCGTCCCCCAGACGCGTGGGCTGTGGACACTGCACGACCAATTCCGGGGTGAGTGGGGAGACATGGTGCCCCAGGATTATTCGCGTTTACCTGAGCGGCCCCAGCCTGTCCCTCCAGGTGGGCTGGGCGCCTACCCTGTCCCCGCCTGAATGTCTGGTGCTGGCCAACAGGCTGATAAAGGCTGTGGCCGATAATGAGGGGCCTTAAGGTAGCGGGGTGTATAACGTGACTCTGGGCATCACAGAAATTAATGGCACAACTAATAGAATAGTGGCCTTCTAAATAAAGATGTTTAAGGAGGGAGTACATAATTAAAGCTTATAGGGAAGGCATACGATCTAGGCAAGAGGGAGTGGAAGGACGCCCTGAAGCCCAGTATGTGAGGGGGGGACAAAAAGAGATATCTGAAGCCCCAAAGGGCTTCGGAGAAGGTTGTTTCCTTAAGGAAAAGCAAATCTGAAATATGTTGGTCCTCCTTAAAAGCTTTGTCCGGCAGTGGCTGAGGTGGCCTGGCTGCGGTGCTCTGGAGGAGCTGCCTCTTGTGGTCCTTCCCTCTTGGCTGTCGCTGCATCTGCATTGGTGCCCAGCTGGGGGCGGAGCCAGGCAGCAGAGAAGCTGTGCGGTCCCCAGAGGAGTATGGCGATAGAACTGAGGAGATGAAAAATCAAGTCTCAGAGAGACACTGTGCCGTACAAACACAGACCTCACTGGTACTTGGATTTGTCTTGAGCCCGGCAGGTCCTAAATGACCTGTTCCAAGACCGGGTTATCCTATCATGGGAGTTTTCAAGCGGGGGATGCCCTAATGGCCATTTAACTATCTGACCCGTGCCTGCAAAGGACGGCAAACAAAAGAGGTATAGGAAAGTGAGCGAGAGGTTTTGGGGTCCCCTAAAAGGAGCTTACCTCCTGGCTGGCTTGATAAAATATGTTACTGGAGAGTGTTGAGGCAGTCTCACAGGGAAGGGACCCTGGACCAACATCTCAAGAACTAGGCAGAGATAGTGACAGGATAAAAGAACAGCAGAGACAAAGGAGTCATCCTGCTGGCACCCTTACGAGCAGTTGGGCTTGGAAGGGACCAGAGGGACCTTTGGGATCCACCATAGAGTAGCCGTGCTCAGGATCCCCCATTATCCGCAAAGGCCCACAGTCCTGGCCAAGCGCCAGTATTCAGTCTCCTCGTGGAAAGGAAAATGGCAGCAGAAGGATAGGAGAGAGTAGCAGAGAGGGGGAGGGAAGCCTCTGAACGGCACCCTTACAGGCAGTTGGGCTGGGGGAAGACTCATGGAGCCTTTGAGCCACACCCGAAGAGTAGCCATGGTCAGAGTCCTGCAACTGCTGCCAAGGTCCATTCACCTCAACCGCGCGCCGTCTTTGGGCTTCACTCCACTCGAGACAGAAAGCAAGAGAGAAGGCAGGTGGACTATGGCCGACATTCCTCCTGCTCAGTGCCAGAGGGGATCAACCAGAGCCCTCCTGCAAGACCTGTCCACTGAGTCTTGAGAGTAGCAGCCGCGCTTTTCGCATTTAAATGGCTGACAGAGGCCTACTGTCTGTGTGATAGAAAAAAGTAGACAAAACTGAGGAAGGCCCATAGGGTGGGCAAGTAGGAAGGCACAGATAATATTTACCTCTCCTTCAATCCAAGACAGGAGTCCCCCAAATGAAGAAGGAATATTTTCCTGTGAATCCCCAAATGATGTAAATGATGTTGGATCTGCCGACAGTTTCTGGTTGTGGGCAGGGATCGTGTCTCGTGAAGCTGAAGAATGGACACATGAACCAGGGAGAGGGAAAAAGTTGTAAAGGAAGACAGTTTATTGGAGGTAGGAGAAGAGGTTGCAGCTCCCAAGTGGGAGGGGGTCCCAAATGGAGGTGCCCAGCGACTGAGACAAAAGTTCTTACTTTTATACCTTCCCTTGCCTGCTTGGGGAAGGGGGCTGGAGACTTCCAATTGAATTCATCTATCAGATTTGTCCTGTTTGCTCATCCTGAAGGGATTAAGAAATAACCCATTCCTATCTATCAGATCTGCTCCTTTGTCCGGCCAGAAGGGATTTGAGATTATCTATTAACCTCGAGGCATATTCTCATGGCCATGTCCTGGAGTGAAAGAGAGAATTCAGGACCTGAGTTTCAAGATATGGCTGTTTTCTTGTTTATTCCACCAGGGACCCCCTCATCACATGGTACCTAGTAACATGCTAACTAACCTGTCTCACTACTACCCAAGCTATTCAAAATAAAGTACTTCTGTTGAAATATATTCAGGTTTATGTCAGAATTTAACAGACGTAATGGCTCCCACCTATGTGATGCATACTCTGATTATCTGTTTTACTTTGAAGAAGCAGAGGATTAATGAGGTTGAACTAGGTGACCTCTAAGATCCTTTGAAATCAAAGTAGTCTCTAATTTAGTGACTACTTAAAACATTACTTTTGATTTGTAAAAAGCAAACCACATAAAAGTCCCACCACTAACAACAAAAATTTGTGCTGAAATTATACAACTCTTTCCACTAAAATATACCACTGCAGTAAATCCAGGGACAAAAAAGTGGTTGCCATTAGTGAGACTAGCACAGATAATCTAAAATCAGGGCAACCATACTCTGCCCCTCCCAGTTGCATTCCTGGCCGTCATGCTCGAAATTCCTTTCATTCCTCCTTTGTATCCCAAGGACTCTTCTTTGGGGGGGGCGGGGGGGGGGAGAAAGGTTTCCTTAGAGCTCTGTCATTTTATGGTATTTATTGGCTTTGGTATTAGTTGGGATTGTGTTGGGACAGAAACACTACAGGAAATCCAAATCAAACTGACTAAAGCTGAAAAGGAAATGTATTGGCTCATGCCCTAGGATAAGGTTTTCTTGAGGTATCAATTGATTCAGGACCCAAAGGATGTCACCAGGAACCAGCATCTCTCTCTGTGTCTTGACTCCACCACCTCTTGATGTGGGCCCCATTCTAAGCTCATGTAGCTGCAAAGTAACTGCTGACAGCTCCTTGTACCACATTCTTCCAGCATCAAATCCAGAGGAAAAAGTAGAATTCCACTTCTCCAGTAATTCAAGTGAAAATCCTAGAATTGAGTCTCTTGGGTCCTGATTGGCAGGCCTGGGTCATATGGTCACCCTCCCCAAGGAATGCAGTATTCCCCTAGGCAGAAGTGGTTTTGGCCCCTCCTCTAGCATGTGGCCTGAGATTGAGCAAAGGAGAATGCTGTAGAAGCATCAGGCTGCTGCTCAAGGAATGGGGAGAAGCTGCCGGGGAAGAACAGCCCCTGTCTGCCTTCTTCAAAAATACCATCTTCAGAAAGGTGGACCAGAGGAATTCTGCTGCCCAGAAACTGGCTGCAGAAATCTCAAAGTTCCCCAAGCCACAGCAGGATTTGAGGATATGTCTGTAACCTCCTCTCTCCACCTTCCCCCAGCATCCCCACCCATTCCAGCCTTCTTTCTTGGGGAAGGGGCACAAAGGTGAAAAACGTGGCTCGCAACACAATCACCTTCTGTTTTCTACTCGGTTCCTGGAGAACTCCCCGCCTTGTCCAGCAAGTCTGAGTTGGAATGCCGCCTTCTCCCTGAAGCCATCCTGAATCAGACCCACATCTCCCAACTGCCCCAAGAGCAACATTCTCCTCTTTCATGTACTCATAATACCATGTACATCCATTATCTTCATTAGCGTATTTTTTCATGTATCAAAATTATTTATTTACACACCAGTCTCTTATATTCTACACTCATACACTCACACCTTAACCCAATTAGAAGCTGTTTCAGAGCAGAGATTTGCTTTTGTTTGTTCTGAGTCTGTAACATGCTGCATAACATCTGGAATGGTATTCAGAAATATTGGATGGATGGATGAATCAAAGTTCTCTATTACTGTTGACCATTGAATAAAAAAAGTAGCAGCACTCATTTGAGTATTTATCAATAGCATTTAGTAAATTCCGGTTATGTATACAGTAGACACAAGAAAACTGTGGAAAATTAAATTAGTAAAGAAAATGCAATAGTATGCTTAGTCTGCTTGTTTTAAAATAGAAAAACCCTGAAATAAAGAGAACTTGGATTATCTATGGATTCATGTAAAGGAGTTATACTGTCAAGTGGGAGAAAACAGACCGAAAAGGGCCTAAAAGGCCACAGTGATAGCTGGAAAAATGTGCTAAGTTTGTTCCCACAAGCACAGATGCCCAGAACGGCCTAAGGGCAGGCCAATGAGCCGTGAAAGTTGTTAAAAGACCAGACCTAAGAAGCAGAATGCCCTGGGCTTAAGTCTCCACACCGCCCCTTGCTGTGGAATCTCAGTCAGATGATCAACTCCCCTGGGCCTCTGAGGACCACCTCTGAGCTGCCTGGGTGGCTCCAGCCTTAACCTGCCTGCCTTCTTGATTCCCCCTTTCCTTTCCTCTCATGAGCAAACCTACCTACAAAATATATTTGGAATTCAACTGCCTTTCTCATTCCCTGAGGGCATATCTGAGGGGACCACCATTAACTAAGACAAGTACCTTTGATGTCCAGAGTACTCGGTTCCTGATGTGCCATAATGAATGGTGGGGCCAGCACTGCGAGCCCTATTGCAAGCAGTGTCCAGGTCCATGGGTTCTTGAATTGGGAAGGTGGAGAGAGACCCATACCCTGAGGTCAGCCAGAGTGTCCTTGCTTCCTTTTTCCTGCCTTGGCCGCTCCAACTCCTTCTCCATATAGCACCCAGAGCGATGGTGGAAACAGAGTCCTGGCCACGCCTGCCTAAAGTCCAGAGGCTTCGACTGTGGTCCACGAGGTCCTGCACACTCAGCTCAGCTTCCTCTCCCGCCGTGTCAGCCCCACTTGTGGCCGGTCATCTGCTGCCCCAGCACACTGTCCTCTGCGCACCCACTTTGGGGCTTGGCCTCTGTCCTTCCCTCTGCGGAGCAGTCCCATTCCCAAATCTTTTTGCTGAATCCTTAATGTCCTTCAGACCTTAGCTCAGTGAGGCTTTCCCTGATCTCCCATGCAAATTAAACAGCACTGGAGTGGTTCTGCCACCTCTATTTCATTTTCTCCATGACACGGATTACTACTTGAAACTATCATATTTGCTTGCTTACTTGCACCTGAACTAAAATGTCTGCTCCAGAAGTGCAGGGATGTATTATAATTTGTCTTATTCACTACTGTGTCTCCAGACCTTAGAATAAGGCCTGACACATAATAAACACTCAATAAATATTTGATGAATGAAAGAATAAATGAGAGAAGGAAGGAAAGGAGGGAAGGAGGGAGAGAGCAAATCCTTCAAAGGTTGATTATAAAGACTCAATTAGAGCATTCTCATAAATCACTTAGCACAGTGCCTAGTTAATTCACTGTAATTATTATTCAGTTATTAGGATAGAAGAGTGAGCAGCGTGTGCACACGAGAGCACACACACATGCGCAAAACAAGTCCTCCCACTTTGCTTGGATTCACCTGGCTTCTAAAGAGAACCTCCGAGACCCCTGACAAAGCAACGTCCCCTTTAGCTGTCCTTGAATTAATGCTTGAACCCAGTGCAGACCTGGAGCATTTGGAGTTCATTTTCTTTTGGCAAACCATCGGCTTTTCTCTTCTAAGAGAAAAAATAAAATACAAAAAGACACTCATATAACATCTTGGAGATCAAATGGTTCTTGAAAAACTGCATTTTCGTGAGTGAGGGAATCAAAACCATATGGATTAAATTCTCCTTAGATCTCCTGGGGGGAAAAGGAAGCAGGAACAGGCTAAGGGCAGAGATGGCGGCAAAATTCAGCTTTGATTTTTACAAACACAAAACTAGTCATGAAGGATGGTCTGAGATGTGTCAGGTCTTTCAAAGCAGTTTGTTTACCACATGCCAGCTGATCCTACAGAGAAGGAAATACAAAAGTGTTTTTAAATCACCCATGGTTCTTTTCTTCTGATTTCCTCTCCCCCATGGGACTGAATTTTGGGTCTTGTTAGTGACCAGAAATGAATAGTGGCTGGACATTAACTTCATGTAATTTCTCCCAGAAAGCAACTTCCAAGTCCCTCCCTGAGGAAAGGGTCTGAAATATCTGCTGAAGCCAAATATTTGTAATCAGGTCTTAACTTAGATGAGTGACGTTCATTTTTCTATGGTCCTGTTTCCAGGCTGATGTGTGCAAGTTGCAAAAGGCAGGAGCTCAGAGACTCCACAGAAAGTGTGATTCACGCTGTCTGCTGTGAGAGGAAGTCAAGAGGAACAAGCACCTCCAACGTTTTACCCAAAGCACACAGAAACCTCAAAAGCTGTTTCCTCTGCTCTCACCTGGTCTCGTGAGAGCAAGTGACTGCTGACCACTGGCCTGCATGGCGTAGAACACAGGTAACATTGAGCATTTACACTATACGAGACCCTGAGTGACATCTCATTTTATCCTCCGAAACCACTTCAAGGGAGGTGCTCTTCTTGTTCTTAGTTTACAAATGAGACTGAGGTACAGAGAGATTAAGTAACTTAACCAGGGTCACAGAGGTAGTAATTGGCAAAGATGGGGTTTGAACCAAGGTTTTGCCAATGCCAGAGCCTGTACTCCTCTGTTATTTACCGGAAAATTGCCTGTGCTTTTGAACTCTGTGTCTTAGCTTTTGCTGTACTATTCATCTAAAAAGACTTTCTTGCTATTCCTACCTTTTCTCGCAGCCACGTGACAAAAATGTTCCCCACCCTCCAAGTTGTGTCTTATCTGAAGGCTTTTTGAACCCCCCAAATTGATTGAGACTTCTCCCGCCTCTGAACTCCAAGATACCTGGTGCCCCTCTGGGGTTAGCCGGCCCATTCTATGTCATAAAACCGGCTTAGCAGGATGGTTAGGCTCCCTGGCTTTAAATAAGGCACCTGCACATAATTCTTTGCCAGGACACCATATACTTACAAACCACTCAAAAACTCAGATTCATCCTCTACAAAAGGCGAAAAATGCAACAGCCCGGTGTGAGCAAGCAAAGAGCTATACAGGAGTCCTGCGCTAACCAAAAGTACAGCTTTCCTATGAAACCCTCTATAAGACTAAGTGGCAATGAGTGAAAAGCAATCACCTTAGGACAGTCTTCCTAATGATGCAGGGAATAGATGGAGGTAAAGTGCAGATGCTCACAGACGCAGTTCAAAGCTCTGGGGCTTGATGCCGAGAGGCTGAGTGTGGTTCCTGGGAAGGAGCTTGGTGGGGCCACTTACAGCTGGGGGCACAAGCTGCCTCTGGAACAGCTGCTGCAAAACAAGCCTGAGTGCTAAGCTCGCTTTCGCCTTTCTTTATACAAGTGAAAAAGTCAGATTTCTTTATGTCATCACATACAGGTGCTAATGTAGGTCTTTTGTAACAGTGCAGTGGTGTAAAGAGAATTCTCAAAAGAGGTAGGATGCCTGTGCATGCAAAGCACGGAGCAAACACTCCACCCCCGTCTGCTACTGTTTTCTAGTTTCTTTGCTGCGCGTCTGAGCTCTCCTACCTGACTATAAATTCTCCAAGGAAATGTAAGTCAGTGATTTAGGCAGTGATTGGAAGAGAGGAGAGAGGAGGCTGATGGAAGCAGCAGATGGAAATATGGCTCAGAGGAAATATGGGCAGTCAATGTGACATGTGTTATGTGACAGGGTTTCCAGGATTAATGCATTTAATCCTCACAGCAACCCTGGGAGGTAAATGCTATTATCGTCCCCATTTTACAGATGGATAAACTGAGGCCCAAGGAGGTTGAGTGACTTGCCCAAAGCCATATACTGTATTTGGAAAATGCGGACTCAGGATTCGAAACTCAACATTCTGGGTTCAGAGTCCAAGGTCTTACCTGCTAAACTAGATTGTCCCTAAAAGAGGGGATTTTAAAGTTTTAAAGTAGAAATAAAACAAAAAGAGTAGGAGTTTCCAGTCTGGATCTACCAGTATTTAACAGGTACAAATGTAAGGACAAGTTTATTAACACCTTCCTGGTAGTTTATCCAGTGGACAGAAGTGGTGGAGACTCACCCACAACACCGTGTTGGCTTTGGGTTGCACGTGGACTTGACAATAAAACAGGTAAAATGCTGACTTTGTCAGTAGGCTTGTATAAAATTTCATGTTTCTTCTTAAAGGACTTGATTTAAAATCCTCCAAGGAGAGGTTCAACAAAAATTCAGGACTGGGGAAAACTTAAGAGATCAATAAATGGTGAGACAGCTAAGTTGGTCCTAAAAAGGTGGAGATCAAGGAAAGTTTTCAAGAGGAAGGGACAGCTAAACTGAGATCAGAAGTGAGAGTCAGAGTTAGCTTAATGGGCAAGACACTGGGTGGGTTCACTCATAGCCATTTCCAAACTCTTTCTCCTTCATTGTCCCCCACTATGAAGGCTTGAGGAGTTAGTCGCTTCCCAGATTCCCTTGAAGTTAGAGGGGTCTACGTGACCAAGTTCAGCCAATAAGTCTCCAACTGAAGAGCCAATAAGTCTCCATGCTGAAGGTTTTTCTGGAAAACGTTTTACTTTTCTTATGAAGGAGAGAGAAATGATTGGTTTAGCCCTTTCCTGTTCTTCCTGCCTTGAATATGGATGTAATAACTGGAGCTATCTTATGACCACGAGGCAACAAGGTTGAGACAAAAAAACAAACCCCCCAAACTGGCACAGAACCAGCCCTGTCATTATCATGCTGCTGAAGTGATGCTAGCTGTTACCTACCTCTACTTATGTGAGAAAAATGAGCTGCTATTTGAGCCTCTTAGAGTCCAATTTTTTCCCATTTCTTGCAATCACAAGTATTTCTAACTCATACGCTAAACAAAGTGGGGGAAAATGAGCTGTTCCAGGCAGAAATTCCAGTATGTGCAAAAACCTGGAGGGAAGAAAGACTAGCATGTTTGAAAATGGGACATTAAAGGTGCTGGTGGTGGGTGCTGAGTGCTGGCTGTGACAAGCAATGAAACTGGAGAATCACACAAGGGTGACGTGCAGGGCCTTGTACAACTTGTAAGTTTAGAATTTGGAGATTGTAACAATGGGGGACTATGGAAAATCGTGTGCATGTGTGTGTATATGTGTGTGTGTTTAATCAAAGGAATGACAGGGATAAAGTTAATTCTAAAAAAAACCCTTCTGGGTTGAGCTCATTCACTCAGTAAACATTTTGTGAGCATGGGAAAGTAAATTGGTACAATCACTTTGGAAAACTGTTTTGAAGTATCTACTAAAACTAAACATCCACTACCCATCCCACTACAAAGAAATAAATGCACGTGTCCACCAAAAGACAAGGCCATGTTTAGTCATAGAAGCTTTACCCATAATAGCCCAAAATAGATAGCAACCCAAATGCCCATCAAGTCTGAAAGAGCTGAATAATTTGTGGTCATTCTCATATAATAGAGTACTACACTGAAATAAAAAAAAAAAGGATGAGTTGCTGCTACATGAAAGCATGTGGATGAAATTCACAGGCCTAAAGATGAGTAAAAGAAGCTTACAGGGAAAAGGAGATATTTGTGTTAGTCTGGGTCCTCCAAAAAGGAGAGGTCAAGATAAAATGTCCAAGAAATAATTAAGAGAATTACCCCTGAGGGGAAATGGGGAGGTAGCCAGGAGAGGATGGGAACCATCAGACTGTGATGCAGGTCTGCCCTGAGAGAAAGAAGGAAGGAATGTGGAACAGAAAAGTCCCAGACCAGAATGCAGTTCTGAGAAAGCTCAGCAAGGCCAGTGGGGTGTCCTTAAGACAGAATTGCCCATCAGAGATATTTCTCATCTCCCAGGAATGAGCCTGCCATGCACAAAGGTTGGAGCAGCCTGTGGAAAGCATGTCCTCCCACAGATGCAGTGATGGATATCAGAGCTCAGCAGAATATGCCATAGGGCAATACCTCTCTCTGAGAGCTGCATTTTCATGGCCACAACACTGGACAAATACATAGATGAAGGTGAAGAACAGGCAAAACCAATATTTGGTGATAAAAGTCAGAATGGTGGTTATTTCCTGAATGGGTAGGGCTGGGGGTATGAACTATAGGGTACTGGGAAGAACCTTCTGCAGCAGCTGAAAATGTTCAGTATCTTGATGGCGGTGGTGATTTTATGGGTAAAAATCTTTCAAGACATTATCTGAGGTTTATATACTTTGTGTATCTCTGCAGAAAAATTAAGAAGTATTTACTGAGTGAACACTCTACATCAAATGCTGTGCTTAGCCCTGGGCACATGGGAACTAAAGCAGACAGGGACACCGCCTGTAAGGGGCATGCAGCAAGAAGCAGGATCTGGAGCATAGAAGCAGGGAGGCCGTGCAGTGTCCCTACTGAGGAGGCTAGTGCAGTGAGCCAAGGCATGCGAGACTGTCTGCAGACAGTCAAGTCCAAGAGACAATCTGTCAAAGACTCTTGAAAAGAGAGAGTAAAGCAAAACAACCGACTTGCAAAAAATGGGAACTAAAGATGTGAAAGCAAATCAGAAACCATCGAAACTGCTTACAAAGGAAAATGCTTTTGGAGAGATCAATTACAGAAAAATTTGGTGTGACTGTTCACACTAGGACCCGAGGGAGCCCTGAGTCCTGGGAATTGCATCTTTCCTGGAGTCAGGCTCATCTCCCTGTGCCCAGCCTGGCAGTTTCATTTGACTTACAGGACTCCACTGGGAAATTGTGTCTGATATTTTCAAAGCCAGGAAAGGATTTCACACCTTTGTGAGGACTGCTGGGAGACAGGTAAAAAAATGCAGCCTTGGGAGAAGCTGTGCCAATTAGAGCCAATTAGAACTAAATGACCTGTCATTTGCCGGAAATGCATAATGGAACTCATGCTGTTCTGTAAAACTGAGGATTTTTCCTGTGAGCTCATTTTCTCAGAGAATGTTCTTTATGGAAAAGTGCTTGTATTGATTATTCCTTAATAAAAATTTTTAAAAAGTAAATTCATTCCAAATGACTCTGTGTTGCCTGTGCTTCTATTGCCAGTACTTAATTTCCAACCATTTTCAGCTTGGGATGGGGATGTTGCCTGCCAGGCTCTGAAACCACACACACACACACACACACACACATACACACACACACACACTTCACCCCATCTCCACTCCTCAAAATCAGCCTGCTCTCAAAATGGGGGCTCTCCACAGGTTTCACAAGAAAGAACTATACAAAGAACATTTCATACTGGTCTAACTTTTACTAGGCTTTTCAGTCTGTGATAAATGCAAAAAAAAAAAAAAAAAGTATTCAATAATTTACTGTGCTGAGATGGCAGCATAGCTGAGTCACCCAACTCAAGCACTTTAGGAAAATTTCCATCAGGTGCCATCCTGCTCTCTGACCTAAGCTTTATTTAAACTTATTGGATCAATCTGAATCAATTTGACATGTACACACTTTATGGCATTGTTAGTTTTAGATTAATTAAGTTCCTTACGACTTTATGATTAAGAAACCAAGATTATAAAACATTACTATAAAAATCACAAATTATAAAGTGAAAAGTAAAATCACTTAACATTTCCTGAAATCAGTGGAATCATTATGTAAGCTTAATTAAACAAACAAAGTAAGAGTAATTAGGTGGTAAATTAAGCACAGTGCTTTCAAAAGGTTCTCATTGGAATGGCCCAAACAGTTTAATGAAAATAAGAAAGTTGGACCACATGATTTCACTGATGTGTGGTATATAAACCAAAAACAGCAAAAGAATAAGATAAACAAATGAGAACCAAAAAGTCATAGACACAAACATGATTTAGTGGTTACCAGAGGGTAAAGGGGGAGGGGAGTGGTAGAGGAGGGTAAAGAGGATTAAATACATGGTGACGGGAGAACTGACTCTGGGTGGTGAACACACAATGGGATTTATAGATGATGTACAACAGAAATGAACACCTGAAATCTATGTAACTTTACTAACAATTGTTACCTCAATAAACTTTCATTAAAAAAAAGAGAGAGAGAGAGAGAGAGAGAGAGAGACGTCATCAAAATGGCGGCCTGAAGTGAGCCTCTGGAAATTTCCCCTAGAATGTACAACAAATTGAAAAACTATACCTCCACAAAGGACTCCCTGCACAGCAGACAGGCAAGACGAAGAGGCCCACTACTGAATTCATCTAAAGGTGGGCAAATCGCGCGAGTGGGGGAGGAGGGAAGGGAGAACTGCAGAGACGGAGCCGCGCGGGCGCCGGATGCAGACCTAGCTCAGTGCTCCGAGCTCGCTGCATCCCGGAGCTACCGCAGCTACAGGAGAGGGAAGAACTCACACTGCTAGGGCTCGGTTTATGGCCCAAAGGGCTGAAGAGAGCATATAACACGGCTGAACCCAACGCTCATGGCAGAGACGTCGGAGCAAAGACTGAGGGAAGAAGACTGAAAATGGTGGTTTAATCCCTCACTGCCAAGCAGAGAACAGAAGCCATAGGGACTGAGACTAGCCACCCCTCCCTACACTCCCAGAATTCGCCCCACCCCCACCGGCCCAGTGCTAGAAGGGGAAGAGTAGCAGTGTCAGATCAAAAGAACAGAATATTTGCAGCCTGAGAACTGTTGTCTGAAGACAAAGATTCGCAGACCAACTAATTCCGGCAAAGGGGAGGGCGCTGTGGAAACAGGACCAGCTGTGGTGGTGGTCGCTGCCATTGCTCTGGGCCAATTCTCACAACTCACCCCACCCCTGGCCCCACCTATTTGGGCAGATCTCTGCAAGAGTAAACAGAACTGCTAAAACACATGGGCTCTGAATCTGGTGCAGGAACAGCTTTGGAACTTCAAAAGCTCTCCGCATACCCACATGGACCCGGTGCCCTAGGACCCAGGAAAACTGTTAACAAAGGAGAAGCCTGCCATCCAGGGAATCCCCCCATTGTATGAGAAGCTGGAATAGTGCAGAGAAAACATAACACTACAGTGTGAGAGAGAAAAAAAGGCTGCAGTCAGAGAGAAAATAAAACATTCTACCAGCACGTACTGGAAAACAAAAGAAAGACCTCTTCCTATCAACCTGTTGCAGAACCCACTCCTTTAGATGTCTAAGAAGAGAAACAATAAATCATTAATTGCCATAAATAAACAAGGCCATAAGACTGTTCAGAAAGAAAGTGAAAAGTCTCCAGAAAATGAACTTAAAGATATGCAAATATGTGACTTAAATGACAGAGAACTCAAGATTGCAGTTCTGATAAAACTCAATGAGATGCAAGAAAACACAGAAAGGTAGTTTAATGAACTCAGAAACACAATCAAAGAACAACATGAACATTTTACCAAAGAGATTGAATGTTTAAAAAAGAACCAAAGAGAATTTCTGGAGATTAAGAACTCAATAGAAGAAATGAAGAATGAAATAACCAGCTTAGGTAGTAGAGTTGACCAGATGGAGGAAAGAATCAGTGACATCGAAGATAGAAACCTGGAAATTACACGGATGGAAGAAGAAAGAGACTTGAACTTAAATGAAACGAAAGAACTCTACAAGAACTTTCTGACTCCATCAGAAAAAGCAATATAAGAATAATGGGCATACCAGAAGGAGAAGAAAGAGAGAAAGGAGCTGAGAGTATATTCAAACAAACAGTTGATGAGAACTTCCCAAACTTGTGATAAGAACTGTATCCTCGAATCAAAGAGGAAGGTAGAAAACCTAATTACCTCAACCCCAACAGGCCTTCTCCAAGGCACATTGTATTGAAGCTGTCTAAAATAATTGAAAAACAAAGAATCCTCAAAGCAGCCAGGGAAAAGAAGACGTTAACCTACAAAGGAAAGCCCATTAGAATATCATCAGATTTTTCAGCAGAAACTCTACAAGCCAGGAGGGAGTGGAACCAAATATTCAAACTATTGAGAGAGAGGAATTATGAGCCAAGAATTATATACCCAGCAAAGACATCCTTTAGATATGAAGGAGGAATAAAGACCTTTCCAGACATATAGAAGCTGAGGGAATTTTCTAATACACGACCTGCACTACAAGAAATACTTAAGGAGGCTATTCAACCACCATCAATGGACAATTTGTGGCAACCAAACCTTAAAAAAGGGAGAGTAAAGGCCTGAAGCAGAATATGGGAATGGAGAAACTAGGCATAATGAAGAAAATGGAATACTCTAAATATCAAAATTTCTTTTAAATAAACTTAAGGGTAACCACTCAAAAAAAAATCCAGAACTGAAATATATACTGTAATAAAGGAAGAAACAGAGGGAAACATTATAGAATACCACCACATAAAAATAATAACAAAAAGGGAAAGAACCAATGAAGACACACTCTTACCAGAAAATTAAAGATAGAATAATAGGAAATCTTCACATATCAATAATCACCCTAAATGTAAATGGACTGAACTCACCAATAAAAAGACACAGAGTAGCAGATTGGATCAAAAAACTAAACTCAACCATATGCTGTCTCCAAGAGACACATCTCGGCTACAAGGACAAGCATAGATGCAAAGTGAAAGGATGGAAATTGACTCTCCAAGCAAATGGTATCCAGAGAAAATCAGGTGTAGCCAAAATAATATCAGATAAAACAGACTTCAGGATGAAAAAGGTAACAAGAGACAAAGATGGACATTTCATAATGGTAAAGGGGACTATACAACAAGAAAACATAATAGTCATCAATATTTATGCCCCCAGTCAGGGAGCATCGAAATATACCAAGCAACTACTAACAGAACTAAAGGGAGAAATTGACCAAAACACAATTATACTAAGGGAACTAAGTACATCATTGACAGCTATGGATAGATCATCCAAACAGAAAATAAATAACGAAATAGTAGCCCTAAATAACATATTAGATGAAATGGACATAATTGACATTTATAGAGCACTTCATCCTAGAACATCAGACTATACATTTTTTCTAGTGTACATGGAACATTCCCAAGGATAGACCACATATTGGGACATAAAACTAACCTCAGCAAATTTAAGAAGATTGATATCATACCAAACATATTTTCTGATCATAAGGCTTTGAAATTGGATATGAACTGCAAAAAGAAAGCAGGAAAAACCACAAATACATGGAGATTAACAACATACTTTTAAGGAATGACTGGGTCAAAGAAGAAATTAGAGGAGAGATCAAAAGATACATAGAAACAAATGACAATGAAAATACATCCTACCAGAATTTTGGGTATGCAGTGAAAGCAGTTTTAAGAGAGAAATTTATATCATTACAGGCCTATCTCAAGAAACAAGAAAAATCCCAAATAAATAACCTCATGTTACACCTTAAAGAACTAGAAAAAGAAGAACAAGTGAAACCCAAGGTCAGCAGAAGAAAGGAAATAACAAAAATCAGAGCAGAACTAAATGAAATAGAGAACAAAAAGTCAATAGAAAACATTAATATGACAAAGAGCTGGTTCTTTGAAAAGATTAACAAAATTGACAAACCCTTGGCTCGACTCACTGAGATCAAAAGAGAGAAGAAACTAATAAACAAAATCAGAAATAAAAAAGTGGAAGTCATCACGAATGCTACAGAAATACAAAGGATCATCCAAGAATACTGTGAAGGACTATATGCCACCAAATTCAATAACCTAGATGAAATGGACAAGTTCTTAGAAACATATAGCCTTCCTAGGCTGAACCATGAAGAACTGGAAAATCTAAACAGACTGATCTCCAGTAAGGAAATTGAATCAGTCATCCAAAACCTTCCCAAAAGCAAAAGTCCGGGACCAGATGGCTTTACTAGTGAATTCTACCAAACCTTCAAAGAGGATCTAATACCAATTCTGCTCAAACTCTTCCAAAAAAATGAAGAAGAGACAGTACTCCCTAACTCATTTTATGAGGGCAACATTACCCTGATACCAAAACCTGGTAAGGACAACACAAAAAAAGAAAACTACAGACCAATATCTCTGATGAATACAGATGCAAAAATCCTAAAGAAAATTCTAGCAAATCGAATGCAACAATGCATTAAAAAGATTATTCATCACGACCAAGTGGGATTCACGAGGATGGTTCAACATCTGCAAATCCATCAATGTGATACATCATATAAACAAAATAAAGGACAAAATCATATGATTATATCAATTGATGCAGAAAAAGCATTTGACAAGATGCAACATCCATTTATGATTAAAACACTTAATAAAATAGGTATAGAAGGAAAATACCTTAACATAATAAAGGCCATATATGACAAGCCCTCAGCTAATCTCATAATTAACGGTGAAAAACTGAAGCCCTTTGCTCTATGTTCAGGAACATGACAGGGCTCTCCCCTATCACCTCTGCTTTTCAACATAGTGTCGGAAGTCCTCACCAGAGAAATCAGGCAAGAGAAAGAAATAAAAGGCATCCAAATTGGGAATGAAGAAGTTAAATTGTCACTCTTGGCAGATGACATGATGCTATATATAGAAAACCCTAAAGACTCCACCAAAAAGCTATCAGAAACAATCAACGAATACAGTAAAGTTGTAGGCTACAAAATCAACATACAAAAGTCCATTGCATTCCTATATACTAACAATGAAATCTCAGAAAAATAAATTAAAAAACAAATTCCTTTGCAATTGCAACATAAAGAATAAAATACCTAGGAATAAACTTAACCAACGATGTGAAAGACCTATATGCTGAAAACTACAAGACATTTTTAAAAGAAATTGAAGAAGACACAAAGAAATGGAAAGACATTTTGTGCTAATGGATTGGAAGAATCAACATAGTTTAAAATAGCCATATTACCCAAAGCAATATACAGATTTAATGCAATCCCCATCAAAATCCCAATGAAATTTTTTAAAGAAATAGAACAAAAAATCATCCAATTTGTTTGGAACCACAAAAGGCCCCGAATAGCCAAAGAAATCTAATAAAAAAGATCAATGCTGGTGATATCATACTCCTTGACTTTAGCTTGTACTACAGGGCTACAATAATCAAAACAGCATGGTATTGGCAGAAAAAGAAGAGACCCGTAGACCAATGGAATAGAATTGAGAACTCAGAAATAAAACCACATAAATATGGACAGATAATTTTTGATAAAGAAGCAAAAAACATACAATGGAGGAAAGACAGCCTCTTCAATAAATGGTGCTGGGAGAATTGGAAAGCCACGTGCAAAAGAATGAAACTGGGCTGCTCTCTGTCACCATGTACTAAAATTCATTCAAAATGGATCAAAGACTTAAGCATAAGACCTGACACAATAAACTGCATAGAAGAAAACATAGGTACTAAACTTATGGACCTTGTGTTCAAAGAGCATTTTATGAACTTGACTCCAAAGGCAATGGAAGTAAAAGCTGAAATAAACGAATGGGACTATATGAAACTTAAAAGCTTCTGCACAGCAAAAGAAACCATCAACAAAATAAACAGGCAGCCAACTGTATGAGAGAACATTTTGCAAACAGGGACTAAAATCCAAAATACACAAGGAAGTCATGCAACTCAACAACAAAAAAACGAACAACTCATTGAAAAACAGGCAGAGGACCTGAAGAGACATTTCTCCAAAGAGGACATACAAATGGCAAATAGACATATGAAAAAATGCTCAACATCACTAATCATCAGAGAAATGCAAATAAAAACCACAATGAGATATCACCTCACCCCAGTCAGAATGGCTATCATCAACAATACAAATAGTAACAAGTGTTGGAGAGGCTGTGGAGAAAAAGGAACCCTCATACACTGTTGGTGGGAATGCAGACTGGTGCAGCCGTTATGGAAGGCAGTGTGGAGGTTCCTCAAAAAATTACGAATAGAATTACCATATGACCCAGCAATCCCTCTCCTTGGTATCTACCCAAAAAAATCTGAAAACATTTATCCATAAAGACACGTGTTCTCCAATGTTCATTGCAGCTTTATTTACGATGGCCAAGACATGGAAACAACCAAAACATCCTTGGATAGATGAATGGATAAAGAAGTTGTGATATATATACACGATGAAATACTATTTGGCGGTAAGAAAAGATGAAATAGTACCATTTGTGACAATATGGATGGATCTCGAGATTATAATGCTAAGCAAAATAAGTCAGACAGAAAAAGCAGAGAACCATGTGATATGTGGTATATAAACCAAAAACAACAAAAGAACAAGACAGACAAATGAGAAACAAAAACTCATAGATACAGACAATACTTCAGTGGTTACCAGAGGGTAAGGGGGAGGAGGGTGGTAGATGAAAGTAAAGGGGATCAAATATATGGTGATGGAAGGAGAACTGACACTGTGTGGTGAAGACACAATGGGATTTACAGATGATGTAATACAGAATTGTACACCTGAAATCTATGTAACTTTACTAACAATTGTCACCCCAATAAACTTTAAAAGAAAAAAGAAAAGAAAAGAAAGTGGGATAGGGCATAGTCAATGGTATTGTAATAGCTATATAAGTTGTCAGAGGGATAGTAGATTGGGGGGGAAATATCCTTTGTGAGGGGTTTAAATATCTAAGTAGTAAGTTGCCTTGTACACCTGAAACTAATAAAAAATAAATTTTTAAAAAAAGAAGAAGAAAGTTGGGTTCCAGAAGGCCTTGGGTGGGATTTGAATATGAAAGGAACTTGTCAGAGGTCTGGTGGCCCTTGTAACAAGAGTGCACAATTTCTGTGGAAAGCAGAGAGTGGGCTCTAGGCTTTCTGACCCTTCTCCCCTGACCTTGTCCAGCCTATTCTCCACTACCAGACACAAGATAGGGAGCCAGGGGCTGCCAAGCAAATGCATTTTAAAGATGCAATGAAACGTGATTCCCGCCTTCTAGAGTTAACATGGTATTTTTCTCTCCTGGTTTTAGATCTGGGGGAAAGTAAGAAAGAAGGAAGGAGGGAGTCAATTGCAGTTTACATTAAAATAATAATGAGGGCTTCCCAAGGGCCAGACCATTTGACAAGTTTGATCATTCTTCTGTCTTTACATTTCCCCCAGGAGGATGAGGTGGGATTGTAATTCTCACCCTGTGTTAGAGACTGGAGCAGAGAGAAGTTAGGTAACTTTCCCCAAATTCACACATTGAGGAGGGGCAGAACCAAGGCCCTGATTAGAGAGATGGGTTTCTCACCTCCACAGGGTGGGGAGGCCTCTTGCATTGATATATTCAAGATATATTGACTGGGGCCTTTTCTTCCTCTGTACCAGGTGTTGTAGGAACTAAAGATACACATGAAGAGACAAATGAAAAGCAATTAAGCAACTACCAAAGTGAGAGAGTAATAACGCTCAGCAGAGAATGTTTAAAAGCTGGTATGATAGTGACTGGTGACCTCTTGCATTGGATGGTCACCTCTTAAGAGATGGCATATTAGCTGAGATATGAATAAGAAGGTGCCAGCTATTCTGAGTTCAGGGAGAAGCACACTCCATTCCAAGGGCAGAGGCAGGTTCAGAGACGACAAGGGAGGACGGAGTTGGTCATGTGAAAGTAACAGGAAGAGACCTGGGCTGTGGATTCAAGATTACTATAAATTCTTTGTCTATTTCCCTTTCCTTGAATCTGGGTGTACCTTGTGACTTGCTTTGACCAGTAGAATGTGAATGAAGTGACTGTTTCTATTTTGGGCCTAGGATTCTGGCACTTTCCTATTTCGCTCTCCTAGAGCCCTGAGCCAACACATAAAGGAATCTAGCTACACTACTGGAGAGACCATGTGGAGAGAAAGATGCTTGGCCATGCCCCAACTGAGAGGCCAGTCATGTGAGAAGACTAACAGCCCCACCAGAGGTCCCATGCAGCCACATGAGTAACCCCAACTGACACCATAGTGGAATGGAGATGAGCCTCCCAGCTGAGCCCAGCCAATCCATAGAATCAGGAGAAATAACCCATCGCTGCTATTTTAAGCAAGTTTCAGGCTGGTGCAGCAATAGATCATTAAAGCAGCCAATATGAAAGAAACTAAGTGGAGCAAAGAGGAGTGGTAGAAAATGAAGCTGGAGAGGTAGCCAAGGGCTAGATAAGATGGGGCCTGGAAACCAGGGGAAGTAGTTGGGATTTCATTCAATGTATGATCAGGAGCCATCAGGGGCTTAAAGGGTATGACATGATCCGATGACTTATATATTTTTCAAGCTTATTCTGGATGTTGTGTGGTGAATAGTGGAATAGGGAGAGCAAGCGAGGAAGCTAGGAGACATCAGTAAGTGACTATTGTGAGAAAACCAGCAAGAGATAATGGCAAACTGGACCAAGGTGGTCGCAGTGGAAATTCAGTAAACTGATTTATGTGTTTTGGAGACAGAGTCAAAAGAATGCGTTACTAGATGGAGTATACGTTGGGACTCATTGAGGATAATTGCTTGATCTTTAGCTTGAGGAACTCAGCTGATGGCACACTGTTCTCAAAGCTGGAAAAAACTGAGGAACAGGAGCAGGTTCAGAGAAAAAAGAACAAGAGTTGTCCTAACCATGCTAAATTTGAGGCATCAATAAGATATCCAAGTGGAAATATCAAGTGGACAATTGACTATAAGGGTATGGGGAGTCAGGGAATAGCTTGGTATTTGAAGCTTTGGATCTAAACTGAGTCCCAGGGTGCTCTGACACTTGGAGATGAGGGGAGGGGAAGATTTAGCCACAGAGGCAAAGAAGGAACAGCAGTGAGGTGGGAGGAAAACCCAGAGTCAATGAGGGCCATAGGAGCCAGGAGAAACAAAGTTGTTAAAGGAGAAGGGGAGAATCAAATGAAGACAAATAAGAAAAGGGGTGACCATTGGTTCATGGAACCAATGGAAGTCACTGGTGACCCATGAAGTCATTGGTGACTCATGAAGGAACCATCCAGAAGGACTATACATTTCAGAAGATGTGGCATAGAACAGAAACTGGTTTCCACCCCTTCCTAATCAATGCCATGAGAGTATTTAAATTCCTAAATCTTTTATCAATACAGGGAAGGAACGAGAATATAAAGGATCCTGAATTAACTGAGTTTAAACTTTAAAAGAGGGAGTTTTCCCACAGATGCCATCAGGAAAAATGAAGGCTCTAAAGGGAACATATAGAAATAAGTCCTAGGCTTGGAAAATAGAAATATAAAGTAAGCTAAATTTGATGTACCTGAATACATGGTTCAAAAATATCGGACCTGCTGCATCAGTATCCAGACCCTCCCGGGAGAAGGATCGACCTTTGCCTTTGTCAGGTCTATAGTAGTGGCGCACAGCTGTGTGTGTGTGTGTGTGGGGGGGTAATGCCCACTTCCCCAGGGGATATTTGGTGATGTTTAGAGACATTTGGGGTTGTCACGATGGGGGTGCTACTGGCATCTAGTGAGTAGAGGTGGCTAGCTTCTTTAAGCTGCTAACTATCCTACATTGCACAGGATACTCTCCACAGCAGAGATTTATCTGGCTCCAAGTGTCAAAAATACCGAGGTCAAGAAACTCTAGTCTATAGGAAGTCCCAGTTGGAGAGAAAGAAAGTAACTTATCATAAGGCACTAGAAAACCAAAAGCTGGAATCCTCTCTATGTAGCTAACCACCTCCAGCTTGCTTCACCCTTGACTAGACTGTAGTGTTAGGGAAGCCAGATGTCTTGGTTCAACCTCTTTCTGATAATTTATCTGTGCTGTCTCTGGCATCACAGCCTGTGCCCCAGCTCAACAGACCTCTCACCCACCACAAGAGGAGGCTGTGAACAGCCAAGTCAGGGCCCTAGTTCCAAAGTTTTCAAATATGGAGAACGCTTTTTAAAGTCATGCACTTTTACAGACCCTTACACTTTAGTCATTGTACTTTTAGCTTCTGTTGGCTCAGGAAATGACAAGAAATTACCTTATTTCCACTACTACTTTTAAAACAACTGTGAAAGAATTGTTTTTATTGGTAGCATTATATCTAATGTGACAAGATGATGTTGATGGTTAGTGGAATTTTCCTGTAGTTCTGAATTGCTGCTAAGGCCCAAAGCTGAGAACAAAGGATATTAATACTCATATCACAAGTTCAAATATCTGACCTTTGAGAGTCAAAAGGACCAGCCACCTCCCTTTAGGGCTTTCTTTGGGGTAATTATTTAGGAATATCACGATCTACACCATTACCATCATTTCTATTACCATCTCTACCACCATCATCTCTGTGACCTCTGTTACCACCACTTCCTCCACTACCATCACCATAACTACCACTGCTATCACCACCATCATCACCATTATCATCTACCATCACCACCACCACCCCCATTACCACCACCATCACCTCTACCATCACCATCATCTCCAAAATCACTATCACCACCACCTTGTCCACCATCACTACCACCACCACCACCACCACCACCATCACCACCACCATCACCACCACCATTACCACTACCATCACCATCATCTCCAACATCACTATCACCACCACCATGTCTACCATCACTACTACTACCACTGCCATCACGAACACCAGCACCTCCAACACCATAGCCATCACCACCACCATTACCCCAAACATCATTACCACCTCCACTACTATCACCAGTTCCACTGCCACCACCATCATCACTGCCATCACCATTACCACTACCACCACTATAGAGAGAAAAAGTCACATTTTGGGGCAGTGCAGAGATTTTTGAAGAGAAGCTCTTTCCTTTCCTTTATCCCCCTTGATGAAGAAGTGTGTCCCCACCTCCAAAGCCAGGAGACAGAGGCCCAGAAAGAATACTTCATAGTGACTGAGGCTACCTGCAGGCAAGAGACTGGTATTCGATTTTCTAATTGGAAGACATGCTGACTTTCCTTTGTCCTCTAGAATTGGGATAGGATGACCTGGTGGAGTCCGCCAAGAAAAGAGGGGGCCAGGAGCAACCCTACTCTCAGTCCCTAGTTTTTGAGAGGTACAAATTTGGATTTCATACCTGCCCAGAATCCCTGAGTTGACTGTGGAAGGTAGATGAGAAAGGACCCTTCACCATGAAGACAAAGAAGTCCCCATGCAGAGGATTATGGTGGGGTCAGCTAAAAGGTGTGGCCAGATCCAGGTGGGGACTAAGAGTGCCCAGAGAGATGCTGAGAAATGAGCCCCTTGCAAGGCCAACCACATATAGCCCACAACCCTGAGGCAACAACAACTCTAAGCAACCAGACAAATCCGTGAGATTACCAGATCCAGGAAGGAGGCATGGCCATGCTTCCTCTCCTTCCTGTAGCCCCTCCTTCTTCATGAGCCAATGCTATTTCGGGGGTGTGGAGGGCAAATGGTATGAGAGAACATCCTTGCTTCCCCTGGAATCATAGCTCAAGCCTGACCAAGGGCAAGAGCAGGAAAAGGGCTTTCAATCCAATATGACAGTGAAGTTTTAAAATGAACAGCACAGAGCCCAAAAGTCTAAAGTGATGTTTTTAGTAAAGGAACTGGTAAATTATAAAATCTAGCTGCCGTTCTACTGAGGACATGTTTCCTTACAGAAAATGTCATGTAGCTGGGTTGGAGACAATTATTAGAAACACCAATGAATTGAGACACTTGAAAAAACAAGTTACAATGCAGTGGGGATTAGTCCTGTGCCAGGCACTGAGCTGGTATTCTGCATGCATTGTTTCATCTCATTCTCACACCATATTCTCACACGGTAGGCAGGGTCAGAACTCTCACCCCTGTTTTGCAGATAAGAAATTGCAGCCCACACCAGGGCCACATAGCAACTAAACAGCAGAGTTAGGGTTCAAACTCTAAGTCTAATATTGTAACTGGGACCCTGTGGAGACAGAGCCCCAGAGAGTAGTTTACAGGCTCTCGGCCTCACGTGAAGGGGTACTGGCTCGGGTGGTGAATGGCCGTCGGCTGTGGCTGATTGGCCGTCGGCTATGGCCGGTTAGCCGATTGGCCGCTGGTATAACTGCTGCGGCTACGGAGGACTGCCGAGGATTGCCGAGGAGCCGAGCAGAGCCAAAGAGAGCGGAAGAGGAGGGCCGAGGAGAGCGGAAGAGGAGAGCCGAGAGAGAGGAACAGAGGAGAGAGTGGAGGAGAGTTGTCGGTCGGTCGGTTGGCGGAAAAGCAGACGGCAGGTCGGTGTCCGGTGGGCCCAGCCTCCAGTGAGACCATAGTGGTATGACTCTCCTACCTATGGCTTCGTGGGTGTTCCTTTTCGGCCTCACCATATCCTGCGTTCTTGTGTGGGGAGTGGGAGCAGAGACCCCGCAGGCCGCCCCGCCTGAAAGATGGCGCGGCGAGAAGGCCTCCGCGCACGACAAATGGCGCAGTGAGCAGGGTCTCCCACACGACAAATGGCGCAGCGAGCAGGGTATGGTACCGGCCGAAACTCACCGAAGGATGGTCAAGCAGTTTATGCGTACAAAAGTTCAGCTTCGGGAGGCCAGCGAGGAGCTACGCCGGGAGCGGGAGGCACGATCTGCCTGGGAGACTCGAGCCTCCAGATGGCACACCTCCCTCTTGGCCATGGATGGCATTGCCTTCATTTTGGTGATCTGCTGCGGCATTAAGCTCCGAGGGTGGTGGACATCTTACAAGGAGGCCTCCACCCACTCAGACACCTGGCACGATGAGCAAGATTCCGACCAGGTAGGAATGGCATCTGACTCTGGGCAGGAGGATGTATGGCCCCCACACAGTATATGGTGTTCGGTGGCCACTGTTCTCAGGAGTTGGACCCCCAAGGAGGGGTGGGAGGACATGGACGGCTCTCCAGCCAGTGTGGAGAGGGCCCTGCAGGCTCTGGCTGAGCGGTTGCCGGAGGAGGAGAAGGCTACATCCGGCCGCGTGGGCTGGATGTTCCTCAAGGCCTTGAGTCTCAACATGGAAAATGGGCTTAATGAAATGGCCCGGGTGTTGAACCAGGTGTCTCGGTTGGAAGCGCTGGAAGCCCGGGTCCGCCTGTTAGAACAGGGGCCCCAAGGTGGAGACTCTGAGGCAGAGGCGGAGGAAGCAAGTGGAGACAATGTAGCTCCCAACCCCCAAGCCCTGCCAATCTTTAAGCAAAGGGTAAAACGTGAGCAACCTTTGGGCCCTGGGGGCGTTGCTGCCGGCAACCCAGCTGTGACTGAATTCACAACCTACACCCCATACACTCCCACTGAGTTGCAGGAGCTAGGGAGGCAGTACAGACAGCGCCCTGGAGAGCTAGTCTCAGCTTGGTTATTACGTTTATGGGATGAGGGAACAGACAGCATTCTCTGCTCCCCAGGCGAGATGGAAAAGCTAGCCTTCGTGACAGTGCATCTGTCCCTGCGACAAAGGTTACAAAACTGCCATAGGTTGGCCAACAACCAGGGCAACCATTCTCTAATGCAGTGGCTCACTGCTGCAGTACGCACCATATGGGAACAGGCTGGCGAGCTGCCAGACACTGTGAGTCAATGGCAGTCATATACAGAACTTACACAAATAATCCGTGAAATGGGTATGAGACATGCTATTTTTAACCTCAACATGCAGGGCCCAGATGACGAGCTTTTTACTGCCAGCATGAGAGATCTGGTTTTGGACACTGCACCTGCGAGTGCTTTTGGATCCTTGGTTGCTATTCTTACACCGTATGTAGGGCGACGGATCCATGAAGTTACAACTGCCATGGCCACCCTAGGGGATGTTGAAAGCCGGAGGTGAAGGAAGTTAAGACAGGAGGTCCGCACAGTTGAAACCTGGAAGCCCAAACCAAAGGTAAAGAGGCGAGGTCGCGGGCCTCAGAAAGTAACACGCGCACAGATGTGGCGTGATCTCGTGGCAGCAGGGGTCGACAGGAAGAAAATAGACCGACAACCCAATGCACTCCTGCTGGAACTTTGGAAACAGTTGCGTCCGGAACAACAATTCCGGAGAAGCATAAAGGAGGAGTCTGGGAAAGCGCGACCCGTGTCCCTCCAGGACTTCATGCAGCTGCTTGAGGCTGACCCCTTGCAGCTTGATTAGGGGTGGGGCCAAGGTACCCGGTCAGAGGGGACAAGCAGGGACCGGAGGCCCCACGTGGAGCTGTCCATACATTGGTCCCCTTCTAATGTGCAGAAGGTTTTGGCCCTAGTTGACACTGGCGCTGACTGCAGTCTCGTTTATGGGAACCCAGAACTGTTCCCTGGACCAGCAATCTGCATTGATGGCTACTGGGGAAAAACTGTGACTATGAAAGCCGTTTCCTTACCACTGGGGATAGGAAGGCTTCCTCCTCGTACCTACAAGGTTTATGTCTCCCCCGTTCCGGAATATATTCTAGGGGTGGATGTTCTACATGGCCTCAGCTTACAGATGTCAGTAGGAGAGTTCCGTCTCCGGATCCGGGTGGTGAAAGTGGTGACACGCGGGCATGCTCACCACCCTCCTCAAGTGTTGCCACAGCCCTGGCGCGTGGTTACAGTGCGACAGTACCGCCTGCCAGGAGGACAGGAGGAGATTGGTCGTACAAGATTGGAATTGGAAAAGGCACATATTGTGAGGCCAATGCACAGTCCCTTTAGCTCCCCAGTATGGCCTGTCAAGAAGCCAGATGGGACCTGGCGAATGACTGTGGACTATAGGGAGTTAAATAAGGTGACGCCACCCTTGCATGCTGCAGTGCCTTCAATTCATGATTTAATGGATCGTCTGACTGTCCGCTTGGGGACATATCACTATGTAGTGGACTTGGCCCTGGCAGGTCAAAAGCCCCCACTGTCGATGGTTGGGCCTGATAGCCCCATGGGGGGCTGGTTTGACTCATGATTTGCAAGTGACGCCAGGGGTGGTGGCTGAGTGGCCACCGCAAGTTACTGTAGTATACAGAGGTCCCGATACCAGGATGATTTTGCGAGGAAACTATGTGCTCTCACTATGGCCTATTATGGGGTCCCCTGTTCTGTTACATGTTGAAACTATGCAAGGGACCCCAAGTACTGCCATAAAGGTATGGTACCACAAACCGGGAAAGGTGCCAGTGGCAGCGACCCTCCTTTCCCAGGACAAAAAGCTAGCATGTATCCTCCCAGATGGAAGGGATTTGCCATTGTTGGTTCCTAAGACTACCGTTTCTTTTCGTCCGTAGGTGTCAGTAGGCTAATACGGCACAGGGACCCTCGTGGAAGACGCTTGTCGCGTAGATTGTGAGGCGAGACCCTGTAGGGGTGGAGTGTGGGGACAGAGCCCCAGAGAGTAGTTTACAGGCTCTCGGCCTCACGTGAAGGGGTACTGGCTCGGGTGGTGAATGGCCGTCGGCTGTGGCTGATTGGCCGTCGGCTGTGGCCGGTTAGCCGATTTGCCGCTGGTATAACTGCTGCGGCTACGAAGGATTGCCGAGGATTGCCGAGGAGCCGAGCAGAGTGGAAGAGAGCGGAAGAAGAGAGCTGAGAGAGAGGAACAGAGGAGAGAGTGGAGAAGAGTCGTCGGTCGGTCAGTTGGCGGAAAGGCGGACGGCAGGTCATGTGTCCGGTGGGCCCAGCCTCCAGTGAGACCATAGTGGTATGACTCCCCTACCTATGGCTCCGTGGGTGTTCCTTTTCGGCCTCACCATATCCTGCATTCTTGTGTGGGGAGCGGGAGCAGAGACCCCGCAGGCCGCCCCACCTGAAAGATGGCGTGGTGAGAAGGCCTCCGCGCATGACAGACCCTGACCCCTTCAGAATGCCTTATTAATCACAGCAGCAGACACTGGACCACACTGTTATGCATGTATAATTACAGGCTGTAAACTCAGGCATGCGGGAACACTTCTCAAATTTTCTGACAACTAAAATTAATTTCTTTGTCAGGTCCATGATCCTGGAGGTAATAGAAAAAAAATTGCTCTCACTTAAGAATTTCTCTGACCCTTCCCAGGTTGAGGTCAAGTTCTGGGGGCCCTCAGGAATACCCTGGCATGGGAGGCAGGGGTGGTCGCAGCCTCTTGGAGGCTTCAATGCCCTGTTCCTGCTCTTTGTGTCATCCTGAGACTTTCCCAGCTTCTTTCTGCTGAAACTCACTGACCGACCATCTCCACCCAACTGGTCCCACGCTGGGGTCTTCCCTCATCTATTCAGGGAATGGTTAGGAACATGGACTCTGGAGTTAGATTAGCTATGTGACTCTTGGCAAGTTACTTAACCAGTCTGTGACTCAGTTTCCTGTAAAACCTGTAAAATCAGTGGCCCCATAGGGTTGTTAGAAACAATTAGAAAAGAGAATAGTTGTGAAATGCTTAGAACCGTGCCTGACACAGCATAAATGCTTGACTAAAGTTAACTGTCATTATTTGGGGGTCAGAGGGAGGAAAACAATGACTCTCACTAATCAAGTCTTTTTCTTATGGACAATAGCTTTGAAATTAAAAATGCCGAAATCTTAACCCTTTTAGTCCCTGGATTCTGTAACATCTTTTCTTTTCTTAGACAATACAGGCAAATTGTCTAGCTTCACAAATTAGGGAGTTTGGGAATGGGGTATGGTTAATATCCCTAAATTCCACTCTACCCAGCCAGTTCTGTTTGAGACCCTGTGAGCTGTCCTGCAATAACTCTGTAATTCCCACCCACCCTCTCCAAACACACCCCTCACTACCTCCATCATCATTGTCTACAGGTTAGAATTTATTTATTGGATCCTTATCATGACCTTTGGGAAAAAAAAAAAAGCAGATTCAGTTCTCAGCCGCCACCTTTTTAAATAAAAATTTTTGTATACTTAAAAATGTATTCATAATTGTGACACGAGTTTTCCACTCTACAGAGGGTATGTACAGATTAGAATGGAGTTTTGCTATGCAATTTCTTAGCCTCATGTTTCACGTGTAGACATATTGCCTCCATAATCAAATCTGCTAAATATATATATATATATTTTACATTATGGAAAACTTTAAACACATGCAAAAGTGGACCAAACAGGACCAGGAATGCCCATGCACTTATCCTAAACTCATGGCCGATCCAGTTTTGTGCATCCCTCCCCATATATTTTGAAGTAAATCTTAGAAATCCTATCATTTCATCTATGAATATCAGTATGTGTTTCTAAAGCCTTAGAATGCTTTTTAAAAACACAGTACTGTTATCTTTAAACAACTTAAAAAAACTAATGATGATTCCTTAATATTGTCATAAAGCCAATAAGTGTTCAAATTTTTTAGCAGTATCCAATTTGATACATCAGGGTTGGGGTTTGCACCTTGCAAATTGTTTTGTACCAGAGAACTCATTCTTCCCTCTGTTTTCTTCATAGACAAGCAATGTCATAGCCAAACCCATAGCCAGTTTTGCTAAGAACTCCAAAAAGGCCATCATGTGTGAAAGAACCATGGAAATGTGAATGACAAAGGAACTTATTCCTTGCTCTCTCGTTTAGACAGAGGAGTCAAGAAACTGCTGAGCGCAGAGGGCAGAGCAGGCGCACACACCTGATAGAACGCAGCTGCTTGGCAGCTTCGTGGCAGGCAGGCGCTCCTGCAAGGCTGTCCAGTGGCTGTCAGTCCTGGGGATTAACACGTGCTCCTGTGGGGCGCTGGGCTGACAGCAGCCCTGCGCGAATTGAAATCGCCAGACTTTCCTTGTTAGTTTCTTCTAACGGTTCAGCAAACACTTTTGAGCCGAATCTAGCAGAGAAAGCATCTGAGGTATTTTATTATTACTATTTCATCTGGTTCCATTGCTAGTTATTTACATGAATCTTGTAATATCATTAACCTAAGGGCAGTTTCAAGCCTAATTCCTTGGAGTGTCTGCAGTATTAAATTTGTTGCCTATAATGGCTTTCCTTTAGACATCTGACATAAACCAAGGTGCCAGCAAATCAAGAATGGAGTGATCCTATTTTCACTTTTAGAAAATATATGCACAGAAATATTCCCATAGCAGGCGCTCTGGTGCTCTGCCTGCACTCCTTGCCGTTCCTGCTCCTGTGTCCTGCCCCAGGCCCTTGCAGGGCAAGCCTGGAGTAACAGTTGTGCCCCCAATATCGCCCAGTGAGGTGACACATTGGTGGATAAAAGCCCGTGGGTGGGATAACTCTGAGGGCCCTATACAGGGCTTCCCAGAGGTCCCGCCCAGTCCCAAGTCCCAGTTGTCTCCAGGGCTAACTTGTTAATTGTCGGCTACCCTCCCTTGCCCATCACATTTCCTCCTTCTCTATCAGTGTTTCCTGGCACTACCTCTCATTATAAGGTGACCAACTCATTCTAGGAACCCCCCCAGACCCAGACAAGCCAGGACAATTGGCCACCTTACCTCCCGAATAAAACACTTATGCTCAAATCTTAGTCTCAGGGTTGGCTTCTGGGTACCCAAGACAATCCATATGCAGAGAAGAGTCTGGAATGAGACATCCATCTTGACTGGGTATTATTTGTGAACAGAGCCCTCTCAAGTTGAGTAGTGCTGGCTTCCTTGGGTGTTTGGGGGTGGGAGTGAGTGAGGTTTTCACTAAATCTGTAATTGAGGTTTTTACGAAAGATCATATATAATTTGTCTCTTTTTAAAAAAATACATAATAATTAACAATTAGAAAACATTTGTTTTATAATTTTTAAAGGGTCATTTCTGTTTAAATTTTTGAAAATAAAGGAAAGAAACTAGGTTTTCGAAATAAAAATTATGATGAATTAGGACAATGCTTCTCACTTTTTAAGTCTCCAAATCTTTTTTGATGGAATCCTACATGGCTCCTCCAGTTACAACCAGATATGAGTGAAGCTGCTGTAATTAAAACAGGGTTCTGGGGCCTGGAGCCCCATCCATTTGACCTCCCCTTCAGCCCCCCAGTGCCTTCCCCACCTCAGATAACCACTAAGTACTTTCTAGGAACCCTGAGGTGGTTGTCAACCCAATGTGAAAACCACAGTCATAGAGGATTATTTAATGGCTTGATAAAATTTTAACTTTTTACTTTAAAACATGTTATTAAATCAGGGGTGTCCAAACTTTTTTCAACGTTTTTTACCAAGGGCCATATGAGGTAAAATACACAAACAGCCGGGCCACTCACTTGAGGTGAAGTACGTATTGCCTCACCTGGTTTATTTAAGTAAACTAAATATATTTTTGGAATTTGCTGCGGGCCAATTAAAAATGGATTGCGGGTTGCAGTTGGACTGCGGGCTGCAGTTTAGACACCCCTGTATTAAATGAAAAGAGCAGGTCAAAAACCGTAAGTACAGTGCTATCTTGATTTTGTGGGGGAAAAATACACCTGTATGTATCATGTACATAGAAAAAACACTGGAAGGAAATACACCAAAGATATTCCTAGTGATTATCACAGGGGGCTGGATCCACAATATCTTTTTACTCTCTTTTCTGTGTCAATGCTATATTACTTCCATTTTCTACAGTGAATAAAATTATGTTTAGGCAACAACAACAAAAAAGCACAACACACAATTTTAATGAGGGGGAAATGGGGAAAATGATTCCAAAGTTGCATGCAGACAGTAGCAGCACCCAGACTCGATTCTCATTGTTTCAGATTGTCATGCAGGGTCTCAGTTCCTGCTTCTTGTTCAAGAACGCAGGACATGGTGAGGCCAAAAAGGAACACCCACGGAGCCATAGATAGGGGAGTCATACCACTATATTCTTGCCGGCGGCTGGTCGAGACAGAAAAGCAAACATCTGCCAGTACCCCAATGAGGGGTCTTACTGCACCCAGTCTCGCTGGAGGCCGGGCAAGACACAGGAAGTAGGATCAACATGATCTGCAATCCACAATCCGCACTTGCTAGCTCAGCCACAGCAGTTATATTAGTGGCTAATGGCTAACTGGTTACAGCTGACGGCCAACCAGTTACAGCTGATGGCCATCGACTATCCAAGCCAGCACCTTTCCACATGAGGCTGAGAGCCTGGAAACTGCTCTCTGGGACTCTGTCTCCACACCTCCCCCCCCCCCCCCACATACACCTTGTCCTGCGGGAGACCCTGCTCGCTGCGCCATTTGTCGTGCGCGGAGGCCTTCTGGCTGCACCATCTTTCAGGCGGGGCGGCCTGTGGGGTCTCTGCTCCCACTCCCCACACAGGAACACAGGATATAGTGAGGCTGAAAAGGAACACCCACGGAGCCATAGGTAGGGGAGCCATACCACCACGGTCTCACTGGAGGCTGGGTTCACCGGACGCGTGACCTGCCGTCCGCCTTTCCGCCAACCGACCGACCGACGACTCTCCTCCACTCTCTCCTCTGTTCCTCTCTCTCTCGGCTCTCCTCTTCCACTCTCCTCGGCCCTCCGTAGTTGCAGCAGTTATACCAGCGGCCAAATGGCCAACCGGCCACAGCCAACGGCCATTCACCACCCGAGCTAGCACCCCCTCACGTGAGGCCGAGAGCCTGCAAACTACTCTCCGGGGCTCCGTCCCCACACACCTGCATCTAAAACAGTGCCAGAATTCCACCTCATGTCATTCTATCATTCAGGTTTATTCTCACCATTTTCTGACTTCTTGTCATTACACATCTCTGTAGCTAGAGGAAACAAGTTATTCCTTGATTCCATTTTAACTCTCTTATTTGAAAGCAAGTGTTATAAACTATCCTAAGCAATTTGGCTATTCAAATTATAAGGTGCTTGCTTGATGGTAGCTCCCCCATCCTCCAAGTCTGTGGAGGTGTCTCCCCCATCCTCCTTTCACAGTTAGCAGTCTGTGAAAGATACAGATTTCCGCATTCCACCAACAGGGAAACAATTATTAGTGAACAGGCACATATATAGCCACTCAACTCACTCTGTGAGCCTGGGGACATCTCTGTGATCTGTCCTTTTAAACACATTGATAGCCACTTACTAAAAAGTTCATTTGAGGCAGGTGTGACAATACTATCAATGCAGTATTTAGCTAACCTAGTCAGGCAGGTGATAAAATCAACCCTTTAATATCTGATAGACACAGGACTGGTTGGACTCTGAGCTCAGTGCCTTTCCAAGAGAATAAGCAAATGGTCTTCTTGATCCATTTGTAAAGTTCAGGCAAGACAGACGTACCATGAAACATCTCTAGTCATCTACCTTTCTTGAACGCCATTATTTTCATCAATGAAAAACCATTCTAGAAATCTGTTATGCTAATTAACACACCCATGGGTACTAAGACAGATAATTTCAGCATTTATGGTAACTTTCTCTGGAATGTGGAACTGTTCCCTTTCAAATGTTAGCTAAATTGCCCCTATGATGTCACTGAAAGTGTGCTCACGCACACTCAGCATATTATCTATGCTTTAGTTTTAGAGTGAATTACAGACAACATGTCAGCATAACACAACCATCATTTCATGAAAGCTTACTGCATGCCAGGGACAATGCTAAATGTTCAATCAGAAAGAAAATTGACCTCATTTCATCCTCAGCGGAAACTGAGGCTTCAGGAAACCAGCTATCATTTTTTCCCCAAAACAAGACTGGGTCTTATATTAATTTTTGCCTCCAAAAGACACATTAGAGCTTATGTTCAGGGGATGTCATCCTGAAAAATCATGTTAGGGCTTATTTTCTGGTTAGGTCTTTGTGGGGACAGAGCCCCAGAGAGCAGTTTCCAGGCTCTCGGCCTCACGTCGGGGGGTGCTGACTCAGGTAGTAGATGGTCATCGGTTGTGGTTATTTGGCAGTCAGCTGTAGCCAGTTAGCCATTGGCCACTAATATAACTGCTGCAGCTGAGTTGGGGAGGGGAGTTGGGAGGAGAGTTGAGGAGAGTCAGTCGGTTGGCAGCAAAGTGGATAGCAGGTCGCATGTCGTGTGAACCCAGCCTCCAGTGAGACCATAGTGGTATGACTCCCCTACCTATGGCTCCGTGGGTGTTCCTTTTTGGCCTCGCCACATCCTGCGTTCTTATGTGGGGAGCAGGAGCAGAGACCCCGCAGGCCGCCCTGTGTGACAGTCTTATTTTCGGGAAAACACAGTAGCACTCACACTCTGGCTGACTTGAAAGCTGCAAATCTTAACCACCTGGAGAGACTGCTTGCCTGTGAGTTCTTCCAGGCCTCCTGGGAATGCTCCAGTTATCATCAACAATAATTTTTCACTCTTGGCTCAAACTTTGAACAATAAATAAACAAAATCCGGATCCCCATAAGGTATTTCACAGCATGATTCTGAGCATAATTGTTTCTGAAGCTGGCTTGGGAACTCCCAGGTGACACTGTGTTCTATCCAAAAGTGTGCAAAACAGCTGGCTCTGAGAGCTCCCATGGCCAACAGTGGCCAGAGTTTGAAAGTCCCCAGCTCCTCTGGGAGCCCCCTCTTCTGCCACCCTCTGCTTTGTGTCTGTGTTTCAATTTTTCTGCTGCCCTGAGGGGTCAGGTATAGAAGCTGAAGAGGCAGGCAGGCAATCATCACCCAACAGTGCCCTGCCCTCCTGCCTGGGGGTGCAAGGACCCCACATCATGATCGTAACTACAGAGCTGTCAGGAAGAAAAAAGAAGGGACAGGGCCATAGGGTGTTGACATGTGGTCAAAGTCCACATACATTATGATAGGAGAGTTGAAAGAATTTGCCAATGGATTAAGAGAGAGAGGAGTCAAGGCTGACCAGATGGGGAAGACTGAGGAGCAGGTTAGGGGAGTGGCTGGACATACAAGGTTTCACATGTCTATTAGATACCCAAGGTGCACTCGTTTTCCATTGCTGCATAACAAATTACCACAGATTTAGCAGCTCAGAATTCTGTAGGTTGTGGTCCAGGCAAATTCAGCTGGGTTCTCCTCTCAGGGTGTCAGAGCTCAAGTCAAGGTGTTGTTTTTGTCTGAGGCTCTGAGGAAGAATCCACTTGCAAGCTCATTTGGGTTGTTGGGAGAATCCAGTTACCTGCAGTTGTGGGCTAGAAGTCCCTGTTTCCTTGCTGGTTGGCAGCTGAGGGCCACTTTTAGCTTCTAGAAGCTGCCTGCTTTTGTTGCCAGAGGGTTCCCTCCATCTTTAAGCCAGAAAGAGTGGGTCAAATTCTCCTGCCTCAAACCACTGATGTGTTCTTCTGTCAGGAGCCAAACAAAACTCTGCCTTTAAAGGGCTCTTGATCAGGTCCACCTGGATAATCTTCATTTCTTAAGGTTAATTGTATCATATAACATAACCTAATCACAGCAGTAAAATCCATCATATTCTCAGTCCCAGGGTTTCTGCGGGGTATGCATACCATGGTGGGGGTGGGGCAGAAAATCTTGGGGACTTTCTAAGAATTCTGTCTGCCACCCAAGTGGCAATGTGGAGACAGTCTCCTTCAGAAACTTCCAAAGCTGAAGGATGAAACCAAACCAGAGCAGGAGGGGATGAGCCCATCTTGAACTCTTCAGTTGCTGGAACCTGAAGTACTCAGGGAAGCCCTGGCCCCTTGAAGCCACCCCATGGACCTATGTCTCTGGGCCCCATGATGGGCCTGCCCTGCCAGTCCTTTCACACAGGCCCTGAGGCACCATGTCTAGCAGGTGAGTCAACATTTGGCTTCTCTCCTGAGCTTTCTCGGAAAGGGCCATATTCCAGGTTGGCAGCTGTGCTGACTGGGAAGGAGGAAAGAGAAAAGCCATGTTCCGGGGTCCTTGCTCCCAGGCAAGATCCCTGGGCCTTCTCCCCATCAGCCACTGAAAATGATGGGGTGAAATTTTACTATCACTCCTGGGAAGCCAGGTAAACAGGGTGGTAAAACCCTCAGGCAATGAGGCCAGATGGGTGACTTAGGCGCTCAATTTCCCCATCCATAATATGGGGATTTGTGACAATTAAACAGCATGGCATCTGTAAACCATTTAGATAGACAGAGGCTGCCTTATGGAAGGCAGAGACTGCCTTATAGAAAGTACCGATAAAGCCCACACAATTAGTACTTTTAATTAAGCGGGAAAGGACTAGCAGATAGAGGTTATTCAACCAGAAGGAATTAAAAAAGGAGGGAGGGATAAGGTGAAGGGGATAAGGGATGGCCAATCATATATACATATATACCTCTCACGATATTGGAATGCAAATTGGTTGTTTCTATAAACAGCTACGAATATACAAAGGACAATTACTAAATCCCACGGCACGGTGGATTTTGACTGGGCCACCCACTAAATCTGGATATGATGTTCCCAAAACTCCTGAGAGCCACATAGACATTCTATTTCATATATAAATTCAGTAAGGAAGTGAGGGACCAGCATAGGTCAGAGTACTGTGTTGGAATGTTGCATGGCACATTTGGTCGCAAGAAAAAGAAATCCCCTCAAGCTAATGGGGTAGGGTAACATTTGAGGCATTAATGGTGGGTCTACCTCACTCTTCTGTATTCACCAGATTTCTTTACTTCATCCTGAGGACCTCTTTCCTACCTCCACTCCCAATCTAACTTAGCAAGAATTGAGTCAGTTACTCCATAGGGAAACAAAGCAAAGACAGCTTATACTCAGGGCAGCATTGTGGAAGACTGAAGATCACAGCCTCCACCAGCTTTGCTCCAAGGAGCTCACAGTTTCTTGAGTTGACATCAAGGCATCTCTCTTACCTGAAAATGACCACCAAACCTCATCAGTCTTTCAGTTTGCAATGATGTCCCCCATCCAATGGTCTGCACAAAAGCCTCCAGGACAGAGGGGCCCACAGAGATCACTGGACCCACCAAGAGCACATGATGGCATAAAAATGAGGTCTCAATCTTAACCAAGGTGTATAGGCTGGGAATAGTTTGGAATCCCCACTGAGTTGGGGCCTTGAACCTGCTTATTCTAAGGACACAATAGGTAATCCCATGAAAACTCAACAATAGGAAATCAAGGTAGCCAGGCCATGCACTTCTTGATTATCAGATCATTTCCCTTTGCCCTCTACAGACTGGTGTGCTCTCTCTCTGGCTTCTTAAGGAGTGCACATGGCATTAGAATCACTGACCCAACCTGGCTGTACATGATCTCTCAGTTCAAGTGCTAAGCACTATTTCACTGCAGCTAAGTGCTCTTAGTTCACAAATTTGGAAGGCAGAAGTTGACTGAGCCTATGGATTGATACCTGGGTCAGAAGTTTACCTTTGATCTAGTTAATGGTGAGGAGTGGGCCATGTGGGTCATGTGGCATAGTCACAGCTGCTTAGACCTACCTCTGACTTCCACTGTGCTTGTGGATAACTAGATTCTCAGAGGAGAGATAGCTTGGCAAAATGTATCTACCACAAACCACTCCAACCCAATTCAGATTTCACAAGTTCTCTCTAACACATCATTATAGAGTTCTTGAAATCTAGCCTATTCCAGAACATTCCCAGGAGGGAACTGATACATCTTTGTATCCTCCCTGTCTTCGAGAATCAAATGTTTAGTGTTATTTTGAAAGTAGCTATTACAGAAATCCCATTTTGTAAAACAAATTCTCTTGTGGTTAATTAAATAATTACCTTCCATTTATCTTTTGAACAAGTCTCAGTTTTCATAGAGTGGGCTTGTTTAATGTGGGGTACACCCATTTGGGCAACAGTGTGTCACAGAACAAGCCAATTAATTACAAGAGAGTTAATGGCCTTGTCCAGGTTAGTAGTAAAGCCAAGTGCCACTTGCTGGATCTTCAACTCTTCATTAACTCAAATCCCAGTTGTAACTTTCCACTAGGGCTGAGAGTTCTCATTTTCTTTAATCCACCAGTTAGAATCTGAGAAACAGTAAAGGCTGTAAATACTCTGTCAGGGCATGAAAAATAGCAACAATAAGACATTCATATTAGGAGAGAAGATCCATTCATCATGGTTTGTTTACACTCTCAATAACCCAATAGATTTGGTGTCGCTGTCTCTGGGGAAGCAGCTGGTGCAAGGAAATCAGATTGCGGTGAAAAGAATGTGAGCTTTTCAGTCATTAGGGCCTCATTTCAAATCCTGGCCAAGGCCCTTCACTTCTCTGATGGGACAAATCTGCAGCTCTGATTGGTCAACCCTAGTTAGAGAGTTTGAATATCAACCTGCTTCTCTGGCTCTCAGTTTTTCTTCTGAATGGAAGAATAATAATACTTCCTTCACAGGATGATTGTGAAGATTACATGATATCACATATGTGGAAGTACTTTGTATATAGTAGGTGCTCATTATGTGTATTTCTTTCACATGAACTTTTTCCAGGTTTAGTTTGATCTTCTGAAATGAGTGTTATGACTGATAAATGCAACATAATAAGAGCTAATGAGGAAAGCTAGACTTTCTTCATTCTCATGAGGAAAAAATCTGTCTCAGGTAGGTCCTGCTTCAGAATTGAACCCCTACCTCTATTCCAGACCCTTTCTTCATTGTGGCAGAGGTTTCTGATTATCTCCTAGTATCAACCCTTCCCTAATTCTGTAATAATAGAACACACACACACATCAAGTTAAAACTGATATGGCTAACTAGAGAGATAGAGATAGATAGATAGATAAATGACGATAGATAGATAGATGATAGATAGATAGACAGGTAGGTAGATAGATAGATAGATAGATAGATAGATAGATAGATAGATAGATAGATAGACATTTTCCAGCATCCCTTGCAGCTACATATGTGACTAAGTTTTCAGCAGTGGGATATGAGAGGAAGTGAATTGTGCAATTACTGGGACTGATTGAGCTTTTCCTTCCTCTCTCCTACTAGCTGGAATGTGGACAAAGAACTGGTGATACAACCGTGACCACATGGCTAAAGACAACACTCTGAGCAGCAAGAAAGAAGGAACATCGGTTCCTTCAGTAGAGCTGTCCTGGACTATTCACCTACCTCCAGACTGCTATATGAGAAAGAAAGGCACTTACATCTGGTTATCAACACCATATTGGTGGGGGGTATGGGTCTCTTTATTACATCAATACAATCTACTCCCTAACTAGGGTTTCCAGGCTGGAATTCACGCCTGTTCTCAGGGATCTTTTTTGGTTTCCCAATCCCGAATTCCGAGATATAAACTGTTTTCTGTTCTCCACGATGAATCGATGAATCGTTTCCACAAAGTGACAGCTGATACTACCAAGCACCTGGGTTCAAGGAGCCGATTTTCCCAATTTCCCAACCAACTTTCCTTGGGATTCGGGAATGGAAAAGCTAAAAAATTCCGGAGAACAGCAGGAATTCCTGCCCGGAAACCCTTGCAATAAATAGGAAAAATGTCTAAGAGATACATTGTGAGTAGCAAGTTTATTTCCCATTGTGGGATTACTGGGTTCAAGGAGCCAATTTTCCCGATTTCCTGACCAACTTTTCTCGAGATTCGAGAACAGAAAAGCAAAAAAAAAAAAAAAAAAATCCTGAGAATGGGTGGGAGTTCCCGCCTGGAAATCCTATCCCTAACTACTACATGCACCTTCCCTTATCAGATTTCATCTTTGGAGCTTGTCTTGAGCAAGAATGGTCTGGAGCTAAGATCAGCCTTTAGGATAGCTCAGATTTAATAATCTGGCTGCTTGTAAACCTGCCCACAGACATGCTTTGGTTGGCTCCTACAGTATATTTAAAATTTTTTGGATTTGTCATCAACATTTACAATTTGAGAAATTTCACATAAAAATATAAATGTCTAGCGTTTTTGTTTTTTTGTTTTGTTTTGTTTTGTTTTGGAGAAATTTGAAGGTCTGGCAATCCTGGGTCCACATTCTTACTTGGTGAAATTCTGCTATAAGCATGCTTCAGCCACCATGATCAATGCCTGTGGCAGATGCTGTTATGCCCTAGGTTCTTGTCATTTGGGGGACCAAAGGCCTGATTTCCAACCTCTGTTCCTTTGTCTGAAGTCTTTCTTGATGCCCCTGGAGCCTGCTCATTCAGAGGGTCCAGAGAATTAAAGCACTACCACCCCCAACAGCTACTAATCCATGACAGGTGGAAGCTGATGTATAAATACCCCAGCTCCCCATTATTCTGATGGGATGACTGAAGGGTAACTTTTACACTGGCTCCCAGAACTTGAGTCCGAGCTGCGAACAATGTAAACTCTCCGCACAATGCACCCTATACTGACTGGCTGCCGTCCCTTCCCTGTCCTGTTCCCAGTTCCCTCCCAACATTTTCCAGGATCACCTTCCCAATAAACTACTACCTTCATTCAAATCCTTCTCTCAGTCTGCTTCTGGGGCAGTTTAAGTCACCAGTCCCTTAGTTTTTCATTTCATAGTTAGCATTTATCATCATGCTGCACTGTCATTTTACTCCTTAGAGAAATATTTATTTGTATTTGATCTTTAATAAAAATGAAAAGGTAAGATTAGGGACATCATCAAAATGGCAATGTGAGGTGCCCCTATGTAAAGCTCCCCTGGAATTTGCAACTAATCGAACAACAATAACTCCACAAAGGACTCCCTGCACAGAAGACAGGCAAGACGAAGAGGCCCACTACTGAATTCACCTACAGGTGGGCGAATCGCGCGAGCAGGAGAGGAGAGGAGGGAAAGTGTGGAAATGGAGCCACGCGGGAGCAGAATGCAGAACTAGCTCAGTGATCTGAGCTCGCTGCATCCTGGAACTACCACAGCTGCGAGAGAGGGAAGAACTCAGACTGCTAGGGCTCCGCTTATGGCACACAGGGCTGAGGGGACAGCATATAACATGGCTGAACCCAACGCTCACGGCAGAGACCTCGGAGAAAAGACTGAGGGAAGAAGGCTGAAAACGGTGGTTTAAGCCCTCAGTGCCGAGCAGAGAATGGAAGCCTTAGGCACTGAGACTAGCCACTCCCTCCCTACCCTCCCAGAGCTTGCCCTGCCCCACCTGCCCAGTACTAGAAGCAGAACAGCAGCAGTGTCAGATCAAAAGAACAGAATATTTGCAGTTCTGAGAACTGTGGATCGCAGACACAGATTCACAGCCCAAATAGTTCCGGCAAAGGGGAGGGAATTGTGGAAGCAGGACTGGCTGTGGTGGTGATTGACGCCATTGCTCTGGGCCACCTCTCACAACTCACCCCGCCCCTGGCCCCACCTATCTGGATAGATCCCTACAGGAATAAACAGAACTGCTGAAACATATGAGCTCTGAATCTGGTGCAGGAACAGCTTTGGAACTTCAAAAGCTCTCCGCATTGCCACACGGACACTGTGCCCTGTGACCCAGATGAACTATTAACAGAGGAGAAGCCAATATCCCAGGGAATCCCCCCATTGTGTGAGAAGCTGTAATTGTGCAGAGAAAACATAGCACTACCATGTGAGAGAGAAAAAAAGGTGCAGTCAGAGAGAAAATAAAACATTCTACCAACAAGTACTGGAAAATAAAAGAAAGACCTCTTCCTATGAACCTGTTGCAGAAGCCACTCCTGTAGATGTCTAGGAAGAGAAATAATAAATCAGTAATTGCCATGAATGACCAAGGCAACAAGACAGCTCAGAAAGAAAGTGAAAAGTCTCCAGAAAAAGAAGTTAAAGATATGGAAATATGTGACTTAAATGACAGAGAATTCAAGATTGCAGTTTTGAAAAAACTCAACGAGATGCAAGAAAACACAGAAAGGCAGTTTAATGAACTCAAAACACAATCAAAGAACAACATGAGCATTTTACGAAAGAGATTGAAATTTTAAAAAAGACCTAAATAGAATTACTGGAGATTAAGAATTCAGTAGAAGAAATCAAGAATGAAATAACCAGCTTAGGTAGTAGAGTTGACCAGATGGAGGAAAGAATCGGTGATATCGAAGATAGAAACCTGGAAATCACAGATGGAAGAAGAAAGAGACTTGAACTTAAATGAAATGAAAGAACTCTACAAGAACTTTCTGACTCCATCAGAAAGAGCAATATAAGAATAATGGGCATACCAGAAGGAGAAGAAAGAGAGAAGGGAACAGAGAATATATTCAAACAAATTGTTGATGAGAACTTCCCAAACTTGTGGACAGAACTGGATCCTCGAATCCAAGAAGCAAATAGAACACCTAATTACCTCAATCCCAACAGGCCTTCTCCAAGGCACATTGTATTGAAGCTGTCTAAAATCAATGACAAAGAAAGAATCCTCAAGGCAGCCAGGGAAAAGAAGACGGTAACCTACAAAGGAAAGCCCATTAGATTATCATCAGATTTTTCAGCAGAAACTCTACAAGCCAGGAGGGAGTGGAACCAAATATTCAAACTATTGAGAGAGAGAAATTTTGAGCCAAGAATAATATATCCAGGAAAAATATCCTTAAGCTATGAAGGAGAAATAAAGACCTTTCCAGACATACAGAAGCTGACAGAATTTTCTAATACACGACCTGCACTACAAGAAATACTAAAGGAGGCTATTCGACCACCATCAACAGGGACAATTTGAGGCAACCAAAAAGTAAAAAGGGGGAGACTAAAGGCCTGAATGGGAATATGGGAATGGAGAAAGAAAGCATGCTGAAGAAAATGGAATACTCTAAATATCAAACTTTTTTTTACATAAACTTAAGGGTAACCACTCAAAAAAAATCCAGAACTGAAATATATACTGAAATAAAAGAAGAAACAGAGGGAAACATCATAGAATAGCACCACACAGAAATAATAGACAACAACAAAAAGGCAAAGAAACAATGGAGACACAGCCTTACCAGAAAACTAAAGATAGAATGACAGGAAATCCTCACATATCAATAATCACCCTAAATGTAAATGGACTGAACTCACCAATAAAAAGGCACAGAGTAGCAGATTGGATCAAAAAACTAAACCCAACCATATGCTGTCTCCAAGAGACACATCTCAGCTACAAGGACAAGCATAGACTCAAAGTGAAAGGGTGGAAATTGACACTCCAAGCAAATGGTACCCAGAGAAAATCAGGTGTAGCCATAATGATATCAGATGAAACAGACTTCAGGGTGAAAAAATAACAAGAGACAAAGATGGACATTTCATAATGGTAAAGGGGACTATACAACAAGAAGACATAACAGTCATCAATATTTATGCCCCCAATCAGGGAACACCGAAATATACCAAGCAACTACTAACAGAACTAAAGGGAGAAATTGACCAAAACACAATTATACTAGGGGACTTAAATACATCATTGACAGCTATGGATAGATCATCCAAACAGAAAATAAATAATGAAATAGCAACCCTAAATGACACATTAGATGAAATGGACATAATTGACATATATAGAGCACTTCATCCTAAAACATCAGACTATACATTCTTTTCTAGTGTACATGGAACATTCTCAAGGATAGACCATATATTGGGACATAAAATCAGCCTCAGCAAATTTAAGAAGATTGAAATCATACCAAGCATATTCTCTGATCACAAGGCTTTGAAATTGGATATCAACTGCAAAAAGAAAGCAGGAAAAAACACAAATACATGGAGATTAAACAACATACTTTTAAAGAATGACTGGGTCAAAGAAGAAATTAGAGGAGAGATCCAAAGATACATAGAAACAAATGACAATGAAAATACATCCTACCAAAATTTTTGGGATGCAGTGAAAGCAGTTTTAAGAGGGAAATTTATATCATTACAGGCCTATCTCAAGAAACAAGAAAAATCCCAAATAAATAACTTCATGTTATACCTTAAAGAACTAGAAAAAGAAGAACAAGTAAAACCCAAGGTCAGCAGAAGAAAGGAAATAACAAAAATCAGAGCAGAACTAAATGAAATAGAGAACAAAAAGACAATAGAAAAAATTAATGTGACAAAGAGCTGGTTCTTTGAAAAGATTAACAAAATTGACAAACCCTTGGCTCAACTCACTAAGATAAAAAGAGAGAAGACACTAATTAACAAAATCAGAAATGAAAAAGGGGGAGCTGGCCCGGTGACTCAGGCGGTTAGAGCTCCATGCTCCTAACTCCGAAGGCTTCCGGTTCGATTCCCACATGGGCCAGTGGGCTCTCAACCACAAGTTTGCCAGTTCGATTCCTCGAGTCCCACAAGGGATGGTGGGCAGTGCCCCCTGCAACTATGATTGAACACAGCACCTTGAGCTGAGCTGCCTCCCGAATGGCTCAGTTGGTTGGAGCGCATCCTCTCAACCACAAGGTTGCCAGTTCAATTCCTCGACTCCCGCAAGGGATGGTTGGCAGCGCCCCCTGCAACTAAGATTGAACACGGCACCTTGAACTGAGCTGCCGCTGAGCTCCCGGATGGCTCAGTTGGTTGGAGTGCGTCCTCTTCAACCACAAGGTTGCTGGTTCGACTCCCACAAAGGATGGTGGGCTGTGCCCCCTGCAACTAGAAACTGGCAACTGGACCTGGAGCTGAGCTGCGCCCTCCACAACTAAGACTGAAAGAACAACAACTTGAAGATGAACAGCACCCTCCACAACTAAGATTGAAAGGACAACAACTTGACATGGAAAAAAAGAAGTCCTGGAAGTACACACTGTTCCCCAATAAAGTCCTGTTCCCCTTCCCCAATAAAATCTTAAAAAAAAAAAAAAAAGAAAACTACAGACCAATATCTCTGATGAATACAGATGCAAAAATCTTAAACAAAATTCTGGCAAATCGAATACAACAATGCATTAAAAAGATTATTCATCACGACCAAGTAGGGTTCATCCCCTAGACACAAGGATGGTTCAACATCCCCAAATCCATCAATGTGATATATCACATAAACAAAATAAAGGACAAAAATCATATGATTGTATCAATTGATGCAGAAAAAGCATTTGAAAAGATGCAACATCCACTTATGATTAAAACACTTAATAAAATAGGTGTAGAAGGAAAATACCTTAACATAATAAAAGACATATATGACAAGCCCTCTGCTAATCTCATAATTAATGGTGAAAAACTGAAGCCCTTTGCTCTACTTTCAGGAACACGACAGGCTGTCCCTTATCACCTCTGATTTTCAACATAGTGTTGGAAGTCCTTGCCAGAGCAATCAGGCAAGAGAAATAAATAAAAGGCATCCAAATTGGGAACGAAGAAGTTAAATTATCACTCTTTGCAGATGACATGATGCTATATATAGAAAACCCTAAAGACCACCAAAAAGCTATCAGAAACAATCAACGAATACAGTAAAGTTGCTGGCTACAAAATCAACGCACAAAAGTCCATTGCATTCCTATATACTAACAATGAAATCTCAGAAAAAGAAATACAAAAAACAATTCCTTTTGCAATTGCAGCAAAAAGAATAAAATACCTAGGAATAAACTTAACCAAGGATGTGAAGGACCTATATGCTGAAAACTATAAGACATTTTTGAAAGAAACTGAAGAAGACACAAAGAAATGGAAAGACATTCCGTGCTCATGGATTGGAAGAATCAACATAGTTAAAATGGCCATATTACCCAAAGCAATATACAGATTTAATGCAATCCCCATCAAAATCCCAATGGCATATTTTAAAGAAATAGAACAAAAAATCATCAGATTTGTTTGGAACCACAAAAGACCCCGAATAGCCAAAGCAATCTTAAGAAAAAAGAACAATAATGGAGGTATCACACTCCCTGACTTTAGCTTGTACTACAGGGCTACAATAATCAAAACAGCATGGTATTTGCAGAAAAACAGACACAGACCAATGGAATAGAATTGAGAACCCAGAAATAAAACCACATAAATATGGAAAGATAATTTTTGACAAAGAAGCTAAAAACATACAATGGAGGAAATACAGCCTCTTCAGTAAATGATGCTGAGAGAATTGGATAGCCACATGCAAAAGAATGAAACTGGACTGCTATCTGTCACCATGTACCAAAATGAATTCAAAATGGATCAAAGGCTCAAGCATAAGACCTGACACAATAAACTGCATAGAAGAAAACATAAGTACTAAACTTATGGACCTTGGGTTCAAAGAGCATTTTATGAATTTGACTCAAAAGGCAATGGAAGTAAAAGCTAAAATAAACGAATGGGAGGGACTATATGAAACTTAAAATATTCTGCACAGCAAAAGAAACCATTGACAAAATAAAGAGGCAACCAACTGAATGGGAGAAGATTTTTGCAAACAGTGCCTCCGATAAGGGGATAATATCCAAAATATACAAGGAACTCATGAAACTCAACAACATAAAAACAAAAAACCCAATTGATAAATGGGCAGAGGACCTGAAGAGACATTTCTCCAAAAAAGACATACAAATGGCAAATAGACATATGAAAAAATGCTCAACATCACTAATCATCAGAGAAAAGCAAATCAAAACCATATGATTTCACTGATATGTGGTATATAAACCAAAAACAACAAAAGAACAAGACAAATGAATGAGAAACAGAAACTCATAGACACAGACAATAGTTTAGTGGTTACCAGAGGGTAAGGGGGGTGGGGGGTGGGAGATGAGGGTAAACAGGATCAAATATATGGTGATGGAAGGAGAACTGACTCTGGGTGGTGAACACACAATGGGATTTATAGATGATGTAATACAGAATTGTATACCTGAAATCTATGTAATTTTACTAACAATTGTCACCCCAATAAATGTAAAAAAAAAAAAAAAGGTAAGATTATTTCAGAAGATGATGTGTTCAGAAAAATATTGATGAGAGTATATCTTTATGGGAGTAAAGAACACATCTTTCTGCAGGTTTAACGTGCAAGTACTGCTGGTCTGCATAGTTCACTGATATTATCTGCATGACCCTCAGATATTCACGTTTGTGATCCCTGGTTTATAGCACTGAAACAATTTCAAAAAAAATAATTTAGGTTGACATTGGTTACTAAAATTATATAGATTTCAACTGTACATTTCTATAATACATCACCATGTATTTGATCTCTTTTCCTTCTTCTACCATCCCTCCTCCTCCCTTACTCTCGTAACCGCTAAAATATTGTCTGTGTCTATGAGTTTTTGTTTCTTTGTCTGTCTTGTTCCTTTGTTGCTTTCAGTTTTATATCCCACATGTGAGTGAAGTTATATGGTTCTTGACTTTTTCTGATTGACATACATTGCTTAACACAATAATCTCAAGATCTATCCATGTTGTAGCAAACGGCAATATTTTGTTTTGTCTTATGGCCAAGTAGTATTCCATTGTGTATATATACCACATCTTCTTTATCCAATCATCTATCAAAGGGCATTTTTGTTGTTTCCATGTCTTGGCCACTGTGAATAATGCTGCAATAAACATAAAGGTACATACTCATATATCTTTATGAATAAATATTTTCAAACTTTTAGGGTAGATACCCAGAAAAGGAATTGCTGAGTCACATGCTAATTCTTTCTTTTTCTCTTTAAAGTTTATTGGGGAACACTGTTAGTAAAGTTATATAGACTTCAGGTGTACAATTCTGTAATACATTATCTATACCTCACATTGTGTGTTCACCACCCAGAGTCAATTATCTTTCCATCACTATATATTAGACCCCATTTACCCTCTTCTAGAGCCTTGCCCCCCTCCACACACACCCTTACCCTCTGGTAACCCCTAACTATTGTCTATTTCTATCAATTTTTGTTTTTTCAGTTGTTTGTCTTATTCTTTTGTTGTTTTCTTTTATATACCACATATCAGTGAAATCATATGGTTCTCTACTTTTTCTGTCTGACTTACTTCACTTAGCATTATAGTCTCAATATCCACCCATGTTTTCACAAATGGTCCTATTTCATCTTTTCTTGCCACCGAATTCCATTGTGTATATATACCACAACTTCTTTATCCATTCATCTATTGAAGGACATTTTGGTTATTTCCATGTATTGGCCACCGTAAACAAAGCTGCAATGAACATTGGAGGACACTTGTCTTTATGTATAAATGTTTTCAGATGTTTTGAGTAGATACCCAGGAGACGGTTTGCTGGGTCATACAGAAATTCTATTCATAGTTTTTTGAGGAACCTCTACTCTGCCTTCCATAGCGGCTGCACCAGTCTGCATTCCCACCAACAGTGTATGAGGGTTCCTTTTTCTCCACAGCCTCTCCAACACTTGTTACCATTTGTCTTGTTGATGATAGCCATTCTAACTGGTGTGAGCTGATATCTCATTGTGGTTTTTATTTGCATTTCTCTGATGATTAGTGATGTTGAGTACTTTTTCATATGTCTATTTGCATTTGTATGTCCTCTTTGGAGAAATGTCTCCTCAGGTCCTCTGCCCATTTTTCAATTGGGTTGTTGAGTTTTATGTTGTTGAGTTTTTTTGTTGTTGAGTTTTATGAGTTCCTTGTATATTTTGGATATTATCCCCTTATTGGAGGTACTGTTTGCAAAAATCTTCTCCCATTCAGTTTGTTGCCCCTTTATTTTCTCGATGGTTTCTTTTGCTGTGCAGAAGCTTTTAAGTTTCATATAGTCTCATTTGTTTATTTTAGCTTTTACTTCCCTTGCCTTTGGAGTCAAATTCATGAAATACTCTTTGAACTCAAGGTCCATAAGTTTAGTACCTATGTTTTCTTCTATGCAGTTTATTGTTTCAGGTCTTACGCTTAGGTCTTTGATCCATTTTGAATTAATGTTGGTACATGGTGACAGATAGCAGTCCAGTTTCATTCTTTTGCATGTGGCTTTCCAAGTCTCCCAGCACCATTTATTGAAGAGGTTTTCTTTTCTCCATTGTATGTTTTTGGCTCCTTTGTCAAAATTATCTGCCCACATATATGTGAGTTTATTTCTGGCTTCTAAGTTCTATTCCATTGGTCTGTGTGTCTTTTTTTCTGTCAATACCATGCTGTTTTAACTATTGTCACTTTGTAGTACAAATTGAAGTCAGGGAGTGTGATACCTCCAGTTTCATTACCTCTCCCCCTTAGGATTGCTTTGGCTATTCAAAGTCTTTTGTGATTCCACACAAATCTGATCATTTTTTGTTTTATTTCTTTTAAAAATACCATTGGGATTTTAATGGGGTCTATTAAATCTGTATATTGCTTTGGCTAATATGGCCATTTCAGCTGTGTGGATTTTTCCAATCCATGAACACAGAATATCTTTCAATTTCTTTGTGTCTTCAATTTATTTTAAAAATGTCTTATAGTTTTCAGTGTATAGGTCCTTCATATCCTTTGTTAAGTTTATTCCTAGGTATTTTATTCTTTTTTTGCAATTGCAAGGGGAATTGTTTTTTCTTTTTCATTTCATTTTCAATTTCATTGCTAGTATATAGGAATGCAATGATTTTTGTACATTGATGTTGTATCCTGTAACTTTACTATATTCATTCACTTATTGTTTCTAATAGTTTTTAGTGGGGTCTTTAGGTGTTCTATATAAAGAATCATATCATTTGCACAAAGTGGCAATTTAACTTTTTCATTCCTAAATTGATGCTTATTATTTCTTTCTCTTGCCTGATTGCTCTGGCTAGGATTCCCAGTAGTATTTTGAATAACAGTGGTGATAGGGAACATCCCAGTCTTACTTCTGATTTTAGAGGAAAAGCTTTCAGTTTTTCACCATTAAATATGCTGCCGAGTTTCCCCGAAAATAAGACCTATCCCCAAAATAAGCCCCAGTTAGGATCGTCAGCCAGATGGATGCATTTAGTATGTTATGATGGTGTTCCAGAAAAAGATGACATGACTGTATTTGAATAAATGTAGGTTGTTATACGTCAACAATAAGACATTCCCTGAAAATACACCCTAATGCATCTTTTGGAACAAACATTGATATAAGACCCGGTCTTATTTTTAGGGAAATATGGTATAAGACCCAGTCTTATTTTCCAGGAAACAGTATTCGCTGAGGGTTTGTCATATATGGCCTTTATTATGGTAAGGTACTTTTCTTCTATGCCCATTTTATTAAGTGCTTTCATCATAAATGGATGTTGTATCTTGTCAAATATTTTTTCTGCACTTATTGATATAAACATACGATTTTTATCTTTTATTTTGTTTACGTGGTGTATCACATTGATCAATTTGCATATGTTGATCTGTCCTTTTGCTTCTGGAATGAACTCCACTTGATCATGAACTATTTAATGTATTGTTGTATTCGATTTGCTAGAATTTTGGGATTTTTGTATCTTACTCATCAGAGATATTGGTCTGTAGAGGGGTGTGTGTGTGTGTGTGTGTGTGTGTGTGTGTGTTTTACCAGGTTTTGGTTTCAGGTTAATGATGCCCTCATAAAATAAATTAGGAAGCATTACCTCTTCTTCAAATTTTTGGAAGCGTTTGAGGAGGATAGGTATTAAATCCTCTCTGAATGTTTTTTAGAATTCACTAGTGAAGCCATCTGGTCCTGGACTTTTGCTTTTGGATAAATGGTTTGTTTCCTTACCATGGGTTGGTCTATTTAGATTTTCCAATTCTTTGTGATTCAGCCTAGGAAGGCTATATGTTTCTAAGACCTTGTCCATTTCTTCTAGGTTATTGAATTTTGTGGCATATAGTCCTTCATAGCATTCTTCAATGATCCTTTGTATTTCTGTGGCATCCGTGATATCTTCCCCTATTTCACTTCTGCTTTTGTTTATTTGTGTCTTTTCTCTTTTTACTTTAGAAAGTCTAGCCAAGGGTTTATCAATTTTATTAATCTTTACAAAGAACGAGCTCTTTTTTGCACTAATTTTTTTCTATTGTCTTTTTGTTCTCTATTTCATTTAGTTTTGCTCTGATTTTTATTATTTATTTCCTTCTGCTGACTTTAGGTTTTATTTGTTCTCCTTTTCTAGTTCTTTAAAATGTAATGTTAGGTTGCTTATTTGGGATTTTTCTTATTTCTTGAGATAGGCCTGTAATTATATAAATTTCCCTGTTTATACTGCTTTTGCCATGTCCAAATAATTTTGATATGATGCATTTTCATTCTCATTTGTTTCTATGTATCTTTTGATACTTCTTTTATTTATTCCTTTGACCCTGTCATTCTTTAATAGTATATTATTTAATCCCCACGTATTTGTGTGTTTTTTCCACTTTTTTTTTTTCAGTTGATCTCCAATTTCAAAGCCTTGTGATCAGAGAATATGTTTGGTATGATTTCAATCTTCTTAAATTTGCTGAGGCTAGTTTTCTGTCCCAATATATGGTCTATCCCTGAGAATGTTCCATGTACACTAGAAAGAATGGTGCTCTAGAATGAAGTCCTCTATAAATATCAGTTATGCCATTTGGTCTAATGTGTCATTTAAGGGTGATATGTCCTCACTGATTTTCTGTTTGGATGATATATTGATAAGTGTTATGTCTTATTGTTGTATTGTCTCTTTATCATTATGAAATGTCCATCTTTGTCTCTTGTTACCTTCTTTTATCCTGAAGTCTGTTTCATCTGCTATAAGTATGGCTACACCCACTTTTCTGTGGATTCCCTTTGCTTGGAGTATCATTTTCCACCCTTTCACCTTGAATCTATATTTGTCCTTGTATCTGAGATGTGTCTCTTGGAGGCAGCATATGGTTGGGTTTTGTTGTTTTGATCCAGTCTGCTACTCTGTGCCTTATTGTTGAGTTAAGTCCATTCATATTTAGGAAGATTATTGCTATATGAGGATTTCCTATAGCCCATTTCATCTTTTGTTTTCTGTTATCTCAGTGTCTCCATTGTTTCTTTGCCTTTTTGTTGCTGTCTGTTATTTTAGTTTGGTGGTATTCTGTGATTTTTTCCCTCTATTTGCTCTTTTTCATGTTATGTGTCTCAGTTCTGGACTTTTTTTTTTTTTTTTTTTTTTTGGTGTGTGTGCTTACCATTAAGTTTATGTAAAAGAAAGTTTCAAATACACAGTAGTCCTTTTTCTTCAGCATGTTTCTTAGCTCCATTCCTCTTTGCAAGTTCAGACCTTTACTTTCTCTCCTTTTATTTTTTTTTGTCACAAATTATCCCTATTTATGCTGTGAGTTGATTTCTGAGTTGAAGTAGTAAGTTGTCTTTTTCTTTTTCTTTTTTTTTTTACATCTTCTTTACCCTTTATGTTATGTTTAACTGTCTAGTGCCCTATTCTGTGTAGCAGTTGGCATTTCCTGTTTCTGTCTATCTACTAGTAATCTTACTCATGGTTTTGTATCCTTTTGACTTTTTGTTTCAGGGTGAATAGTCTCCTTCAGTATTTCCTGTAATGCAGGCCTTGTGGTGGAAAATTCCCTCAGCTTCTGTATGTCTGGAAAGGTCTTTATTCCTCCTTCATATTTAAAGGATAACTGGGTATGTTATTCTTGGTTGGTAATTTCTCTCTTTCAATAGTTTGAATATTTGATTCCACTCCCTCCTGGCTTGTAGAGTTTTTGCTGAAAAGTCTGATGATAATCTAATGGGCTCTCCTTTATAGGTTACTGTCTTCTTTTCTATGGTTTCCTTGAGAATTCTTTCTTTGTCATTAATTTTTGACAGTTTCAGTATAATGTGTCTTGGAGAAGTCCTGTTGGGATTGAGGTAATTAGGTGTTCTGTTTGCTCCTTGGATTCAGTGATCCAGTTCTCTCCATAGGTTTGGGAAGTTCTCCTCAACTATTTCTTTGAATAAACTCTCCTCTGGTATATGTATTATTCTTATGCTGCTCTTTCTGATGGAGTCAGATAGTTCTTGTAGAGTGTTTTAATTTCTTTTAACTCTCAAGTCTCTCTCCTCTTCTATCTGCATCATTTCCAGATTTCTACCTTTGATATCATTAATTCTTTCTTCCACTTGGTCAGCTCTATTTCCTAAGCTGGCTATTTCATTCTTCGTCTCTTTTATTGACTTCTTTAGCTCCAGAATTTCTATTTAATTCTTTTTTTTTAAAAATAAACCTCTTTGGTAAAACATTCATTTTGTTCATTGATTTTATTTCTGAGTTCATTAAACTGCCTGAGTTTTCTTGCATCTCATTGAGCTTTTCCAGAACTGCAATCTTGAATTCTGTCATTTAAGTCACATAGTTCCATGTCTTTAAGTTCATTTTCTGGAGAGTTTTCATTTTCTTTCTGAGCTGCCTTGTTACCTTGGTTGTTTATGGCAATTAATGAATTGTTATTTCTCTTCCTGGGCATCTAAAGAGCAGATTCTGCACCAGGTTCATAAGGAGAGGTCGTTCTTTTGCTTTCCAGTAGGTGGCGCTGAAGCATTTTATTTACTCTCATGCTGCGGTGCTTTAATTTCTCTTCTGCTGATCCGGCTTCTCCTGGGTGGTGGGCTTCTCCTCTATGAGTAGGTCACCTGGGTGTCAGGGCACTGCCCCTGTGGGAGAATGTGGTGGGCAATGGAGTTCTGAGCCTCTGAAACCCTAATGCTGCCCCTGCAGCCCAGTGCAGAGCTTGCGTGTCTCAGCAGCCCTGGGTGCGCCCACAGGGATCTGCCTGGAAAGGTCAGGGTAGGGTGGGGGCTAGGAGAGGTGGCTGGTGTGTTTGTGGCTCTGAGCAAAGGTGACTTCCAGTCCACAGCTGCCTTGCCTCTGCAGCAACTTCCCTGTCACCGGAATTAGCCGCACTGTGTGTCTGCCACTCCAGGACTATCTCTCCAGTTCTCAGGGTTATAGATACTCTGCTCTTTAATCCAACACTACAGTTTCCTCTGGGGCCTGCTTCTCATACTGAGACGTTGGGGGGAGGTGGCCAGGCTTCTTGTCTTTGTTTTCTGCCTGGCACTGAGGGCTTAAACCGCAGTTCTCACCCTTCTGTATTTGGTCTTTGCCTGGAGATCTCTGCCCCAATTGCTGGATTCTGCCATGTTATATGTTGATCCCTCAGGCAGATCTGTGGGCCACAGGGAGTGTACGTGTAGCCTGAATTCTTCTCTCCTGAGATTGTAGTGAGCTGCAGACTGTGTCCTGCGGCCCGTGGCCTGCGTCTCTGCACTTCCCCTTCTTTCCTCCCCTGCTCGCCCGATTTGTCCACCTTCAGATGATTGGCTGTGAGGATCTCTCAGACGTCTGTGTGTTGTGTAGTGTATCCTCTGTTGAATTATAGGTGTTCAATTTGTTGTAACTTCCAGGAGAGAGTTCAAGGAGCAGTCCTTACACTGCCATGTTTCTGACATCACCTGAAACTCTTGTTAAAATTCAGGAGTCATTAACCCCCTAATTTTAAATGAGGCTCTGAGATTAGCTTGGCAGTCATCTGGGAGCACACTGAGGGAAGAGAAAGGAAGACCCATAAGTTTCAATAGAAGGAAAGCCCAAAGGAAATCTTGGTGCTTGGGCCAGGCAAGGAAACTCAAGCTGTCATCAAGGTGAAGGAGATGAGGCCTTTTCAGGGTCTTGTGAAACTCCATTCTCCTTCAGTGTCTTTGGAGCTCTGGGTCCACACCCTCTACCAGAGCTCCACTCTCCTTATACTGACATACCTTCTGGGCATGTCTTTCCTGACTTCACAGGAATTCACGCAGGGTGAAAGCTATACCTATTTTACTCTTTATCCCCAGTGTCTTGGTGGTTTTAAATTTCTATGGGCCAGCTTGACCCTAGAGTGAGCAATCAGAATTTCTATGTGAGCCAGGGAGCACTGTGGTTCAATTTTCACTTCTCAATTCGAGAGCTGAAAAGGTGTTTTAGCTGTATGCTGCAGTGATGGAGTTTCCTTAGCTGGCCCCATGCCATTTAAAGCCAGGAATATGGGCTTTGGGGAAAACAAGCTATCTCTTATTTGGTTTACAACCAACCAGTTTAAGAATGTGGGCTCTGGAGTCAGACTGCTCAGGTTCAAATCCCAGCTTGCCCACGACTAGCTATGTGACCTTGGGCAAGTCACTACCTCACTGTGCCTCCATAAAAGATGGGAATTAAATGAACTAATGTACGTAGAGTGGTTTGCACTGTGCCTGCACAGAGGAAATGCTTAAAACATGTTGGCTATTGTTGGCTCTGATTGGGAACAACAGGATCCTGATTAAAAAGAAAACCACAGTGGAAGATTATCCAGAGGGATATGCTCATCCTAGCATTCAAAGCCCCAAAGCTAGATATTACTGTGTTTCCCTGAAAATAAGACCTTGCCGGACAATCAGCTCTAATGTGTCTTTTGGAGCAAACATTAATATAAGACCCGGTCTTATTTTACTATAATATAAGACTGGGTCTTATATAATATAATATAACGTATGTTATTTTACTATAATGTAAGACTGGGTCTTATATAATATAATATAATGTATGACTGGGTCTTATATTAATATTTGCTCCAAAAGACACATTAGAGCTGATTGTCCGGCTAGGTCTTATTTTCAGGGAAACATGGTAGGCATAAAGAACCTGCACATTCCAGAGCAGGGATTCTGACCTTTCCTGTGTCAGCATCCAGGGAAGTGCTGGACCCCTATTCAGAATAATGGTTTTAAATGCACAAAATAAAATACATGGGGTTACAGAGAAAACCAGTTATATGGCTATCAAAATAGTAAACATACTTATGATTATAGTAATATTGGTGCTACTTTATTAACACGTTAAAAAACCTCTAGCAGCAGGTCTAATTACTACTGTAATTTTTAAGTATAAATGGGGGCAAAAGGTCATTTTTAGGTATCTGTGACAAGTTTAGTGTGATACAAAAATGTCTCTGATTTTGATGGACAACAAAGTCATAGGCACTACTAATACCATTGTGGGGTTTGATGCATTTTTGAACAGAAAGAAATGCCAAATTTCATTTAGAGATCAGCAAATATAAAAAATAAATCTCTTTTCTGTCCAAGGTAAAAATCTCTTTCTTAAGGGAAGCCACAAAGAGGCCCTAAGTACATCCAGGCGTATTAAGAGATGCCCAAATTGGCCCTTCCTTTTTTCCTTCCTTCCTTTCTTCCTGCCATCCTGCTTTCCTTAACCCATACAAACAGACAGTGGGGATCTCAGCAGGGTTGTGACTTCTTTGAGTCAAGGGAGGAATGCTCCAGGAAAGTAGCCTAGAGACTGAGGGTGCTTGCAAAGGGAGCTGGGCATCTCATTTCCTGGTTGGACTCCCATGAACAACAGGAATTTCAGACCTATTCTAAAAGGGCCAGGAGAGAATTGGAGGCAAGGAGGTGGAAAAGGGTGCAGTCAACTATCCCACCACTAAGAGGGGCAGGGCAGGGAATCTCCCTGGGGTAGAGAGGATCACATAGGCTTGAGACCCCAGGCAAGAATAACCCAGGAGCCAGTATCTGGGGAGGATCCTGCCAAGGGGTAAGTAGGAAGGTCAAGCAGGGGTGATTCTTCAACGTTCGCAGAAGAACGTGTATTGAGAAGAAGCCCCCACATACCACTCTGCCCACACACACCAAAACATACTTAAAAAAAACCTCACCAATGAGCCTGTTTGAGAGTTAGCATTTGGAGCTCACCACACAGAGGGTGATGGGGACAAACCAGTGTGAACTGAGAAAGGACTCCAGAAGTTCTGTGAGTAAAATTAAATGTTTCCTTTGCTCCTGTCTGAGCACAGCACTCCTGAAAATTCCAGGGAGTACACTTCATATTGTCTTCTGTGTGAAGACTGTCCTGGGCTGGGCCACAGTGTCAGTGGTATTCCCTGGAGTTGCCTAAGGAGAGAGGAGGGGAGAAAGAAGGGGAGGAAGGGGAGGGGCCCTCAGAGCAAACCAGCTCCCTCCTCACTTCAGACCCTTCAGGGAGAGTCAAACCTAAGCAGAGCAAAGGAAAGAGATGAGACTAGAATATTAAACTGAAACTTTATATCCAAAGTGCAGAAACCTATGGGATCCATCCAGGATGTCAATAGGGAGAAGAAAAGGAGACAGTCTAATTGGACAACAATAATCTAATTAATTGTTTGTGTCTCTTCATCTTCAAACTCACCAATACCTGAAGGGTGCCTTGCATTGTTTTTGCAATTAGGACCCCACCCAGATGCAGTTGTGGGCCCGAAGTGACAGGTAGATACTTTCCTCATCTTAGCTGGGAACATCAACACCTTCCTCTCAACAGATTGATCCCAGAGATGGAGACAAATTGTAGAACTTTTGGCTAACTGTCCCTTTCTTTTTGGTAATCCAACAGTGCCTCTGGTAAAGGTGCCAATTGGCTAGACCCTGCCCCAAAGGCAGCAAAACACTTTCATAATCAGAGACTTAAAAATAAACTGAAGAAATGAAGAAATTCACCTGGAGAGAAAACCCCAACTTCAGGAACCATGGATGTGTAAGAAGTATAGTGAATGCTCATGTGCACAAGTCACATGACCCCTGATGGAGCGTTCCACGGATGTTTCCAAAATCCCACCTCTAGCACTAACCCAGCATTTCTCCAAAGCCAGGAAAGGCTGCTTAGCTGTACAGGCATAAACAGAAGTGCAGGGAAGTTAGTTTGCCCAGGGGCAAACCTTCAACAGTGGGGCGGCCGCAGTCAGTGGATACATGCCCCAGTCCCCCTCACTCCAGTGGGATACCACAAAGGCACAATCCATGTCTACATTCCATGCCTGTTACCCAGTGGGTAACCAGAAAACAGAGCACCATTCTCAGCTCTCCCCATCCCCTCTCACTATCCCTCACTCCTGCTTCCTGGATGTCTTCCCAAATGAACCCAAGCCTTGATCTCAAGGCCAACCTTTGGAGAAATCCTAATTAAGACGGTAGTTCTCTCCATAGCTGAGTCAATCAGGCTTCATGAAAAGGTCCCCACACACCTGTATGGTTTCAGGGCAGAGAAAATGAAAGGCCTGGGAAGAAAGCTGCAGAGTGGGAGTGGAGAAGAATCATGGCAGGTGAGGAAAATCACTTGGAAATTATAAAATTAAGTAGCTTTAAAAAGAGCGGAAACCTGGTTGGGAAACCACTGGAAGGACACAAATTGAAAAATGTGCTCATGACAGTAGGGAATCTGTCAACTGACAAGAGGGCTTTGTGGAGAAAAGGAACCAGAGTAGGGGATCCGGGGACGGAGGGGCCCAATTAAGGGAGGCTGGGGAGAAGGAGTGAGTTATCATGCCCTATGTGGCCTTCGGAGGGGAGGGGGGTGTAAAAGAGCTGTTCCCAGCACAATAGATGGACCCAGAGAGAAGGTGGGTGTTATGCAGGTCTCAGCTCCCACTCCCCACACAAGGACACAGGATATGGTGAAGCCAAAAAGGAACACCAACGGAACCATGGATAGGGGAGTCATACCACAGTATTCTCTGTGGCAGCTGGTTGAGATACAAAAGCAAACATCCGCCACTACCCCAATAAGGGGTCTCCCTGCACCCTAGTCTTGCTGGAGGCCGGGCGAGACAAAGGAAGTAGGATCAACACGATCAGCAATCCACAATCCACTTGCCAACTGCATTTGCTAGCTGCAATCCGATGTCCGCTTCTCTGCCAACCAACCAACCTCCTAGCATAGCCACAGCAGTTATATCCATGGCCAATGGCTAACTGGTTACAGCGGACAGCCAACCAGCCACCCGAGCCAGCACCTTTCCATGTGAGTCCGAGAGCCTGGAAACTGCTCTCTGGGACTCTGTCCCCACACTACCCATCCCATCCCCTTTTCCCCAGAGAACCTTGCAGAATCAGTGTTCCACAGACTGCACAGTTAGGAAATGCTAAATGTGCTCTGTTAGGGGAAGCACCCACACGTGCAGGGAGCAATTGTAAGCACAGCTTTTTGAAAGGTCCTTTCCTGTCCTTTATGTCCTTTGAGACTTGGCATCTTGTCCTTGCTCCTTCAGGGTCTCCTGACATTGGGGATGGAGCATATAGACACACAGAGACTCTGGCCCACTGTGGGGCTAAGCTAGCAAGCGTGGATTGCAGTTAGCAAGGGGTTGTGGGTTGGTTGGCAGAGAAGCAGAGAGGAGATTGCCGATCGTGCAGTTCCTGTCTCCAAACCAGGCACCAGCGAGAATATAGTGATATGACTCCCCTAACTATGGCTCCGTGGGTGTTCCTTTTTGGCCTCACCATGTCCTGCGTTCTAATGTGGGGAGCAGGAGCAGAGACTCCGCATGTAGGTATTCTGTGGGAGGTCGCTCTTGGAGATTCATTCATTATGCAAGCTCCTCTAGTCTGTCCTAGGCATGGTGCTGGGTGCCAGGATTGTAGCAGTGGATGGTACAGATAACGTTCCTGTCCCAGGAACATGATAGTCTTCTGGGGAATACAAGCATTACATTGTACCACCTAACACCCAGTACATGGCGGGCACTAGTCTAGATGCCTTCCATCTACCTTATTGAATCCTCACAACAACCTATGAGGCAGGACCGACATGAACCTTATTTTAGAGATGAGGAAACAGGGACAGAAAGTTAGGTAAATGGGCCCAGGTGACAACACTGGTAAGGCATAGAGCCGTGACCCAAGCCCAGACAACTCAGTTCCCAGGTATGCCCTGAGTCACTATACTTCAGTGCCTCTTGTGCTAAAGGATCTGAGAGTTCCTGCAGGCAGCATCAGCTACATCATATGCGGGACACAATGCAAAGCAAGAATGCATGGCCCTGGCTGGTGGTGGGTAATTTGATCCCCTTTTCCCATGGGCGCTCCAACACACAGCAGATGGGTAATCCCCAAAGGACTTCAAACTCTTCAGTACCTGGGTCAGAGGTGGGTGAAAGGCCCCCACCGTGTTGCCTGCCAAACACGTCGGGATGCCGCTGGCCCAGAATTAGGATAGCTGCTGTCTTGTCCTGCCCTGAGACACTGTGGAATGGGCACTGGAACCCAGCCCTGCCATCACCTGCATCCAGGCCCCTGTGGAGTGCAGAAGGCGATAGCAGAATGCTGCCCACCCCCAAGTTAATCAGTCCTGCTCTGAGCTCCATGGTCTGGGTGCTGTTGATATGGTCTCTGGGCAGAGGAGGGAAGGGGGAGCTGGTGGGGCCTAGGCAGCAGGGGATGGGCACAGAAGCTGAGGACCCACCCTAGGGAGGGGGTGAAGGGGGACTGCTGTGAGTTGAGATTCCAGAGCCCCAGCACCTACTCTAGTGTTCCATCAAACTTCATTCACTAAATAATTTTAAAGATAAAATTATTAAGAATGTCAAGACAGTAACTGCAGAGCATAACACTCCAACTGCATGTCCCTTCTGAGCACAGAGCCCTGGGGGCTACATGCCTATGAAGCAGGCCCTGCCTGCAGCCAAGGAAGCCTGGAAATGACCGAACTTTGCTTAACGCTTTCCCATGCTCACTTCAGCACAGAACCCCTTTGGGGATTAACAGCCCCTGGTGCCAGTGTCCCATGGACCACTCTTTTGTAAATGCTACATCAACTCATTTACACCTAGTAACCCTGTGAGTCAGAGAGGACCAGAGTTATCACCACTTTTCTCAGAGGGTGAAACTGAGGCACAGAAAGGAAAGTGTTTTGCTTGGGCTATGATGGCAGGAAGAGGCAGGGCCAGCTCCCAAACTCAACATCTAGCCTCCAGGTCCAGTGCTCTTCCCCCTGTACTGTTTCAACCTTCCCAGCCTTCCAAGGTGTTTTGTGTCACTCTGGAGAGGCCCGTAAGGCTAGCAGGCTGCCACCCTGAAGCCAGTATTTAGTAGGAAATCTCCAGATGTGCCAGGAAATTATAGACCAGCAAATTAGTTTAGTCATTTCACTAGTTTAAGATTTCTGCAAGCTCTGAAAAAAACTATTTCAGGCACAAGTTGTTGGAAGGGGTGTTTTTTATCCCTCAAGGATGGCCTGTTACCCTGAACATCCAAAGACCTTCTGGGGGAAGAGGATTCCCATCAGACTAAGAAAAAAATGAAGGATACTTAAGAATATACTGCTGCCCTCGCAAGTGTGGAAACCACACCCAGTGACCCCTGACTCCTGGTATAGTCCCCTCCCACCCTGAGGAGGGCTGACCTGTATTATCAGTAGAACATTGCAGGAGTGATGTTTGTGACTTCCAAGATTAGGTGACAAAAGAGATGGTAGTTTTCATCTTCCTCTCTCTTGGCTCACTCACTGTGGGGGAAGCCAGCTGCCATATCACGAGGACACTCAAGTAGCTCTGTGGAGAGGCTCATGTGTCCAGGACCTGAAGTCTTCTTCCAACAGTCATATGAGGGGCCATATTGAAAGTGGATCCCCAGCCCCAGTCAAGCTTTCAGACAACAGCAGCCCTGATCCATGTCTTGACTTCACCTCACGAGAGACCTTGAACTAGAGCCACCCAGCAAAGCTGTTTCTGAACCATGAGCCATAGAAGCCAAGAGATAATTAACCTCAGATTGTTTTAAGCCGCTAAGCTTTGGGCTCATTTATTATACATCAATAGATAACTAATAATACACTGTTTAAAAAAGATAATAGGAAATGAGCTGCTATGAATTAGGAGGGGGCTGGCCTTTTTAAAAATTTATTATTTCTTTCAGGTACAATTGATTTTCAGTATTATTTTATACTAGTTTCAGGTGTATAGCTCAGTGGTTAGACATTTATATAACTTACAAAGTGATCCCCCTGATTAGTCTAGTACCCACCTGGCACTATACATAGTTGTTGCAATATTATTGACTACATTCCATATGCTTTACTTTATATCCTGTGACCATTTTGTAACTACCAATTTGTACTTGTCTCTATATCTATGAGTCTATTTCTGTTTTGTTTGTTTGTTTGTTCTGATCTTTACATTCCACACATAGTGAGATCACATGGTATCTGTCTTTCTCAGTCTGACTTATTTCACTTAGCATAATACCCTCTACGTCCATCCATGTTGTCACAAATGGTAGATTTCATTCTTTTTAATGGCCAAGTGATATTCCCTTACATATATGTTGCACCTCTTCTTTATCCAATAGTCTATTGTTGGGCACTTGTGTTGTTTCTATATCTTGGCTAATGTAAATAGTGCTGCAGTGAACATAGATGTGTATATATCTCTTCAAATTAGTGTTTTGGATTTCTTCAGGTAAATACCCAGAGTGGAATTGCTGAGTCATAGGTAGTTCTATTTTTAATTTTTTGAGGACCCTCCATACTGTTTTCCATAGTGGCTGCACGAATTTGCAATCCCACCAGAAGTGTATGAGGTTTCCCTTTTCTCCACATCCTTGCCAACTTGTTTGTTGATTTATTGATGATACCCATTTTGACAGGAGTGATGTGGTATCTCACTGTGGTTTTATTTTGCATTTCTCTGATGATTAGTGAGATTCAGCAAGTTTTCACATGTCTATGGCCCATCTGTATGTCCTGTTTGGACAAATGTCTGTTCAGTTCCTCTGCCCATGTTTAAATTGGATTGTTTGTTTTTTTGGTGTTGAGTTGTATGAGTTCTTTCAAATTTTGGATATTAACCCCTTATCTGATGTATCATTGGCGAATGTCTTCTCCAATTCAGTATGTTATCTTTTTGTTCTAGTTCTGTGAAAAATGCCATTGGTATTTTGATAGGGATTGCATTGAAGCTGTAGATTGCTTTGGGTAGTATGGACATCTTAACAAACAATGTTAATTCTTCCTATCCATGAGTTGGTATACACCAGGGTGCCTAAAAAATGTATACACATTTTAAGAGATGTTAACACTTTTGTCAACATTGTTCAATCAGTAGTTCACTGTAATCAGAAGCGTCTGGATGCTTATGGTAACCACTTTGAGCAACTCTTATAATTGCAGAAGTCAAACGTGACTTGTATTCATCTTTTGTTACCAGTATATGTTAATACAGTTTTATCTTTTCTTAAAATGTGTGTACATTTTTGGCACCCTGTGTACTTCCATTTATTTGTATTGTCTTCAGTTTCTTTCTTTAGTGTCTTATAGTTTTCTGAGTACAGGTCTTTACCTCCATGGTTAAATTTATTCCTAGGCTATTTTTTTAAATGTAATTATAAATGGGACTGTTTTTTCTCATTTCTCTTTCTGACAGCTCACTATTAATGTATAAAAATGTAACTGCTTTCTGAACATTAATTTTGTAGCCTGCTACTTTACTGAATTCATTTATCAATTCTAAAAGTCTATTTATGGAATATTTCAGGTTTTCTATACATAGTATCATGTTATCGACAAATAATGACAGTTTTACTTCTTCCTTCCTTTCCAATTTGGATGTCTTGTTTCTTTTTCTTGTCTGAGTGCTGTGGCTAGGACTTCCAATACTATGTTGAACAGAAGTGGTGGACATGGGCATTCTTGTCTTGTTTTTAAATTAAAATATTGGGGTGACAATGGTCAACAAAACTACATAACTTTAAAGTGACAATTCTATAATACATCATCTATATATTGCATTATGTGTTCACCACCCAGAGTCAGTTTTCCTTCCATCACCATTTATTTGACCTTCTTTACCCTCTTCTACTACCTCCCTTTCCCCTTTCCCTCTGGTAACCACTAAGCTATTATCCGTGTCTATGAGTTTATGTTTCTTTATTTGTTTGTCTTGTTCCTTTGTTGCCTTCAGTTTTATATCCCACATATGAGTGAAGTCATATGGTTCTCAACTTTTTCTGTCTGACTTATTTTGCTTAGCTTAATAATCTCAAGATCCATCCATGTTGTTGCAAATGGCACTATTTCATCTTTTTTATGGCAGAGTAATTTTCCATTGTGTATATATACCACATCTTCTTTATCTAGTCATCTATCGAAGGACCCTTGATTGTTTCTGTGCCTTGGCCACCGTAAATTATGCTGCAATGAACATGTTTTCAGATTTTCAGGGATGATACCTAGAGGAGGTATCTGGGTCATATGGTAATTCTATTCTTAATTTTTTAAGGAAACTCCAAGTGGTTTCCATAGTGGCTGTACCAATTTACATTTCCACCAGTAGTGTATGAGGGTTCCTTTTTCTCCACAGCCTCTCCACTCGTTATTATTTGTCTTGTTGATAATAGCCTTCTAACTGGTGTGAGGTGATATCTCGCTGTGGTTTTGATTTTCATTTCCCTAATAGTGAGTGAAGTTGAACATTTTTTTCATATGTCTGTTGGCTGTTTGTATGTCTTGTTGGAAGAAGTCTCTGTTCATATCTTCTGCCCATTTTTTAATCGGATTGTTTGTCTTTTTGTTGTTGAGTTGTATGATTTCCTTATATATTTTGGATATTAATCCCTGATCAGAGGTATTATTTGCAAATATCTACTCCCATTCTCTTGGTTGCCTCCGTTTCTTGGTTGATGGTTTCTTTTGGTGTACAGAAGCTCTTTAGTAACATCTATTTTTCTTTTTACTTTTACTTCCCTTGCCTTTGGGGTCAAATTCATAAAATCCTCTTTGAACCCAAGGTCCATAAGTTTAGTACTTATGTTTTCTTCTATGCAGCTTATTGTTTCAGATCTTACGTTTAGGTCTTTGATCCATTTTGAGTTAATTTTGGTACATGGTGACAGACAGCAGTCTAGTTTCATTCTTTTGCACATGGCTTTCCAATTCTCCTGGCACCATTTTATTGAAGAGGTTGTCTTTTCTCCATTGTATGTTTTTGGTTCCTTTGTTGAAAATTATCTGTCCACATTTATGTGGGTTTATTTCTGGGGTTTCAATTCTATTCCATTGGTCTGTGCATCTGTTTTTCTGCCAGTACCATACTGTTTTGATTATTGTTGTCCTGTATTACAAGATAAAGTCAGGGAATGTGATACCTCCAGTATTGTTCTTTTTTCTTAGGATTGCTTAGGTCGTTCGGGGTCTTTTGTGGTTCCATACAAAGACAATGATTTTTTGTTCTATTTCTTTAAAAAACGCCATTGGGATTTTGATGGGGATTGCATTAAATCTATATATTATTTAAGGTAATATGGCATTTTAACTATGTTGATTTTTCCAATCCATGAGCATGAATGTCTTTCCATTTCTTTGTGTCTTCTTCACTTTCTCTTAAAAATGTCTTACAGTTTTCAGTGCATATAGGTCTTTCACATCCTTGGTTAAGTTTATTCCTAGGTATTTTATTCTTTTGTTTCAATTGCAAAGGAATTGTATCTTTTGTTTCTTTTTATGGGTTTTCATTGTTAGTATACAGGAATGCAATGGACTTTTGTACATTGATGTTGTCCTGTAACTTTACTGTATTAGTTTATTATTTCTAATATCTCATTGGTGGAGTCTTTATGGTTTTTTATATAAAGAATCATGTCATCTGCAAAAAGTGACAGTTTAACTTCTTCATTCCTAACTCGGATGCCTTTTATTTCTTTCTCTTGCCTGATTTTTCTGCCTAGGATTTCCAATACTATGTTGAAAAGCAGTGGTGATAGGGGACAGCCCTGTCGTGTTCTTGAAGGTAGAGCAAAGGGCTTCAGTTTTTCACCATTAATTATGACATTAGCTGAGGGTTTGTCATATATGGCCTTTATTATGTTAAGGTATTTTCCTTCTATAAACATTTTATTAAGTCTTTTACTCATAAATGGATGCTGTATCTTGTCAAATATTTTTTCTGCACCTATTGATATAAACATATGATTTTTGTCCTTTATTTTGTTTATGTGATGTATCACATTGATGGATTTGCATATGTTGAACCATCCTTGTGCCCCTGAGATGAACCCCACTTGACAGTGTTGTATAATTTTTTTAAATACATGGTGGTATTCAATTTGCTGGAATTTTGTTTAGGATTTTTGTCTCTGTATTCATCAGAAATATTGGTCTGTAATTTTCTTTTTTGTGTATTATCCTTACTAGGTTTTGTATCAGGGTAATATTGGCCTCATAAGATGGGTTAGGAAGTGTTGCCTCTTCTTTAATTTTTTGGAAGACTTTGAGGAGGACCAGTGTTAGATCCTCTTTGAATGTTTGGTAGAATTCACTAGTAAAGCCATCTGGTCCCGGTCTTTGCTTTTAGGAAGGTTCTGGATGACTGACTCAATTTGCCTATTGTTGATCTGTCTTTTTCTAGTTCTTTAAGGTGTAATGTTAGGTTGTTTAGCTGGGATTTTTCTTATTTATTGAGATAAGCCTGTAATGATATAACTTTCCCTCTTTTTACTGCTTTCGCTGCATCCAAATAATTTTGATAGGATGTATTTTTATTCTCATTGTTTCTATGTGTCTTTTTATCTTGCCTCTTATTTATTCTTTGACCCAGTCATTCTTTAAAAGTATGCTATTTAATCTCCACATATTTGTGGTTTTTCCTGCTTTCTTTTTGCAGTTGCTATCCAATTTCAGAGTCTTGTGATCAGAGAATATGGTTGATGTGATTTCAATCTTCTTAAATTTGCTGAGGCTGGTTTTATGTCCCAATATATGGTCTGTCCTTCAGAATGTTCTGTGTACACTAGAAAAGAATGTATAGTCTGATGTTTTAAGATAAAGTATTCTATTAATGTCACTTATGTCCATTTGGTCTAATGTGTCATTTAGAGCTGATATTTTCTTATTTATTTTCTCTTTGGACGATCTATCCATAGCTGACAATGATGTATTTAGGTCCCTACTATAATTGTGTTTTGGTCTATTTCTCCCTGTAGTTCTGTTAGTAGTTGTTTTGTATATTTTTCGTGCTTCCTAATTGGTGGCATATATATTGATGAACGTTATGTCTTCTTGTTGTATTGTCCCCTTTATCATTACGAAATGTCCATCTTTGTTTCTTGTTACCTTTTTTATCCTGAAGTCTGTTTTATCTGATATAAGTATAGTTACACCTGATTTTCTCTGAATACCATTTGTTTGGAGTATCAATTTCCACCCTTTCACTTTGAGTCTATATTTGTCTTTGTTACTGAAATGTGTCTCTTGGAGGCAGCATATGGTTGTTGTTGTTGGTTTTTTTTTTTATTATTATTCAATCTGCTACTCTGCCTTTTCATTGGTGAGTTCAGTCCATTTACATTAGGGTGATTATTGATATATGAACATCAGACTATACAGTCTATCTTTTGTTTTCCGTTGTCTCGGTGTATCGATTGTTTCTTTGCCTTTTTGTTGCTGTCTGTTATTTAAGCGTGGTGGTATCTATGATTTTTCCCTCTGTTTCTTCTTTTTTTACGTTATATTTCTCAGTTCTGCATTCCCTTTTTTTTTTCTTTTGAGTGATTATCATTAAGTTTATGTAAAAGAAAGTTTCATATATACAGTAGTCCTTTATCTTCAGCATGCTTCTTATCTCCATTCCCCTTGGCAGGTTCAGACCTTTACTCTCTCTTTTATATTTTTGTTTTTACAAGTTATCCCTACTTATGCTGTGAGTTGATTTCTGAGTTGCAGTAGCAAGTTTTCTTGTTCCTTTAAAAAAAAATTTTTTTTTTCTTCTTTACCCTTTATGTTATGTTTATGTGTGTAGTGTCCTATTTTGTGTAAGGGTTGCCATTTCCTGCTTCTGTATGTCTGTTCATAATAATGCTCATTGTTTTGTGTTCTTTTGATTTTTTTGTTTCAGGTTGAATAACCTCCTTCAGTATTTCTTGTAATGCAGGTTGTGTGTTAGAAAATTCCCTCAGCTTCTGTATGTCTGGAAAGGTCTTTATTCCTCCTTCATATCTAAAGGATATCTTTGCTGGATATTATTCTTGGCTCATAATTTCTGTCTTTCAATAGTTTGGATATTTGAGTCCACTCCTTTCTGACTTGTAGAGTTTCTGCTGAAAAATCTAATGATAACCTAATAGGTTTTCCTTTGTAGGTTACCGTCTTCTTTTCCCTGGCTGCCTTGAGGATTCTTTCTATGTAGTTAATTTTTGCCAGCTTCAATACAATGTGCCTTGGAGAAGGCCTGTTGGGATTGAGGTAATTTGGTGTTCAATTTGCTTCTTGGATTCAAGGATCCAGTTCTTTCCACAAGTTTGGAAAGTTCTGGTCACTATTGTTTGAATATATTCTCTGTTCCCTTCTCCCTTTCTTCTTCTGGTATACTTATTATTCTTATGTTGCTCTTTCTGATGGAATCAGAAAGTTATTGTAGAATTCTTTCATTTCTTTTTACTCTCAAGTCTTTCCCTTCTTTCATCTGTGTCATTTTCAGATTTTTATCTTCAATATCACTAATTCTTTCCTACATCTGGTCAATTCTATTACCTAAGCTGGCTATTTCGTTCTTCATTTCTTTAATGAGTTCTTCATCTCCAGAATTTCTATTTGGTTCTCTTTTAAAATTTCAATCTCTTTGGTAAAATGTTCATTTTGTTCTTTGATTGTGTTTCTGAGTTCATTAAACTGCCTATGTGAGTTTTCTTGCATTTCATCGAGTTTTTTCAGAAGTGCAATCTTGAATTCTCTATCATTTAAGTCACATATTTCCATGTCTTTAAGTTCACTTTCCGGAGAAATTCATTTTCTTTCTGCACTTCCTTATTGCCTTGGTTATTCACGGCAATTAATGAATTGTTATTTCTCTTCCTGGGTATCTACAAGAGTGGGTTCTGTAGCAGGTTGATATAAAGAGGTCTTTCTTTTGCTTTCCAGTAGGTGTTGCTGAAATGTTCTATTTTTCTCTCCCACTGCAGCCTTTTATTTTCTCTCACACTGTAGCATTATATTTTCTCTTGCACCATTCCAGTTTCTCAGGTGATGGGTTCCCTGGAAGGTGGGCTTCTCCACTGTGAGCAGGTCACATGGGTCTCAGAGCACTGTCTCCTGTGAGAATGTGGAGTTCTGAGCTTCTGAGATCCCAATGCTGCCTCTCCAGCCCATTACAGAACCTTCATATCTCAGCTGCTCTTTTTGTCCTTGCAGGGATCCACCCAGAAAGGAGAAGGTGGGGTGGGCTGTGAGAGGTGGCAGGTGCATTTGTGGCTTTGAGCAATGGTGACTACCAGCTCACAGTTGTCTTGCCCCTACTCGTCCTTTCCTTTTGCAGGAATTAGTTGCACTGAGAATCTGTGGCTGCGGGGCTGCAGTTCTAAGGGCTGTAGATATTCTGTTGTTCAATCCAAGAGTGTTACCATTTCTTCTGGAGACTTCTTCTAACACTGGGAGGGTGGGGATGGGGCAAGCTTTGGGAGAGTGGGGGAAGGCAGCCAGGCTCTGTGTCTTTGTTTTCTATTTTCTGCCTGGAAGTGAGGGCTTAAATCACAATTCTTACCTGATATCTCTGCTCTGAATGCTTTGTTCAGCCATTTTATATGCTGATCCCACAGGCATGACTGTGGGCCACACGGGGTGTGCCTGCAGCCTGAATTCTTCCCTCTCTTGCAACTGCAGTGAGCTTTGGACTGCAGTGAGCTCCAGTCTGTGTCCTGCAGCCCTGAGGCCCATGACTCTGCACTTCCTCCTTCCCTCCTCCCCCACTCACCCAATTTGCCCATCTTTAGGTGATTCAATGTGTGGGTCTCAGACATATTTGTGTATTGAGCAGGGACTCCTTTGTTGAATTATAGCTATTCAATCTGTTGTAACTTCCAGGGGAGATTTCAAGAAGCACTCCTTACACTGCCATTTCTGTGACGTCACCTCGGGCATTCTTGTCTTATTCCTGATCTTAAGGAGAATGCTTTTAGCTTTTCCCCATTGAGTACAATGTTAGCTGTGGGTTTGTCATATATGGCCTTTATTATGTTGAGATATGTTCCCTCTATTCCCACTTTGCTGAGAGTTTTTTTTCATAAATGGATGCTGGATTTTGTCAAATGTTTTTTTTTTTTTTGGTTTTTTTTTGCATCTACTGATGCAATCATATTATTTTTATCTTTCATTTTATTTATGTGGTGTATCACGTTCATTGATTTGCAGATATTGAAACAACCTTGCATCCCAGGAATATATCCCACTTGACCATGGTGTATGATCCTTTTAATGTCTTGCTGAATTTGGTTTGCTAATATTTTGTTGAGGATTTTTACATCTATGTCCATCAGGGATATCGGCATATAATTTTCTTTTTTTGTAATGTTTGCCTGGTTTTGGAATCAGGGTAATGGTGGCCTCATAAAATAAGTTTGGGAGATTTCCCTCCTCTTGAATTTTTTGGAATAGTTTGAGAAGGATCACTGTTAATTCTTCTTTGAATGTGTGGTAAAATTCTCCCATGAAGCCATTTGTTCCAGGACTTTCATTTATTGGTAGATTTTTTACTACTGATTTGATTTCATTAGTAGTAACAGGTTGATTCATATTTTCTGTTTCTTCTTGATTCAATCTTAGAAGATTGTATGTTTCTATGAATTTATCCGTTTCTTCCAGATTGTCCAATTTGATGACATATAATTGTCCATAATATTTTATTATCCTTTGTATTTCTGTAGTGTCAGTGTCACTTGTCCTCTTTCATTTCTGATTTTGTTTACTTAGGTCCTCTTTTTTTCATGATGAGTCTGGTTAAAGGATTATCAATTTTGTTTATCTTTTCAAAGAACCCAGCTCTTGATTTCATGGACCTTTCATATTTTTTGTTTTTTAGACTCTATTTCATTTACTTCCACTCTTCTCTTTATTATTTCTTCCTTCTACTCACTTTGGACTTTATTTGCTGTTCTTTTCCTAATTTCTTTAAGTGTAAGGTTAGGTTGTTTATTTGAGATTTTTCTTGTTTCTTGAAGTATGCCTCAAGAAATTCATAATTGCTATGAATTTCCTTCTGAGGACTGCTTTCACTGTGTCCCATAGGTTTTGGGTCATTGTGTTTTCATTTTTATTTTTCTCAAGGTATTCTTTGATTTCTTCTTGATCTCATTGTTGACCCATTCATTATTTAGTAACATGATATTTAGTCCTCATGTGTTTTTCAGTTGTTGTTTTTTTGTAATTGATTTCCAATTTCATACCTTTGTGGTCAAAGAAAACACTTGATATGATTTCAGTCTTCTTAATTTATTGAGGCTTTTGTAGCCTAACATATGATCTGTCTTGGAAAATGTTCCATGTGCACTTGAAAAGAATGTATATTCTGCAGCTTTAAGGTGAAATGCTCTAAAAATATCAATTAAATCCATTTGGTCTAGTGTGTCATTTAAGGCCACTGTTTTCCTGTTGATTTTCTGTCTGGTAGATCTGTGTATTGGTGTCAATGGGGTGTTAAAGTTCCCCTACCATTACTGTCGATCTCTACCTTTATGTCAGTCAATATTTATATATTTAGATGCTCCTATACTGGGTGAATAAATGTTTACAAGGTTTATATCCTGTTGTTGGATTGATCTCTTTATCATTATGTATTGTCCTTCTTTGTCTCATACTATAGCCTTTATTTTAAAGCCTATTTTATCTGATAGAAGTATTGCTACCCCAGCTTTTTGTTCATTTCCATTTGCATGAAGTGTCTTTTTCCATCCCTTTACTTTGAGTCTGTGTTTTTCTTTTGATCTGAAGTGAGTCTCTTGTAGACAGAGTATGTAAGGGCTTTGTTTTCTTATCCATTCACTTACCCTATGACTTTTGATTGTAGGATTTAGTCCATTTAAATTTAAAATGATTACGGCTGGTTATTACCATTTTATTACTCATCTTTATGTTCTTTTCCCTCCTTCTCTTCTTCTTAAAGAAGTGCCTTTAACATATCTTATAATATTGGTGTGGTGGTTATGAATGCCTTTAGCTTTTTCTTGTCTGGGGAGCTCTTTTTCTGTCCTTTGATTTTAAATGATAGCTTTGGTGGGTAGAATAGATTTGGTTGAAGGTCCTTGCTTTGTATCACTTTAAATATTTCATGCCAATCCCTTCTGGCTTGCAAATGTTCTTTTGAGAAAGCACCTGACGATCTTATGGGAGCTCCCTTGTAAGTAACTAGCTGCCTTTCTCTTGCTGCTTTTTGGATTCTGATTTTATCTTTAAACTTTGCTATTTTAATTATAATGTGTCTTGGTGTGGGCCTGTTTGGAATCATCTTACTTGGGCCCCTCTGCACTTCCTTCCTTATATATCTATTTCCTTCTGCAGGTTAGGAATATTTTCAATCATTATTTCTTCAAATAGGTTCTCAATCCCTTGCTTGCTTTCTTCTCCTTCTGGTCCTCTTTGATGTGAATATTGCTACACTTAATATTGCCCCAGAGGTCTCCTAAACTCTCCTCATTTTTTAAAATCCTTTTTTCTTTTTGCTGTTCTGATTGGGTGTTTCAGGCTATCTTGTCTTCCAAATAGTTTATTTGATCTTCTGCTTCATCTAGTCTGCTGGTGATTCCTTCTAGTGCATTCTTCATTTCAGTTATTGTATTCTTCATTTCTGAATAGTTCTTTTTTTATGGTTTTTATGTCCTTTTTTATGCTTGCTATTTCTTTCCTGAAGCTCTCATTGAGTTCATCTATTCTTCCCCTAAGTTCATTGAACATCCTTATTACCATTGTTTTGAACTCTATGTCTGATAGATTGCTTACCCCCATTTTATTTAGTTCATTTTCTGGATTTTTCTCCTGTTCTTTAACTTGGGACACATTTTTTTGTTTCCTCATTTTGGCTTCTTCTCTGTGTTTGTTTCTATGTATTAGGTAGACCTGTTATGTCTCCCAGTCTTGGCCAGTTGGCCTTATTTAGTAGGTGCCCTCTGGGGCCCAATGGCACAGTCTCCCTCATCACCTGTTCTTATAGCTCATAATCTGAAACCAAAGGGACCCTCTCCTCCAGCCCCATATTGAATCCCACAGAGGGACTCTGATTGGCACTACTTGGGCCACTCCCTTAGACCAATCCTTGGGGACAGGGTAGTTGGGACACAGTGATTTCCAGTCCCACCAGAACCACATGTGATGGTAATTTTCTGACTGGGAAAGTGATAATAAGCAAACAAAAACTATACATTTATTATTATTATCCTAATTTTACAGATGAAGCAACAGGCTCAGAGAAGCTGCAAACCTGCTCAGAATCTCATGGCTGGAAAAAGCAAAGCCAAATTGGTCTGACTCTAGGTCTGTAGCTCTTATCCATACTCAGTGATACTCCTTCCACCTCCCTTGTCTCAAAGGATCCACTTACCCACATAGGATGTCTAAAGGCCCTGGGATCAATGGTGCATCTGACCTAATCTGCCCCTTCCCAGCCCACTCAGTTCACCCAAGGCTAAAAAGACTCACCCAGAGAACCCCTCAGCCAGACCCTGACTAAACCATTAGCCACAGGGGTCATACACACCTCTACCCATGGGGAAGCCCTTCAGTGGCATCCCCTTGCTTTTGGAGTGAAGACTGAAACACTTACCTTAAGTAAAGGCCCTGGACGTCTGGCCCCTCCCGACCTCTGGCTTTGTCTTTCTCGCTTTCTGTCCCAGCTACACTGTTCTTCCATCTGTGAAAGTGTCTTACTGTCTCACCCCAGACCTTGGCATATTCCATTCCCTCTGCTTGGTGTGCTCATCCCTCCTTTCTCCACCCAAGACAACTCATCCTTCAAATAAGCTCCCCTAGGAGCTCCACATGGCCACAGTCTGAGTCAGGTCCTCTGTTTGGACTCTTGCGGAAATTCAGAGCACTCAGTGAGGTTATGAGAACACATTTATAAGTGACTTATGGTGAAAATGTGTCTTTCCCACTAGACTGTTAAGCTCACCAGAGCAGGGGATCATGTCCATGTTTCCAGTCACTATTTCTAACACTAACTCAGGGCCTGGCCCAGAAGAGACCCTCAGAAAACATTACTAAGTAAATGAAAGGGAGAGAGAAAGGAAGGAAGGGAGAGAAGAAGGAAGGGAAAAAAGGGACTTTCCATGCCTCAAACTGAGGCTCAATGGATTAAATCACAAATTTATTTCAAAGATGTAATAGGATGAACATGAAGAAAATGAAACTATGACAAGCATTAGAGGATTTATTAGCTGAGCCTGGCTGCTTTTCAATATTGTTCTCTTCCTTCTCATTTCATTATAAACACAGGGTGAAAGTCCTTGAGATAGGAGTGAAGTAGAGGAAAAGGAAAAAGAAACAAGAAAGGAAGGAAAGAGAAAAAGGAAAGATGGTCATGTAAGAAAGGTAAACAAAGGGAGGGGGGAAGGGAGGAAAAGAGGATAAAGGGGGAGGAAGAGAGGAATGAAGAAGGGAGGAAGAGATGAGGGTATAAGAGGAAGAGGGAGGGAGATGGAGGAAGGGAGAGTAAGAGGGGAAAAAGGAGGCGGGGGAGGGGGAAGGTAGAGTGAGGAGGGAAGAAAAGAGGAGGAAGGAGGAAGAACAAACCTAAGCTTGATAATTCTAAATGGGAAGGGATAGGAAATAACACAGGGTGATTCGACAAGCCCAGCACTGAAACATGTGATCCCCACCATACCCAGGAGATGTCATACTATGTGTTCATGCCAATGACACGCCATCAGACTGGAAGCTGGACAGAAAGTATGATCCATGGGATTGAAGCCTTTAGGTAGGAGGCATGCTCCAAAGCAGAAAGAAGGAAACCAGGATGAGGTCTGACATGGGGCAGGCGGGGGAGGGGAGAGCGCGCTGGAAAGAATAGGAAATGTGTCACTCTATTCCCATGGAGTCCTCTCATCACCTCCAGAGGCTTCTGGACCTCTGTTTTCCTCCCTGGTTGCATTGACAGGATGAAGGAATATTTATTGCTAACACAGCAAAATGTGGTCCAGCATCCAGGAGTGTCCCTGGCATGATTAATTCATTTTGTGGACAAATGAACTAGAGTTTGCACTGCTGGAGTGGTTGTCTTACACATGGGGTGGTGGGGCTTAAGGGGGTATCTGGAATCTGGCACTGGCTGTCAGCAAGTCACTGGAGGCATGGACACCACACAATAATGGCATCCCTGCAAAGGCCCCACCTTCCAACTTGTGTTCTGGGAGCCTTGATTGTTAAAAGTACATGTGCATTGCCTCTGAGGGTAGGAGAGGGCCTCCAGTACAGCATGAGTGCATCTCGTGTAATGTTTCTGAGCAATGTCGGGTTAACAAAAAGGTAGGAATACAAGTGGAAGCAACGAAAAGAATGACTGCAAAAAGGAGGAGGAAATTCTTAAGGCAGAAGCAACTTGTCGGGTGAGATGTGCTGTGAAATGCCTGAGAGGAAACCAAGTAAACCTCCTCCACCAACCGCTTGCCCCACCCCTGGACTCCCAGGGCTCAGCAGTTTGCTTTTGGTAGAACCATTAATTCACAGTCCTTTCCGACGGGCAAAAATGGGGAGTTTATTGACTCATGTAACTGCAAAATCCAGGTATTACATGGCTTCAGGTATGGCTGGATCCAGGAGCTCAAGAATTGTCATCAGGACTGGTTTTCTCTCTGTCTTTGGATTTGCATTCCTCTGTGCTAGCAGGCTGTCTCCATGTGGCAGCCATCCTTGCCTAAGAGGACTTCCTTCCCAATGGTTTCTAAAACATCTCAGGCTGAAGTCTTATTGGCCAGGCTTGGGGCATATGCCACCCCTGGGACCAAGAATAAGAAGTGAGTCCCACCCAAATCAGGGTATCAGGGTGCTATTAGTCCAATGATAATGAATGGCTATTGTGCAGACAAAAACAACAGATACATCCCCAGAAAGCTGTGTTGATAGCTGCAAGATAACAGCACTCTTCCCTCAGGAATTCAAATAAAAATGCTGGTTGCTAGGGAGGGATGCTGAGGACAGCCCACACATTGATTATTTTCTGACACAGAGAGTGCTTGGTGGGAAAAATCCTTCCCTGGCTTGCCTTCTATGGCAGTTCACTTTGGCAAACACATCCTGGTGTCTGCAGAATTATAAGACCTAGAAAGTAGCATATAAAGACTTTATTAGAATGCTACTTATTCATTCACACATACATACATACATACATACATACATACATACATACATACATCACTCTCACCTCTTCTTTATCCCTCAACTATCTACCATCTGGCTTCTTCCTATATCTCTTAGGGGAACTGTGCTTGTGAAAGTTGCCAATGAGTTTTCTTTTGTGCAATCCTGTGGACAATGTCGCTTCTTTCCTTCCTGACTTCTCAGATGATTTGGAATGTTGACAGCCTCCCTCTTGAAACCTGTCCAAGATTCCCCACCCATGTTCCCATCTCTATATTGGCATCCAGTCCAGATTCACAGCCCAGACCACTCTGCTGAGTTTCAGTTTTGTGAATCTAAGTGCCTCCTGGAAGCTCCATTTGGGTGTCTGCATGGCATCCTGGATTCAAGGTGTCAAAACACCAAACTCCTCACTGCGCCCCCCCCCCCCAGTCTACTACTTCCTCAGGGTTTGCTGTCTTGGGCCTGGTACCACCACCCACCCCCTTGCCTAAACCAGAGACCAAGAATTGGCCCAGCCCCTCTCTCAACCCCACATCCATTCAATCAGTTGGTCCTCCTTGAAAATATCCACCTACTTCTCACCATCCCTACTGCCTTCTACTGTGGCTCTGGTCTCCATCATCTCACATCAGGATTTTGGTCAACAATGTTCCAACTAGCCTCCCATGTCACTCCTTGTCCCACTCCAATCCATCATCCACCCTGAAGTCAGACAAGTCCTTCTAAACACAAATCTGATTGAGTTGCTTCTTTAGTGGCTTTCCACCGCTCTTAGGAATAAGTCAAACTCCTTGAGGTGGCATTGAAGCCCTGCTTGCCCCATTCAGACTCACTTACTTTCTGTCATTCTTCTCTCAAACTCTGCATGCCTGCCACACTGAATTGCTTGCCTCCATCTTTGCATAGGCTGTTCCTTCTGCCTGGAGTGCCCTTCCTCCTGCCTCTTCACTTAGCTTCACTTAGCTTCCTCTTGCCCATCCTCCAGGGCTCCTCTTATATCTATCACTCCCTCCAAAACAATTTCTCTGACCACCGAAGGACTAAGCTAAGTACCTCTTCCATGTACCCCTAGAGGTGAGTGAGTGTATCAATCAATCAGTCAACTCTCCAGGAAAGATGATGATGGTGTTCAAGTTCTTGATGAAAAGGAAAGGTTACAGGAGGAGAAGGGAAATTTATGAATATATTTTTAGTCAATAAAGACTTTCTTTTTGACACTTACTTTCCAAACAAAAATATGTTAAGTTCTTACCCTGAGTCAGCTATAGCTGTGCAGTACACTGAAATATACCAGTAAACAAGACAGACACATACTGTGCCCTTTAGGAAATTATAATCTAGTAGAAAAGATAGATACTAAATAAACAATTCAGCAAAATTTAATGTGCACTAGCCCTAACCCTCTTGTAGCAGAGCGCATCTTCCAAAGATGGCTGTACTGATGTAACTCTACACTACTCACAATGTGACTGACACTACTCCATTGTGTAGTGGACCCCACTACTCCATTGAGATGTGAGGTCTACATTTCCTTGAAATCAGGTGGACTTTGTAACTGCTTTGACCAATGGAATGCTGTAGTAGTGACACTGACTGACTTTCGGGTCCATAAAAGGCAACACAGTTTCCACAAAACTCTTAATCTCTCTCTCTCTCTCCATTTCCCTCTCTCAACTCTCCCCTTTGAAACCTAACTCATTATGTTGTAAGGAAGCCTAGACCACACAGAAAGACCACACATGGATGTTCTAGCCAACAACTTCAACTATGGTCAACAGATAGACAGCATCAATCTCTACCAATATGAATAAACGAGGCTACAGATGAACCCAGCTCCAAGCCTTTGGCTCTTCCAGCTCAGTCTGCAGACACTGTGGAGTAGAAAGAAGCCATCCTCATTGTGCTCCATCAGATTCCCAATCCACAGACTCCATGAACATAACAACTGGTTGTTATGCCACTAGGTTTTGGAGCAATTTGTTCTGCAGCCGCAGCAACTATATTACCTCCCTAGTCTTCCTTGCAGAAAAGAACACTGGACTTGAAATTAAGAGAGTTAAATATATTGCTATCTCTGTCTTTTGGTACTCACTGACTGTGTCAAGTTGGGCATGTCATTACCCATTCCTGAGTTCTTAGTCTTCCAGGACTTTCGGGTCCATAAAAGGCAACACAGTTTCCTTTTATAAAATAAGTGGATGGGGCTAGATGACTTCTAAGACCCTAGGAAGCTTGAAAATTCTACCAACAGAGACTTATTTATGGGATCATCCAATCAAAACCATGTCAATTGATGTGGCAAGAGGTAAACTTTTTAATTGAGATTCTTAATTTTTTTAAAAAAAATCATTCTAAGAGATGAACTCAACTAAAACCATGAGAAAAACAGAAGAATTCCTTTAATGCATACTTCATGAAAGGAGAGTGTATTTGACCAAGCAAGTCAATTGGAATAAAAATGCCATAAAAATAAAATGTTATCCCTCCCCTTCTGCCTCCTCCAATCCCTTACACTAGCTAATGGAGGGGGAAGAGTGAATTAAATTGGAGTTCAGGTAAAAGGTTTAGTTGATTCATTCCAGAATGGTCATTCCCTCCAGCCACTCCAGTAGTGACAGACATTGCAGATGTTCAGGCGGTTTTGTCCCCACCCCAGTTCCCATGGTCCTAAATGATAAGGCCTCTCCTCCTTCCCTGGGGAGATGACCTCACCTTCTAATGGCCTACCTAATTAGGAAGCATACCAGCCTGGCGAGAAGACACCCTGTTTTCTTCAAAAGCATTGGGGAAATTTCCCAAAGGGCCAATCTGTTTCACAGAGGCAAAGGGAAAAAGTAGACAGCCTGTAATTAGTGTAATAACCTGTTCCGATTCCACCTGCCTGTGATTTCCCCAGCTTGTTCATCCATTCATGTATTCATTCATTCAGGCAACAAATATTTACAGAGCAGCTGTGATATGCAAACCCTGGTGATATGACAGGTCCCCTAGAAGGAGCTAATGATTTGTGTGCAAGCGATTGATTAAGAAAGTGCTCCCAGAGGTGTGTGGTGGGGAGAGAGGGGAGCAGGACCGGGAAGGAGAAGACACAAAGAGAGGCTGATTTTGCAGTAAGTCCAACCTAGGAATGATCTTGCAGGGAGCTCTGGAGTGGAAAGTGTACCTCAGGATTTGTCCCAATTCAAAGCAGAGGAGCTGGACTTTCACATTTCTGCACAAGTCACTGGTAAGGGCTGCCCTGGTAAGAATATAAATCCCAGGCACGCTAGTGTTCTGCATATACAAACAAACTGTCTCTATAGCCTGTGGGACAATCCTTCCAAAAAAGTCACTGGGTGCAGGCCACTTGAAGTGAAATATCACAGAGGCCAGGGGAAGACATTTTTCTCCTCTGCCATCCCCAATATATTATCAATACCTCACCTCATGGTGCAAGACGACTGCAGAAGCTTCAAACCTCCCATCCTCTCACAATATCCAAAGGCAGGAAGAGACCAGAAGGAAGCTAGTCTCCCCTAAACATCTGACTTGTCAGGGAGGAAAATTTCTCCCAGAAGCCTCCATTTTACATCATATCTTATTTGTCAGAAGTGCAGCAGTACATACTTTTAAACCAATCATCAGCCAAAGGGGATAGGATTATCATGAATGGTTTTCTGGATTGAAAACAGGTCCCCTTCCCTGAGCATCTTGCCAGCCTGCATGATACCTGATAGGTTCTTGTTAGCAAGGAAAAAGAGGGAATGGCTTTCGGGTGGACAATGGGCCACGTGGGCTACATGGTTATTCAGAAAGCTCCATGCTTCCTGGGCTACAGTGACTGGTTCAGGGATGGATATTGTACTCAAGCCAAGACAATCAGAGTTAATTCTGAGAATTTTGCTTTAGTCACCAGGAAGAGGCCACTCCTCCTTCCTGAAAGCATTTTAGGCAAGAATTGTGGCAGCTGTCGTGGCATGATCAGAAGACTGAAAATAAAGCCAGCACCAGGAGGACAATGAAGTAGAACCAAACGTGGTAGAGAGATCAAATCTGGACTTATTCAGAACTCCTGAATCCAGGCTTGCCCAAAGCCACCTCTAAACTGGGGCAGAAAAAAAGTCACCTTTTGCTTAATCCAGCTTGGATTGGTCTTCTATTTCTTGTAACCAAAAAAGTCTCAAGTAGGGGCCGGTGCGGTGGCTCAGGTGGTTGGAGCTCCATGCTCCTGACTCCGAAGGCTGCCAGTTCGATTCCCACATGGGCCAGTGGGCTCTCAACCACAAGGTTGCCGGTTCAACTCCCTCCTTGAGTCCTGCAAGGGATGGTGGGCTCTGCCCCCTGCAACTAAGATTGAACACAGCACCTTGAGCTGAGCTGCCACTGAGCTCCCGGATGGCTCAGTTGGTTGGAGCGCATCTTCTCAACCACAAGGTTGCCAGTTCGATTCCTCGACTCCCGCAAGGGATGGTGGGCAGCGCCCCCTGCAACTAAAATTGAACACGGCACCTTGAGCTGAGCTGCCGCTGAGCTCCTAGGTGGCTCAGTTGGTTGGAATGCGTCCTCTCAACCACAACGTTGCCGGTTCGACTCCCGCAAGGGATGGTGGGCTGTGCCCTCTGCAACTAGAAAAATGGAAACTGGACCTGGAGCTGAGCTGTGCCCTCCACAACTAAGACTGAAAGAACAACAACTTGAAGCTGAACAGCACCTTCCACGGTTGGGATTGAAAGGACAACAACTTGACTTGGGGAAAAAAAAGAATCCTGGAAGTACACACTGTTCCCCAATAAAGTCCTGTTCCCCTTCCCCAATAAAATCTTTAAAAAAAAAAAAAGAATAAAAGAGTTCCTATTAAAAAAAAAAAAGTCTCAAGTAATACAAGTGGCAAACGATCTACACTCAGCCTCCGCCCTTACTGAGTTCACAGTCACGTGGGGGAAACAGGTGCTGAACAAGTAATTACAAGTGCAGTGTGGGTACCAAAGGTCAAGGCAGAAGACCCCCAGACCACATAAGACAGAGGTGCCAGACTGGCCTAGAGTCTGAGAAGGCTCCTTAGGGAAGTGTGATTCAAGGTGAGATTGCAAGGGAAATGGCTGAGTTTTCCATCGTTGCCCTTATCTTCATAGACAGAGCAAGGAGCAGGCACTCAGGGAGCCCATGGATTTCATCTTCTCTGACACACACCTCAGTCTTTCATCCATTCTTCCAATACTCTAATTTATTCAAAAGCTGTCAAAAAAATCAAATTTTTACTCCCACACTCATGTAAAAGCCTTTAGTTCTGGACAAAGACTGATTTCTTCCGTGTTCAGGAGTGTTTTCTTAATTCCTTCACTCCCCACATGAATCAGAGCAGTGAAATCAGGTCTTGAGGTAGAGGAGGGATGTAAAGACTTCCCAGGCAGTTTTGAGTCCTCAGTGTGGATGAGAGGAGCTGTGGGTGGGGGTGCTCTCCAGAAAATGTGGAGCTCACGCCTCCCCTGATAGAAAAAACACTCACATTCCTAATCTGCCTGGGGATGTTTGTTCTCAGGCATCGTTCACCGACTTGGAAGGGAGAAAAACTCTAGGTTTTTCTCAGAGCCACTGTCTCTTCCTAGGTATGTGGTCTTAAAAAGGACTGTGAGCCTCAGTTTCCTAATACGCAAAATAAGAGTAATAAAATCTGTCTGACTTCATGATCATAATTTAATACAATCTGATTTACTAAACTACCTCAGAGGCTTGGGGAGCCCGGCAGAGGAGGTTGTTGGTGATGATGCTGACACGCAGGCTCTACCCCATCATGACCTGCGATCCCACCACTTCCCTCAACAGTGGTCCACCGGCCCCATTCTTAGCCCTAATAGAGGGACCAAGTCTTCCAGTTTCCTTTCTTTGCCGACTACTCACTAGTGCTCCAATCTGCGGTCAGCACTGCAGCTTCCATATCAGGCACTGGATGAATGTGACCATGTGGAAGGGTCATGGCTTCCATTTAAGGGCTGTCCTTTCACTGTTCAAGGCTGTCTGGTTTGCTGCTTTGGGGCCTACGTCGGCCCCAGCACCTTCACCTTCATTCCAAAGCAGAAGTGCTTGGGCAGGTTCTTGGGGCTTCACCATCCACGTTGTAACGTATGAGTCATTCCTGAAGAAAGCTCTGTTCACATGATGTGAACAGCCCCCAGAATTGTGTCACCCAGCTTAGGGGACCTCCAAGCTGGTACTTGAACACAAAAACTACACCAAGCTATGCAATCACCATTGAAACAGTGGGCATCTTAACACATCAGGACAACCTCTGAAACAGCACCAGGTCAGTCTGTGGGAGTTGCTGGGAGTCAGTCCGGGTGCCCTTGGACAACGTTGGCTTTGGCTCCTCTACCATGCCTGGCTTTCCAGACAGTGTTTCCAAGGCTGTTTCAGAGTCTCCAGAGAGAGGACAGCCTGTGGAGGGCCTCTGGGCCCTGTGTACACCATGGCTCCCCCTTCCCAACTTCAGAGAAAACAGCCCAACCTTTATCATTTGAGAAGTGGGATTCTGAAGAATTTGTTTGAAAGAAAGGAAAGAACAGAGGAAGGGGGCAGACAATTGGGCTAGTGGGTTGTCATAGCTCGTCTAATTTTCATTTTTGATGACTCGCCCACAGCCAAGAATCTCTAATTGACATTTTTATTCTAATGACTTTAAGAAGAGAGATGAAGTCCTTTCAGGGCTGATATGAAGTAAATGGATCAGCTGTTCCTTCCAAAACGATGCAAATGTTTCTGAGAGAAAAGATTCTTTAAATTAGAAGTACTTCCCTTTAGTGTGCGTTTGGATCACCTGGGCACCGGGGGAAAACCTGGATTCCTGAGCCCCCACACTCTGAAGGTTTGGGCTTGGAACCAAGCACCAGGGCTGGAGTCCCCTCCACAGCCAGCAGGCCTTTCCTAGAGCTGCAGTTAACCTCTCTGTGCCTCAGCTTTCTCAGTAGGGAAGTGGGTATGATCACGTCATTACCCCAGGGTTTGTGATGATAAAATGAGTTAATAAGTGTAAGGTATTTAGAATAGTGGCCAGCATGTAATAAGTGCTCAATAAATGTGTTATTGTTAGTATCAGGTTGAGCCCAGGAAGCTGTTTTTAACAAGGAGCCCTGGGTGACTCAGATGAAAGGATCTGTGAGCCACACATTGATGTCCACTGTGCAGATACACAGACCAGTCCTCATCATCTGCAGACGACTCCTTTCCCTTTTGTAAGAGATAAGGAATAACGAGTAAGGCACTTTGGAACCACCAAGCCTTTTGTGTGTTTGGAGAGGCAGCAGCGATTTCTCCCTGTTGGAAATAGCTTGTTATTCCAATTAGACAGGTAATACATGCTAATTACCCCCCAAATGAGAAAGGTCAGACAGGCAGAAAGAAAAAAAACTATAAATAATCCCCCAACCCAGAGAAAACAACTAGTTATGCGTTGTTTCTATTCCTACACACACACACACACACACACACACACACACACACAGAATTTTTCTTTTACCGCAATCACCCTTGTCCCTTCAATAATGTGACAGGCACATCTTGCCATGTCAATAAACGTAGTCGGGTGACATTCATTTTAATGCTGCTCAGTATTGCAAAGTATGGATACAACATTATTTAGCCAAAGCCTGGCTGTCAGACACTTAAGTTAATCCCTCTGGCTGGGCTGATCAGCTGCTGCAGGAACAGCAGAGCGGCATGTCCCTGCATGGCCTGCACTTTTCCTTCGGAAACAAAGTACATGAACAGTTTTGCTCAATGTCAGTCTCACCTAGAATGCTGAAAACTCCGAAATGAAACGGTTATGAGTTCATGCTCTCAAATCAGTTGCATCCTCTTGAAACCCAGCTCTACCACCAATTAGTTTGGGACTCTGGGCAGCTAATGAACCTCCGAAGGCCTTGGTTTCCTGTCTATAAAATAGGGACAGTGATAGAGGCATCTCAAAGGTTGCCCTGAGCAGTATACGAGATAATGTGTGTGAAGTCTTAGTAGCATACCTAGCACAATTCTCAGTCACTTATCAAATATTTAGTGAACTGAAATAACACTAAATATCTTTGCACTTTAGTCAAAACTCCTGAGGATAAATACTTAAGGTCAGAGGGCTACACTTTTTAAAGAGTTAATTCATACTATTAAATTGCCTTCCAGAAACATAATGCCACCCTTAAAATATAAGAACTCTGGTTTCTCTTTGCCCTCAGAAACACAGCTAGGTACTTTCTGTGCTAATCTGTCTCCCTCTTGTGTTGGGAGGGAGGGTCTGGAGCTGGCATAGCAATTTCTTGAGGCCACTGAGGTGAGGCCTCCCGAGTCAGCAGCCTTCTAAGGGGGAGAGACGGCTGGTATCCCATGAGGCAGAGAAGCATCCACCCTTCCTCACTCTGTGACTAAATCCCAGGAGACTGGCCTGAACATTGGAGTCACCTCTGCCCAAGGCTTTCAGCAGAGCACTTAGTATCTCTTTCCTCGACCCGGCAATGCTGCCCCACCCCCAGCCCCGAGCCTGATCTGTGAGCGAAACACTTGGAACCAGTGTGAGCTTACACAGAGAAGACTGTGGTCCTGAACTGATGGTCCTTTGGATCTTATCGCGATCCAGATCCCAGGCCTCCTTCCATAGACTTTCTCCTCTTTCAGCTGTGACCAGCTGAGTCTGTTTGCCAGCCGCCAATGGCTAATTCCAGGATTACACTTTGTAAGTGGTTGAAATGTAATATCCAGAGCTTTAGACTTGCTCCCAGCAGCGAAGCATGGGTGTGGGAACAGGGCCAAGAGTGCAGTTTCCAGGCTCTCAGCCTCATGTAGAAAGGTGCTGGCTCAGGTAGTAAATGGCCATCAACTGATTGGATGGCCATCAGCTGTGGCTAGTTGGCCATCAGCTGTAACTAGTGAGCCATTGGCCACTAATATAACTGCTGTGGCTACGCTAGCAGCAAATGGGGGCTAGCAAGAAGATGGTGGCTGAGCTAGCCAGCACGGATTGCAGAGAGGTGGATGCTGTCAGCGAGAATATAGTGGTATGACTCCCCTACCTATGGCTCCGTGGGTGTTCCTTTTTGGCCTCACCATATCCTGCATTCTTATGTGGGGAGCGGGACCAGAGACCCCGTGTGACACCCTGCATGACAGTGGGCCATTTCTCCAGGGGCTGAAGGTCACGTGCAGACCATGGAAGAGCACGGCCAGCACTACTGAACCCTGTCATGGTACACAGCCCCTGAAAGGGAGGAAAATGCTGGTGGAGAGGGATAAACTTTACCACAACAGGTTTTCAGCTCCTGAGCAATTGAAAATCTGCTCTCAATCACACTCTCTAAATGTGTGGAGAAAGGACGGGAAGAAATTTCTTCTAGGTGGCATGATCTTCTCTCCCCAAAGTTCCACCCTCAGAATGCACGTAGGAAAGGGGATTTGAGGATCATAGAAAGAATATGAGCATTTTCAAAAGAGGGAGGTATTTTTCATTTTCGGCAGTGACTTGACACCTATCACAAATGATTTCAACCCACAGAAAGGCCTTTATTAGGGATGGTTGTTTTTTTGTGTTTGTTTTTTTTAAATTTATTTCTCACCTGAAGAACAGTAATATTTTCTCCCAGATTAAAACAAACAAACAAACAAACAAACAAACAAAAAACAGGCATTCAGAGAAATCTAAGTCTAAGAAAAAGAAATTATTAGTAACAAAAATAACAACAATAAAATAAGCCACCATTTATGAAGCACTTAATGTGTTTTAGGTGGTTCACTATAATGTTTCCATTCATTAAATCTCAGCATAACAATAGCCTAAGACAAAAGATATATTATCCGTGTTTTATAGATAAGGAAACCAAGCTTAAAGAGGCAAAACAATTTTATCAAGGCTGGCTAAGATCTTTCTAACCTTTTACTAAAATATACATCAGAAAAATACATGCTAAGAAACCAGTGGGATGGATTTCACCAAGTGAGTATGTCATGCGGGAGACCCTGCTCACTGCGCCATTTGTCTTGCAGGGCGGCCTGCGGGGTCTATGCTCCCGCTCCCCACATAAGAATGCAGGATACGGTGAGGCCAAAAAGGAACACCCACGGAGCCATAGGTAGGGGAGCCATACCACCACGGTCTCACTGGAGGCTGGGCCCACCGGACGCCGACCTGCCGTCCGCTTTTCCGCCAATCGACCGACCGACAACTCTTCTCCACTCTCTCCTCTGTTCCTCTCTCTCGGCTCTCCTCTTCTGCTCTCTTCGGCCCTCCTCTTCCGCTCTCTTCGGCTCTGCTCGGCAATCCTTCGTAGCCGCAGCAGTTATACCAGCGGCCAATCGACTAACCGGCCACAGCCGACAGCCAATCAGCCACAGCCGACGGCCATTCACTACCCGAGCCAGCACCCTTCCACATGAGGCCGAGAGCCTGTAAACTCTCTGGGGCTCTGTCCCCACACTCCACCCCTACAGGGTCTCACCTCACAATCTACGCGACAAGCGTCTTCCACGAGGGTCCCTGTGCCGTATTAGCCTACTGACACCTACGGACGAAAAGAAATGGTAGTCTTAGGAACCAACAATGGCAAATCCCTTCCATCTGGGAGGATACATGCTAGCTTTTTGTCCTGGGAAAGGAGGGTCGCTGCCACTGGCACCTTTCCCAGTTTGTGGTACCAGACCTTTATGGCAGTACTTGGGGTCCCTTGCATAGTTTCAACATGTAACAGAACAGGGGACCCCATAATAGGCCATAGTGAGAGCACATAGTTTCCTCGCAAAATCATCCCGGTATCGGGACCTCTGTATACTACAGTCACTTGCAGTGGCCACTCAGCCACCACCCTTGGCGTCACTTGCAAATCATGAGTCAAACAAGCCCCCCATGGGGCTATCAGACCCAACCACCGACAGTGGGGACTTTTGACCTGCCAGGGCCAAGTCCATTGCTGCCGTTCCCCTGCTTTCAAGCATGTGGGTGCTGGGAGCAAAATATTCCCATTTCTGCCATAGCCTGGCTTTAACAGAGTTTCCCATTAAATCATGAATTGAAGGCACTGCAGCATGCAAGGGTGGCATCACCTTATTTAACTCCCTATAGTCCACAGTCATTCGCCAGGTCCCATCTGGCTTCTTGACAGGCCATACTGGGGAGTTAAAGGGACTGTGCGTTGGCCTCACAATATGTGCCTTTTCCAATTCCAATCTTGTACGACCAATCTCCTCCTGTCCTCCTGGCAGGCGGTACTGTCGCACTGTAACCATGCGCCAGGGCTGTGGCAACACTTGAGGAGGGTGGTGAGCATGCCCGCGTGTCACCGCTTTCACCACCCGGATCCGGAGACGGAACTCTCCTACCGACGTCTGTAAGCTGAGGCCATGTAGCACGTCCACCCCTAGAATATACTCCGGAACCGGGGAGACATAAACCTTGTAGGTACGAGGAGGAAGCCTTCCTATACCCAGTGGTAAGGAAATGGCTTTCACAGTCACAGTTTTTCCCCAGTAGCCATCAATGCAGACTGCTGGTCCAGGGAACAGGTCTGGGTTCCCATAAACGAGACTGCAGTCGGCGCCAGTGTCAACTAGAGCCAAAACCCTCTGTACATTCGAAGGGGACCAATGTATGGACAGTTCCACGTGGGGCCTCCGGTCCCTGCTTGTCCCCTCTGACCGGGTACCTTGGCCCCACCCCTAATCAAGCTGCAAGGGGTCAGCCTCAAGCGGCTGCATGAAGTCCTGGAGGGACACGGGTCGCGCTTTCCCAGACTCCTCCTTTATGTTTCTCCGGAATTGTTGTTCCGGACGCAACTGTTTCCAAAGTTCCAGCAGGAGTGCATTGGGTTGTCGGTCTATTTTCTTCCTATCGACCCCTGCTGCCACGAGATCACGCCACATCTGTGCGCGTGTTACTCTCTGAGGCCTGCGACCTCGCCCCTTTACCTTTGGTGTGGGCTTCCAGGTCTCAACTGTGCGGACCTCCTGTCTTAACTTCCTTCGCCTCCAGCTTTCAACATCCCCTAGGGTGGCCATGGCAGTTGTAACTTCATGGATCCGTCGCCCTACATACGGTGTAAGAATAGCAACCAAGGATCCAAAAGCACTCGCAGGTGCAGTATCCAAAACCAGATCTCTCATGCTGGCAGTAAAAAGCTCGTCATCTGGGCCCTGCATGTTGAGGTTAAAAATAGCATGTCTCATACCCATTTCACGGATTATTTGTGTAAGTTCTGTATATGACTGCCATTGACTCACAGTGTCTGGCAGCTCGCCAGCCTGTTCCCATACGGTGCGTACTGCAGCCGTGAGCCACGCCATTAGAGAATGGTTGCCCTGGTTGTTGGCCAACCTGTGGCAGTTTTGTAACCTTTGTTGCAGGGATGGATGCACTGTCACAAAGGCTAGCTTTTCCGTCTCACCTGGGGAGCAGAGAATGCTGTCTGCTCCCTCATCCCATAAACGTAATAGCCAAGCCGAGACTGGCTCTCCAGGGTGCTGTCTGTACTGCCTCCCTAGCTCCTGCAACTCAGTGGGAGTGTATGGGGTGTAGGTTGTGAACTCAGTCACAGCTGGGTTGCCGGCAGCAACGCCCCCAGGGCCCAAAGGTTGCTCACGTTTTACCCTTTGCTTAAAGATTGGCCGGGCTTGGGGATTGGGAGCTACATTGTCTCTACTTGCTTCCTCCGCCTCTGCCTCAGAGTCTCCACCTTGGGGCCCTTTTTCTAACAGGCGGACCCAGGCTTCCAGCAGTTCCAACCGGGACACCTGGTTTGGCACCCGGGCCATTTCATTAAGCCCATTTTCCGTGTTGAGACTCAAGGCCTTGAGGAACATCCAGCCTACGCGGCCGGCCGCAGCCTTCTCCTCCTCTGGCAACCGCTCAGCCAGAGCCTGCAGGGCCCTCTCCACACTGGCCGGAGAGCCGTCCATGTCCTCCCACCCCTCCTTGGGGGTCCAACTCCTGAGAACAGTGGCCACCAAACACCATATACTGTGTGGGGGCCACACGTCCTCCTGCCCAGAGTCAGACGCCATTCCTACCTGGTCGGAATCTTGCTCACCGTGCCAGGTGTCTGAGTGGGTGGAGGCCTCGGTGTAAGATGTCCACCACCCTCGGAGCTTAAGGCCGCAGCAGATCAACAAAAGGAGGACAACGCCTTCTATGGCCAAGAAGGTGGGGTGCCAGCTGGAGGCTCGAGTCTCCCAGGCAGACTGCGCCTCCCGTTCCCGGTGTCGCTTCTCATGGGCCTCCTGAGACTGCATTTTCACACGCACAAACTGCTCCACCAGCCTTCGGAGAGTTTTGGCCTGCTCCATACCCTGCTCGCTGCGCCATTTGTCGTGCTGGAGACCCTGCTCACTGCGCCATTTGTCGTGTGGGGCGGCCTGTGGGGTCTCTGCTCCCACTCCCCACATAAGAACGCAGGATACGGTGAGGCCAACAAGGAACACCCACGGAGCCATAGGTAGGGGAGCCATACCACCACGGTCTCACTGGAGGCTGGGCCCACCGGATGCCGACCTGCCGTCCGCTTTTCCGCCAACTGACCGACCGACAACTCTTCTCCACTCTCTCCTCTGTTCCTCTCTCTCGGCTCTCCTCTTCCACTCTCTTCGGCTCTGCTCGGCAATCCTTCGTAGCTGCAGCAGTTATACCAGCGGCCAATGGCTAACCAGCCACAGCTGACGGCCAATCAGCCACAGCCGACGACCATTCACTACCCGAGCCAGCACCCTTCCACGTGAGGCCGAGAGCCTGCAAACTACTCTCTGGGGCTCTGTCCCCACAGAGTATGTCCATGTAACTAGAACCTCAACCCAGACACAAGATGTCCGCACCCTCCCCAGGAGCCCTGCTCCTGGTCCTCCCACTCCCTAATCCCCAGTGGCTCTGTCGTGCAGGGCGCCAGGCGGGGTCTCTGGTCCCGCTCCCCACATAACACAGGATATGGTGAGGCCAAAAAGGAACACCCACGGAGACACAGATAGGGGAGTCATACTAGTATATTCTCGCTGGCGGCACTATACTCTCACTGGAGGCTGGATCCACACTGTCCGCAAACCGCCATCCACGCTTGCCAGCCTAGCCGCCATCTTCTTGCTAGCCCCCATTCTTTCTCGCTTCTCTTTTTCTCTTCTAGCATAGCCACAGCAGTTATATTAGTGGCCAATGGCTCACTGGTTACAGCTGACGGCCAACTAGCCACAGCTGATGGCCATCCAATCAGTTGATGGCCATTTACTACCTGATCCAGCACCTGTCTATGTGAGGCTGAGAGCCTGGAAACTACTTTCTGGGGCTCTGCCCCCACACTCCACCCCTACAGGCTCTCGCCTCACAATCTACGTGACAAGCGTCTTCCGCGAGGTGCCCTGTGCGAGGAACCTGGAGGTGAATGCAATATCCTGGACACAACCAGGCTCTCTGGGCACAGCCAGGGTTTCTCAAGGCACCACCAGTACTTCTGGGCACGGCCAGACTTCCTGGGCTTCTTAGGGTACCACCTGTCTTCCCGGACACAGCCAGGGTTTCTCAGGGCACCACCAGTGCTTCTGGGCACGGCCAGATTTCCTGGACTTCTTAGGGTACCACCTGTCTTCCCGGATACAGCCAGGGTTTCTCAGGGCACTGCCACTCTCTCTCTGGGAACAGCTCGACTTCCTGGGCACAGCCAGGGTATCTCAGGGCTCAGCCAGACTTCCTGGACTCAGCCAGGGCTCTCAGGGCACTGCCACTCTCTGTGGGCACAGCCACACTTCCTGGACTCAGCCAGGGCTCTCAGGGCACTGCCACTCTCTCTGGGCCTCTCAGGGTACCCTGCTGGAACAACAGCGACTCAAAATCAAGGTGCTTACATATTCTCAATGGTAGCCAGTCAAGACACAAAGCAAATATCCCCCAATTCCACTACATGGTGGTATGTTCCCAAACAGTCAAGCTGTCCATTAAATTAGGGATGGAAGGCAATTCCCCATAGTCCATAGTCATTCCCCAGGGCTGTCCTGGGGTGAAGGAAGACCTTGACCTCACCCTCATCTCCCACAGAGGACTCAGCAAGCCTTTCCTCCTGGGACAAGTCCTGCATCCAGGCACCTGAGCAGGAACTTCCCAGCCCACAGGGCTGCAACGACCTTTGCTTTCTCCGGCCTGTGCTGGTTGGGGAACCGTCCACATCTTTCCACCTCTCCACGGGGCTCCATCTCTCTAGCAGCTGCATGGCTTTTCCTGTGCTGGTGGGAGAACCGTCCACGTCCTCCCACCCCTCCACAGGGGTCCAGCTCTCCGGCAGCTGCTCCTTCCTGGTCTTCCAGAGACTGAGTGTTCATACACACAAACTGCTCCACCGTCCTTTGGAGAGCTTTGGCCGGCACCATACCCTGCTCGCTGTGCCATTTGTCGTGCGGGAGACCCTGCTTGCTGCACCATTTGTTGTGCAGAGCGTCCGGTGGGGTCTCTGCTCCCGCTCCCCATACAAGAACGCAGGACATGGTGAGGCCAAAAAGGAACACCCACGGAGACACAGATAGGGGAGTCATACTAGTATATTCTCGCTGGCGGCACTATACTCTCACTGGAGGCTGGATCCACACTGTCCACAAACCGCCATCCACGCTTGCCAGCCCAGCCGCCATCTTCTTGCTAGCCCCCATTCTTTCTCGCTTCTCTTTTTCTCTTCTAGCATAGCCACAGCAGTTATATTAGTGGCCAATGGCTCACTGGTTACAGCTGACGGCCAACTAGCCACAGCTGATGGCCATCCGATCACAGTTGATGGCCATTTACTACCTGATCCAGCACCTTTCTATGTGAGGCTGAGAGCCTGGAAACTACTTTCTGGGGCTCTGCCCCCACAGGCTCCCACCACCCTGACTTCCACAGTAAACTAATTTTGCCTGTTCGAACATGCATGTAGATGAAACCATGCAGTATTTACTGTTTTGTCCATTGCTTCCTTCCTATGACTTCATGCCTGTGAGAGTCACTCATGTTGTTGCATGCAACATGCAGCTGCTCTTCCTCACTGCAGCATAATCCTCTGTACATGGGTACTGTTCTGCAGTTGATGAACTTCTGGGTTATTGCCAGTGGTGGCTCTTACAAATGGTGTGGCTATGGAGCACTCTTGAAGGTGTCTTCTGGTGACATATGCACACATTTCTGTCAGTATATAATTCAGGGTGAAATGTTCAGCTCTAGTCGAGTCTGCTTTCCAAAGTGGTTGGACCCATTCACACTCCCACCACCGGTTGCTTCATTGCCCCATTAAGACTTTGTATCTCTTGCCTTTGTTGTAGCCGTTCTGCTGGGTGGATGTCAGGTAATTATGGGTGGAGGAGTTGAGCATCAGACCTACATATTTCTAGCTCATTGCTTAGTGGTTTGATGTCTGGCACTTGGGGGTGCTTGAGGGATACTCATTGAACTAACTCATTAATGACTCCAGTGCTCCTGGCATTTCTTCACTAGTATCTGCTTGTTGCCTCTCCCTTAGCCCCAGACCTGCATATCACAGGTCCCAACTTCTCCTTTGAAACCACACAGCAAGACAGCCTGACATAACACCTTCAGTCTCTGAGGCCTACAGTTAGTAGGACAAGGAAGCCAAGGCAAGCTGTGGGTTGACTCAGGAGTGATAAGTGTGGGAAGAAGGCCCAGCAAAAGGCGGGGCCTGAGGCTGCAGATGCAGGCAAACAGCCAAGGGGCCCACCTGCAGCCAGACCAGTAGTGACTGTTTCCCTTGAAGAACAGTCCATTGAGCAAAGAGAGGAAGAAAAACAAGGAGGAGGCTGTGCCAACAGCCCCACATGTGTGCACTCTAGCACAGGAGGAGAGGAGAGCCTCTCAATCCCCTGCAAACTACAAGGTTTCATTAGGGCAACTCTTTCAGAAGAAATCAAATAAAGGTTCCAATTTTAAACACCTTCCTGCGAACAGGATTAAATATTAGTAAGACAATTCTATTCATTAGGGAAAATAGACAGCTGCCCAGGACCCATTGCCCTCAAATGCACATGTCTGAGGACTTTTTTCCTCTTGCCCTTTCATCCTTACCCCACTGACAAGGTCTGGGAAAGGAATAATGACAGTAATAGCATTTCTGAAAACTGATCACATGGTGGGCACTGGCCCAAGCACTTTGCTGGGGTCACCTCATTTGATCCTCACTAAGATCCTACAGGCAGGGATGAACCCTAGGCCCATGGAAAGGTGGGGAACAGGCTTGGAGAGGTAATATGTAAAGATCAAACACCTGGTAACAAGTGGTAGAGGAGGGCCTTGAACCCTGGTGCTCCAGTTATCCACTGCTGTGGAACAAGTTACCCCAAAACTTAATGGCTTAAAACAACAACCATTTGGGCAGTGATCTGCTCCACGTGGCACTGACTGGGCTCACTTTGTGGTACTCAGCTGGTGGAGGGGCTCATCTGGAGGGTCCCAGATGGCTTCTCTTGTGTGACTGATGCCTTGGCAGCTTAGCTGGGCAGCTCAGCTGGGACTGTCACTTGGAAGGACAGGTGTGATCTCTCCAGCACAGGTGTCTTAGGGTAATTGCATATGGACATGGCAGCTCAGCGGTAGCAGAGTTCCCAGGGGGAGAATGGAAGCTGCCTGAGGCCTGGGTCCCCAAGCTGGCACAGCACTGCTTCACAGCTGCCAGAGAGCCCAGCCGGACTCAGGTCAGGAGACACAGACTCCATCTCGCAATTGGACGACTATCAAAAAGTTTCTTTAATCTACCACATTTGTCTGTGTTGGATTCCAGAGCCCTCTGCCATAATTGTGAACATATACTGCTTCACTGGCTATTACTGTGTATGTCCTCTGTGTTGGACATTTTATACACGTGCATATCCTGTTTTGCTTAGTCCTAAAAGAAAGAAAGAGAAAGAAAGAAGAGGAGGAGGAGGAGGAGGAGGTAGAGGAAAGGAAGGGAAAGGAGGGAAGGGGAAAGGAGGGGAGCCTAGAAAGCACACATTTCTCGCATTTTATAAGGAAAGAAACTGAGACCTGGGGAAGTGAAATGCTTTGCTATGTGGCTAGTGAGTCACAACACGAGGAAGCATCAGACAGGCACTGGACTTATCGGGGGTCACTTCATAGATGATATAAGTTCCTAAACACTGTGCTGTACACCTGGAACTAATATAAAATAATATTGAATGTCAACCATAATTAAATATATACGAGGTCTGATAATTACGTTTGTGAATTCATCCTAGAAAAAGTGCTGCACACCTCACTGCTGAATACCACTATGGTCACCTTTGAAGTACTCCCCTTGGGAAGCTATGCACCGATGCCAGTGCCTAGTCCACCCTTCAAAGCAATTTTGGAACTCTTTTTCTGGAATGGCCATCAGAGCTGTCTTCGTATTACCCTTGATGTCCTGAATGTCATCAAAATGTCTTCCTTTCAATATTTCCTTTATCTTCAGGTAAAGAAAGAAGTCATTGGGGGCCAGATCAGGTGACTAGGGAGGATGTTCCAATACAGGTATTTGTTTACTGGCTGAAAACTCCCTCACAGACAGCGCTGTGTGAGCTGGTGCATTGTCGTGATGCAAGAGCCATGAATTGTTGGCAAAAAGTTCAGGTCGTCTAACTTTTTCACGCAGCCTTTTCAGCACTTCCAAGGAGTAAACTTGGTTAACTGTTTGTCCAGTTGGTACAAATTCATAATGAATAATCCCTCTGATATTAAAAAAGGTTAGCAGACGGGTAGTAGACTTGGGGGGGGGGTTATCACTTTGTGAGGGATGTAACTGTCTAATCATTATGTTGTTTTGTACACCTGGAACCAATATAAAAAACTATGAAGAAGCTCCTGTTCTTTCTGTCCTTCACACTCCCTCCCTTCTAGGTCCATGAACCCTTTGCTCTGGCAAGTCTGTAGCTACACTTTTTCCAGTTCCCAAATATAGCCCTGGGTGGAAAAGTCAAGAGTATCCCTTGATCCTTAACTTTTGCTTAAAGAAACCCCAGTTTCCAGAACAGTGTCCCCCATCAGTGTCAGCTTGCATTTGTTTAAAGAAAGATGCGCGATCACAGGGCTCAGCTTTGGTGGCAGAGATTCTCCTCCATCTGTCCACTCATAAGGTCTGTTTTCCTCAAACATGCTCCGTGGAGATATTGAAACTGCAGATGTCGCTCAGAAACAAGAAAATGTATTTATCCACATGGATCTCCAATGCAGTGGACAACTCTGAGGACGTACCTGCAGCAGCTAGAAAAGAGCCAATGAAACCAAGGAGCTTTCTGCATGAAATCTCCCATCCTTCACACCCTGCCATAATACAAAAGCTGCTAAATCTCCCAACGCTATTTACTGCTGTAACGTGTCAGTGTGGGTAACAGAAAACAGGCAAGGAAGGCTTAATTATACCAAAGAATGTTTTCGTGATACTCTAATTCCCCTATTTTTTGTTTTTGGCCTGACAGGAACTCATACACATACACAAAAATGTGAATCTAGTTTAATTCTGGGCTCTCAAAATTATTGCTAATGTGATTTCTTAATAGCCTTGGTTCAATCCTAGAATTTCAAAAATTTCTGGCTAAGATTTTTCTTTGGCTGGAAGCAATGTAGCTCGGAGGTTGAAAGTGTGGGTTCTGAAGTCAGCCTTCCTGCCTTTGCCTCCTGCCCCTGCCCCCCAGTAGCTGGGGGGCCTTGGTAACGCGTGCCTGTGCCTCTGTTTCCTCATGTCTAAAGTAGGGATAGCAGCAGAACCCCACTCCCAGGGCTGCTCTGAGGTTAAAAGAGACAAATATGGAAAGAGCTTAACACAGCACCTGACACTTACTAGGGTTCGTGTTCATTAAGTATTAGCTATCTCCTTATCATTCTTATGAAGTAACCCAAATAGTTCAAATATCTAAAGAGTCACATACAACATGTGGATATATGCATATCTTGTGTAAAATGACCAAGTATCTATGCCTTTATCAATCACTTTTAAACATTTTAATTATTATAAAAGGAATTTGTCTATTGTGGAAATATTTTTTAATATAAAAGTAGAAGAAAAAAATAATCACCACCTTTTATCCAAAAAAGGCTTACAAATAAACTTTTTTTAAAAAACATTTGGCTTATATACTTCCAGTTCTTTTTAGTGTGCATAACTATTTAACTTTTTTCATAAAGCACTTGCTTTTCATAGCTTTCTCTAGTCACTAGTATAGATCATAAATATAGTCACATAATTAAATATTTCTAGACAGCATCAGATTAAACAGTTTAGTCTCCAGCTCCTGAATATATTGCTATTTGTTAACTGATCCTCTGCTGTTGAACATTCAGGTTGCTTCAAGCATTTCTGCAATGTTAAAAACAACACTGAAATTAACATTCTTGGAAATAAACTATTGTACACATCCATGGCTATTTTCTCAGGGGAAATTACTAGAAATAGAATTTTAGGTCAAAAGTTCTGCGTATTTTTAAGGTTGTACATAGGACCATAGCATGCTCGAAAAAAGGTACATCGCTCCTATCATTGGTGAATCAATATTTCTTTCCCATAAATTTACTACCCCTGAGCATTCCTTGCTCAATTTAACAATTTGTTATTTAGCAACTACTGTTTCCAGACACTGCTGGGGACGACGAGAACAAGTCCTTTTCTCCCTATGCTCCATCTTCACAGATTTCCTACATTCAACTCTGAAGATCTGGTTTAGTCTGGCCCCTTTATCTCTCTCTACTGTGCTGTCAGAGAAATAGGTCTGTCTGATAAGTGGAACAGGGGTAGAGACAGCTCTTCAGTCTCTGGGACTGTGAAGACCCCATTCTTTCTGTCCCTCAGCCAGGCATGTGCCAGTCCTAATGCCGCTTCCTTACAGCTCCTGTGTTCTATCTGCCTTGGTCTGCTCTTCTGGTTCAAGTCTTCTAGCTAAAAGTGTGGCAAGAGCTTATAACCCAGACAGAAGAGGGTTTCCACACAAACCCCTATTCTAGTGGATTCGTAGTGATAACCTGGATCTCTGACTAAGAAGGATTCTGAGGCTATATTTGAGCTCAGTTGAAAGAGTGCTGTGATAGAGTAGTGATATTTTCCATAGACATAAGAGTGGAAAATAATGGTATGTATGCCTACAGATTCTGTTATTTACTCCATTTTCAGGCTTCGGTTGTTTTTAGGACAGAACCTCTGGATTCATGTGCCATTTACCTGTACTTCTGCTTTCTTTTGCTCTTTTCTACTTCTTCACACTCTTCCCAGTTCACTTTCTCTTTCTTTTCTTGTTTTCTGTACTTCACACACATTTCTTACATTTGTAAATCTTGTTTTTCCTACAGACTACGTTCTCGTTGTGTTAAGCTTGCCAAGAGATCATGATGCTGCAGCCTCTCTCACTCCCTTGGTTTCTTTCTTTTTCTGCCTCTCTGCTCCTACAGCCATCCACTAGGTTTACCCTTTCTGTTACCAGAAGCTGTCGGTGGTAAACAGGATTTCCCAAGCCAGCAATCTATTCCTGATGAACTGACCACTGTTTCCTTCAGGAAGCCCCACTGTTTGGGCAGGAGGGGTTGGTGCCCTGATACAGTCACCAGGAAGCCACCTCCATAGGAAGCAAAGCACATCATTTGTGGTTACAGCATCCACCGACTGCTTTACAAGCTCCTGGAGACTGATAAATATCACTTGTAGAATCAACTTCATGTGGGCCCAGGCCTGTGGATAGCACTGAAACACTTATCCTCATGGGGTTAATGGTCTATGGGTACAGTATTGCATTTCCCCTAAACAGCCCTTCCTTACTGAGCTCTAACTATGAATCAGATATTGTGTTCAGGGTTTACATGCATTATCTCAATGAATTTTCCCACTAATCTGGAGGTTGTTTACCATCATTATCAGCATTTTACAGATGACAAAATTGAGACTTGGGGAGTCGAAATAACTTTCCCAAAATCACTCTGTTAGGGAATTGAGGGACCTCCAACTGGTCTGTGCAGCTCCACCTCATATGTTAGTCAATATAATACATTGCTCCTTCTGTGGAGGCCAAATGTCACACCTACTCATCCTGCCCCACCAAAGAACTTGGAAAAAAAAACAAGAATGATGGAATCTGGAAATCAAACCATATAGTTGATCTACAATGAATCAGATCAGCAAACTTCAAGGTAGTTCTAAAGAAATACCCCGGCACTGAGGTCTGTAAGAATGAAGATATTAGCATGTTTAAAGAAAACAATTGTGTCCCTTTGAAGGAGGCTTGGTTACTATTACAGATGATCCAACTTACAATGGCTCAATTTAAGATCTTTCAACTGTATGATGGTGTGAAAGTGAAAGGCATTCAATTGGAAATGTATTTCAAATTTTGAATTTTGATCTTTCCCTGGGCCAGCGATATGTGGTGCAATACTCTCTTGTGATGTTAGGCAGTGGCAGCAAACTGTAGCTCCTAGTCAGCCGTGCAATCACGAGGTTAAGCAACTGATACTCTACAGTGTTCATTATGTTACATGATTTTGCCCAGCTGTAGACTAAGGCAAATATTCTGAGCATGTTTAAGGTAGGCTAGGCTAAGCTCTGATGTTTGGTAGGTTAGATGTATTATATGCATTTTCAATTTGTGATATTTTCAAATTATGATGGGTTTCTTGGGACATAACCCCATTGTAAGTTGAGGAGCATCTGTAGTAGAAATCCTCAGAAAGGGGATTTAAAGGACGCCCATTAAGTACCACCCAGGAGGGAGGTGGGAACACTAGGTCTGCTCTGCCAAGTGGCATATCACTGTGAGACTAGTCATTCATTCTTATATATAGAATACCTGCTATGAACTAGCCACTGCTGGGCACTGTTTTGGCACTCAAGGAGGCTATGTCTACTACAAGAGGCAGATTTATAATGAATTCTAAAAGCCCTACCAGAAGGAAATGCCATGCTCATGGATTGGAAGGATTAATATTGCTAAAATGTCCTTACTACTAAAGCAATATATAAATTCAATGCAATTCCTATTAACATACCAATGACATTCTTCTCAGAATTAGAACAACTGAACCTAAAATTTATATGGAACCACAAAAGACCCCAAATAGCCAAAGCAATTTTGAGAAAGAACAAAGTGGGAAATATCATGCTTCCTGATATCAAAATATACTACAATGTTACAATAATCAGAACAGCACCATACTCGCATCAAAACAGATATATAGCTCAATGGAATAGAATAGAGAGCCCAGAAATAAATCCTCACTTACATGGTCAATTAATGTATGACAATGGAGGCAAGGATGTACAATGGGGTAAAGACAATCTCTTTAATAAATGGTGTTGGAAAAACTGGACAGATACATGCAAGAAAATAAAACTAGACCACTTTCTTACACCACATACAAAAATAAACTCAAAATGAATTAAAGACTTAAATGTAAGGCCTGAAACTATAAAACTTCTAGAAGAAAACATAGGTAGGAAACTCTTTGACATTGCACTTACCAACATTTTTTTGGATATGTCTCCTTGGGCAAAGGAAACAAAGAAAAAATAAACAATGGGACTACATCAAACTAAAAAGGTTTTGCATGGCATCCATAGAAAACTCGATGTAGCCATACCCATATCTGATGAAACAGACTTCAGGATAAAAAAGGTAATAGGACACAAAGATGGACATTTCATAATGATAAAGGGGACAATACAATATGAAGACATAATGCTTATGTATGTCCCCAATCAGGGAGCACCATAATATATAAAGCAACTACTAACAGAACTAAAGGGAGAAACTGACAAAAACAATTATAGTAGGGGACATAAATATGCCATTGACAGCTATTGCTATATCATCCAAACAAAATGCAACCAAGAACTATCAGCCTTAAATGTCACATTAGACCAAATGGACATAATTGACATTTACACAGCATTTTATCCTAGAACACCAGACTATACATTTTTTTCTAGTGCACACGGAACATTCCCAAAGTACATGTTGGAACACAAAACTAGCTTCAGCAAATTTAAGAAGATTGAAATCATACCAAACATATTCTCCAACACAAGACTTTGAAATTGGAGATCAACTGCAAAAAGAAACCAAGAAAAACAACAAATACATTGAGATTAAACAATATGCTATTAAAGAACGACCGAGTCAAAAAGAAATAAAAGGAGAGATCAAAAGATACATAGAAACAAATGAGAATGAAAAAAATGCATTATATTTTTATTATTGGTTTAATTTTGAACATGGCAAAAACAATATTAACAGGGAAATTTATATAATTACAGGCCTATCTCAAGAAACAAGAAAAATTCCTAATAAACAACCTAACATTATATCTTAAAGAACTAGAAAAAGAAGAACAAATGAAACCCAAAGTCAGTAGAAGGAAGGAAATAATAAAACTTGGAGCAGAAATAAATGAAATAGAGAATAAAAAGACAATAGAAAAACTAATGCAACAAAGAACTTGTTCTTTAAAAAGATTAATAAAATTGACAAACACTTAGACTCACTAAGGAAAAAAGTGAAAAGACACAAATAAACAAAATCAGAAATGAAAGCCGAGAAGTTACCACATATACCACAGAAATACAAAGGATCATCCAAGAATACTATGAAGGACTATATGCCACCAAAGTCAATAACCTAGAAGAAATGGACAAGTTCTTAGAAACATACGAGGTGTGACAATTAAGTTCGTGAACTTATCCTAGAAAAAGTGCTACATACCTCATTGCTGACTATCACTAGGCTCACCTTCAAAGTACTCCCCTTGGTAAGCTATGCACCGATGCCAGTGCCTAGTCCATCCTTCAAAGCAATTTTGGAACTCTTTTTCTGGAATAGCCATCAGAGCTGTTGTCATATTACCCTTGATGTTCTGAATGTCATCAAAGGGTCTTCCTTTTAATATTTCCTTTATCTTTGGGTAAAGAAAGAAATCACTGGGGGCCACATCAGGTGAGTAGGGAGGGTGTTCCAATATAGTTATCTGTTTACTGGCTAAAAACTCCCTCACAGACAGTGCCATGCGAGCTGGTGCATTATTATAATGTAACAGCCATGAATTGTTGATGAAAAGTTCAGGTCGTCTAACTTTCTCATGCAGCCTTTTCAGCACTTCCAAATAGTAAACTTGGTTAACTGTTTGCCAGTTGGTACAAATGCATAATGAATAATCCCTCTTATATCAAAAAAGTTTAGCAACATCGTTGCAACAAAGTTTGAGAATTTAATTGTCTAACCTCTTATAGCCTTCCTAGGCTGAATCACAAAGAACTGGAACAGGACATCATAGGAATGGCGGCAGTGAGGTGGTCTTCTTGAGTTCTCCTCCAGAACTTAACCACAAACTGAACATCTATAACCTATTACCACAAACTGAACATGAAAGGATTCTCTGCTCATCACACAGAACAGCTACGATTCTCGTACGAGGATTACTTGAAGGTGGGCAAACTGGGTGAGCAGGGGAAAGGGAAGGGAGCCAAGTGGCGACCAGGACCATATCCACAGCTGTGGAGACGCAGGGGGTCCCAGGATGGAACAGAGATCACAAGAGCTAGGGGGTGGGCTCTTTCCCTGCATCCCACAGCTGATCTCTCCCACTGAGAGAGCAGCATATCCAGCATTTGAGGCAGTAACTTCAGCTTAGAACTCTAGCTGGGCCCTAGGTTGGACAAAGGAAGTAAACTTCATAACTGGGCCCCTCCCCCACTCTCCCAGTCCTACCCCCGCCCACCCAGACTCACGCTGGCCCCTGAACTGAGGAGTAGTGTCAGATTACAGAGGAGCCCTAGCGCTCAGGATCTCGGAAGACCGAGGGGGGTGTGGGCGGGCGTGCAGCTCTGACCCAGGGAAGAGGCTGGGAAGAGTGTGAGACTGCTGGGCTGGGAGAGAGAAGACTCCTGCATCCCCAGCCCCCACCTTCTCTGGCCTGCCTAGGGCAGGGCAATTACAATAGCAGAGGCACACCCAGCAGTCAGCAGCAGGTGGAAGAGGCAGATTTGGGTTTTCAGCAATTCAGAAATCTCATGCCCTCCACACACACACACACACACACACACACACACACACACGGAAGAAGTGCCCTAAGACTCAGGAGAACTGGACACAGGGCTGGTGGTGCCACTCTCAGTGCGCATATGTGCAGGCAAGAGCAGAAACTGCACTGACTTTGTAGACACTACCATCCAGACCTCATAGCCCCACGCATCTAGAACTGCAGTTCCGAGGTCACTGTGGGCACCAGGTGACTGGCTTTGCCTGCACAAGATGCAGAGGACTCTTTGGTACAGCAGAGGACAACCTGGCGATTACTTGGTGGGCTTAAGCCAACACCGGTGCTGCTTTTTTTGTTTGTTTGTTTTGTTTTTGTATTTTTGATGTTTTTGCCTGTGTTGACTTTGGGTTATCAGTTGTTTTTAAATGTGAGTGTATTTGGTTTTTTCTTTGTTGTTGTTGTTGTTGTGCTTGGTGATTTGCTTTGTTCTGAAATTGCCCTACCAGGGCCCAGCTCAAAAGGCACAAGAATCAACACACCCAGAGGTCAACTCCAGACCAAACCAGAGTACTACCGGGTTTGACCTACAACTGACACACCCAGAGGGAATTCTCTACAGGCACAAGAGCCCATGGAGGCCAAACCACATTTAAGTGGTCAACCCTCACGCAGCAGAACACCCTGTGGTGGGCAGAGCCAAGTCTCACAACTAGTCAGCCTAGGAGTTTAACCCCACCTACTCACAAGCCAAAAGTAATTAAAGCTCAACTTTAACAGGACAGTATATACAACACAAGAGTCACCTTTGGAGCACACGCAGAGGAGAAGGAAGTGGTGCAAGTCAAATATAAAGGACACATACTACATAAGATCACCCAGCAAAAACCAAGAACCCTAGGGGATCTACCTAATACATCAAAGCAAACACAGAGAGGCAGCCAGAATGCGGAAACAAAGAAACATGTCCCAAATAAAAGAACAGAAGAGATCTCCAGAATTGGAACCAAATGAAATACAGGTAACCAACTTATGAGAGACAGAGTTCAAAACACTGATGATAAGAATGTTTAAGGAGTTTAGTGGCAACATAAAGAAGGATAGAGAAATCATAATGAACAACCAGTTAGAACTAAAGAATACAATAACTGAAATAAAGAAGACACTTGAAGGAATTACCAGCAGGTTAGATGAGGCAGAGGATCAAATCAGTGACTTAGAAGACAAGTTAGCAGAGATTACTGAAGTGGAACAACAAAAACAAAAAAGAAAAAAAGAAGAAAGAAAATGGTTTAAGAGACTTCTACGATAACATCAAGCGCAACAACATGTTCATCATAGGAATACCAGAAGATGAAGAGAGGGAGAAAGGGATCGAGAATATATTTGAAGTAATAATGACCGAAAACTTCCCTGATCTGGTGAAGGAAACTGACATACAAGCCTAGGAAGTGCAGAGAGTTCCAACCAGGATGAACCCAAACAGATCCACACCAATACACATTATAGTGAAAATGGCAAAGGTTAAAGACAAAGAGAGAATTCTAAAAGCAGCAAAAGAAAGACAATGGGTTATATACAAGGGAATTCCTATGAGACTATCAACTGACTTTTCTACAGAAACATTGCAGCCCAGGAGGGAGTGGCAGGAGGTACTCAAAGTGATGGAAAACAAAGGCCTACAACCTAGATTGCTTTGTCCAGCAAGGCTATCATTTAAAATTGAAGGAGAGATAAAGAGCTTCCCAGAAAATAAAAAGCTAAAAGAATTCATTACCACCAAGACAGCATTGCAGGAAATGTTAAAAGGGCTTCTGTAAGCAGAAGAATGACGAAAACAATCTAACTACAAATAACAAAATGGCAATAACCTATCAATAATCACTTTAATGTAAATGGATTAAATGATCAAAAGATATAGGGTGGCTGAATGGATAAGAAAGGAAGACCATTGCATATGCTGTATACAAGAGACTCACCTCAGATCAAAAGACACACACAGGCTGAAAGTGAAGGGTTGGAGTAAGATATATCATGCAAATGGAAATGAGAAAAAAGCTGGAGTTGCAATACTTATATCTGACAAAATAGACTTTAAAATGAAGAATATATTAAAAGACAAAGATGAGCACTATATAATAATAAAGGGATTGATCCGACAAGAGGACATAACCCTAGTAAACATCTATGCACCCAACATAGGAGCACCTAAATATATAAAACAGATATTGACCGACATAAAGACAGAGATCAACAGTAACACTATCATAGTAGGGGTTTTCAACACACCTCTGACAACAAGTAACAGGTCTTCCAGATGGAAAATAAATATGGAAACAGTAGTCTTAAATGACACATTGAACCAGTTGGATTTAATTGATATTTTGAAAGCATTTCACCTCAAAGCTGCAGAATACATGTTCTTCTCAAGCGCATGAACATTTTCTAAGATAGACCACGTTAGGCCACAAAACAAGTCTTGATAAATTTAAGAAAATTTAAATCACACCAATTATCTTCTCTGACCACAGTGCTGTGAAATTACAAATCAACTACAGGAAAAAACTGGAAGACACACCAATTCATGGAGGTGGAATAACATGTTACTAAGTAATGACTGGGTCAAAAATGAGATCAAAGAGAAATCAAAAGATATTTTGAGACAAACAAAAATGAAAATACAACGACCCAAAAATCTATGGGATGCAGCAAAAGCAGTCCTAAGAGGGAAATTCATAGCAATGAAGACCTACTTAAAACACAAGAAAAATCACAAATCAACAGTTTATCCTTACACTTAAGGGATCTGGAAAAAAGAACAGCAAAATAAGCCCAAAGGGAGTACAGGAAGGAAATAATAAAGATCAGAACGGAAATAAATGAAATAGAGACCAAAGAAACCAATACAAAAGATCAATGAATCCAACTGCTGGTTTTTAGAGAAGACAAAAATCAACAAAACTTTAGCCAGACTCGTCAAAAAAAAGAGAGAGAGAGAGGACCCAAATTAATAAAATCAGAAATGAAAGAGAAGTGACAACAGATACCACAGAAATACAAAAATTTCAAAAAATTACTATGAGCAACTATATGCCAACAAATTAGACAATCGGGAAGAAATGGACAATTTTCTAGAAGCATACAACCTTCCAAGGCTAACTCAAGAAGAAATGGAAAATGTGAATAAACTGATTACTACCAGGGAAATTGAATCAGTAATCAACAAGCTCTCCAAAAACAAAAGCCCTGGATCAGATCTGGGCTTTACAGGTAAATTTTACAAAACATTCAAAAAAGAACTATCATCTATTCTCCTCAAACTATTCCAAAAAATCCAGAAGCAGGGAAGGCTCCGAAACACTTTTTACAAGGCCACTATGACCCTGATCCCAAAATCAGACAAAGACATTACAAAAAAAGAAAACTACAGGCCGATATCTCTAATGAACATAGATGCAAAAATCCTCAACAAAATATTAGTGAACAGAATTTAGCAATATATTAAAAAGATCATACACCATTATCAAGTGGGATTCATTCTTCTTAGGCAAGGGTGGTTCAACATCTGCAAATCAATTAATGTCATACACCATATTAACAAAATGAAAAATAAAAATCATATGATCATATCAATAGATACATTTGACAAAATCCAGCCATTTATGATGAAACTCTTAAGAAAGTGGAAATAGAGGGATGATATCTCAACATAATAAAGGCCATATATGATAAACCCACAGCTAACATCATACTCAATGGGGAAAAGCTAAAACCCATTCCCCTGAAGATCAGGAACAAGGCAAGGTTGCCCACTTTCTCCATTTCTATTCAACATAGTTTTGGAAGTTCTAGCCACAGCAATCAGACAAGAAAAAGAAATAAAAGGCATCTAAATTGGTAAGGAGGAAATAAAATTGTCATTATATGCAGATGACATGATACTATATACAGAGAACCCTAAAGACTCCACCAAACTACTATTAGAACTGATAAATGAATATAGTAAAGTAGCAGGATACCAAATTAATATTCAGAAATCAGTCGCATTTGTATATACCAATAATAAAATATCAGAAGGAGAAATTAAGAAAACAATCCTACTTACAATTGCTTCAAAGACTGTAAAATACCTAGGAATAAATTTAACCAAAGAAGTGAAAGATCTGTACTTGGAAAATTATGAGACCCTGAAGAGAGAAATTAAAAAAGATACAAATAGATGGAAACACATATCATGCTCAGGGGTAGGAAGAATTAATATCGTTAAAATGTCCATATTGCCTAAGGCAATATACAGATTCAATGCAATTCCTGTCAAACTATCAAGGACATTTTTCACAGAAATAAACATATAATCATAAAATTTATATGGAACCATAAAAACCCCAGATAGCCTTGGCAATCTTGAGAAATAAGAACAAAGTGGGAGGTATCATGATACCTGACATCAAATTATACTACAAGGCTACAGTAATCAGAACAGCATGGTATTGGCATAAAAACAGACACATAGATCAATGGAACAGAATACAGAGCTCAGAAATAAATCCATGCCTATATGGTCATTTAATCTACGACAATGGAAGCAAGAATTTACGGTGGAGTAAAGACAGTCTATTGAATAAATGGTGCTGGGAAACTTGGACAGACACGTGCAAAAAAAATGAAGCTGGACCACCTCCTTACACCATTACAAGAATAAATTCAAAATGATTAAAGACTTAAATGTAAGATTTGAAACCATAAAACTCCTAGAAGAAAAAAAAGGAAGAAAGTTTACCGACATTACCTGGAGTAAGATTTTTACTGATATATCCCCTAGGGCAAGGGAAATAAGAGAAAAAATAAACATGTGGGGTTACGTCACACTAAAAAGTTTTTTCACAGCAAAGGAAACCATCAATAAAACAAAAAGAGATCTTACTGAACGGGAGAAGATATTTGCCAATGATATATCCAACAAGGGGTTAATATCCAAAATTTATTTTAAAAAAAAACTCACTTAACTCAACTCCAAAAAATCAAACAACCCAATTAAAAAATGGGCAGAGGACATGAACAGATATTTTCCTAAAAAGGAGATACAGATGGCAAATAGACATGAAAAAATGCTCAACCTCACTAACCATTAGAGAAATGCAAATAAAAACCACAATGAGATACCCCCTCACACCAGTCAAAATTGCTATCATCAATAAATCAACAAACAACAAGTGCTGGCGAGGATGTGGAGAAAAAGGAACCCTTGTGCACTGTTGGTGGGATTGCAGATTGGTGCAACCACTATGGAAAACAGTATGGAAGTATCCCCAAAAACTGAAAATGGAACTACCTTATGACCCAGCAAGTACACTCCTAGGTATCTAAATGGAGAAATCCAAAACTCTAATTCGAAAAAAATTTATGCACCCCTATGTTTATTGCAGCCCTGTACACAATAGCCAAGACATAACAACCAAAATGCCCATCGATAGACGACTGGATTAAGAAACTGTGGTACATTTATACAATGAAGTATTATGCAGCCATAAAGAAGAATGAAATCTTACCATTTGCAACAATATGGATGGACTTAGAGAACATTATGCTAAGTGAAATAAGTCAGACAGAGAAAGACAAATATCATATGATCTCACTTATATGTGGAATCTAAAGAAAAGAATAAGTAAATGAACTAATCAGAAACAGTTTTGGAGACATAGAGGAAAAACTGAGGGTTGCTAGATGGGAGGGGGGATGGGAATAAAGGGGAAGGTGAGGGGATTAGAAAACAATCAGTAACCACAAGATGGCCACGGGGATACGAAAGTCTTTTGGGGGAACATAATCAATAATGTTGTAAAGATTTTGTAAGGTATCCTATGGACACTTGTCTTATTAGGGAGATCACGTCAGGGATGGTGTAGATGCCTGATCACTGCATTGTACACCTGAAGCTGAAGCTAAAAATAATGAATGTCAACTACAATTATATATATAATTGTAGTTGACATTCATTATTTTTATGTATATATACGTATATATATATACACATTATATATATACATATATGTATATATATACATATATGTGTGTGTGTATGTGTGTGTGTATATATATATATATATATATATATATATATATATATATGAAGTGGAGTACAGTATTAGGAATAGAGACAGTGGAAATGTAACGGCTGTATGCGATGTCAGAGGGGTAGTAGATTGGGGGAGGGGTTATCACTTTGTGGGGATATAAATGACAAATGTCTAACTATTACATTGTTTTGTACACCCGAAACTAGTTAAAAAAAAAAGTTTTAAAAACCATTTTCACTGAACTGTACACTTTAAAATCGTTAATGGTTCATTTTATGTTATTTGAATTTCAACTCAATAAAAAACATTTTTTAAGCCAAAAAGAAAACAAAGAACTGGAAAATCAAAATGTATCAATCAATAGCAAGGAAACTGAAACAATTATCAAAAACCTCCCCAAAAGCAAAAGTCCAGGACCAGATGGCTTCACTAGTGAATTCTACCAAACATTCAAAGACGATATAATACCTCTCCTCCTCAAACTCTTCCAAAAATTTGAAGAAAAGGAAATACTTCCTAACTCAATTTATGAGGCCAACATTACCCTGATACCAAAACCTGGCAAGGATAACACACAAACAAAAAAACTACAGACTAATATCTTTTATGAATACAGATACAAAAATCCTAACAACACAATACACTAAAAATATTATACATTATGATCAAGTGGGATTCATCCCCGGGTCACAAGGATGGTTCAACATATGTAAACCAATCAATGTGATATACCACATAAACAATATAAAAGATAAAAATCATATGATTATATCAATAGATGCAGAAAAAGCATTTAAGATACAACATCCGTTTATTATTAAAACACTTCATACACTGGGTATAGAACGAAAGTACCTCAACATAATAAAGGCCATATTTTACAAACCCTCAGCTAATACCGTACTTAATGGTGAAAAACTGAAAACTTTTCCTCTAAAATCAGGAACAAGATAGGGATGCCTCCTGTCAATGCTATTATGCAACATAGTATTGGAAGTCCTAGTCCGAGCAATCAGGTAAGAGAAGCAAATAAAATGCATCCAAATTGGGAATGAAAAAGTTAAATCGTCACTTTATGCAGATGACATGATTGTTTATAAAGAAAACCCTAAAGATGTCACCAAAAAACTATTATAAACAATAAGCAAATACAGTAAAGTTGCAGGATACAACATCAATGTACAAAAATCCATTGCATTCCTGTATATTAACAATGAAATTTCAGAAAAGGAAATGAAGAAAGAAATTCCTTTTGAAATTTCAATAAAGAGAATCAAATACCTAGGAATAAACTTAACAAAGGATGTGAAAGACCTATACACTGAAAACTACAAGACATTATTAAAAGAAATTGAAGAAGACACAAAGAAATGGAAAGACATTCCATGTTCATGGATTGGCAGAATCAACATAGTTAAAATGGCCATATTACCCAAAGCAATATACAGATTTAATGCAATCCCCGTCAAAATCCCAATGGTGGTTTTCGAAGAAATAGAAAAAAGAAGTCATTAGATTTGTATGGAATAAAAAAACAAAACAAAAAATTGAATAGCCAAAGAAATACTGAAATGAAAGAACAAGTATCACACTCCTTGACTTCAATTTATACTACAAAGTGACAATCAAAACAGATTGGCAGAAAAAGAGACACACAGACCAATGGAACAGAATTGAGAACTCAGAAAGAAACCCACATGTATAGACTTATAGGCAGATAATTTTCAACAGTGGAGCCAAAAACATGTAATAGAGAAAAGAAAGCCTCATCGATAAATGGTGCTGGGAGAATTGGAAAGCCACATGAAAAAGAATGAAACTAGTCTACTGTCTGTCACCATATACCAAAATTAACTCAAAATGGATCAAAGACATCAACATAAGACCCAAAACAATAAATTGCATAGAAGAAAGCACAGATACTAAACTTATGGACCTTGGGTTCTGAGAGGATTTTATGAATTTGACCTCAAAGGCAATGAAAGTAAAAGCAAATATAAATGAATGGGACTATATCAAACCAAAAAACTTCTGCAGGGCAAACATAACAAAGAGGAAACAAACCGAATGGGAGAAGATATTTGCAAACACACCTCCAATAAAGGGTTAATATCCAAAATATATAAAGAACTTATACAACTCAATAACAAAAAAACCAAACAATCCAATTAAAAAATGGGCAGAGTGAAGGAGATCCAAGATGGGGGAGTAGATAGACATTGTGTCTGCATCGTTCCCTGAACATATAAAAATTACAACTAAATTATCAGAAAATAAACCTGGAAAACCATGTGAAGTCTAACCAAACAGAAATCCTATAACTAAAAATATATAGAAGAAGCCACATGGAGACTGGTTGAGGGGAGAGGACTTGGAACTTGCCCCAGACTTCCCTGTGCTGATTGAGGGATATCTCAGTTGTGAAGGTTCCCCCCAGAGGAACAAGGGACTCCAGTCCCCAAGACCAGGCTCCCCAACCCAGAGTGCTGGGGCCGGGAAGTGGAGACCCCATAATATCTGGCTGTGAAAAACAGTGAAGATTTCAACCATTTGGGTAGGACAGAAGGCTGCAGGAAACCCAGATGTCCTCTTAAATGGTACACACATAAACTCACTCACTCACAGGCACTCCACCTTGGGCTGCAGCGGAGGGATGGTGACTCACTTGGGGAGACTCGGACACATATGGGGGAAAGACTGAGGTGTATGGCTTCAGGGGGTCGACTGGAGGACAGTTGGCATATTCCCGGTAAGTGGTCCTCTTCCTGTGCAGCCTGCAGGCAGGCAGCATCCTTCCTATATTGAGCCCACCCCCACAGGCCAAATCTGAATCTGATTGGCCTGGTGAGCTCTGCAGCTCTGCCCTGCTGACTCAGCTGAGACCCCACCCCACCCAACTCATGTACTGCCAGAGGTACTTTTTTCTGTGAGCAGCCAATCCTGCCCCATTGCACTCGTTCTTGGAAAACTATCAGAGTCCACAGGCCCCATGTTGGCAGTGGTGTGCTCTTGAGACTTTTGCTAAATTGCTTCAGGCTCAACACTGGCATCAAACCAGAGTCTACATTAACCTGGTGACCACAACTCTTTCACTCTAGTGACTCCCTGAGACCCTGCCTCACCCAACTCACACACCACACGTCTTTATCAGTGGCTGAATCTTAAGGGAGCCACAGGTGGTAGCAGACCTCCAGGTGTCCTGGCTTTTTACAGAGTTACCCCAGGCCTGTTACTGGTGGTAGTCATCCTCAGTTCACAGTGTGGCCTCCACATGCCTCCAGGTTTAGCACAGGCAGTGAACAACCACGAATTGCTTTGTAGCTTCTACCAGATTTCCCAAGGGACTGAGGAATTTTTCACAGGCAAAGCCCACAGTGGCAGAGCCAGGCTTCAGACACATGGAGCTGATGCCAAGTCCTTGCTCTAGTTTTTCAATGATGCAGAATCTTCCAAAATTTACACCACATCCTTCTTTCTTCTCTTCACTTCTAGAAGCAAATGGCTGAAAGAATGGGCACTGGAATTGTATCTGGGCCTGAACCCAGGCTCCTTGGGACATACTAGCTGTGTGACCTTGAATACACCTCTTTGCGCTTAAGCGATAAAGGAAATTTACTGGTAATATAACTACCAGTAATAATTCTATAACTATATGTAACTGAATAGTCCAGGCATACACTACATTCAGTTCTGACTTGATTCAGGGGCTCAAAACTGTTTTCTCCCTCTCAGTCTCTTATGATTACTTCCAGACTCTTGTCTCCATTCTAGATGGGTTTTTCCCTCATGGAAGCAATGTGCCATAGCTACTGCCCTACATCCTCCCATGTTGCTGTCCATCAAGAAAGTGCCTCGGTCCTGGAAGTCCCACTAGAAGTTGTGCTGCTTCGGTGGCTCTGATAGGGCCATTGCACAGCCCTGAGCCAGTCCTTGGCCTTGGAGGATCATAATGAGCTGATTATCTTAGGCCAAGTCATGAGCTTTATGTCTGAATGTCTGAGCAGGGGATAAGAACCACTTCCTAACCACATATGCTGACAAGAAGGAGAAGGGTGGTTTCTGAGGGTAATTAGAGAACATTATCAGAAGTCTGAATAGATTCCAGATACGCTTGACAAAAAATAGTAACTTCTCCACGCCTCAATTTCCTTTTCTGTTAAGTGGGGATTATAACAGTGTCTTAGTTGGCTTGAGCTTCCTATTCAAAATAACAAGCACTGGGAGGCTTAAATAACAGGAATTTATGTTCTTGCAGTTCTGGAGGCTGGAAGTCCAAGATCAGAGTGTCAGCATTGTTGGGTTCCTGGTGAGGGCCCTCTTCCTTCTACAGGTCCCATCTCAAAATACCATCCTATCTGGGGTTAGGGCTGCAACATATGGATTTTGCGGGGACACAATTCATTCCATAGCAGATAGCATCTACCCCATTCAGGTAATGTGAAAAAAGAGATAATGCTGCAAAATTCTAGTAGTATTTGGCTCTCAAAACACCAATTAATAAATAGTTTATAGACTATACGTTTTGACTTTTTTGTTCTTTCTTTAAATTGAGGTACAATAAAATTTGCCCATTTTAAGTATAGCGTTTGGTTTATATTTATCCATGAAACCCTCTTGGTTCCATACAAATAGCTAAGCCATAAATCCTAAGAGGTGCATAATTTCATTATTCTTATTATGCTTAATTAAAACAACATTGATCTTGGGTTAGTGATTAACTCTCCACCTCCCTCAGCCTCCTATTAGGATAATTTGTTTCTAAATCCCCCAAACAAACACAGACGAGTATTTTGTTTTTCCTCTGGATATTTCAGTTACTTTTCATGATTATTTTGATTATTTTTTTTACCCATTACAGGTAGTATTCCTCAAAATGGACCTTACTTGGGAAAACAGAAAGGAATCAAGACCTTGGTTCAAAATGGTTCTGAGATACCGTTAAGGAAATGAAAAGGCATGTTACATATTGGGGGAAAATGTTCACATTACATATATATGACAAAAAATAGTATATATAAAGAATTCTTGGGCAGCTGGATGGCTCAGGTGATTAGAGCTCAAGTTCTGAACAACAGGGTTGCTGGTTTGATTGCCACATGGGCCAGTGAGCTACGCCCTTCACAACTAAATTGAAGACAACAAGCTGCTGCTGAGCTACCGGAGGGGTGTCCGGATGGTTCAGTTGGTTAGAGCGTGAGCTCTTAACAACAAGGTTGCTGGTTCAATTCCCACATGGGATGGTGGGCTGCACTCCCTGTAAAGATTGAAAATGGTAACTGGACTTGGAGCTGAGCTGCACCCTGCACAACTAGATTAAAGGACAACTACTTGGAGCTGATGGGCCCTGGAGAAACACACTGTTCCCCAATATTCCCCAATAAAAAAAATTAGTTAAAAAAAAGAATTCTTTAATCTCAATAATATTAAGACAAACAAGCCAATTAAAATGGACAAGCCAATTAAAATGGGCAAAAGATTTGAACAAATACTTCACCAAAGATATACTATAGGCCAATAAGCACATGGAATATGATCAACATCAATAGTCATTTGGGAAATGAAAAGTTAAGCCACAGTGAGATAATGCTAGACACCAACTTTGATGCTGAAATTTAAAAAGACTGACCATACTAAATGTTGGTGAGGATGTAGACTATTGGAACTCTCATACTGCTGGTGGGAATGCAAAGTGATACAAACACTGTGGGAAACTCTTTGGGAAACTGGCTATTTCTCCCAAAGTCAAAAAGAATGACCAAAAATTGCAGCAATTCCACTCCTAGGTATTTACCCAAGAGAAATGAAAACAGATGTCTATACAAAACATGTACATGAATATTCACAGCAGCTTTATTTCTAATAGCCAAAAACTAGAAACAACGCAAATGTCCATCAACAGGCAAATGGATAAAGAAACTGTGGTATACCCATATAATAGAATACTACTCAGCACTAAAAAATGGAATGACTGTTGATACACGCAATACATGAATGAGTCTCCAATAATTATGCTGAGAAAAGAGCCAGGCACAAATTAGTACTTGCTGTATGATTCCGTTTTACATCATGTTCTAGAAAAGGCAAAAGTATAAGGACAGAAAACAGATTTTGGGTTGCCAGGGGCTGGAGGGAATTGACTGCAAATTAGCATAAGGAAACTGTCAGGGGTGATAGAAAGTTTCCGCATCATGCTTGGGTGATAGTTACAGGAGTTATCCACTTGTCAACTGTAAGTTGAAAGTGGATGCATTTTATTATAGAAATTTATACCATGACAAAATTTATTTTAAAAGTAGCTGTGTAACCTTGAGCAAGTTATTCTACTTTTCTTGGCCTCAGTTTCCTCACCTGTACATGGTGTTAACAGTTGTGACATTATGAGAAGTAAAAGAGAGAATATGTGCAAACACTTAGAACATGGGTGTGCACAATAATAATGGTTTGCTTTCCTTGTTGGTTTTCATTAAACCACATATGGCCATATAACAGGTATATATTTATTTATTCACTCAACAAATATTTATTAAGCATCTACTACATTCCAGATATTCTCCTAGGCACATGAAATACACCAGTGAACAAAATAGACAGAAATTCTTGCGTTTGTGATATTTTAAATTCTATTAGGGGAAGACATACAATAAACAATAAAGATAATAAGTAAGTTATATAGTATGTTAAAAGATAAGTGCTATGGGGGAAAAAAAGAAAAAATACAATAGGGTGACAGATAAGAGTGTTTAGGGCTCATGGTGGTGCAATTTTAAGCAGGATAGCCATGAGAGGTTGTACTGCGTAGATGATGTCTGAGCAAAAACTTGTAGGATACATACTTAGGAGAGAAAGGAAGGAATATAGGCAGGGAGGGAGGGATGACAGAATCATAATTTCCTAATTCAATTATCTGTCAATTACCTAAAGCTGAGCATTAATTCTGTAGGGTGGGGATGGAGGTGGTCATAGTCTTCCTATTATATCAGTTTGAATATTTTTATTGGAGTATCAATACTGAAAGAAATGACACCTGAAGTGGAGAACGTTTGCAGATCACAAGAGACATATTGATGTGATTGAATTCAAAACACTTAGATTCAAGTCACCTCAGTCACCTACTAGCCACATGCCCTCTGGCAAGTCACAAACCCTCTCAGAGCTCTAGTGTTCTATTTGAGGCAAGGTGATAAAAATCACCTACGAGTGTGTGAATATTAAAGGAGATAACATAGATAATATTTTAACATAATTCCTGGTGACTTTTTTTTCTCCAAGATTTTTTTTTGGGGGGGTTAAGGGAAACAGGACTTTATTGGGAAAGAGTGTGCACTTCAGGACTTTTTCCAAGTCAAATTGTTGTCCTTTCAATCTTAGTTGCAGGGGGCGCAGCCCACCAGCCTTTGCGGGAGTCGAGGAGTCAAACCGGCAACCTAGTGGTTGACAGCCCTCTGGCCCATGTGGGAATTGAACCGGCAGCCTTCAGCGCTAGGAGCTCTAACCACCTGAGCCACCAGGCCACCAGGCCGGCCCCCTGGTGACTTTCTTAGTTGACATCCCATTTGGATCTGTGTGGCTGCCTCAGCTTGTGTGGTCCCTTCATTCTGACTACCAAAAGCTCCAGAACAATTACAGGTCTGCTTTCTGTAGTCCCAGTCCTGCTTCCCTCACTGTCCAATTATCATGTGCAATTTCAACATTTTTCCAACTAGATGATTTTAAATTCATATTCAGTGATTTATGGAAATGGATGCTGGTATTGCACCCCCCGACACACACCTTTTTTAAGCACTTTAAAAAAATGGCCCAATCTTCTGACACTTTGCACAGTTGAAGAGCAATCTGCCCAGTGGCAGAGTGGTTCCACTTCTGTTGGAGCTGGGCCTCCTAGGGAGACCCAGGAGAAAAGAAAGCTTTCTAAAACACTTTATTATAAGTGGAATTCATTAGTTTAGATCCCAATGAATTATTATTCTCTGCTTTAAATCTTAACAAAATGGACAATACAATGATTAGAGTCTCCTATATTTGTAGAAAGACCCTATAATAAACCTATACTTGATGATAACACCAGCAGATTGGTCTTCAACCAAACAAATTATTTGTCCCAAGAGGGAAAGGCCCCTCATTTTACAGTCAAAATAGGAGCCTGTGTCTCTTAATTTTTTCAGAAGAACATTAACATCACTTCCAGAGGCAAATTTGATATGGCAGTTGTCTGCTTAAAACCCTCTGCAGTTTCTCATCACGATTAGGAGAAATTTCTGTCAAAAAACAATGTTCAGAAGAATAAAACCCAACTCTTTCCCCCCCAGTTTTATTGAGATCTAATTGATGACATATGACATAGTATTAGTTTAAGGTATACAAAATAATGATTCGATATTTCTACATATTGTGAAATAATCACCACAATAAGTCTAGTTAATATCTGCCACAACACATACCTACAGATTTTTTTCTTCTGATGAGAGCTTTCTTGTGATGAGCAACTTTCAAATACACAATACTATATTGTTAATTATAGTCACCATGCTGCTCTTTACATTCCCATGACTTGTTTATTTTTATAACTGGAAGTTTGTGCCTTTTGACCACATTTACCCATTCCAGCCACTCCTCTACCCCTCACCCCCCACCTCTGGTAACAACCACCCTGTTCTCTGTATCTATTCGTTCATATTTTTTAAGATTCTACATATAAGTATGATCATATAGTATTTGACTTATTTCACTTAGCATAATGCCCTGAATTTCCATCTATGTTGTCGCAAATTGCAGGATTCCTTCTTTCCATTCATCCGTCTATTAGACATTTAGGTTGTTTCCATGTCTTGGCTGTCATGCACATGGGGACGCAGATTTCTTCAACATAGTGATTTCTGAAAACACATGTCTTACACTGATATAGAATAAATGTGTGATATATTTCTTTAACTCATTAATGAGAGCCAGTGGTATGGTAGAGCTGCTTCAAAAAGCTTTTGATGACAAGGGGTTTTATATAGTCCTTCAGGAAAAGTGTATGGAAGTAAGTTTTTATTTATTTATTCATTTTTTAAGTTAGAAACAAAACCGACTAAAGTCCTTCAGGATGATAAAGCAATAACTTTCGGGATTATGTTCTCTACCTGACAGAAATCATTTGTTTCTCTGCAGGAGGACAGTTACCTACAGATGCACATAGACTTCACAGAAATCAGAACCAATCAGTGAATAGCAAAATCAAACAAAGGTACAATCTCATAAAGAACTAAATCATCCTTGGGTAGGCTTAGTAAATAATGCTCTAGTCCGACATGTGAAAAACCTATAATCTTCCTTTTTGCCTTAATTTCTAAGTTTGGATCATTTTTCTTAACAGTTCTAAGTCTTCAACAGGGCCAACAAAATCATCTCCCTTCTCTGCCCAGCCCCATCTGGTAATGCTGTCCTCCTGTGATGAGTCCCTTCCTCTCTCTGGGCCACCACAGCTGTTTCCTTTGTCTGGAATGACAGCACCCCCTCCCCCCCACCACTCATAATCTCTTTAAGATTGCAGCTTAAGTCATTTCCTCGAGGGAATTTTTACAACACCCCGCCCCCTGGGACAAGGTCAGATCTGCTGTAAAAACCCAAGACAGCCTTCTAAAGGTCTCCCTCTTGGCACTTCTTACAACTACTTCATTGTGGAGCTTGTTGCTGAAAGTCTGGCTCCCTGACTGGAATAGAAACCATCTGAGAGTAAGTATGGTTCTGTTTTACTCCTCACTGGATACCGGGGGCCTAGTGCAGAGACTGAAACAGGGAGAGTGAGGGAGTGAGACGGGCAGGGCTGCAACACGCTTGGCTTCTGGAGCCGGGGCTCTGCACTCAGGGCTCTCATTGTGCCCAGCTCCCACCAACAGCAGGCTGAGCCACTGTGTCCTTCATGTGAAGGCAGGCTAACTGGTCACAGGGACACCAGAGGCTATACACCACACCCATGGCTGCAGGCTACATTCACCTCTCACCTGTATTTTGCTTGGCTTTTGGAATTTTTAAACAGATTTAAATTAATTGTCAACATTCATGTGTTAACAATCCAGAATTTCCAGTTCCTCTTGGAAAGTCAATCTGCCCTAGAGGCCACTTTTGGCTAGAGCAGAGGAGCAGCTTTTCCTAAGGTCTCCTTGTTTACTGAACTGGATTGACATCTGCCATGATCATAATGGCTTTTCCTCGCACCCAGCCCACTTCACACATATCTCCCTGGTCTGCCACACTGGCATTTGAGTTTTCAACCCTTGTGCTGAAGTCTCTGGGAACCAATCAGGTCATCAGAAAGAAACACAGTGGGACATGACTTTGGTTTCCCATAAACATCTCACCCACCCAACATTGCTGAGATTCCATGACAGCCTCTCTACCTTCAGAACTCGGCAAGAGGGAATCTCCACACATTTTGAAAACCTAAATCATCTGAGGAACCTAAATTAAATAGTTGCTGATGAATCATCCATCATATTTCTCAGTTTTCCTTCCATATAGAACCTCTTAAGAAGGTTTAGTAGAAGAAAATGCTTTTCTCTCCTATTATCTGCTCCACCACGTTTTATTAGCTGATTAGAACTCTGAAGCCCATTCATATTTCTTCTTAGCTTTGGCTCCCAGGAAGCTCAGAGATAAATTCTGAGCTTGCTTCTAGGTATATTCTTTAGTTTTTCGTTTTCTGGCAACTTGGACACTTTGTTACTCCACCCTATACCCTCACCTCCCTTTTGGAGAATTATTCCCCCAATCTGACCCCATCCTTACTCAGAAGCAACCAGGTTATTGAGTGTGGCCCTGCCTCACTCTGGCCATAGCTGATAGGTCCAGAAATAGACTCTTGGCTCAAGTCAGCCCCTAAGTCCTTAGCTGAGGCATGTTGGAACTGAGAGATACATTGCCCTTGGGATGCTGGACTGTAGAAGTCAAGCTCATATAATACAGAAGCAGTTGGCTGTCATGTTCTACCATGTGGACTGGGGTTTAGAGAGTACAGAGAAAGCCAGCTGTGGGGGTGGAAAATTGCCCTCCAGTGTTCAAGTTCAGCTCTATTCCTGCCATGGCTTCCCTGAGACATTCACATGGTCTTTTAATAAATTCCTCTTTTTGTCTAAGCTCCCTTGAGTTCCGTTTCTAAATGTTTTAAAATGGTTTGTCCTGCTTCAAGCCCACAGAGGTCCTTAAAAGTTGATTACTTTTCTATACCTGACAAGACCCTGTGTGATCTGGCCTCATTCTGCCTTTCCAAACTGGTCTCTTTCCACTCTTTCCTTTCCTTGTTTTGTTCCAGCCGTCACAGCCTTCTTGATGTTTTCAACTCTCCAGGTTCCTGTGTACCTCAGGGCCTTTGCACATGCTGCTCCCACTGTGTGGAAAGTTCTCCTTCCAGAGCTTCACATGGCTGGTCCTTTCTTGTCACCACCTGCTCGGAGAGACTGGCCATCCAATCTAAACTTGCCCCCAACCCCACTCCTCCTTTTCACTCCACTCTGTTTATTTTCTTCATAGTCTTCATTACTCTGAAGTTATTTATTTGCTTGTTTACTTGTGTTTTGTTTGTATCCACACATTCAAAGGTAAGTGTAAGGGTGAAATATAGGGAATCAATAACATAGTTAAACTTAGCTAGTTTGCAGTTTAACTCACTACATAGCTCACTATCTAGCCACCTGTTATTAAACTTAGTTTGTTTGCAGTTTGATCCTGATATTCATCTGTTTTCTTTTTGTTTCTCCCCTCACTGATTAATTGAAGAACTCTGTTTTGTTCCCTTTCTCAAGACTACTCATACCTTGTTAATTAACAACATCCTAACCTAGAAAGAGCAATGTCCTGATCCTCAGACACCAGGAGACTGGAATCCAATTTACAACTTCTGGCAGTTTTTACTGCTGACACATTAAAGTCCCCAGGCCTTGATGGCCAAGTCCGAATCCGGAATCTGGAGTCTGGAGATAACATCATCTTCAAACAGACCAGACCCCAGGAAGGATGTCAGCCCTCAAACCTGCCTGACTGACTCCCCCTTTTCCTATATAAGAAAAAGCTAACCTGAAGTTAGGTGCAGTGTCCACTCGCAGACTCTGGACTCTGCCCTGGTGACTCCCCCACCCCCACCTCCTGCCCATGTTTCTCTCCTTACTGCCCTCAGCAGCCATCATCTTTGGGCACTGCCATGGGCATTCTCTCTCTTCCTAACTTTAATAAAAACTTCCTTCACTCTCCCACTTTATAAAGTCTGTGAATGCTTTCACCTTTTGCGAACGACCAGGGTTTAATTCCACGCCATGACAGTAAATTCTACAGGTCACTGCTGGAAACCCAGCATGAGCATGCCACCTGGTACAGAGTAGGTGCCCAGTGTTCCTTGCAGCCCAAAGAGTCCTACTTAATACATCAGGTGACAATCCTCTCTCCTTACCTGTTTCCTTATGTGGTTCTTGAGTTCTTGTCTTTGTTTGACTGGTCTGTGTGTGTCTTCCCTGGTCCATCCCTCAGAACCTCTCTGGAGTAGGCAGAAAAAGAAAATAAGAGAATTTTCTGATTTGAGAAATGCTGTCCTGGTATAGAATTAACCCCTAGTTTTTCACAAAAGATGAAGGAATTCACATGCTCAGAAAAGTAGGAGAAAAAAGGAAGTTTTATTAAAGTTTGGGCAGAGAGAATGCCCATGGCAGTGTCCAAAGATGACAGCTACCACAGGTTTCTGTTTGAAAGAAATACTGGCAGAAAGGAATTTGCCAGGGTAGAGTCTTAGAGTGGACAGCTGCACCTAACTTCAGGTTAGCTTTTTCTTATACAGGAAAAGGGGAGCCAGTCAGGCAGGTCTGAGAGCTGACAATTTTTCCTGGGGTCTGATCTATTTGAAAATAATGTTATCTCCAGACTCTGAACTTGGTCTGTACTCAGACTCAGCCACCCTGGCCTAGGGCTTTTATGCATCACCAGTAAAAACTACAAGGGAGTTGCAAATTGGAGTCTGGTGTCGGGAGGCCTGAGGATTGAAAAATTGCTCTTTCCAGGTTAGGATTAACCTGTTAATTAAATGGCTTAAGGAGGTATGGGTAGCCTTGAGAAAGCGAACAGAGTTCTTAAGTTAATCAGTGAGGGGAGAAACAAAGAGAAAACAGCTGAATATCAGACGGGATCAAAATGCAAACTAAGTTTAATTACAGGTAGCTAGATAGCCAGCTCTGCAGTGAGTTAAACTGTAAACTAGCTAAGTCTAACTGCGTTATTGATTTACTGAATTTTACCCTTACAAATACTATGTGCCAGGTATGTTTCCAAGCAATTTACAAATAGTAACTCATTTAACCCTTCCACCAACCATATAAGGAAGTAGCATGATTTTCACCCCATGTTACATACAGATGAATAAACTGAGGCACTGTGGGTAGTGACTTTTCCAAGGCTACCAGCCTGTAAAGGTCAGTGTGAGGACTCATGCCCAAGGAGACTGGCCTTAAGTGCATGTGTTATGCAGGGACTCCGGTCCCGCTCTTTACACAAGAATGCAGGACATGGTGAGGCCAAAAATGAACACATACAGAGCCATAGATAGCGGAGTCATACCACTATAGTCTCGTCGGCAGATGGTCAAGATACAAAAGCAAACATCCGCCAGTACCCCTGTGGGGGCAGAGCCCCAGAAAGTAGTTTCCAGGCT